>NC_044035.1:208638245-209279488 GCF_901765095.1 Microcaecilia unicolor | reverse complement strand
GAGCATAGGGAGCAACTGCAAGCAGCACAAGTGGCACTTAATTCCCTGCTGCAAGAAAGGGCACTTAAGGGGGCCATATATCACAAGTACAGGCTGCATAGGTTTGGCAATAAAACTGGGACCCTGCTTGCCCGAGTGATGAAAACATGGGGAGGAAATAGAGTGCTATCAGCCATAAAGGACGAGAAAGGTAAAATACATACGAAAAGCGAAAAAATAGCAAATATATTCCGAGCACATTTCAGCCAAATATATCAAAAATATAAAGACATAGATAAAGAATCCCTCATGAGTTATTTAGAAGCCTCCAAGTTGCCAAAACTCTCTGCACTAGCATTACAGACACTGAATGGCCCAATCACTGGTAAAGAGCTCCAAGCCACCATAAAGTCATTGCCCACATCACTCTGCCCCGGCCCCGATGGATTCACGGGGAGAATTTTACAATATGATACCCCAGAAAGCGTTATTGGCACTGCATGACTATCTAGAGGACGCAGTGGAGACAGGAAGGTTTCCCATTCACAATAATATGGCATTAATATCATTATTACCCAAACCAGGTAAAGAAAGGGACAAACCGGAGGCCTACCGACCAATTTCATTATTGAATGTAGATATAAAAATATTAGCAAAAATCTTGGCCACCAGGTTGGCTCAATACTTACCAGATATAATTGGGCCTGAACAAGTGAGCTTCGTGAAGGGCAGACATTCTTCAACTAATGTGCGTAATTGCTGATGGCAATGAGCTACAGCCAAGTAAATCATGTACCTGCAGTCCTCCTCAGTCTCGACGCTGAAAAGGCATATGATACAATAGGATGGGAATTTTTGTTTGGGGTGTTAAAGTATATGGGCATGCATGGCTGGTACCTTCAGGCCGTACAGACATTATACACTAAGCCGACGGCCTCTGTATTAATTAATGGAGTGCGAACAACCCTATAGTCATAGAACGGGTACTCGTCAGGGGTGCCCCCTCTCACCCTTATTGTTCTTGCTGTCTATTGAGCCACTGCTCCGCACGTTGAAGACGGATGAGCAGATAAAGGGGCTAGAGGTGGGTGGAGAGGTAGTGCAGACTTTGGCATTTGCGGATGATTTGTTGGTGGTGATGAGGGACCCCCAGAATTCATTGAGGGCAGCTCTGGGCACGGATAGAACAATACAGTGCTCTTTCAGGGTTTAAAATAAATGCACACAAATCACATTGGCTCACCATCTCTCCTGGGGTGGGAGGCACAGGGTTAGAGGAACTGGGAGTGGAAGAAGCTGAAGAGGCAATCAAGTACTTAGGAGTCCAAATCCCCCAGAACCTGGTTCAAGTGTGTTCCCAAAATGTGAACAGGCTATTGGAGGATATGGCGGACAAGTTGAAGCTGTGGCAATCCCTCCCGCTCTCTTTGCTTGGCAGAATAGCGCTATACAACATGATGATTGTACCCAGATGGTTATATGTGTTCCAAACGCTCCCACTTTATCTTCCAAGGAAAGTGGAACGGCAAATAAACAAAATATTGTAGAAAATTCCTTTGGAAAGGAAAGAAAGCAAAAACTGCTCTGCGGATTCTGCAGATCCCAAGAGAATACGGGGGCCTGGGCCTCCTGAGTTTGCGATACTTAACGGTAGCCTGTGGAATCAGGCACCTAAATGACTGGTTTCGAAAGACAAGTGAATACTCTGCTACCACTATGGAATTAGGCTTGTTTGGCCCAGACAACTTTACAGGATTTCTGCATGGTAGCAAGCAACATCCCCCAGCAGTCCTACAGAAGTCACATATTTTTGCCTACGATGAAAGCGGTGTGGAAATGGATCTGCCGCATGCATGGCTTTTCGCCTAAAACTACCCCTACCTGTCGATTTGTGGCAACCCGGGGTTCGAGCCTGGGACAAGTTATACTGTATTCAACAGATGGAAGGAAAAGGGGATAGAATACCTATATCATGTGCTCACAGACGAAGGGCGTATCAGAACGTTTCCAGAACTGAGAGCTCAGTACAAAATAAATTCAGCGGACTATTTCCATTATTACCAGCTGAGGCACTATGTGCCCAGTCTGACTTGGACAGACCTCACCGAGGACGTGAGGGAAGAACTGGCTGCTGCTATGTCGCTGGGGGCGCAATTGAAAGTGCCCATGGCCTACCATCATCGCCACATCCGAGATACAATGCCAGAATTGGATTACAGGGGCTACGCGGCAAAATGGAGCCAAGATCTGGGAAGCCAGATAAGTGAGACTATGTTTAAGGACCATGTGCGGTCGCTCTGGCAGACCACAAAACTGGCAGAGCACTGGGAAATACAATATAAATTCGCACTAAGGATATATGTGGCGCCTAGAAGAGCTTTCCATATGGGAGCATCACCGGATGGAGCATGTGGGAAATGCCATCAAGAAGGGGCTACATTGGCTCACATGTTTTGGACATGCCCAAGAGTGGTTTGGTTTTGGAAAAGTATACTACAACAAGTGACAAAACTCTGGTCCCGAAGATGGACATATGATCCAAAGTTGCTTTTTGGACACCCAAGGCTAAGCAAGCCAACGCCGAAGGGATTCACAGACTTTGTAAAAAGAGCTACAGTAGTAGCGAAAAAAGCAATCCTGCAGAAGTGGCTGGGGAACAAACCACCATCACTGCAATATTGGCAAACTCAAATGCTTATACTTTTACGTACAGAACATCTGGCAATGCGGAACCAGCCACGGATAAGAAGACAACAATTTGAATGCAGATGGCACCCTTTGGGAAACCTTGACCCCAATGGTCCGGAGCCAGATATTGAACCTATAATCCCCGTTGCTGCTGCTCCTGTAACCTCTGCTTGTTATTGGATATATAAGGGAAAAAGGGGGGGGGAGGCTTTGGGGAGGGAAGGGGGGTAGGGAACAGGGAGGGGAGGGGGAGTAGTTTAGGGGGGAAAATACTAATATCAATAAAAATACAAAATGTGAAGATATGCCAATTGCTGTTATGGAACTTGCTTATGTAATGTGAAATGTTACAGCTGATTATGTTCACTTAATAAAATGATTGAAACATAAAATACCATATCTCTCAGAATTACATATAGCATAATATCAGGCTTATTTTTGAAAGAGAAAGACGCCCATATTTCGACCCAAATCGGGAGATGGGTGCCTTTCTCTCAAGGGCGCCCAAATCGGTATAATCGAAAGGCCGATTTTGGGCGCCTCCAACTGCAGTCTGTTGCGGAAACTAACAAAGTTGACGGGGGCGTGTCGGAGGCTTGGTGAAGGCGCGGACTGGGGCATGTTTATCAGCTGAGGAGAGATCGGAGCGCTCGGCCGATAATGGAAAAAAGAAGGGCGGCAGTAGCAGAATTTGGGCTGCTTATTTGGACCCTTTTTTTCACGAACAAGTCCCCAAAAAGTGTCCCAACTGCCCAGATGACCACCGGACGGAATCAGGGATGACCTCCCCTGACTCCCCCAGTGGTCACTAACCCCCTCCCACAAAAAAAAAAAGAACTTTAAAAACTTTTTTTTGCCAGCCTGTATGCCAGCCTCAAATGTCATACCCAGCTCCAACACAGCAGTATGCAGGTCCCTGGAGCAGTTGTTAGTGGGTGCAGTGGACTTCAAGCAGGTGGACCCAGGCCCATCCCCCCCGTACCTGTTACATTTGTGCTGGTAAATGGGAGCCCCCCAAACTGCCCCCAAACCCACTGTACCACACATCTAGGTGCCCCCCTTCACCCATAAGTGCTATGGTAATGGTGCTAGAGTTGTGGGGAGTGGGTTTTTGGGGGGGGATTTGGGGGGCTCAGCACCCAAGGTCAGGGAGCTATGACTGGGAGGTATTTTGCACCACTTCAGTCTTTTTACATCCTTAGCAAGATACGGCCTCCAAAACTGAACACAATACTCCAAATGGGGCCTCAATGACGACCTTGGAACAGGGGCATCAACATCTCCTTTCTTCTGCTGGTTATATCTCTCTAACTGCTTAGCATCCTTCTGGCTATCGCCACCCTCCATGTCACACTGTTTTGTCGCCTTCAGATCCTCAGATACTATCACCCCCTCTCCCTGTCTGTGCATATCAGACTCTCACCGCTAACACATACGTCTTCCTTGGATTTCTACTCCCTAAGTACATCACTTTGCACTTCTTTGCATTGAATTTTAATTGCCAAACATTGGGCCATTCTTCTAGCTTCTGCAGATCCTTTTTCATGTTTTCCACTCCCTCTGGGTTGTCCACTCTGTTACAAATCTTGGTAACATTTGCAAAAAGGCAAACTTTACCTTCTGAGCCTTTGGCAATGTCACTTACAAATACAATGAACAGAATCGGCCCCAGAACCGATCCTTGAAGCATTCTGCTACTCACTTTTCCCTCCTCCGAATGAATTCCATTAACACCACCCTCTGACATCTGTCCGTCAACCAGTTCCTAATCCAGTTCACCACTTTGGGTCCTATCTTCAGCCTGTCAAGTTTGTTCAAGAGCCTCCTGTGAGGAACCGTGTCAAAGGCTTTGCTGAAATCAAAGTAGATTACATCTAACGGACGTCCATGATTCAATTCTCTGGTCATCCAGTCAAAGAATTCAATAAGGTTCGTTTGGTACGATACATCTTGGGTAAAACCATGTTGTCTCGGATCTTGCAGCTTATTGGCTTCCAGGAAATTCACTATCCTTTCCTTCAGCATCGCTTCCATTACTTTTCCAATAACCGAAGTGAGGCTTACTGGTCTGTAGTTTTCAGCTTCTTCCCTGTCACCACTTTATGAAGAGGGACCACATCCGCTCTTCTCCAATCCCACAGAACCTCCCCCATCTCCTAGGATTTATTAAACAAATCTTTAAGAGGACCCACCAGAACCTGTTTGAGCTCCCTCAATATCCTGGGATGGATCCCATCCGGTCCCATGGCTTTGTCCAACTTTAGATTTTCAAGTTGTCCATAAACACTCTCTTCTATGAATGGTCCTATATCCGCTCCATTCTCATATGTACTTCTGCCAGTCAATCATGGTCCTTCTCCAGGATTTTCTACCATGAAAACAGAACAGGGTTAAGGGGGTCTTTTGCTTAGGTGCGCTGGCATTTTTGGTGCATGTTGAGGATGGGCGCACGCTGAATGTTAAAGATGCCAATGTATTCCTATGGGCGTATCTGGCATTTGGCGCACACTGGAAGTTCCAGTGCACCTGGGTAGAGGACCCCCTAAGTGGCTTGCCCAGGGTCACAAGGAGCTGCAGCGGAAATTGAACCCAGGTTGCCATGCTCAAAGCCCACTGCACTAACCATTATGCTACTCCTCCCATCCTCCAACCAAAGGGTGGAAGAGAACCAAGTCCAAGTGACCAGCCAATAAAAACACAGGAGTAAGAGCTCCAAACAAGGTTTTATTAGGAGCCTACATGGTCCGTGTTTCGGCAAAAATGCCTTCCCCGGGGGTCTTAAAACACAAAATTTAAAATCAATATACAGATAGCAATGAAAGTATACATAAACAAATGTATAAATAAATAAATAAATGAATAAGACTACAATATTGAAAACTACAAAAAATTCATAGATAAAAATAAAAACAAAAATGAAAGATTGTTGGACCAAAACAATAAAAACAGAGGAGATATAAACCACAGGGGACAGAAGAGAACTACTTAAAACTGGCACAAAATCCAAAGAAAATCCTGATATAGTATGCACATTTCGGTTCTCATCTATGAGTTATGCTTTCAAAAATATCATCCTTAAACATTGGTATATTGTACAAACACATCCATGCTTCAGAGATATCTTTCCTAGTTTTGCACTCTCAAGGAATCCCAATTTAAGGAACTACTTGGTCCCCTCAAGTCTTCCAACATTACAAGGCAATATAACCCATAATTATGTAGGCCATAGACCTTGTAACTCTTGTTCGGTCTGTGTCCACTCCTTACAAACTTGACCTCTTCATTCATCCTAGTTCCGGTAAACATTATAAACTTATTTATTTATTTGCTGAATTTGAATCCCACATTTTCCCACCTATTTGCAGGCTCAATGTGGCTTACATTATATTGCAATGGCTATCACCATTAACAGAATAAGAAGAGGTTCAGCATATTGTTACAATTAAGGTATGAAGAATATCAGGTAAATTAGGGTAAATAAAAAAGATAATACATAACATGTAAGTGAGAGCAGGATAGGAAATAATGTTCAATAATGATAATGTGATTAAAATAATCAAATTATAAGAGATCAATATTGGTTGGTTCAGGTGTAGATTAGGAATCAAGTCATTATGGAGGATTCTTTTTGTAAGTCTCTTTGAATAGGTTCGTCTTCAGTAACTTAGATTCAATAACTTAGATTCAGTAACTTAGATTCAATAGTGATTGTAATTCTAAAAATGTTACATATCGCATCATGTGCCCATGCAAAACGCTATATATCGGCAACACAAATAGGAAAATTAAGGTTAGGATTATTGAACATCACTAATAAAGAGAAAAGCCGCAAAAGATATAGGAGTATGTCAGAAGATGAATTGTTCACATCTCCTTTATCTAGTCCAAAACCATGAGACGTACCATCACCACATTTTTTAGAACAACTCTGGTAGAGGGACAACGTTCGGACAGAGAGGCATACATGCAGCATCGATCAGGAATACTATCCACAAAGATTTCCCTTCCGAGGAAGAGGTCGCGGAAGAGGCAGAAGCAGAGGACAGAGAAGGATTTACCAACCTTGGTAGATGATGTTCCTATCTTCAACCTTTCCCAATATATCCTTAATGAAGCAGAGATCAATGTATTAAAAAGAGGCCTTTCTTTCTCACCAACTTCTCATTATGACGCATTCCAGACTTGAATCGACCTTTATAAATTTCAAAGAAAACTACAGATTAAACTATTTTTTTCTACTACAGATCATCCTTATGTTGAGAGGTCCGTTGTTAAAAGTAAGTCCAAATGGTTACCTGCAGGTCCTACCGACCCTATAATTAAAACATTCCATGAGGTTGTACTTAGAGAGATTTCAATATGTGAAAATAGTAATAACAGACGTCCGTTCTACAACCTCACTAAGGAAGAAAATTGTGCTCTACGTTCTCTGTCATCTAACATGGATATTGTCATCAAACCGGCCGATAAGGGAGGGGTATCGTCATTATGGATCGCGTATCATACATTGAGGAAGTGATGAGACAACTCAATGACAGTACTTTGTATGTACGCCTCCCAAGTGACCCAACATAAACTTTGAAAAACGAAATTACAGAAATCGTTGAATATGCTCATAAAATGGGTTACTTAACATCTAAAGAAAAATAATTTTTGGTAACAGAACATCCTATTATTCCTACTATTGTAAAAAATAATAATAATAATAATAATAATAACATGTATCTGAATGGGTACAATGATATGTAGAAATATAAATTAGGTGGTCTGTTACTTAAAAGAGATCAATGGCTCATAAATGTTTTACCGAAAATCCACAATCTATGACGAACCCCCCCAGTAGGCCCATCATCTCAGCCAATGGTTCAGTTCTTGAACCTTTGTCGATTTTCACTGACTACTTCTTGAGGCCCTATATACCTAAAATAGACTCCTATGTGCGCGATTCGTCTCATTTCAGCACTATATTAGAGGAATATGATGGTGACCTGGAGGGACTACTTTTAGTCACACTCGATGTTGAATCCTTATATAGCAACATATCCCAGCTTGAGGCTTTGATCGTCAACAAAGAAACATTGTGCGATAGACAGAATGATACACGGATCCCTATCAGACTCATTCTGATGCTGGCCACCTTAGCACTTACTAAAAATTACTTTTGCTTTGATGGGCACTTTTATTTACAAACAAAAGGCACAGCTATGGGGGCATCGATGGCCCCTGATATAACGAACCTATATATGGCCAAATTTGAAAAAAACCTTTTATCTGACCACCAGTACAAACATCCGATCAAGATTTACAAGCGTTACATTGATGATATTTTTATTTTATGGATGGGTGATATTGACTCGCTTCAAAGTTTCTTTGGATGAATCAATACCTGTGACTCCAATCTCAAATTCAAAATGCAGTTTGACATGGAGAACATTCCATTTCTGGACGTCATGGTAAAGAAAGACAAATACAGGCTGTCTACATCTTTATACAGGAAGCCTACGGACAAAATTGTTATCTACATTACTCAAGTTATCATAATCGTGCACTGAAAAACAATCTGCCTTTCAGCCAGTTTCTTAGGTTCACAAGAGTGTGTGCAAATACAGATGACTTTCATAAACATTCTAAAGAATTATCAAATAGATTTAAACAACGGGGGTATCCTGATCAATACATATCACAAGGCTTTAACAAAGCAAAACCAGGACGAGAGAAGAACTACTTAAAACTGGCACAAAATCCAAAGAAAATCCTGATATAGTATGCACATTTCGGTTCTCATCTATGAGATTATGCTTTCAAAAATATCATCCTTAAACATTGGCATGTTGTACAAACACATCCATGCTTCAGAGATATCTTTCCTACTTTTGCACTCTCAAGGAATCCCAATTTAAGAAACTACTTGGTCCCCTCAAGTCTTCCAACATTACAAGGCAATATAACCCATAATTATGTAGGCCATAGACCTTGTAACTCTTGTTCGGTCTGTGTCCACTCCTTACAACTTGACCTCCTCATTCATCCTAGTTCCAGTAAACATTATAAACTTATATTCAATAGTGATTTTAATTCTAAAAATGTTATATATGTCATCATGTGCCCATGCAAAACGCTATATATCGACAAGACAAACAGGAAAATTAAGGTTAGGATTATTGAACATCGCAGTTGTATTAAGAGACAAGTTAAAACTGCCCCATTGGTAGAACATTGGATCCATGCAAATCACAAAATTGAGGACATAAAATTTCTTTGTCTTCCAAGCAATTAAAATTAACGATCGAGGTGGTGACATCGATATAACTCTATTGAGAGCAGAATAACGTATCAGCTAGAATGCGTGTCCCCCAAGGGTTTGAATAAAGAGATTGAAATGATACACTTTTTATTAGCCATGGATCTCTTTTAAGTAACAGACCACCTAATTTATATTTCTACATATCATTGTACCCATTCAGATACATAAGTACATAAGTAATGCCACACTGGGAAAAGACCAAGGGTCCATCGAGCCCAGCATCTTGTCCACGACAGCGGCCAATCCAGGCCAAGGACACCTGGCAAGCTTTCCAAATGTACAAACATTCTATACATGTTATTCCTGGAATTGTGGATTTTTCCCAAGTCCATTTAGTAGTGGTTTATGGACTTGTCCTTTAGGAAACCATCCAACCCCTTTTTAAACTCTGCCAAGCTAACCGCCTTCACCATGATCTCCGGCAACGAATTCCAGAGTTTAATTATGTGTTGGGTGAAGAAAACATTTCTCCGATTTGTTTTAAATTTACTACACTGTAGTTTCATTGCATGCCCCTAGTCCTAGTATTTTTGGAAAGTGTGAACAGATGCTTCACATCCACCTGTTCCACTCCACTCATTATTTTATATACCTCTATCATGTCTCCCCTCAGCCGTCTCTCTCCAAGCTGAAAAGCCCCAGCCTCCTTAGTCTTTCTTCATAGGGAAGTCGTCCCATCCTCGCTATCATTTTAGTCGCCCTTTGCTGCACCTTTTCCAATTCCACTATATCTTTCTTGAGATGCGGTGACCAGAACTGAACACAATACTCAAGGTGCGGTCGCACCATGGAGCGATATAACGACATTATAACATCCTCACACCTGTTTTCCATACCTTTTCCTAATAATACCCAACATTCTATTTGCTTTCCGAGCCGCAGCAGCACACTGAGCAGAAGGTTTCAGTGTATTATCGACGACAACACCCAGATCCCTTTCTTAGTCCGTAACTCCTAACGTGAAACCTTGCATGACGTAGCTATAATTCGGGTTCTTTTTTCCCCACATGCATCACCTTGCACTTGCTCACATTAAACGTCATCTGCCATTTAGCCGCCCAGTCTCCCAGCCTTGTAAGTGTCTTGTCTTCTTTGTTGGTGAGCTCTTAGGATCCCTAAGGCCCCGAAAGACCTCAAAGGACAGCCGTGCAACCCCGAATCTTCACCCGCGGCAGCCGCCGTTCACCAAGGGTTGAGCCCTCAGCTGCAGGCGGCCAGCAGGACTGCTGGAACCGCGGGGTTGACAGTTGGCCTGGCTGGCAGTCAGCGAACACAGTCAATGGGTAATGGCTAGCAAGGCGGCTAGCACTCCGTGGATAGAAACAATATAGTCTCTGGATAGTGCCTAGCAAGGGCGGCTAGCACTCCGTGGATGGAATCAATATAGTCTCTGGATAGTGGCTAGCAAGGACGGCTAGCACTCCGGAGATAGAATCAGTATAGTCTCTGGATAGTGGCTAGCAAGGGCGGCTAGTCCTCTGTGGATAGAATCAGTATAGTCTCTGGATCGTGGCTAGCAAGGGCGGCTAGCACTCCGTGGATAGAATCAGTATAGTCCTCTGGATAGTGGCTAGCAAGGGCGGCTAGCACTCTGTAGATAGAATCAGTATAGTCTCTGGATCGTGGCTAGCAAGGGCGGCTAGCACTCTGTGGATAGAATCAGTATAGTCTCTGGATCGTGGCTAGCAAGGGCGGCTAACACTCCGTGGATAGAATCAATATAGTCCTCTGGATAGTGGCTAGCAGGGCGGCTAGCACTCTGTAGATAGAATCAGTATAGTCTCTGGATAGTGGCTAGCAAGGGCGGCTAGCACTCTGTGGATAGAATCAGTATAGTCTCTGGATCGTGGCTAGCAAGGGCGGCTAGCACTCCGTGGATAGAATCAATATAGTCTCTGGATAGTGGCTAGCAAGGGCGGCTAGCACTCCGTGGATAGAATCAATATAGTCTCTGGATAGTGGCTAGCAAGGGCGGCTAGCACTCCGTGGATAGAATCAATATAGTCTCTGGATACCGGATAGCAAGGGCGGCTAGCAATCCGTGACACGAAAGCACTGGACCTGCTTCAGGAACAGAACCGGAAGCAGCGAGGTCTTCAGGCTCCTAGGTTTAAATACCGCGCCCTCCCGCCCCCCGGGAAGAAACCCACCAATCCGGCCCCGGGGAGTCAGCAGAGCTCCTGGATTGGCTCTGCCCGAACTCCAGGCGGAGTCATCGCTCGGGTTCGCCAATCCGGGGCGAGGTGGGAGGAGCTCCGGAACCCTTCAGCTCCGACGCACAAGAGACGTCGGCCCGGCGCCGCCATCTTGGCTGGCGCTGAACCTCCTGCCGACCTTCCCTTCCCCCGAGGCCGGCGTTCGTCCCAGCGGGGCGCCGGTCTCGGCCTGACCCGCGGAACGCCGGCTCCTCCGGGGGCCTTCTCCCGCCGTCCGTGGTTGCCGCTGGCTCCCGCTGCCCACAGCGGAAGAGCAGGTAAGGTCACGGGACGTGACAGTAAGGTCCTTCTGTAATTTTTCACAATCCTGTCTTGAGTTAACGACTTTGAATAACTTTGTGTCATCAGCAAATTTAATTACCTCGCTAGTTACTCCCATTTCTAAATCATTTATAAATATATTAAAAAGCAGCGGTCCTAGCACAGACCCCTGAGGAACCCCACTAACTACCCTTCTCCATTGTGAATACTGCCCATTTAACCCCACTCTCTGTTTCCTATCCTTCAACCAGTTCTTAATCCACAATAGGACTTTTCCTCCTATCCCATGACCCTCCAATTTCCTCTGTAGCCTTTCATGAGGTACCTTGTCAAACGCCTTTTGAAAATCCAGATACACAATATGAACCGGCTCCCCTTTGTCCACATGTTTGTTTACTCCTTCAAGGAATTGAAGTAAATTGGTCAGGCAAGATTTCCCCACACAAAAGCCGGTTATTATTATTATTTTTTACAATATTTATGTTATCTTGCTTTCAATTATGGTTTATAATTGTTGAAATACTGTTTTTAATTATTTAATTTTATTTTACTTTTTAATTATTATTGTTTCTTATCTTCTTCATGTAATTTTTGGCAAATCACCACTATGGCACAAAGGAACCATTTATTATTTTTACTAGCAGTTTAACACATGTTTTCAGGATAGTTTTAGATGTGTATTCTATGTTGAATGTGTATTTCACAGTCCAATATCGTATTATTAATCATCAGTACATCAATCGTTATATCACACACAGTTGTTTTTCAGCCTAATGCACGATACCATTGTTTACATTATCCATTTTTTATCATTATTCTTATTTTTTATTGTTTACTACATATTATTTTATTGTTTTTTAAATTTTTCATTTTTATCATTTTTTTATTTTTATTTTTGTATTTGTATTTTCAATTTATTTCTATTTTTCTTATTATTTTTTTCTTATTATTTATTATTCATTATTTTGATTTCTTTTATTTCATTTTAGAGATATATATGGCAATCCATATTGTGATAAACACAGGACTGCCCTACCCTGAGGAAGCCGCCAGAGGGCGCGGTCCTAGGAAAAGTCTGGAAAATGCCCTGATCTGGCCACTAGAGGGAGCCAAAAGGGGTACACCAGTGTAATGGCAGAAGGGACAGATAGGGGGTGCTCATGGTATAGGACCTGCCCTTCCCTGAAGAGGCCACCAGGTGGAACTCTCAGAATAGGAGATGGAAAGTTGGAGAGAGTTCTGGGCCTGGACCTTTCTGGAACCAGGGGGAGGGGCCTAAAGAGGTGGGAGGACAATTAGCCACCCTATAAAGAGAGCCCTACAAGACAAGAGAGGAGGAGGAGATGGGAGACCTGAAATGAATGGAGCTCGAAGTCAGAAGGAGAAAGTGAAGGGAGAGACTGGCTGGAGGAGAACCCCTGGAAGATGAAAGAGAAGGTTCCCTCTAGAAGCCCAGAAGGTACTCAACTGCGATGCCTTTTGGAGAGAAATGAACTGTGTATTATGTGAAGTTGACTAACAGCCATGGGGTGGAGGATAGGACTGTAGAGTTAGAGAGAGTAAAGAAAGTCCTATCCAGGGGAGGTGGCTGTTTTACACTGAGACACAGGTCCTCCAAGAGAGTGGGCTCAGTAAAGAAGAAACCAATTGAATAATAAGTTGGAAAGAAGTTGTTCCCCCACAAGACTGGCGCCAAGTACTAATAAATTGTATTTGCATTTACTTGACTAATTTGCATATTTCTGGAACCAGAGAAACCCTTTCTTAAGGAGGGTGTCCCAGGGACTCAGCCGGAGTACCAAAGGGTGACCAGTTACCAGAGGATGCAGTGGGGAAGAATTTCCAGAATTGGGGGGGAAATGAAGGACCAGTCACCCTGAGTTGAAAGGGGAGTCTAAATATTGAGGCTGGGATTACAGGATGCTGTAAATGAGAACTGTTTGAATCCTTCTCAAGAAGCCAAGTGCTAGTGAGACCGGGCAGAGAGTAGGTGCGACAGGACGAGAGCCTCAGCACACGTGAGAGACCCCTGGGAGTTTACAATATATTAAAACATTTCTATTCCTTTCTAATTGATCATCTCATTTTTTTAACTCCTATTTTTTTGCTCTTATTTTTACTCCGCTTTTTTGAGTATTGTATATTTGCTTTGGCTGCTAGGCACATCATGTCAATCTGACGCATTTTTATCATGCTACGCACGATCACGTTGTTTTACGTCAGTGACATCACTCTTGGTTCCTTTTATTTTCAGCGTCTTTTTTGCCATTTTGGTTTCTACAGCTTGACTGCGTCCCTGCTGCTCGCGGACCCAGGTAGGATTTGGATTACATCTATCAGCCATCTGTCTGCCACTTTGTGGTTTCAATTGTGTCTTAACATGGAGTTCATCTGAGTTACGTCTCTCTTCTGTCCCCTGCGGTTTTTATCTCCTCTGATTTTATAGTTTTGGTCCAACAATCACCATTTTTTATCATCTAGACCTGTTATTTTCACTTTCAGCACCCTTATCCTGGTGCTTTGTTAGCACTTAAGGTTTGGTCTGATATTCAACAGTAGATTTGTTGGTATGTTTTCATTACTCTTTTAGTAATTTTATTTCCCGCAGTTTTTCCTCGGGGCTTTTTTTTTGCAATTTTTGTTTCCACAGCTTGACTACGTCCCTGCTCGCAGACCCAAGTAGGATTCAGATCGCATCCATCGGCCCTCTGTCTTAGCATGGAGTTCACCTGAGCTAAGTCTCCTCTCTGTTCCCTGCGGTTTTTATTTTTATTTTTCACCCTCACTTTCACTGGCATCTAGGCTCTCCATCTCTAGTGACAGCGGTTCCTTCCTGGAACTCCCTTTCCTGTTTTTATAGTTTCAGTAACAGTCATCTTTTTTGATACATTATCATTTAGCCATGTTATTTCAGCACCCTTGCACTGGTGCTTTGTTAGCACTCAAGGTTCGGTCTGATATTCAGCAGAAGATTCGTTGGTATGTTCTTACTCTGTTTTTTAAGTATTTAAATTTAGTGTAATTTGGCCACAGTATCATTTTAACCTCATTACATCATGGCACTCCATTTTTTATGGTCAAATACTATTGACCATTATATACATTTTCCTTTTATTACTGGATTATGAAAATAATTTCTCTAAATAATTTTTAAGTAAACAATCAGGATACTGCTGCATTAGGTTTTGAGTACATATATATATTTTTGTTGTACTTATATTTTTAAATTTTGTGAATTACTAATGAAACAATGTTATTAGATTCATCATCAATGTATGTTTTTACAAGTATGCTTTTAAGGATTTCTAATGTATGTATGTGTGTCTGATTTTGTTGCACATATTTTTAAATTTTGTGCATTATTAATGTTATCAGATTTATTATCAATGTATGGTTTTAAACGCTTATTTTCAGGATTTTATATGTATGTTTCATTATTATCTTTCATTTTTTGTTATTTTTTATCTATGAAAATGTTTTTGAAGTTTTCAATATTGTAGTCTTATTCATTTATTTATACATTTGTTTATGTATACTTTCATTGCTATCTGTGTATTGATTTTAAATTTTGTGTTTTTAGACCCCTGAGGAAGGCATTTTTGCAGAAACACAGACCGTGTAGGGTCCTAATAAAAACTTGTTTGGAGCTCTTACTCCTGTGTTTTTATTGGCTGGTCACTTGGGTTGGTTCTCTTCCACCCTTTGTTTGGTGTGCTTACATTTTTGTGGAAGGAGTGGACCCCCCCTTCTCTTCCCACTCCTCCATTCCTACCATTATTAAAATATATTCAAGCCTGTTGGAAGCAATTTTCAAACATCACAGAATGTTTTAAAACATGCAATTTACCTACATTTTTCAGGTCCTCTCCCTTTAAAAGTTTTGTGAGAAGTATATGCATTATAGCTCCTTGCATACTCTGAACTTGGTTTTCCATGCCAGCAGCCATGAAAGAGGCTTTGGCACACACATTTATGAAAATGCCATCTACATGTTCTCTTTTCCTCCCTGGCTCAATCACTCCTCTAGAGATAGCTCCTCAATCCAGCTTAAAGTATGCTTGCTGTGGAAGTCCTCACATACTTTCAGGTGGGCTGAGGATGGCAATTTTGAGATAGAGCAACCTAAGCATTGTAATAGTATTTGGTTCACACCTTTCCAGTGATAGTTCAAGGCAAGTCATATTCGGGTACAGTAAATAATTCCCTATCCCCAGAAGGCTCACAATCTAAGGGGTCCTTTTACAAAGCTACGGCAAAAAGTGGACTTAGCGTGCCCTTATGCAGGGGTCTTTTTCATCCACTAGGGTCACTTTTTGCCATGACCGGAAAATGGCCACTTTTCCATGTTGGGGTAAGAAAACAAGAAGGCAATCGGTCCACAATAGCCACTGTGGAACAAGGGACGGGGAGTGGACCTTGATGAAGAAAATGCAGTGAAAATCTGTTCTAAACAGACCCAGGAGGATACACACTAATCTACGTTGGTGGCCTGTTTAGATTTGCACCTACTGGTAATTTATGCTCCTAACGCTGTGTTCTAGGCGAAACATGGCCATGTTGGGCATTTGAGAGTGTGAATCCTGGGAGCATCAATATAACTTATTAAAGACTGCATTTTCTTCGTCAGGGTCTGCTCTGTCTTTTGTTCCATGTACTAATGTTGCCATCAGCACATGGCCATTAACAAAAATTGGAGCATGAGCCCTTATAGGTGTTAAGGGCTCATGTGCTAATCCTGTAGTAATCAGTTCGCACATTGTAATGTAGCTGCGCTAACACAGACACACCCAGTCTCCACCCCCAAACCCCTTTGGTGATAAAATTAATTTTATTTTTTAGAGTGTCGGTGGCAAGTGAATCTTCAGTGGCACTATCCAGATACTATCAGGGTAGTCCAGGGTAGGGTTACCATACATTGAGTTTATCTTGTTGGGCAGACTGGATGGACCGTTCAGGTCTTTATCTGCCATCATTTACTATGTTACTATGTCCTCCTTTTCAAGGGACTGTCAGGGGTATGGGCAGTTTTTTCCAGCCTGCCTGTTTGGTTTGAGTTTCTGGGTGGCCGGGCTGGCTGGTGGGCCTCAGAGTGCCCTTCCCAAAATGTACCTCACTGCATCTCAAATAAAGATATAGTGGAATTAGAAAAGATACAGAGAAGGGCGACGAGAATGATAAAGGGGATGGGATGACTTCCCTATGAGGAGGGGCTGAAGCGTCCAGGGCTCTTCAGCTTGGAGAAAGGACGATTGAGGGGAGATATAATAGAAGTCTATAAAATAATGAGCGGAACGGGTAGATGTGAATCGTTTGTTTACTCTTTCCAAAAATATACTAGGACTACTGGGCATGCGATGAGCCTACAAATTTAATGTGAATCGTAGAAAAACTTTCTTCACTCAACGTTGCCAGAGAATGTGGAAGGGACGGTTGGCTTAGTGGGGTTTAAAAAAGGTCTGGACGGCTTCCTAAAGGAAAAGTCCATAGACCATTATTAAATTGACTTGGGGAAAATCCACTGCTTATTTCTGGGATAAGCAGCATAAAATGCACTGAACTTTTTCGGGATCTTGCCAGGTATTTGTGACCTAGATTGGCCACTGTTGGAGACAGGATGTTGGGCTTGATGGACCTTTGGTCTGTCCCAGTGAGGCAATACTTATTTGTTTAGCCCATTTGCTTTTTCTTCATCACTTTCCACATAGCGGTTTGCAGCATCTTTCAGTCTCACAATTCCATTTTTAGACTTCTTCCTTTCACCAATATACCTGAAGAAATTTTTGTCGCCCCCCCTCCTTACATTTCTAGCCATTTGTTCTTCCGCTTGCACTTTCGTCAGACGTATCTCTCTCTTGGCATCTTTCAGTTTCATCCGGTGTTCCTCTTCTTGAGTTTTTCTATATTTCATGAACACCAACTCTTTAGTCTTTATTTTCTCAGCCACTTACTTGGAGAACTACACCGATTTCCTTTTTCTCTTGCTTTTATTTACTCTCCTCACATAAAGGTTTGTAGCCATATTTATAGCATCTTTCAGCCTGGACCACTGCCTTCCACTTCTTGTATGTCCTCGCAGCCCATCAGCTCCTTCCCTCATTTTACTGAAGTCAGCATGTTTGAAATCCAGGACTTTTGAGTGGCTGCCCTCCTTCAGCTGTTATATCAAACTGTTTGATGGTCACTACTGCCCAGGTAGGCACCCACTCAGACATCTGACACACTTTTCCCATTTGTGAGTACCAGATCCAGCGTTGCTCCCTCCCTCGTGGGTTCCATCACCATTTGTCTGAGCAGAGCACTTTGAAAAGCATCCGCGATCTCTCTACTTCTTTCCAATTCCGCAGATGGAACTTTCCAATCTGCATCCGGCAGATTGAAATCTCCCAGCAACAGCAAATCTCTTTTCTTTCCCAACTTTTGGATATCTGTAACAAGATCTTTATCTAGTTCCTTCGATTGTGTCGGAGGTCTGTAGACAACACCCATATGGAAAGAGGTTCCATCGTCTCTTTTTAAGGTGATCCATATCACTTCTTCCTTTCCCCAGGCCCCTGTCATCTCAGTTGCTGCGATATCATTTCTCACATTCAGAGCTACTCCTCCACCTTTATGACCATCTTTATCCATCCTAAATAGATTATAGCCTGGTATGTTAGCATCCCATTCATGGGAATCATTGAGCCATGTCTCCGTGACTGCAAAAATGTTGAAGTCTGCCTCTAACATCAGGGCTTGCAGATCATGAACTTTGTTGCTTAGACTGTAATTATTTGTGGTCATCACTTTCCATCTACATTTCAGTGACATTTTTGTCTTATGTTTAGTTTTTTGTTTAATCTCAATTCCTGCTGTGTTGATAAGAAGTGATTTGCTAACATTGTTGCTTTCATTTATACTGTCACATCTTGGTTTTAGCTTTAGCTGGAAGTGACCACTTGAAGTGACCTGCCTCCATATGTCACCACCTTCTACTTTAAATGCCTAGAAACATATTGTCTAAATTTCTCCCAAGGGATTTTTTTTTCCTGCCACAGTGAGATGCAGCCCATCATTACACTATAGTCTTTTGTTATTCCACGTATTGCCCCATCCTCCTATGTACCTAAAACCTTCTTGGTGACACCAGGCTTTTGAGTCAGCTATTGCCATTTTCAGTACTTCACAATCTTTTCTCTCCCTTTCCAAAGGTAGGTAGTACTTC
This sequence comes from Microcaecilia unicolor, assembly GCF_901765095.1. NCBI lineage: Eukaryota > Metazoa > Chordata > Amphibia > Gymnophiona > Siphonopidae > Microcaecilia > Microcaecilia unicolor. The sequence goes on along the minus strand of NC_044035.1, from coordinate 209,260,839 downwards.
AGAAAAAGCTAATGTATGTACCAAAGGTTTTAACCCATCCCTCAGCTCCTGAAAAGCTCTCTGTGCTGAAAGTGGGTATTACTGGACAGGTCATTTGTTCCCAGGTGGATAACAGCATCAGTGTTTGACTCCTTAGTTTATTCTCTGATTATATTCATTATGTGCTTGGTACCCCTGGTAGCTGAGGAGCCTGGAAGGCATTTCACTTTGCATGGCCCCTTGAACTGTGTTTCAAAGTTAATGCCTCTGATAATGGAATCCCCTAGTATCAACAGTTTCCTGGTATGAGTTTCAATATTAGTGCTTTGGGGATGTCTTTTCTCTTTGGGCACCTTCATTGCTTTTTATTCTGCCTCAGTTCCATTTTCAAGGTCATTACAGTGCTGCAATGGAGCAAAAGAATTCTGCAGGGGCAACACTTGTGAGGGCGGATGTTGTAGGCTACATGTCGTAGTCTGCCTGAACCTACTGTGAATCATCTATTTTTAGGTGGTTTTATCCTTTGAGGCTAGTGGTGAGAAGTGGGAAAATTAGGTTCTTACCGTGATAATTTTCTTTCCTTTAGTCATAGCAGATGCAGCCATTACAGATGGGTTGTGTCCATCAACCAGCAGAGGGAGATAGAGAGCACACTTTTTTCAGTGCCTCATACCAGCTTGCTCCTCTGCCTCTCTTCAGTATTTGAAGCTTCCAAAGCAGTATGGCAAACCGCAATGGGAATAACATAAGCTTTCCTCACAGCGAACGATGGCCCTACAACAAAGGGCATTAACTCAGAATGGAGGGAATGAAACATCCTCCCGGAGGGCATAAACTCATCCTCCACTGAGACATAACTGGAGGGAATAAACTCATCCTCCCGGAGGGAATAAACTCATCCTCCAAAACATGAAACTGGAGGGAATTAAGTCATCCTCCTTTAATTGAACAAAAATCCTGAACACTGTTTTCCGACTTTCTCCCAAGGACGGAATCACCAGGAAACACGAACAGAACCTGAAATAGATTTACAGCAGATAGCATCAGACAGGGAGGGATCATGGCTGCATCTGCTATGACTAAAGGAAAGAAAATTATCACGGTAAGAACCTAATTTTCCCTTCCTTGTCATCAAGCAGATGCAGCCATTACAGATGGGATGTATCAAAGCAATCCCTAGATAGGGTGGGAACAAGCCACACCACGCGCCAGCACTTGCACTCCAAAATGTGCGTCCCTCCTGGCAGCCACATCCAGCCTGTAATGTCGGGCAAAAGAGAGCTTAGAAGCCCATGTCGCTGCACTACAAATCTCTTGAAGAGAGAGTGCTCCAGTTTCATCCCAAGAAGAGGAAATTCCCCTAGTGGAATGCGCCTTAAAGGCATCAGGCAGAGGCCGGCCGGCAAGCAAATAAGCTGAAAAGATAGATTCTTTAAGCCAGCGGGCAATTGTGGCTTTAGACGCTGGAGACCCTCTGCAAGGACCTGATAGCAAAACAAACAGATGATCAGAGGTCCTGAAAGAGTTAGTAACTCGCAGATAATGCAGCAGAGTCCTGCGCACGTCCAACAGGTGCAATTGCCCAAAAGATTTTGGAAACTCCTCCTCGACAAAGGAGGGCAAGAAAATAGGTTGGTTTAGGTGAAACGCTGAAATCACCTTAGGCAAGAAGGAAGGCACGGTCCGAACCGTGACCCCGGACTCTGAAAACTGCAGAAAAGGGTCTCTACAGGACAGCGCCTGGAGCTCTGACACCCGTCTCGCCGAAGTAATGGCCACTAACAAGACGGCCTTCAATGTCAAATCTTTCTCTGAAGCACGCCGAAGCGGTTCAAAGGGAGCACCCTGAAGGGCCTTCAGCACTAGCCCCAGGTTCCAAGCTGGACAAGGTGCACGCACGGGAGGACGGAGCCGAAGCACCCCTCTAAGAAACTGTGCCACATCCGGATGAGCAGCTAAAGACACGCCTTCGACCTTGCCACGCAGGGAGGCCAATGCTGCCACTTGCACCCGCAGGGAATTATAGGCCAAGCCTTTTTGTACACCATCCTGCAAAAAGTCCAGAATCGGCGAGACAGGAGCCCGCAGGGGTGTGATCTCTCTGGAAGCACACCAGACTTCAAACTGGCGCCAAATCCTGGCATAAGCCACGGAAGTGGAATGCTTGCAGGCTTGCAGGAGAGTGGTAATTACTTTATTGGAATAGCCTCTGCCTCTCAATTGCGCCCTCTCAATCGCCAGGCCATAAGACCAAATCGGCCGGCGTCCTCCATGGTCACCGGACCCTATGACAACAGGTTGGGAATCAGAGGTAACTGAAGGGGATCCTCTATGAGCATCTGTCGGAGGTCCGCATACCAAGGCCTCCTGGGCCAATCCGGGGCGACGAGAACCACTTCTCCTGGATGCAGCCGAATCCGCAGGAGCACTCGCCCTATCAAGGGCCACGGAGGGAACACATACTGTAGGCCCGGAGGCCAGGGTTGAGCCAAGGCATCCAACCCGCCGCACGAGGATCTCTCCGTCTGCTGAAGAAGCATGGGACTTTGGCATTGGAGCTTGTCGCCATTAGATCCATCACGGGCTTGCCCCACTTGGCACATATCTGCAGGAACACATCGTCTGCAAGTTCCCACTCCGCTGGATCGATCTGATGCCTGCTTAGATAATCGGCTTGCACGTTGCTCTGACCTGCAATGTGAGCTGCCGACAGAAACTGTAGATGCAGCTCGGCCCAGTGGCAAATTTGTTCGGCCTGCGCGGCTAGAGCTCTGCACTGAGTGCCGCCTTGTCGATTTATGTAGGCCACTGCTGTCGTGTTGTCCGACATCACTCTGACAGCCAATCCTTCCAGGGTCACTTGAAAGGCCAGAAGCGCCTGAAACACCGCTTTCAACTCTAGGCGGTTGATGGACCACTCCGACTCCTCGGGTGTCCATAGACCCTGGGCATGCTTCCCCTGGCAATGTGCGCCCCAGCCTTTCAGACTGGCATCTGTCACCACTAGGCACCAATCGGGGAGTGCCAGCGGCATTCCTCGCCGCAGCATGCTGTCTGAGAGCCACCACTCCATGCTGAGTCGGGCCGCAGGGAGCCAAGAGAGTCTGCATTGGTAATCCTGAGATACTGGAGACCATGTTTGGAGTACAGCATACTGTAGAGGTCTCAGGTGCGCTCTCGCCCAGGGCACCAGTTCCATGGTGGCCGTCATCGATCCAAGCAGCTGGACAATGTCCCAAGCTCGCGGGCGGGGCATCCTCAGGAGCAGACGGACCTGATTCTGAAGCTTGCACCGCCTTTGCTCGGGTCGGTACACATACCACGAGGCTGTGTTGAACCTGGCCCCCAAATATTCTAGAGACTGCGAGGGGGTCAGGTGACTTTTGGCCAAATTGACGACCCAGCCCAGAGATTGAAGTACTGAGACCACTCTGGCTGTTACATGCTGACTCTCTGCAGCAGAGTTTGCTCGAATGAGCCAGTCGTCCAGGTACGGGTGAACCCGAATACCCTCTCGCCTTAGAAAGGCAGCTACTACCACCATAACCTTCGAAAAGGTGTGGGGAGCTGTGGCGAGGCCAAAAGGCAAGGCCAGGAACTGGAAATGCTTTCCCATCACCGCAAACCTCAGAAACTTCTGGTGCGGGGGCCAAATTGGAATGTGCAAGTAAGCTTCTTTCAGGTCCAGAGACGTGAGAAACTCTCCTGGCTGTACCGCCGCAATGACGGAGCGCAGGGTTTCCATGTGAAAATGCCGCACTCTCAGGGACTTGTTTAATTCTTTTAAGTCCAGAATAGGGCGAAAAGACCCTCCTTTTCGCGGCACCACAAAGTAGATGGAGTAGCGGCCACAGCCGTGTTCGGCGGGAGGTACCGGGGACACGGCCCCTATCTGAATCAGACCTTGTAAAGTCTCCTCTACCGCCGCCCGTTTGGCGGCAGAACCGCATCGGGACTCCACAAACACGTCTCTTACAGGGGCATCAAATTCTATTCTGTAACCGTCTCTGATCAGGTCCAAGACCCACTGATCTGAGGAAATGTTGGCCCACTCCTCGGCAAAGAGGGAAAGACGTCCTCCGATGACAGGACTCGAGGAGAGGGCCGGCGCACCATCATTGAGAGGGTCGCCCCTGAACTCCAGGCCTTGAGCCAGTGGCTGTGGAACGTTTGTCCGAGCGAAAGGAGTTCCTCTGCTGAAAACGGGCACGAGAAGTGAACCCAGCAGAACGCCCCGGGCGGTACCTTCCAGCTTCACGGAAGCGAGGTCTGTAAGAGGAGTGGACCGCCGCACCCTTAGAGGAAGGCTGAGGCCTATCTTCAGGCAAGCGCTGGGGTTTAGCCTCACCCAGACCCTTCACAATTTTCTCCAACTGCTCACCAAACAGGAGAAGGCCTTGAAACGGCAACTTCACCAACCTTTGCTTAGAGGCCATGTCTGCCGCCCAATGCCGTAGCCAAAGAAGATGGCGAGCCGCCACTGCTATTGCCATGTGTTTAGCCGAAGCTCTGACAATATCATAAAGGGCGTCAGCAAGAAAGGACAAGGCCGACTCCATCCGCGGAGCCACATCTGAAAAGGGCTCCGCTCCATCACCGGGCTGTTCCACTGCCTGTTGCAACCAAGCCAGGCAGGGCTCTAGCAGCATAACAACTGCATGCAGACGCCCGAATAGTGAGACCTGCAATTTCAAATGACCGTTTAAGTGCTGATTTCAGTCTACAGTCTTGAATATCCTTCAGGGCAACACCTCCTTCAACCGGGAGGGTAGTTCTCTTCGTCACAGCTGTGACTAGGGCATCCACTTAGGCATAGCAAAGCGAGCCATATGCTCCTCACTCAAGAGGGTATAATTGCCCCATAGCCCTGGAAATTTTCAAAGGTCCCTCGGGGTCAGCCCATTGAGCCGAAATAAGCTGTTGGATGGATTCATACAAAGGAAAGGCTCGAGCAGGCTTTTTGGTACTAGCCATCCTAGGATTCACAGAGGAGGCTGTGCCACTGGCAGGGTCCTCAATAGAGAGAGCCTGCAGGGCATCAGAAATAAGCGCTGGCAGCTCATCACGGTGGAAAATCCTCACCGCGGAGGGATCGTCCAGATCCTGAGTCACTTCTGCACCAGACTCTGGCTCCTCAGACCATAAAGGCCTGCCAGAGTCCTCCGAATCCTCGCAGCCCGCCACGAGGGGGGGGGGGAGGTGCAGCACTCTCTGAAGGGGAATGAGCCCTTCTGCGCTTCATATTCTGCCAATTATCAGGGAACAACGCCTCAGAGGGCACACCCAGGCTAGAATCCACCAGGGGGGGGCATTAGAAGAGGCCCGTGCCGGGCTTTTTTGGGAGAGCTCTTTTAAGCATGTATGCTTTATGCATTAATAAGACAAAATCAGGGGAGAAACACTCACCCTGGGCACCCGGATCTCTGCCGGGGCTAGTAGCTCCCATATCAGCCTCACTCCGAGGCCTCCCCCCCGGGCTCAGGACTCTCCGTGTCAGCAGAGGTCGCGCCATGTGGTAAATTCAAAATGGCGCCCGCTGCCAGCTCAGAGCGCGAAGAATCGTCGCTCGCCATGCTCGGGCCGGCTCTAACGTCTGTACAGCACGATTTACAGAGCCCCGCTGCTGATATGCGCTTGCCACACTTGGAACAGCACTTTACTGTCTCCGCAGCCATCGCCGAAAACGGCGGTAAAATTCAAAATGGTGGTTCATGCCAAAATCGCCCCGATCGCGGGCCCACCCCGGAGGAGTCAGAAAACACTCTTACCTCACTAGACCGAGTATCACAGCCCCGGTCCCACAGAAAAAGGCAAGGAAAAACCTCTGTTCCAGCGTCTAAGCGCCAAAGCGCGACACAACTTTTTTTTTTTTTTAACGCTGTGAGGAAAGCAGAGGTAAATAGAACTCCGGAGGCTCAGGTGAGCGGGAAAGGCAGGGAAAGGGCGAACCTATGTGCCTGCATCCACTGTTGGTGGGGAAGGACAGGGAAAGCTAAGCAATGTGTCCACATCCACGGAGGTATGGGTAAGGCAGGGAAAGGGTGAACCTATGTGCCTTTAAAGTGAAGCTGCTATAGCCTCCAACACCCCTGCTAACAACTGGCAAAAAGCACAGGAGCAACCTCCAGGCAGATTTAGATGGAGCTCGAAGAAGCTGCAGCCACTCTGCTAGGGGAGATAGAGAATACTGAAGAGAGGCAGTGGAGCAAGCTGGTATGAGGCACTGAAAAAAGTGTGCTCTCTATCTCCCTCTGCTGGTTGATGGACACAACCCATCTGTAATGGCTGCATCTGCTTGATGACAAGGAATGGTATGATTCTGTGCAGTGATAGAAGCTGCTGTAAGTGCATCCAGTTCCTGCTTTAGTTTGCTGAGCTCCTGTTTTAAACTAGCAAGCTCAAAACAGATAGGACAAGACTTAAGTCTCCAGATGGCCTGCCTTGGAACTAAACCACCACAGTTACTACAGAGAATAAAAGCAATCTTGATTGGTTGGAATGGATATGTACAGGTGTACTAGGATAGGGTTAACAGTTTGCAAGATTGCCTGTGTATGACTGAGAAGTTAATGATTTTTGGTTTGTCTATATATGATTGGAAAACCCTGGGGGGGGGGGGGGGCCTATAAGTCACTGTGAATCAGCAAAGTGCTGTATCAAAATAAGTTCTTTAGGTGTGGCAAGCAATGATACAGTCTGAAAAAACAAATTCAGTTTGATTCCGCAATTAAATTCAGCTAGAATATAAAAGTTTCCTTTAGTAAATCAAAAATTTCCCAATATTAATTGCAGTTTCATCAATGTAAAATGCAAATTTAAAACCAGTTGGGAGACTAAGGCTGTTTTTTTTTTTTGCCTAGGACTGGCAGAACCTCTCCACAAAGTTAGAAAGCTACAGCAAGAGCTCGCAGGGTGTAGGACAAGAACCAGTTAGGAAAACCTATCCTCTCTACTATCAGAGTAAGTCAAGAAGGGAAAGAGAGGTTTTTTTTTTGTTGTTGTTTTTGACTTTTTGGGGGGCGGGGTTAGAAGACAGAGAAGTACACCAGAATACAGATTCACAGGACAAATTAATTAAGCAATAAGCAATAAATTCAAGAGAATACATATAGCAGGTAGCTAAACCTGTAGCCAGAAAGTTGAGACATTAGAATAAAATAATCAGAAGTCACTTAGCAGTATTTGGTTCAGGTCCAGCACATGGAAAATTACAAAGTGGTCTGTGTTTTCCTATTCGGAGCCCAACCCCTCTCCTGCTTACATTTAAATTGCCAATATATTTCTACTTTATGAATGTAGCTGTACAGCTTTACAATAACAATTTCAGGTTGCAATTCTCTATTAGCTTTCTAGCCAATGCGGTGGGAATGTTTTAAGTGTGTGTGTGTGTGTGGGGGGGGGGGGGGGGGGGGGGGGGAAGTCGGAAATTCAGACTCAAGCCAGCATTCAAGTTCAGCTAGTAACTGAGAGTATGGGATAGTCTCAGGTATTCCAAGGAAGCATATGTTTCTCCTTCGAGACCTATCAGTATGAATTTGTACTTGTGCTTTCAGGATCTCCATTTCTGTGCTTACTGTGCACGAATTGTCTTTCACCATCGAGATGCTCTACTGAAGCTCAGACATCTGATGTGTCTCTGTAACTATGTTTTCAAGGTGAAAGATTTGATTCGACTTGCTCTACACAAAGGCCCAATGCTTGGACTACAACGTTTATTTATTGCATTTGTATCCCACATTTTCCCACCTATTTGCAGGCTCAATATGGCTTACATAATACCGTGATGGTGATCGCCAATTCCGGTATGAGAAATATTGTTAAGTCTGCCAAAGCTGCCTCTGTAAATTGGGATATGGCCCTGGGGATAGGCTCCACCATCTTGTCTTCCAAGCTGCTTCATGCAGTCACGGTCTTTTTTCAGATTTTGTGGAGATAGCCCCATCAGATCTTGATAAAAATTTGTTTATATACCCTGCCGGGCTATCAGATGAAAATCTACCCTAATACAAGGCAAAAATAAAATGCGATGGGGTGAGATGGAGTTGGAGCCCTGGAGCAGGTCATACTCATGTCTTTCCACACTCACAGCATCATGTGACCCCTCAGGAATAAATACTCTAAAATTTTGTGTGTGAAAATGTTTGTAAAATTCAACCCCCACCAAAAAACTCTTCCCTTTCCCATAATCTGCAGTGGTCCCATGTTTCTTCCCTGCCCCACAATCCATGTGCAGTTATTTCCCCTCTTCCCTGCCCCATAATCCATGTGCAGTTACTTCCCCTCTCTTCTTCCCTGCCCCACAAACTATGTGCAGTTAGTTCCCCTGTCTCCTCCCTGCCCCACAAACTATGTGCAGTTAGTTCCCCTCTCCCTTCTGTGTAGTCCAGTCTCTTGTCCCTGGGGAGGGAAAAACACTTCAGCCCTAGTGGCTGGAGTAAAAGAGACAATCAGACTTAGGTTTGGCGCAACCAGTAAAAAATCTTTATTGGTATTTCACTAAGCCAATACAAAATAATTGTTCTCTATGGAGCAGGTTGTCACCCAGAAAAGCCAGATGTAAAGACTGAATAACAAAATCTGCTCAGTACAACTTTCTCAGTTTTCGTTTATATACTGTTATAAGTTTCATTTCTCCTAAATCATGTGATTTCTCCTAAACTAACTTGTGTTCATATATGGATTTTTCTGTTTCCTTCCATTACACATATACGGTTATATTCAGTCATTTTTTATACGTATACAAAAGTGGCAATTTCCTCTATTCCATCATCCTATCCTGCTTGTGTTCACATGCACACTTTGTGGCCATTGGCTAATTCCTTATCAGTAACAATTATCCCAGCATGCAAAACCAGCAAACAAGCAAGTAGTATGAAACATCTGGAGGCTCATTTCAAAGCACTTAGCCTCCCAAAGTTCCATAGAAACCTATGGAACTTAGCCTCCCAAAGTGCTTTGAAAATATGCCTCCTGGTGTCCTATTCTCTGAACATATATTTCCGGTGGAACATCATGGACTCTGCAGGGTCCTCAGTCTCTCATCACTATCAAGGTTATATCCATGTGTATCTGCCATATATGGGCCGCATAGCCTCAGTTCCTCCGAAGTGTCACATTGACATGTAACATGTACTTTTCCTTTACTGATCAAGCACTCTGCTTACATTCAGTTGCAGGAAGAATCTAAAATTATGCTGACGACAGCAAAGCTAGGAAATCTGAGGGCTAGCAGGGCCATCTTACAGGCCTAGTATGGGGAGGAATATACACTTCCATGCCCCACAAACCATGTGTAGTAGTTCCCCCCTCTCTCTTCCCTGCCCCTCTATCCACATACCACAATTCCTTTATCTCCCCTCATCCCAACATTGTCCCTTGTCTCTCTCTCTCTCCTGCACTCACCATAAACAAATTTCTCCTCTTCGTTCTGGTCCTGCGGAACTGAAGAAAAGCATCAGCCTGACTGCTATTCCTCTCCATCTCCCCTCCTTTCCCAATCACATTGCCCCTTGTCTCTCTCTCCCTCACTTACCTCAAGGAGATCTCCCCTCTTCGCTCCAGTCCCAAGGGAATAAAAAAAAAAGTGCCAGTCTCAGCCTACTACTGGCCAGTTAATTTCAGTGTGGAGGAGCCTTGGTGCCACATGTGCAGAGGCTCTGCTGGTCCCACTCCCACATACACAATGAGTAGGGAGCATATCAGAGGGGGCGGGACTAGCAAGGCCTTCGCACACGTAGCACCAAGGTTCCTCCACACTGAATTTAGTTTTCTTCAGTCTGCGAGATCGGAACAGAGAGAGAGTGGTCTCCTTGCAACGAGGGTGGGAGAGAGAGAAAGAGACAAGGGGAGATGGTAAGATCATGGGATGAAGAGATTGCAACTGGGCTGTGACCAGTACTTTTCTTCAGTCCCACAGGATAGGAACAGAAAGGGGAGATGATCTTGTGGGCCACATAAAACTCGTTGGCGGGCTGCATACAGCCCGAAGGGTAGGGGTTGCCCACTTCTGTACTACAGTAAAAGAAGGCAAACTAACATCCCTGTAAAATAAATGAACTAGAGCAGGGGTTCTCCACCCAGTCCTCAGGACACACCCAGCCAGTCTGGTTTATAGGGTAGCCACAATGAATATGCTTGAGATAGATGTGCAAACATTAACTCCACTGTATGCAAATTTCTCTCATGCATATTCATTGTGGATATCCTGAAAATCAGACCAGATGGGTGTATCCTGATGACTGGGTTGAGAACCCTTGAATTGGAGAAATAACTGATAGTCCTTTTACTTACATATTCATTAAAAATGGGAGTATAGATGAGTTTGTTTTCTTCTGTATCCTCAAACTCGAAGTAGTATTTGTCCATAAAATTTCTTTGTAACCGTTGGAATTCATCATCTATGGCATAATTAAGCAACATTAAGTAATTTATATTCAAGAGGTCTACTTTCAATGTCAAATGGATATAGTGTTCTAATGGATAACTGTGCTGTCATAGGGTATTAACCAGCTGTAAAGCAGGATCGCATTTTCTCTTTCATCCTTTAAGATGTTCCACAAGACTGATTTTTTTGTTTATTTTTTTCCTTCAGACACAATAAATTTCAATGGAAATTCAATTATTCTTTACCTACGGCCAAGTAAAAGACAGACTTTAGTATTTGGAGTTTATTCTCTCAAAGCAATGATGTACATTCCCTACACCCGGGAACTGCGCTCATCAGGTAAATCTCTCTTACTTGTACCCTTATCCTCCACTGCCAACTCCAGACTCTGTTCCTTTAACATTGCTGCCTGGAATAGACTTCCTGAGTCAGTTCGTCAAGATCCATTTTCTGCCCATATTCAAATCTAGGCTAAAAGCCCACATTTTTTTGAGGCTGCTTTTAACTTCTACTCTTATTCACCTGTTCAGTACAAATGTCTGTAAGTAATTCCCTTATTTGTCCTGTTTGCCTGACTTGATTAGATTGTAAGCTCCGTTGAACAGGGACTGTCTCTTACAAATTTAGTGTACAGTGCTGCATACGTCTAGTAGCGCTATAGAAATGATTAGTAATAGTAGTAAAACCCACTGACCTAGACCATGTAAAAAATACAGCATCGAACATGATGAAATTCCTCCTTGGATCCAATGAGAAATGAATGGTACATGACAACTGCACATACTAGTAATGAATAAGGCGATGTTCTGCAAAGCTGGTGAAAGCACACTTAGTGACCATAATCATTAAGGAGAAAAACAGAAGGATGGAAATGGCAATCATTAAAGTATGGAAAAATTAATTCTTACATGATAATTTTCTTTCCATTAGTCCCAACAGATCAATCCAGAGACTTGTGGGGTTGTGTCCCTCTACCAGCAGGTGGAGATAGAGAGAACCTCCGAGGTTAGCCATATGTGGACCTGTGCAGCCAGCTGAACCTCAGTATGCACGATACCAAAGAAGTGGAATGGAAACAATAGAAAACTCTCCTGACATTGTCACATCAATCTGCCCAACATACTTCCACAACTTCTATAACGAAGATACTTACCTGTAGCAGGTATTCTCCAAGGACAGCAGGCTGATTGTTCTCAAATGTGGGTCATCCTCCGCGGCGGCCCAGGAATTGGTAAACAAATTTTGCAAGCAAAATAAAAAGTCTTTCTGGAAAGTTCCGTCGCGCAGGCAGCGCGAACGACTTCCTGCCCGCCGCGCGAGCGTGCCTCTTTAGTTTAATCAAAAGGCATAAAAACATAAAACACGAACAACAATTCCATAGGGGAGGAGGGTGGGTTTGTGAGAACAATCAGCCTGCTGTCCTCGGAGAATACCTGCTAAAGGTAACATAGTAACATAGTAGATGACGGCAGAAAAAGACCTGCAAGGTCCATCCAGTCTGCCCAACAAGATAAACTCATATGTGTATACCTTACCTTGATTTGTACCTGCCTTTTTCAGGGCACAGACCGTACAAGTCTGCCCAGTAGTATTTCCTGCCTCCCAACCACCAGTCCCGCCTCCGGCACAAACTGTATAAGTCTGCCCTCCACTATCTTCGCCTCCCAACCACCAACCTCTCTTCCCCCACCTGCTCCGCCACCCAATTTTGGCTAAGCTTCTGAGGATCCATTCCTACTGACAGGATTCCTTTAAGGATATCCCACGCATGTTTGAATTCCGTTACCGTTTTCATCTCCACCACCTCCCGCGGGAGGGCATTCCAAGCATCCACCACCCTCTCCGTGAAAAAATACTTCCTGACATCTTTTTTGAGTCTGCCCCCCTTCAATCTCATTTCATGTCCTCTCGTTCTACCGCCTTCCCATCTCCGGAAAAGATTTTTTGCGGATTAATACCTTTCAAGTATTTGAACGTCTGTATCATATCACCCCTGTTCCTCCTTTCCTCCAGGGTATACATGTTCAGGTCAGCAAGTCTCTGCTCATACGTCTTGGACCGCAAATCCCATACCATTCTCGTAGCTTTTCTTTGCACCGCTTCCATTTTTTTAACATCCTTCGCAAGGTACGGCCTCCAAAACTGAACACAATACTCCAGGTGGGGCCTCACCAACGACTTGTACAAGGGCATCAACACTTCCTTTCTTCTGCTGATCATACCTCTCTCTATACAGCCTAGCAACCTTCTCGCTACGGCCACCGCCTTGTCACACTGTTTCGTCGCCTTCAGATCCTCGGATACTATCACCCCAAGATCCCTCTCCCCCTCAGTACCTATCAGACTCTCCCTGCCTAACACATAAGTCTCTCGTGGGTTTTTACTCCCTAAATGCATCACTTTGCATTTCTACGCATTGAATTTTAATTGCCAAACCTTAGACCATTCTTCTAGCTTCCTCAGATCCCTTTTCATGCTTTCCACTCCCTCCCGGGTGTCCACTCGGTTGCAAATCTTAGTATCATCTGCAAATAGGCAAACTTTACCTTCTAACCCTTCGGCAATGTCACTCACAAATATATTGAACAGAATCGGCCCCAGCACCGATCCCTGAGGCACTCCACTACTCACCTTTCCCTCCGAGCGAACTCCATTTACCACCACCCTCTGTCGTCTGTCCGTCAACCAGTTCCTAATCCAGTTCACCACTTCGGGACCTATCTTCAGCCCATCTAATTTATTTAAGAGCCTCCTATGGGGAACCGTGTCAAAAGCTTTGCTAAAATCTAAGTAGATTACGTCTATAGCACGTCGATGATTCAATTCTCCAGTTACCCAATCAAAGAATTCAATGAGATTCGTTTGGCACGATTTCCCTCTGGTAAAACCATGTTGTCTCGGATCTTGCAACTTATTGGCTTTCAGGAAATTCACTATCCTTTCCTTCAGCATCGCTTCCATTACTTTTCCAATAACCGAAGTGAGGCTTACCGACCTGTAGTTTCCAGCTTCTTCCCTATCACCACTTTTGTGAAGAGGGACCACCTCCGCCGTTCTCCAGTCCCTCAGAACCTCTCCCGTCTCCAAGGATTTATTAAACAAATCTTTAAGAGGACCCGCCAGAACCTCTCTGAGCTCCCTCAATATTCTGGGTGGATCCCGTCCAGTCCCATGGCTTTGTCCACCTTTAGCTTTCCAAGTTGTTGATACACACTCTCTTCCGTGAACGGTGCTATATCCATTCCATTCTCAGGTGTACTTTTGCCAGTCCCTCGCGGTCCTTCTCCAGGATTTTCTTCAGTGAAAACAAATTGGCTTTTTCTTCATCATTATCTACATAGCGGTTCGCTGTATCTTTTAGTCTCACAATTCCCTTTTTAGTCATTCTCCTTTCACTAATATACCTGAAGAAATTTTTGTCGCCCCTCCTTACATTTCTAGCCATTTGTTCTTCCGCTTGCGCCTTCGCCAGACGTACCTCTCTCTTGGCCTCTTTCAGTTTCATCCGGTATTCCTCCCCGTCTCTTCTTGAGATTTTCTATATTTCTGGAACGCTAACTCTGTAGCCTTTATTTTCTCAGCCACTTGCTTGGAGAACCATATCGGTTTCCTTTTTCTCTTGCTTTTATTTACTCTCCTTACATAAAGGTCTGTGGCCCTATTTATTACTTCTTTCAGCCTGGACCTCTGCCCTTCCACTTCATGTACGTCCTCCCAGCCCATCATCTCCTTCCTCAGGTATTCCCTCATTTTACTAAAGTCAGCACACTTGAAATCCAGGACTGAGTTTAGAGTGGCCGCCCTCCACTTCAGCTGTCATATCAACCCAAACCGTTTGATGGTCACTGATTCCCAGGTGTGCACCCACTCGGACATTTGACACACTATCCCCATTTGTGAGCACCAGATCCAGCATCGCTCCCTCCCTCGTGGGTTCCGTCACCATCTGTCTGAGCAGAGCACTTTGGAAAGCATCCACGATCTCTCTACTTCTTTCCGATTTGGCAGACGGAACCTTCCAATCTACATGCGGCCGACTTTAAGTGGGCCACTGACGCAGCCATGGCTCTAACTTTATGAGCCTTGTCAAGGCCCTCTAGAGTCAGCCCAGCTCGGGCATAAGTGAAGAAAATGCAATCTGCTAGCCAATGGGAGATTGTGCGTTTTCCGATGGAGACTCCCCTCCTGTTGGGATCGAAAGAAACAAACAACTGGGCGGACTGTCTGAAGGGCTGTGTCCACTCCATGTAACAGGCCAATGATCTCATGCAGTCCAAGGTATGTAAACTGCTTTCGCCAGGGCGGGTATGAGGACGGGGAAAGAATGCTGGCTAGACAATTGACTGGTTCAGATGGAACTCAGACACCACCTTCCGCAGGAACTTAGGGTGCATGCGGAGGACTACTCTATTATGATGGAACTTGATATACGGTTCATGCACCACAAAGGCCTGAAGCTCACTGACCCTACGAGCTGAAGTAACAGCCACCAAGAAAATGACCTTCCAGGTCAAGTACTTCAGATGGCAGGAATTCAGTGGTTCAAAAGGAGCTCTCATCAGCTGGGTGAGAACAACTTGAAATCCCATGATACTGGTGGAGGTTTGACCGGGGGGCTTTGACAAAAGCAAACCTCTCATGAAGCGAACAACTAAAGGCTGTCCAGAGATAGGCTTACCTTCTACACGGCGATAAGCAGCACTAATTGCACTAAGGTGAACTCTTATGGAGTTGGTCTTGAGACCAGACTCTGACAAGTGTAGAAGGTACTCAAGCAGGGTCTGTGTAGGACAAGAAAGAGGATCTAGGGCCTTGCTGTCACACCAGATGGCAAACCTCCTCCATTTAAAAGAATAACACCTCTTGGTGGAATGTTTCCTGGAAGCAAGCAAGACTCGAGAGACACCCTTGAAAGACCCAAGGAGGCAAATTCTAAGCTCTCAACATCCAGGCCGTGAGAGCCAGGGACTGGAGGCTGGGATGTAGAAGCGACCTCTCGTTCTGAGTGATGAGGGTTGGAAAACATTCCAATCTCCACGGTTCCTCGGAGGACAACTCCAGAAGAAGAGGGAACCAGATCTGATGCGGCCAGAAGGGAGCTATCAGAAACATGGTTCTGCAGTCTTGTTTGAGTTTCAGCAAAGTCTTCCCTACTAGAGGTATGGGAGGATAAGTATACAGAAGGCCTGTTCCCCAATGCAGGAGAAAGGCATCTGACGCTAGTCTGTTGTGGGCCTGAAGCCTGGAACAGAACTGAGGGACCTTGTGATTGATCTGAGTGGCAAAAAGATCCACCGTGGGGGGTGCCCCACGCTCAGAAGATCTTGCGGACTACGCCCATGTTCAGGGACCACTCGTGAGGTTGCATTATCCTGCTCAGTCTGTCAGCCAGACTGATGTTTACACCCACCAGATAAGTGGCTTGGAGAAACATGCCATGACGGCACACCCAAAGACATATCTGGATGGCTTCCTGACACCGAGGGCAAGATCCGGTGCCCCCCTACTTGTTGGTATAATACATGGCAACCTGATTGTCTGTCTGAATCAATATGATTTGGTTGGACAGCCGGTCTCTGAAAGCCTTTAGAGCGTTCCAGATTGCTCGCAATTCCAGGAGATTGATCTGAAGACCTTTTTCCTGAAAGGACCAAGCTCCTTGAGTATGAAGTCCATCTACATGAGCTCCAACTCCAGGAGGGATGCATCTGTCGTCAGCACTTTTAGCGGCTGAGGAATTTGGAATGGACGTCCCAAGGTCAAAATGGATTGAATCGTCAACCACTGCAAGGAATTTCGAAAGTCGGTGGACAGTTGGATCACATCCTCTAGACTTCCGGCAGCTTGATACCACTGGGAAGCTATGGTCCATTGAGCTGATCTCATGTGTAGGCGTGCCATGGGAGTCACATGAACCGTGGCGGCCACGTGCCCCAGAAGTCACAACATCTGCTGAGCCGTGATCTGTTGAGATGCTCAAACCATAGACACTAGGGACAGGAGGTTGTCTGCTCTTGCCTCGGGAAGATAAGCTTGAGCTGTCTTTGTGTTCAACAGTGCTCTAATGAACTCCAATTTTTAAATTGGGGTGAGATGGGACTTGGAATAAATGATTATGAACCCCAGTAGTTCTAGCACCTGAATAGTCATTCGCATGGACTGTAGAGGGCCCACCTCCAAGGTGCTCTTCACCAGCCAATCGTTGAGATAAGGGAACACATGCACTCCCAGTCTGCGTTGCGATGCTGCGACTACCACTAGGCACTGTGTGAACACTCTGAGCGCAGACGCCCGACCAAAGGGCAGTAAACAGTACTGAAAGTGCTGAGTTCCCAGCGAAAATCGAAGATACTTCCTGTGAGCATCGAAATGTGTGTGTAAGCATCCTTTAAGTCCAGAGAGCATAGCCAATCGTTCTCTTGAATCATGGGAAGAAGGGTGCCCAGGGAAACCATCCTGAACTTTTCTTGAACCATATATTTGTTCAGGCCCCTTAGGTCTAGGATGGGACGCATCCCCCGTTCTCTTTTGCACAAGGAAGTACCTGGAATAGAATCCCAGCCCTTCTTTCCCTGATGGAACGGGTTCCACCGCAAGGGCGGAGAATTCCTCTGCAAGTACCTGCCTGTGCTGGGAGCTGTAAGAATGAGCTCCTGGTGTGCAATTTGGAGGTTTGGATTCCAGATTGAGGGTGTATCCTAACTGGACTATTTGAAGAACCCACCAGTCGGAGGTTATGAGAGGCCACCTTCGGTGAAAAAACATCAACCTCCCCCCTACCGGTACGTCGTCCGGTATGGACACTTTTACAGAGGCTATGCTGAACTGGAGCCAGTCAAAAGCCCGTCCCTTGCTTTTGCTGGGGAGCAGAATGGGCCTTAGTCGCACGCTGTTGACGAGAACGAGCGCGCTGGGGCTGAGCCTGGGTAGGCTGCCGAGAAGCAGAAGTGTACCTACGCCTAGAATAGGTAAAGGGGGCACTCCTCCTCCCGCCAAAAAACCTCCTAGATGAGGAAGCAGTAGCAGAAGGCGCCCGGTGGGAGAGAGAATCCATAGCATCATTATGCTTCTTGATCTGATCAACTAGATCCTCTACTTTTTCTCCAAAAAGATTGTCCCCTCGGCAAGGAACATCCGCCATCTGCTGCTGACAGAATGATCCAGGTCAGAGACACGCAGCCATGAGAGTCTGCACATCACTATAACTTGACCAGTGATTCTGCATGTCACGTCAAAAGTGTCAAAAGTGCCCCTGGCCAGTAACTTGCGACACGCCTTCTGCTGCCTGACCACCTGGCGAAAAGGCTCGGCCAGCTCCGTAGGGAGTGTCTCAACCAAGCTGAACAGTTGACGTATCGAGTCTCGCAAGTGTACACTCGTGAAGAGCTGGTATGACTGGATCTTGGCAGCAAGCATAGTGGCCTGATACGTCTTTCTCCCAAAAGAGTCAAGAGTCCTAGCTTTTCTGCCTGGGGGCGCCGAAGCATAGTCTCTAGTACTCCTAGCTCTCTTGACAGCGGAATCCACCACCATGGAACTGTGGGGTAATTGGGACCTCATCAATCCAGGTTCACCGTGGATCCGGTATTGGGACTCAATTTTCTTGGGAACCACAGGGCCAGACAGATGGGCGGACCAGTTTCGCATAAGGACTTCCTTCAGTACCTTATGCAGAGGGACTGTCACAGCCTCTTTAGGTGGAGAATAATAATCCAGGCCCTCGAGCATCTGAGTCCTGGGTTCAACCTCAACCTCCACAGGGAAGGGAATAGCCGTAGCCATTTCCCGGAAAAAGACAGACTCTCGTGTGGAGATAGTCTTCTGCTTCTAGCGGAGGGGAAGGGTCAGAGGGAATCCCAAAAGACTCATCAGAAGTACCTGGGATCTTCTTCTGATTCCCACGAGAGCTCCTGCTCAGTGTCGGATACAACTTGTGTCAAGGTACTTCGACGCTGAGGAACGATGTCCTCTATGGGGATGCCCGCTTACTCTCCTCAAAAGAAGACACCCGCACAAGCCAGTCGTCTAGATAAGGATGGACCTGAATTTCTTCCTTCCTGAGATAGGCCGCCACTACTACCAGGACCTTGGAAAAGGTCCGAGGCGCTGTGGCTAGGCCGAAGGGTATTGCTTTGAATTGAAAATGACGACCGAGCACTGCAAAGCGAAGAAAGCGCCTGTGGGGAGGCCAGATTGGAATGTGTAAATAGGCTTCTTTGAGATCGAGAGAGGTCAAAAACTCCCCTGGCTGTACTGCTGCGATCACCGATTGGAGGGTTTCCATGTGGAAAAGCAAAACCCGTAAGGACCTGTTGACGCACTTGAGATCTAAGACAGGTCGCCAAGAACAGCCCTTTTTTGGCACCACAAAATATCGACTGCACCCTCTTTCTGCTGGGGGTACAAGCTGGACGGCATCCAGCTGTTTTAAAGTTCAGGAGGGTGTGTCGAACGGCCTGCACCTTGACGGGACATTTGCAAGGAGATTCCAGAAAAGAGTCTACTATCGGACGAGCCAATTTTAACTTATAGCCGTCTCTGACAACCTCCAAGACCCATTTGTAAGAGGTTACCCTGGTCCACTCCACCAGGAATAGGGACAGTCTGCCCCCAATAACTAGCTGGATATGGACCAGGGCCCCATCATTGGGCGGACCTGGCCGCAGGCTGGTTTCTGCTACCGGAAAAGAAGGCCTGCCTGTCACCTCGAAAGGGCTGAGGCCTCTGAGACGACCTTGCTCTCTGAAAAGAGGCCCCGCGACCTGGACGGTAATGCCGTGTACCCCTAAACTTAGGTCTAGGTCCCGCCGGTCGTACAAACTTGGACCTGTCCTCTGGGAGGCGCTGGCCCTTAGAGTCACCAAGGTCCTTCACAATCTGTTCTGTCCCAAACAAAAGCTTTCCCCTAAAAGGAAGCCTTGCTAAACATGACTTAGAGGCCACGTCTGCAGCCCAATGCCGCAACCACAGCCAGCGACGCGCGGTGACCGCTAGGGAAACCTCCTTCGCCAAAGCCCTGAAAGGATCATAAAGAAGATCCGCAACGAAGGCTAAACCAGACTCCAAGGACGGCAAAACAGCCACGAGATCTTCCAGAGAGGGGGCTTTCTGTACCCACGATAAGAATGCCCGCGCCGCATAGGAGCCACAAACTGAGGCCTGTAGGGAAAGGGCCGCTACGTCAAAGGACAGCTTCAAGCAAGTCTCCAACTTACGATCCTGAGGGTCCTAGTCTAAGTCAGGAGCAGGTAGCGCGTAAAGATGTGACATAGCTCTAAGCAACCTTAAGTCCACTGTCCAGCGTATCCCACTGCGCCGAAATAAGGATCTTCATGGCCTCATGCACATAAAAGGAACAAGGTGGGCATTTGGTGCCAAGCCCTAACAATCAGGGAGGGAAGCTCTTCCCTGCAGAAAGGCGGGCAGCCGTCGGGTAATCCCCCTCCTCAGAGGGTAGGGTGACCTCATCTGCCAAATCCAAAGATTCTGAGGGAGAGCCCAGAGACAAAACCGGGTCATCTGTGTCAGATATCTCCTCGGGATCCAAAATCTCCACATTTTGGCAGGAAAGACTGAGAGTCTGCAGCAACCGAAGTTTGCTGAGGAAGAGAAGGGGCTGCCTGAAGAGAAGTTCCTGACTTCTTCAAAAGAAAGGCATTATGCATTAATAAAACAAAATCCGGGGAAAAAGGTACTGCAAGGGACTCCCCTGCTTCCTGTACATCGCTTCCCTCCATTGGAGCCTGTGCCACAGAAGCGTGCTGCGCCTCTTATCTATCAACCGCCATGTGTGGAGCAGGTCACGCCTGAGAGGAAAAAATGGCACCCACCAACGCGTGCTGCACTAACTGCCCCGAGAAAACCGCCAAAACTATCCCCTGCACGTCTGACTCACCGGACGTCTGAGGGGAACCCCCGTCGCACTGAACACCCGCTGTGGGCTGACGGCAGCAGGACTCACACTCCTCTGAGCTGCTCTCCGGCCCCCACACCGGGAGCAGCACTTAGCCTCCTCAGAAAGCACTGACATGTTCCACAAATGCTTGCTCCAAAACTGACTGCTCTCCAGCCCCCATATCGGCAGCAGCGCTTAGCCTCCTCAGAAAGCACTGACATGTTCCACAAACGCCTGCCCCAAAACTGACTCGGCAGAATGTCTAGTTTCGCCGTATGATTACACAAAAACAAAGTCTCTTACTTTTTTTTTTTTAGTCAGAAGAGAAAGGAAACACCTGATCAGGCCAACAGCCCTAGGCAAAGGAAGAAAGGTAGGGGGAGACCAGGAGGGACCTGGCACCATCAGGTGTACACCACAAGCTGCAAACAGCCACTCAACCCCCGTCTGTGCTAAACTAGGCCCAAAGGACACCAGTAGCCAGATCAAACCAGAGCTGCACAGAGATGTCCCTCTACCTGCTAGATAGAGAGAATACTGAGGTTCAGCTGCCTGCACAGGTCCACATATGGTTCTCTCTATCTCCACCTGCTGGTAGAGGGACACAACTCACAAGTCTCTGGACTGATCTGTGGGAGCCATGGAAAGAACAGTGAACTCAATATCAATTACAAAGAAAAAAAACCCACTAGTAAAGTAATGTTGCTTACCTGTAACAAACATAAAACAAGGGAGTGATGTGATCTGATGATACCAGAACAGAACTGCTCTCCCAGAGCTTAGATCTCCAGGGGAAAGTTCTGAGCATGCATGGCCCTCATTGTGCACAGCTAGGACCATACTGAACTAGAATTATCCCCTGTGCAACAAACCTCATGGTGCCACCACCCTATACACTGCATTGTAGCCAAGAAGCAGAGACAATGGATGGGGAACAATTTTGGTGCAATCACCTTCCTTGTGCCCTGTGTACAGCTGCATCACTCGTACAGCCCTGCGTGAAGTGTCCCCCTCAGCAACTCAGTTAGTTACAAAGTTCAAGAAAAAAAGTAAATCTCTCTCAGGGATGTAGGTGGGACTGCGTGCTTTATTGATCCTGCTGTCTATGAAAATCATGTTACATATAAGTAGCAAAGTTTTTTTCCTTAAAGAAGCAGGATTGAGTTAGGCATACAAGTGGATAACTCCCACGTAGAGGGGAGCTCCATTTCATATTGTCTTATTCTTTTCAGTAGCCTGCATAATTAATTGTTTGTGTTTATTATGAGTTGACATACTGGCTTTTCAACCCAGGCAAAACAAAGCGGTTTACAAGCGTAAAGCATTTTGAAAGGCATGCCATAATCACGAAAGGACAGGGAGAGAATGGAGTTGAGAGCACAAAAACTATAGTGTAACCTGAAGTAAATAAGCCAAGAAGGCTAGTGGATAGAAGAACAAGGAAGGAGGAGAAAATACAGAAAGCAATTCTGCCGCCCCAACAACCCACTGCCCTAGGGGGTCAACAAAAAAGCCCGAATAAAAGATGGGTTTTATGTTTCAACATTTTTTTATTGATGCCAAACAAAGGCACTATAACAAACACGAGGATATACAGAGTGTTCAAGTCATACATAATAAGATAAGCAAGATATAACCTGTCATCAAGCTTTTCCCAGAATAATCCCCTCACATCGCTCTCACCCTCATTTTTATGTCTAACATATTTCAAGAAGAAGAATGAGTCAGATCTTCCAGTACAATATTCAACGGACTAGACAGCAATAATTATTATAACATTATAAGAGGAGGAGGACCAGGAGCAATGTTGTTGCAGTTTTTCCTATGTGCCCCCATCCAACTCTTCCAGTTCTCTTACCCCTCTTGAAAAACATAACAAAACCAAAAAACCTAAACAAACTGCTGCTGTGAAACTCTAGATTTTAGGTCAGACCACCTTCCTTTGGATCTCTGGCTACCCAGCACTGAGTGCATATCCCTGCCCCCAGCCTCCCTCCCCCCCCCCCCCCCCCCCCCCGCCCTGGTGTGAAAGGCCTGATCCCCGTCCGCCAAAGTCACCCTCACTGCACCAATGAAAATCTATTCAAGATCTGGCTACGAGCCAATGGTGAAATCTTATTTAAGTAGGCCTCCCAAATCACGAGAAATCTCTGCTGCCTCATAGTGGATAAATGTGCTCATGAAGACTCCTAAATCATAAGTACATAAGTATTGCCACACTGGGACAGACCAAAGGTCCATCAAGCCTAGCATCCTGTTTCCAACAGTGGCCAATCCAGGTCACAAATACCTGGCAAGGTTCTAAAAAAGTTCAATACATTTTATGCTGCTTATCCCAGAAATAAGCAGTGGACTTTCCCCCAAGTCAATTTAATAATGGTCTATGAACTTTTCCTTTAGAAAGCCGTCCAGACCCTTTTTAAATCCGGCTAAGCTAATCTCCTTTACTACATTCTCTGGCAACGAATTCCAGAGTTTAATTATACGCTGAGTGAAGAAAACGTTTCTCCGAAATCATAAATTCGTGAAGCCTATTCCTCCAATACCAAAAGGAAGGAGGGTGATCCGATACCCAATGGTTTAGAATGCATTTCTTTCCCAGGATACATGATTTGTTCATAAACAGTTTTTATCCCATAGTGCCAGGTCCCCACAGACTACGAGCACTAAAAATTGCTGTTTCAAATGTAAGGACCACACGGCGTCCCAATACTGACTGAAGGAACTGGGAAATGGCTGCCCAAAACGATTTGATTTGTCTACATTGCCACATCCCAGGAAAAAAAAAAAAAAAAAAGAGGCATCTGCCATCGCACATTTCCAACAACTGACAGTGTCCACTTGCCCCGCATGAGAGGTCTGTTTCTGGGAGAAAAAAGCTCTGAATACCGTCCAAAAATGGCACTCCTGCAGCTCCACACTATATACTACCCCGGAACTGCTTTTGAGAGTTGTCAATAGGAAGTTGGGCAGAAAGTGGCCATGCCACATCTTATCCCACAACGATCTGCGACTCCTTGTAAGTTCCTGACTGGCGAACACTGGCCGAGTTCTTTATGGAACCATGATACTGAGATTTGGCCTAAGGCATCCCCTTCCAAGAATTCCCGCAGCTGCCTTCCGAAGCCCAAGGATAAGCTACTCTCTGGAAGGCTGTCCAAACAGTGAGACAACTGAAGATAGGCAAGGACAGCCGCAGGACCTGGCGCACATTGACTTAAAAACTCCTAGGATGACAAAACTGACCCATCCACCTTAACCAGACTTTCCAGCAGTGACACCCCCCACCTTCTCCCAACTGTCTGAAGATCCGATTCTCACTACCCGGCAGAAAGTCCGCATTTCCCCTCAGCAGTAACAATACACTACTGGAAGGTCCTTGCCTCCACAAGGAAAGCAAGTCTCTTCAGAGAGACCAAAGGGGTCTGAGCAAAATGCTCCTGCGAACCCTGTCTGGAAAACATTTTAAAGGAGCATGCAGTAGGTAGCTCAGATGCCAGGGGTGAAAGTAGGCCCGCTCTAAGACTAAGTCCGTAAAGGTAGTGGTTCCCAAGAGCCAGTACTACAGATGTCGAAGCAGAAAGACCTGGTTGTATCGGCACATATCTGAGAGCCCCAGATCCCCTTGGATCTGGGCACCCACCATAAATGCCATTGCATTTTAGGTTTTTTGTCACCCCAGCAAAACTCGACCACCAACCTCCGTATTGACACTAAATCCCAGCGCAACAGAGGAATGGGGAATGATTGCAAAACATATAACCACCCAGGGAATACTACCATACGGTAAAGATGTATCCGATGTATAAGAGATAAGGGGAGAGTGTTCCAAAGTGCCAATTGCTCCTTAGTGTCCCTGAGAAACTTGGAAATGTTAATATTGTATAGAACATCTGGGTTCATCGGGAATTGTATGCTGAAGTAACGAATGAGCCATGGGCCCGCCACAACGGAAAGGAGTTGCCCCAGGATTGATGAACCCCGTCCGAGCTCGCCAGTGCCTCCGTTAGATTAAGATGGAAACTGGACAAATCTCCATACTCAGTGAGGCTTTCCATTAGAGGTGGTAAAGAGAGTTGTGGTTCTGTGACAAGCAACAATAAGTCATTAGCAAACGCCGCAGACTTAAAAGACAGTGTCCCCAATCTGTACTCCACAAATCTCCGGGTTACCTTGAATTTCCTACAACAAGGGACCAAGTGATATGACAAAAAGAAGTGGGGACAGGGGGCAACCCTGCCGAGTTCCCCATCTAATAGGGAACCGATCTGAGAGAACTCTTTTAGCCTGTGCCCTCGGATCAGAATACAATGTTTGTATTACCTGGGCAAATAAGCCTTTTATGCCATGTGCTGCCAACACTTCAAAAAGAAACCCCCACTTCACCTTTTCAGCATTGGGTATGGGTACAGTTTTGAACTATGAAATATGAACCATGGTTAAAGCCTGTAAAAGCTAAGGCTTAACAGAGCATATAGGCTGACAGGCCTAAGTATTTGAGTGTCTCTTACTTGACCTGTTTACTGAATCAGAGCTCATAATCTGCTGACACCTAAGTAAACACCATGGATAATAAACATAGTTATGCAAAGGCCATAAATCGTGAGGCCCAGGAACTTATGATCTGATAAGATGTCCTTGCGGGCAAACTGGCCTGGGAAAGGAGGAGACCATAAACAGACAGGGAATGTGGTTTAACAGGTGAGAAAAGACAAGATGGCTTTGAAGGGAGACTAGATGATCCTAGGTAAGATAACTTATTGAAGGCCTGTAAATCATTGTTAAACACAAGTGTATAAAAGTAGCTGTCTCAGTTCTATATGAGGGAGCAATGGATACAGAGAGAATATGTATGCAGCAGTTCTATCCTCCCATGAGAAAATATTAATTGTATCAATATACTTGGTAAGTGACAAAAAAAACTCTCTCATAGATGCTCAGTCTTAGTCTTTTATCTCTCTCCAAATTGCGGGTGGTTGGTGGAGGTGATACAAGCAGCCTTCTTTCCCACTTTAAAAACGGCATCAAAGCTGATCAGGAGAGTAGGGGTATTCTCCTATTGCAATGTCTCCAAAGCTGCCAATATACATCTCATATTCTTTGCTATCACTCTCCCGCATGCATACCCCACCTGGGTCTCTGCTACTAATGATGGGAGAACCCTTGCCAGCCTATTAGCCAAGATCTTGGCTAGAAGTTTGGCCTACACATTTAGCAGGGAGATAGGACGACAAGAAACCAAGTGATCAAGGGGCTTATCTGGTTTCATGAAAACAATAATTTGAGCTGTATTAAGGTGATGTGGCAGCTGGCCCCGTTGAATGGACTCATTAAATACTTCCATCAAGAGCGATCCAATTTCAGACTGCAAAAGCTTACAGAACTCATTTTGCAGTGCATCTGGGCCTGGGGCCTTTGCTTAATTACCCACTCTACTTCTTCCAAAGCGATGGGTGCATTCAGCTGGGCCGAGTCCAAGTCGGCGACTCCAGGTAAGCCTATACTCAAGAGATATACCTCACTAGCCAGAAAAGATGGGGGCTGTGGACCATAGAACCAAACAAAAAACTCCCAGCCTCCCCTGGAATCCAACAATGTGGCAATTTTGCTAGGCCCAGTACTCCTGTGGAACATTTTGGCCAACAGCCTGCCACTCTTATTCGCAAATCTGTAAAGCTTATACTTGAAGAGCGCGAAAAACCTCTTACCGTAGTTAGTCTATGCAATAATACATTCAATGCCTGCTGAGTTTCTAGTAATTGCATTTTAATCCTCAAAGAGTGGCCTGTCCCATACTGTCTGCGAAGCGACATTACCTGCCTCTCCAAACGCAACACCTTTCGATGCCAGGCCTTCCGCTGACATACGAGATGACCTCTTCCCAAAGAACGGCCTTTGCTGACTCCCAAAAGAGAACGGGACCATCCAATATGTGCTTCATTGTTATCCCTATAATCCTGCCATTTAGAAAGCAAGAATGGCAAAAAGTGACTGTCCTTGTACAGAAAAGGAGGGAATCTCCAACAACGCCAGAGGGGAGCGGGTTACCCACATGCAGCAGCAGTTCTACCCAAGCATGATCTGGAATCACTATAGGCCTCAACCTTACGTCCTCTACTGACAGGAGCTCCCGGGAAAGCAGGACATAATCTATTCGACATCGTAGAGTGCGCTCTGGATATATGCGTATAATCTTTCTCCAGTGGGTGGAGTGTCCTCCACACATCCACCAAGTCCAGGGCAGAGAATAACATGGAAATTCCTCCCTGGGTCCAAGCCAGCTCCCTCCCCGTCCGCTGAGATTGAACTATGGACGGGTCAGCCACTTCACTGAGATCTCTGCCTAGTAGGATAGGCACCTCTCCCAGGTCATGTATCCTGCCAATTAGTTGAACAAACAATACCTTCTCAAAGGTGTTTGGGGCATAGATGTTACATAATAGAAAGGGCTAGCATTCCAGTACCACAGAGGCCAAAACAAATCTGCCCGCTGGGTCTGTAATAAC
Organism: Microcaecilia unicolor; assembly: GCF_901765095.1. Lineage (NCBI taxonomy): Eukaryota > Metazoa > Chordata > Amphibia > Gymnophiona > Siphonopidae > Microcaecilia > Microcaecilia unicolor. Next base: position 209,234,075 of record NC_044035.1, on the reverse strand, counting down.
CTGCTTGGTTTCCAATTGCAAGCCCTTTCTAATTAGGATCACCACGCCCCACCACCCCCTCCTGCCAACTGCCGGGGACCAAAGATCTCACCCACCCACCAGCGTTTCAACTTGGCATGTTCTAAAGCAGAAAGGTGAGTCTCCTGCAAAAAAGCTATGGAGGCTTTTCGGTAATTGAGGGCCTTTAAAAGCTTCTGTTGATTAATCGGGGAGTGTATTCCTCCGACATTCCAAGTAAAAGCCTGGAGGTTGGTCATGTCTTCAAGCAAGGAAACAAAAGAGATGAGGCTTATACCACTTGCAAGAACTGAGACAAATTTGTGCTCCAAGAGGGTGTCCCAGCCTTCACCCCAACAGAAAGTATTTCAGTAAAGGAGATCTACCAGAACTGAGGCCTAAAGGGCAATCCAAAAAGCGATCAGGCATCACACCCCCATATCCCGTCCTGTCCCCCACCCCTATTCCCTTCTCCCTAGGTCCCCTCCTAATCCCCAGCCCTCCATGACCCTTCCTGCCCTTAAACCCTGCATATCCCACTTTCATTTCTGAAGCACCCCCAGTGAAAGAGTCCAGAGTAACCCCGTATTTGGACTGGAGGTATAGCCCCCTAACCCCCCCTCCTTCATAGGGCATTTATGCAGCAAGCCTGCTCCACAGTGATATTGCAGAGTGAAAAGACTACGGTGATGAGGTTCCCATCATGACTCCAGTATCGACCTCTGCCATGCTCTCTTGTATCACAGAATAAGAAGAGAGTCAAAGAAATAAATAAATTTCTAAACTGTACAGCAACCCCCGGCCAGAGGCCTGCCCCCTCCCTCAAGTTCTATGAGCCTGTGAGAGGGAGGTGGCGTATCTAGCATGCTCCCTGGCCTCTCAAACAACCCAAGAGACCAGGCCCAGATTTACTAAACAAGATCCCGGGAGAGGGTTCAGTCCAGCACAGTGTGTACCGGGATATGCATTCTGTCCAACGCCCCCAGCCCATGATCCATCAGATGAAGGCCCAACTACATCGCTCCCAAGCAGAGCAATCCATTGGACCATGCCCAGCTCAACAGAGCCAACATAACACCACGTCCAAACATTCAGCAGCTGGTAAGGGCCAAGGCACTGGAAGTCATGGCAGACAGGCCAGCCCTCTCAATGGAGTTCCCACCGCCAGTTCCCATCTCTTACTAGGCGAGGAAAAGTGAACACGTCTTTGTGGGAAGTGGCTATCCAGTTGCGTGGATTCCGGGCTACTGCACTAGACCAACACCAATAACGTCAAGGCCACCCGTCATGCAGCATCATCCTCAAGCAGATCTGTCTGGTGATTCAGTTTCAGGAAGACGTCCAATATGACCATGCAACCAAGTGCCAGGGCCAAATCAGAGATGCCTACAGTAACTTAGGCATGCAACATAATAGAACGCCTTCCACTGTCTTTTTTCTCCCAAAGTCAGGCGAGAAAAAAAGGTCCACATATTTAAACTCCAAAGTTCGTCAGTCAGGGAGGTCACGCCTGATTCCTCTGTTGTGCTGCCACCATTCTGTCCACATAAATACTGGCTTCCTCAAACTAATCAAAGAATTGGACATGTCCATTATCAACTAGTTTAAGTTTCACCGGATATAGAAGGCTAAATCTTGATTTCATACTGAACTACTTTGAACACAGGGGGGCAAATGCTTTGCATGCTTCTGATACTTTGGCAGAGTAATCTTGAATGCACAGGATGTGGGAGTTGTGATATTCCAACTATGCGCCCGCCCGCCAGGCCTGCAGGATCGCCATTCTATGAGCGTAGTTCAGCACTCTGAAAATAACAACTCAGGGTTGATTGACTCCTTCTCTGTGCTGCCCCAGCCTGTGCGCTCTCTCCACCCTAAAGGCACCAGCCATGTCTGTAAGTGATAGCGCTTTTGGGAGCCAGAATTCCAGAAATCTTCGCAAGTCTCAGTCAGAGAGTGATTCTGGGAGGCTGACCAGTCTGAGATTGTTGTGGCAGGATCGATTTTTTAAAGTCCTCCAATTTAGATTCCAATTCGGCTAGGCGGGTTAGTAACCGTGGTTGCTCCACTGTCACTTGTTGCACGGTGTATTCATTTCTCCCTACAAACTGTTGTGCTGTCTGGAGCTCTGTCGTCAAGATTCGTATATCGCTCTTCCATCCCATCCAGTTGATCCATTCTGCCCACCACCTGTTCCACTGCTGATTTCACCTCTGTGGTAATCTCCGCTGCCCACTGGGAGATAGGAAGACGGCATGCCTTTGTCTGCCATCTTTGTCTCATTCGCCCGGCCCTTTTCCTTGATCTCTCTCCTTGCGGTCTTAAGAGGCCATCCACTCACCAGACTCAGAAAGATATTCGTGCAGGTAAGTCCCGCATTCTCAGGCTGCTGTTTATCACACTGCTTGGGGGGAAAAAGATGTTCCGTAGAGCAGATTACATTGGGTACTCAGAAGCAGCGGTCCCGTGCTGCCTCGCTACTGCATGACCCAACCGGAAGTCTCAAAAAGATGGGTTTTTAATGCAGACCTGAATGTCTTGTAAGAGGTTACTAACTAAAGATCAGACAGAAGTGTAAAGAAAGCGCTATACCTGGTAGAGTACAGGCAAGTGTGTGATACATATTGAATTGCTAATCGGAAATCCTTGAAGAGCACAGCAAACAAGAAGGAGCAAAAGGGGTGATAAATGAGCCAAGGTATTTAAGGTTGTAAATAGGATGGGCTGTGCATGCTAGTGTCAAGATCTTGATCTGAATCTGACAGAGAACTGGGAGTCAGTGGTGTCAGACAAAATAGAGAGCTAAAGGATATGAGGCAGGGATCTGCAATGGTGAGGCAGTGCAGATAAAGAGCAGACCAGATGATAAAGGGGATGGGACGATTTCTCTATGAAGCAAGGCTAAAGAAGCTAAGACTCTTCAGCTTGGAGAAGAGATGGCTGAGGGGAGAAAAGAAAAAAAAAAAAAAAAAAAAGAGGCAGATCCCACTTCACCATAGCAACCGTAGACAAGTCCATAACACCCCAACTTGAAATCGCCTTAGTTAGAATCCACAATACAACCTTGCTTGATCACCTAAACTGTGTTTTGTTTTACAGACCACCAGGTAACTGGCACGACTGCCAACCACATTTCATGGACTTTATATCAAACACCTGTGTATCTAACTCCAATCTACTTATAATAGGTAACATAAACCTACACCTAGAAGACCCCAACTCTACCAATGCCCGTGAATGCAAGGAATTCCTCCAACTATAGGGCCTTAATTGGCCACATATGCAAGCAACCCATGCCAAAGGACACACACTTGACCTTATCACACACAAAATGTCCTCAGACCTTAACCTAATACTATCAGATACAAAATGGACTGAAACACCATGGTCAGACCACCACAAACTAAACCTATCCCTACAATGGTGAAAAAAAGGATCATACAACACACATGAATGCACAACCTACACCACGAGAGGCCAAGTAGACTCTGTAATATTCTGGCAACAGATATACAATAACGAATGGACAACACAAACGGACTCGGTACACTACCTCCTAAATGGGACAACAGATGCAGAAGCATATTATACGAAATAGCACCACTACAAACGAGAACCTCAAGAAGACACGATTCAATACCATGGTACAACGAAAAACTGAAAAAACTAAAAACACTAGCCAGGAGGCTAGAACGAGCATGGAAAAAAATAAAAGATGCACACACACTCAATGCATGGAAACAAATGCAAAGAAAATACAAATATGCAGTAAGACAAACCAAAAGATCTTACTATAAAACCAAAATAGGGCCAGATTACAAAGACACACATAAATTATACCAACTTGTGAATAAATTACTAGATACCACATTGGTTACCACAACCAAGACAAACACCCCATCTGCAGACAAACTTACAAAACACTTCAACGAGAAAATTGTCAACGTATGCAAAACCCCACCACAGAACACCACTGATTTTGATACATTCATTGACTGTATGGACCCAACCCTCGGTGAATACATAGTAGATGACGGCAGAAAAAGACCTGCACGGTCCATCCAGTCTGCCCAAGAAATGTGCCACTTTTTTGTGTATACCTTACCTTGATTTGTACCTGTCTTTTTCAGGGCACAGACCGTACAAGTCTGCCCAGCACTATCCCCGCCTCCCACCATTGGCTCTGGCACAGACCCTATAGGTCTGCCCAGCACTATCCCCGCCTCCCAACCACCAGCCCCGCCTCCCACTACCGGCTCTGTTATCCAATCTCGGCTAAGCTCCTGAGGATCCATTTCTTCTGACCAGGATTCCTTTATGTTTATCCCACGCATGTTTGAATTCCGTTACCGTTTTCATCTCCACCACCTCCCGCGGGAGGGCATTCCAAGCATCCACCACTCTCTCCGTGAAAAAATGCTTCCTGACATTTTTCTTGAGTCTGCCCCCCTTCAATCTCATTTCATGTCCTCTCGTTCTACCGCCTTCGTATCTCCGGAAAAGGTTCGTTTGCGGATTAATACCTTTCAAATATTTGAACGTCTGTATCATATCACCCGTTTCTCCTTTCCTCCAGGGTATACATGTTCAGGTCAGCAAGTCTCTCCTCATATGTCTTGTAAAGCAAATCCCATACCAATCTCGTACCTTTTCTTTGCACCGCTTCGATTCTTTTTACATCCTTAGCAAGATACGGCCTCCAAAACTGAACACAATACTCCAGGTGGGGCCTCACCAATGACTTATACAGGGGCATCAACACTCCATTTCTTCTGCTGGTCACACCTCTCTCTATACAGCCCAACAACCTTCTAGATACAGCCACCGCCTTGTAACACTGTTTCGTCGCCTTCAAATCCTCAGATACTATCACCCCAAGATCCCTCTCCCCGTCTGTACCTATCAGACTCTCGCCGCCTAACACATACGTCTCCCGTGGATTTCTATTCCCTAAGTGCATCACTTTGCATTTCTTCGCATTGAATTTTAATTGCCAAACCTTAGACCATTCTTCTAGCTTCTTCAGATCCTTTTTCATGTTTTCCACTCCCTCTGGGGTGTCCACTCTGTTACAGGTCTTAGTATCATCCGCAAATAGGCAAACTTTACCTTCTAACCCTTCGGCAATGTCACTCACAAATATATTGAACAGAATCGGCCCCAGCACCGATCCCTGAGGCACTCCACTACTCACCTTTCCCTCCTCCGAGCGAACTCCATTCACCACCACCCTCTGGCGTCTGTCCGTCAACCAGTTCCTAATCTAGTTCACCACTTCGGGTCCTATCTGCAGCCCATCCAGCAGACCGAATCTGGACAAACTTCGCTCTCCTTACCGACGAAATCATAACCCAAGCGATTAACAGGTTTGCCAAGTCCCACTGTAAACTAGATACATGCCCTAACTACCTAATAAAATCAACCCCTCAACGCTTCATAACAAACCTCACTTCACACCTTAATTACATGCTGCAACATGGACTCTTTCCTAATGACAAAGGCAACATACTACTCAGCCCAATACCTAAAGACTCAAAGAAAAATGCAAATGAAATCACCAACTACTGCCAGGTAGCATCTATCCCACTGGTAGTTAAACTGATGGAAAGTATGGTAACTAAGCAACTTACCGACTACTTAAAAAAATTCTCAATATTACACGAATCACAATCAGGATTTTGCGAGGGATCCAAAATGGCGTCATAGAGATTTCACTTACCAGACGCTCCCGAAAATCTCTCCGCGTCATAGCAGCCGAGGCCCCTTCTGACCATTGTAAGATGGTGAAAAGAAGAGGAAAGGTTCGGGAATTGCCCTCAATCCCGGCCGGAACACCAGCTCGACAGCAACCGACGCTGGAAAGATTTGGGGTAACGTCGGGACCTGTAGCAGCTTCCTCTCCGATTGGAGCCGAGCTATTAGCGTCGGCCGACAGTGGAGACGGGGCTTCCCTAAGCCCTGTCGAACGAGCGGCTCCCCCACAGCCGGGAATACGGAACCAGGAAGTGGTGCCTGACGCTCAGCCGTCCGAAGTGGTCGAGAGGAGTGAACAGAGAGGGAGCCCACACTTGGAAGCAGAACTGGTTGAGAGTGAATCGGTAGGAACCATTTCAAAAATTCCTGATAATATTATTACAATTTTGAACCAAACACTCAAAACCCCCCTTCCCCCGGTGATTTCAGTGGGGCAGTTAAGTAAACCAGCCGTTGTGACACTTGAGTCACTTTGGGACCAAAATCACACTTTACATTCAGCACTACAAGTAATGATTGTTAAAAATATAGAGGGAATTAAGACTTTGTCAGAAGCTGCCCTGATCCAGGATCAAATAAACACAGCTCAAACCTCCAAGATGGAAAGAATTGAGGAAAAATTGAGAAAAGTAGAGACTGTTACTCAAACTTCGGCCAAAGAAAAGAGTTTTACATATAAGAAAATGGAATACCTGGAAAACCAATTAAGACGTTGTAATTTGAGACTGACTAATTTTCCTAGGTCGCCAGTGTTGGCACCGGTAGAAATGTTTAAAAAATATTTGGTCGAAGTGTTGGGTATGTCAAAGGATTTATTACCCCCATTAGTACGGGTTCAACACTTTCAGTCTACCTATGACGGAGATAAACAATGTGATAATTTGAATTTAACAAATTTCCTTGAGTCATCCTTAGAAGTTATCACGCAAAGAACATCAGCTGTGGTGACATTTGCCCTGGAAATGGATAGGAATGCTGTCTTGAGACTTTTTTTCAGGAATATTGACTCAATGTTTTTAGGATCTAAAATAAGAATTTACCCGGATTTATCCAAAGAAACACAGAAACGGAGAAAGGCCTTCTTGGCACTCCGTCAAAGATCTGTTGTTCTTGGTGTAAATTTTATATTAAAGTTTCCTTGTGTTTGCCGAATTATATATCAATCTAAGAATTACCAATTTTTTGAACCTAAACAACTAGAAGAGTTTTTGATTTCTAAAGAAGGACTGAATGCAAATTAGTGGTTTGAGAATGTACACTGTTAGAGATCATTGAGAGTGGCGAATAGGTCATAGAGAATCCCATGTAGTATATCTACTTGAATAATTACTTTATTTTTATTTTTCATATCTATTTTGGATCGTAATTTACTATATTTAAGTGAGGTCGATAGAATAGATCATAATTTTCATTTATGTTTTATAAATTACTAAATGTTTGTCATATTACAATTGCCATATTAATTCTGTATGGAATAATATATAACCAAATAAAGAGTTAAAAAAAAAAAAAAAAACAATCAGGATTTTGCTCCAACCACAGCATCAAAACAGTACTAATTACTCTCCTAACCAAACTCAAACAAGAAATTGCATATGGCAAAACTGTACTTCTACAATTCGACACATCTAGTGCGTTCGACATGGTAAACCATAAAATACTACTAAACATCCTAGAATACTTCGGAATTGGGAGAAATGTACTTTGTTAGATCAAGGGTTTCCTAACCACAAGAACATACCAAATGATATCAAAATTGAATATATCACCACCATAGAAACCAGAATGTGGAGTACCCCAAGGCTCACCATTATTACCGATCCTCTTCAACCTAATGATGACCCCACTAGCCAAACCCCTAGCCAACCAAGGCCTTAACCCCTATATCTACGCAGAGGATGTCACGATATACATTCCTTTCAAACTAGATCTAACAGAAATTACAAACAAAATCAAACTCAGCCTACAAATCATGAACTCAGGGGCGGAAGCATTTCAATTAAAACTCAACGCAGAAAAAATACACTGTCTCATCCTCTCATCACAATATAACACAAATAAACCCACCACTATAAACACCCCAGACTACACTCTCCCTGTCTCAGACAGCCTGAAGATTCTCGGAGTTACAATCGACCGCAACCTTACGCTAGAAAGCCAAGCGAAAACTACAGCAAAGAAAAAGTTCCGCTCAATGTGGAAACTCAAGAGAGTAAAACCTTTCTTCCCAAGAGAAATATTCCGCAGCCTGGTACAATCAATGGTGCTAAGTCACCTAGACTACTGTATGAAATCTATGCCGGATGTAAAGAACAAATTATTAAGAAACTCCAAATTGCCCAAAACACCGCAGCCAGGCTCATATTTGGAAAAACGAGATATGCAAGCGCCAAAGCATTACGCAAAAAACTACATTGGCTCCCAATCAAAGAACGAATTGAGTTCAAAATCTGCACCTTGGCTCATAAAATTATTCATGGCGAAGCCCCGGTCTACATGACAGATCTCATAGATTTACCAACCAGGAACACAAATAGGTCAGCACGCACATACCTAAATCTCCACTACCCAAGCTGCAAAGAACTAAAATATAAATCAACATATGCATCCAATTTCTCCTACATAAGCACGCAACTATGGAACGTCATGAAAACAATGCACGACCTAATAAACTTCCGGAAATCATTAAAACCAATTTGTTCAAAAAGGCATACCATAACGACCCAACATAATCACCTGAACCGTACAACACAACAAAACTTATACCAGATCTGGACAAAACTTAACTCTCTCTCCTTGACTATCTAATTCACTTTGTCACTTATGTAACTTTAATGCAATACCACTCTGTATTTCTCAAACCAGAATTGGCGATTGCCAACACGGTACTATGTAAGCCACATTGAGCCTGCAAATAGGTGGGAAAATGTGGGATACAAATGCAACAAATAAATAAATAAATATTATAGAGGTCTATAAAATACTGAGTGGAGTGGAATGAGTAGATGTGAATGACTTGTTTACTCATTCCAAAAATACTAGGACTGGGGGCACATAATGAAGCTACTAAGTAGTAAATTTAAAACAAACCAGAGAAATTTCTTAATATGTAAACAAACTCTGGAATTTGTTGTCAGAGAACGTGGTAAAAGGAGTTAGCTTAGCACGGTTTAAAAAAGGTTTGGATACTTTTCTAAAAAAAAAAAAAGTCCATAAGCCATTTTTAAGATGGACTTGGGAAAAGCCACTTCTTATTTCTAGGATAAGCAGCATAAAAATCTGTTTTACTCTTTTGGGATCCTGCCAGGTACTGTGACCTGGATTGGCCACTGTTGGAAGCAGGATACCGGGCTTGATGGGCTTTCGGTCTGTCCCAGTATGGCAACAATCAATGTTCTTATGTTCTTAAACCAAATGGTAAGGAAGTAGGCAATTTATTAAAGCAGAAGAAATAAAAATAGTGCTCAATGTGGCCACGTTTCGCCTATAAGCCTGTATCAGAGGCATATGACTGATGGACATAAATGAAATTAAAATCCAAATCATAAAAATTTAAATCGTACTAAACACAATAAATAACAGATTAAACAGACTACAGGGCTAATTTTCAAAAGAGAAAAACAACCAAAAAGTGTCATAAAGAACCATTTGGAATTTTTCTCCTCAAAACTTCCAAATCAGTATTTTCAAAACCTATTTTGCAGATATTTATCTATGTGTCTGCAGTGTGTCCATATCACAAGGGGGCATGTTGGGGGTATTTCAAAGGCGGGATTTGGGTGTTCCATAATGGAACAAAAACATACAGGACTAAAACCAAGATGTTTCGGTCTAGAACTGTTTCAGAACAAATCCATATCAGTTATAAAAAGTGTGCAAATAAAAGTGGTAGATTGGTAGCCCGCTTGGCTCATCCTCATCAGGGTCCATTTAAGACTGATGCTCTGTACTCTTCACCGGGGTTTTGGAAAATAAGGGTGTTCAAATCAACCGCATTATGAGAGACTACTATGCCCAACTGTACTCGTCCCCTGATCCTCCTCCGTTGGAAAAGATCTATGTATATTTCTGGTTGGATCCAGTTTGGCTATACTAAGTGCTTTTTTGCAGCAGTAATACCCCTGGACCTGATGGCTATAGAGGAGAATTCTATAACATGCTGAGAGAGGAGATTGTACCCCCACTGACTTCTATGTTTAATACTATAGTAGGAAAGGGACGGCTGCCTGAATCCCTGCAGCTAGCCCAGATAGTCGTTTTGCCAAAAAGCAGGTCGTGATACACAGAAACCGGAATCATATCGACCAATCTTGTTGCTTAATTATGAAGCTAAATTATTTGCAAAAGTTTTGGCGAATCGTCTCTCTTGTATAATTTTGTGCAAGGCTGTAATATTTCTAAGAATATGAGAAAGATTCTTACTACTCTAGAGTTGGCAGCCGGTTAAAATGTTCCCTCAGCGCTGACTAGTTTTGATGCTGAAAAGGCCTTTGAAAGGGTGGTGTGGGACTTTTTGTTTGGGGATTGGATGCTTATGGCACACAGGGGTTTTTTCAGGAACCGAGTTGGGCTTAAAATTTTTTTCCTCAAGCTGAAGTGTGGGTGAATGGACTGCTTTCCTCCCCCTTTTCAATATATCGTGGTACCAGACAGCGTTGCCTGCTCTCACCACTTATGTTTGTCCTTACTCTGGATCCCCTCCTACGTCACACCTTCAGAGGAATCCAGACATACAAGGCTTTCAATTAGGTACAGATACTTTTAAAATAGCAGGATTTGATGATGATTTGTTTGTTCATGTGATTAATCCCCAAGTATCAATAGGGGCCTTGCTAGAATGCATGACTGAATTTGGGGATTTTTCAGGCTTTAAGTTAAATCTCGACAAATCAGAGGCATTGCAAAGGGCAGGGGATCAGGGTGGGGTTTGGTGGGGAAATTATCCGTTGAAATGGGCTGGTGAATCTTTTTACTATTTGGGGGTGTTGTTGCCTATAGAGACTTCAAGATTATATCATTTGAATGTTGATAAGTTGTTTAAAGACAGCAAGCTTCATTTTGAGAAATGGAGTCATTTACCTTTATCTTTAATGGGCAGGATAAATCTCTTTAAAATGATTATTTTTCCTTGCCGGCTCTCTGTTTTGCAAGTTTTACCACTGCACCTTTTGTGGAAAGATCTCCAGAAGTTAAATAGGATACGTAGGATTTTTTTTTTTTTTTTTTGGGGGGGGGGGAAGAAACCGAAAACGCATCTAGAATATCTTTAAGATTCCTGGCCGCAAGGAGGTTTAGGTTTACCTTGTCTTAGGCGCTATACTCAGGCTTGTCTTCTCGGCACCTTAGGGACTGGTTGTTTTGTACTGAGTAGTTTACTCCTACGCAATGGGAAAGGGAATTGTTTACACCTTGGCATTTGAACTTTCTTTTCCATACCCAGAGAAAACAATTTGCCCCGCTCTTGTCATAGGAGTGTATTGTTGCAGCCACTGAGAGGCATTTGGCGGGCTCTTTGGAATTGTTGGAACCTGAACCCAAATGTTAGTGATTTATTGCCAAATAGGGGTAATGCTGATTTTCCACCGGGGTTGGAGTCCGGTCAGTTTAAGAGATGGTCAGACATGGACATTGTTTTCATCGAGCATTTTCACAATGGGGAAGGTGTAAATCTTTTCAGGATTTACAGCAGAGGCTTTCCCTAACTCACTCAGATTATTTTCCTTATTGGGAGCTGTACCATTATTATACTAGCTTACACCACGGGGCCGTGCATACGAGGCTGGGTAAGAAAGTTCAAGATTTTTTGCAAGATGTTTTTGGCCAGGTTTCTGTATCAGATTTACACAGAGCTTTGATTTCTCTTCTCCCTCCCTGGGAGTATGGTCCTCTTAAGGAGGCCTGGAGTAGGGACCTTGGGTATGAATTGAAGCAAGTGGATTTTAAAAAATTGATTAAAGCTATTCCTAAGCACTTGGGTAATGCTGAACTTCAGGAAAGTCAATATGATATACTTCACAGGGCATATATACCACAATATCAGGCTGCTGGAGCAGGTTGGGTGCTTGCTGGTCAATGCTCCAAATGCTAGTGGGGGGACAATACCTTTTTTCATGCCTTTTGGTGATGTAGTGGCATTCAAGCATTTTTGGAGGTTGCTTCATCGATTCTTAGGGATTCTTTTTGCCCATCATGTAAATCTTTTCCTGGAAGGGAGTCTTGCTGAATAAATGGGAGATATATGGGATTTCGGACAAAAATTTGCACATATTACTGTATAAAGATTATGCCTTGGGGAAAAAGTGCACACTTAAGCACTGAATGCAGGAGAAGCCTCCCTCTTTTTGGTACTGGAGAAATAGTTTGCATACCTTTATGTTATGGGAGGCGAGGACTGTTAGGAATTCCCCAAAGGGAAGAAGGGCTTTCATATCTATCTGGAGTTGTTACTTGCAAACTATCCTATATAATAAAAAGCACCTCCAACGTTTTGAAGCTGACTCTGTGAAAGTGAAGCCTTGAAGCATTCGTGCTCCTGCTGTATCCATCTCCTGAACTGACGTCATGTACTTCCGTGTTCGTCACAAACAGCAAAGATCAATCACCGGAAGGGAACGCTGCAGAGTTCCCAGGCAACGGAACGCGACGTCACACGCATGAGAGTGTTGTCGTTCCTCCCTCCCTCCCTTCCAGTTCCAGGCCCCCTACCTCCAAATTTTAAAAGTCATCTTCACTTACGAAGTCAGGTTTACGGCGGCCGGCAGCAGCGGTAAAAGGTGTGCAGGCTCGACCCTTCTCTCTCTCTCAGCTCTGGTCCCACCCTTGCGGAAACAGGAACTGAGGGCGGAACCAGAGCTGAGACACAGAGAAGGGCCCAGCCTGCACGCCTTTTACTGCTGCTGACGGCCGCCGTAACCCCGACTTGGTAAGTAAAAATGACTTCTAAAATTCAGAAGGAGAGGGGTGCTAGAACTGGAAAGGAAGGAGGGAGGAAGGGAGGGACGACGACCCTGGAACTGGGAGGGAGGGAGAGGGGATCCTGGATCTGGGAGGGAGGTGGGGATCCACAAACTGGGGGGGACCCTGAAACTCAGACAGGGGGAGGGGGGGACCCTGAAACTCAGAGGGGGGAGGGAGGGGGGACCCTGAAACTTAGAGGGAGATACGGGGGGGGGGGGGGGGGGGGGGAACCTGAAACTCGTTCCCCTACAACTTGGAGGGAGGGAACGACCCAGGAACTCGGAGGGAGGGAATGATCCTGAAACTCGGAGTGAGGGGGAAGGGACGACCCTGGAACTTTGAGGGGGTGCGACCCTGGAACTGGGAGGGAGGGAGGGGGGCCGACGACCCTGGAACTCGGAGGGGGGGGGGGACAACAACCCTGGAACTCGGAAGGAGGGAGGGACGACGACTCTGGAACTCGGAGGGACGACCTGGAACTCGGAGGGAGGGGGGAAGGGGACGAAGACCCTGGAACTTGGAGGGGGGACGACCCTGGAACTCAGAGGGAGGGAGGGAGGGAGGGAGGGACGACCCTGGAACTCGGAGGGAGGGAGGGGGGACGACCCTGGAACTCAGAGGGATGGAGGGAGGGGGGCGATGACCCTGGAACTCGGGAGGGAGGAGGTGCCCATGGCACACACTCTCATTCTCAAACACACACACTCTCTCTCATAGACACACTCGCACCCAGTCTCACTCTCTCTCTGTCACACACACACACTCGCACATTTAGTGTTTCCTAAATTGGCACTGTTATATTAGGAGTTGTTTTGGGGTTCTCTGCTTGGGCAGGGGAGGGTGGATTGGGAATACTGGACATTATCTTTTCAAAGATGACCTGGGGTTATAAGAGTTCAGATGCCAGGTTATCTCAGTGTATGTTTAAATTATGGGTGGGGTTGGGGGGTGATCTTGCATACAATCATTAAATTTTGAAGGAAACTAGGGTTGTGAGGAGGCTGCTGGAGTTTTCTCACAAAATAAAAATGGGATCATGTGTGTTATCCAGCTTTTTGCTTATTATTCTGTTACGCTTGATTGAGATTCAATTATGGTCCATTAAAGTGTCCATTTACTAAAGTGTGTAATGGTCTATATTTATTTGACTCACCAATGTTTTCCAAAAAGTGGATTACCTACTACAGTATAGCCTCTCTGAATAAATTACTCTGCATTAAACCATTATTTTGTATGTGATCTTACCCATTATAATATTTTCTATGTGCCCAATAACTGCATCAAATTCTGCTTCAGAAGTAGATGAACTGTAAACAAAAACCAGATTCTGTTAAAGTTCTTCATCCAAATTATCACTATTAAAAAAAAATTATATATATATATCTGAGCACACCTTTCACACGAGAAATAATTTGGAGATTACTTCTGCTGCAAAGGGTACAGAAATGACAAAGGGGTCCTTTTACCAAGCTGTATTAAGCGCTAATGTGCACTTAAGGCAGTAAAAGCAGGCTAACTCGGAATGTGCTAAAACATTCCATGTTAGTTTAAGCATGTGCTCATGCTAACTGCAAGGTAATTATTTTTTTGTGATTTTTTCGAAGCAGCATGTCGGGGGTGAAAGTGGGTATTCCTGTGCTAACCAGTTAGTGCATGGTTAACACGGGAGCTCTTACCACATCTTAAATGGGTAGTGATGTGTTCCTGCAGTAATTTTTTTGTAATGGCCACGTGCTAATGGTAACATTAGAGATTGGTCATTAAGAAAAATAGAAAAAAAAAAAAGCTTTTTTTTTTTTTTTTTTACAGCCGCAGTTAGAATGGCCCTTAACCTGCAAGGTAAAATTATGCCTTACCTGCTGATAATTTTCTTTCCTTTAGTAGCAGAAGATGAACCCAAGAACTGCTGGGTAGTGTCCATCTGCCAGCAGGTGGAGATAGATTACAAAGTTGAAGGCAGTGATACCATACGGTCAGCTCTTCCTTCAGTATGTCTCATCACCAAGCAGAATCAGACAAGAAAACAGGAAGCCTTCCTCACCAACCAAACACAACAGAATTTCATCAGTCCGACTTAGAGAAACCATGACCGCGATGGACTCCTCTTCAGTGGTTTCTGTTCTCTTTTTTTTTTCCCCCTTTGGGTTTTTTTTAAAAACTAAAAACCACGTAAAGAACAGACAGGAAAAACAAACGTGGCTGACAGAGGGCGGGATCCTGGATTCATCTGCTGCTACTAAAGGAAAGAAAATTATCAGCAGGTAAGGCATAATTTTACCTTACCTAGCATATGAAGTAGATGAATCCAGGAACTGGTGGGATGTACCAAAGCAATGCCTAATTTGAGACTTGTGGGACTCCCAGAAAGCGTGGGGGAAAAAAATCTGAGTGTGTTTCTTGAAAAATGGCTGCCGGGAGCGTTGGAACAACCGGGTCTTGAAGGCAAGCTGAGTATTGAGCGGGCGCACCGGCTGGGCCCACGACGTGACAATGTGGACAGACCACGGGTCACCATATTAAAAATCTTGAACTATGCCCACAAGATGGAGATTCTGCAGAACCTGAGAGCAGGGAAGAAGTTGGAATACCAGGGAAAGAAAATTTTATGCTTTCAAGACTATTCACAGAAGGTTTCTGCAGCCAGAAGGGACTTCGCCCCCATCTGCTCCACCTTGTTTGATCTTAAATACAAATTTAGCCTCCTGTACCCAGCGCGACTGAAGGTGATAAACAATGGCCAAGCGGTCTTCTTTGAAAAAGTGCGGGAGGCTAAGGAATTTGTTGGTAAGCTGAAAGAAGCAGGTGGAGGAGTGCTCGGGGAGAAAAACGGATGAGAGGGCCACCTGTTTGCAGACCAGGTCGAATTGGATGTGGGACTTAAGCCTGCAGGAGTTTGGAGGAGGTTTCACGTTGACTGTTACACATGTTGCTGCTGGCTCATCGTTGCGAGTCACAAGTGTTCTTATTTGTGGTTGTGCACAGACTACCATTTGGACAGGGACATTAGAGGGTTGTAGCCCTCAGAGAAATAAGAGAGTGTCCTAATCCTGGGGACACGGAAGCTCACTTGCCTTCGGGCATGTTGACGGTAAAGTATGCTGGTGGGGGAGTAGGGGGGGAGGGGTCAGGAGGGGAGGGTGGGGTAGGACTCTAGGGGTAGGTCAAGGGAGGGTTAAGGGGAGGGGTCGAATGTGGGTGCATGAGATGTTTGAGAGTGAGATGTGGCTGTCTGATAATAATGGTGTGTGGCATGCGATAGAGGATAAGGAAGTGTGCCTGGGAGGTGGAGGCTGGGACATCTCTGGGGTGATTATAAGTTGGAAGACAGAACATGGAATGGCACACTAGTAAGGGGAGATGACGAATTTAAAGATTGTGACCTGGAATGTAGGGGGTATTCACTCCCCAATAAAGAGGCAAAAAACCTTGAAAGTCCTTAATGATCAGAAAACAACAATAGCTCTCCTACAAGAAACACACTTGACACACAAAGAACATGAGAAGCTGAAGAGATGGTGGGTGGGTGAGATCATGGATTCCCCTGCAGTAGACGGGAAAGGAGGAGTGGTAATACTGATCCGCAAAGGGATACATGTGAAAATACGGAAAATTGTCAGGGATGCAAGAGGGCGGTATGTCCTGGTGGCTCTTGACATAGAAAGACAACCAATGCTGCTATGTAATATATATGTGCCCAATACTTTTGAGAAGGTGTTCTATAAGACGCTTTTGCGCAGAATACAAGACATGGGAGAAAGCCTTGTTGTGATGGGTGGCGACTTTAATGAAGTCAGAGACCCTCTGCTAGATAGGTCTAAGCCGACGGGGACGGAGCTGTCCAGAGGCCAGAGGGGTTTGGGGATGCTGAAAGACGCGCTAGACATGATAGATGTCTGGAGAACTTTAAACCCGTTGGAAAGAGATTACACGCATCCAGAGCTCATTCCACACTGTCCCGCATTGATTACATACTGATTGCGAGGGAACTGTTAACGCAAGTGCAGGGGACTAAGATTGGACCAATAGTTGTCTCTGACCATGCTTGGGTCTCGATGGAGGTGCGATTGGACAACAACGCACAGAGAGTCTTTTCTTGGCGTTTCCCGACATATCTCTATCGAGATAGGCAATTTCAGTTACAACGGAGGACTAGGTGGGAACAATATCAAGGGGAAAATGAGGCCCATAGGAATGACCCGGTGATCTTTTGGGAAGCCGCGAAAGCGGTTCTCTGGGGTGAGACAATAGCCTATAACAGTTTTCAGAGGAAGGTGCGGAAGCGAGAAGTATTGAGGTGGGAGAGGAGGGTAACAGCTTTGAGGAGACAATTTGGTCACACTCAAGACATCAGAAGTGCGGGCCCAACTATTAGAGGCGCAGCAAGCCTTAAATGAACTTCTGCAGCAGTCAGCGCAAAAATCTGAAATGTATTACAAGTATTAACTGTATAAATTTGCTAACAAAGGGAGGAAATTTCTGGCTAGATTATTGAAAAGGCAGGTAGGGTCCAGAAAAGTGCTTTCGCTAGTTAATAAACAAAAAGAACTGAAACACATGGATAGTGCTATAACAGAGATTTTTAGGCAATTCTACGAACAGTTGTATAAGCCACAATTAGAGGTTGTAACTCCGAGCGCAGCATACCTTGGAAGTGTGGAGGTACCAAAGCTGAATAATGCAGAATTAAAGATCTTAAATGCAGCAATAACAGAGGATGAGGTAGATTGGGTTGTGCAGCAGAGCTCCCTGGGTAAGACACCTGGACCGGATGGCCTCAGCAATGAATTTTGTAAGTTACTTAGGCCGGGAATTGGTCGACAATTAGCGGAGGTATTTAATGAAGTGATCAGAAGGGGACAGATGCGTAGCCATTTGAATCAGGCTAATATTACGGTTATATTGAAACCACACAAACAAGCACATCTACCGGAGTCTTATCGGCCTATTTCTTTGCTGAATTCAGAGAAAAAGTTCCTAGCTAAGATACTGGCGAATAGGCTGGCTCGGTTCTTGCCGACATTGCTGGAGCAGTCACAGGTGGGTTTCGTGAAAGGTCGGAAAGTGGTCAAGAATCTGAGGTGAATACTCGGAGCTCTGGAGCAAGTGAGGGACGAAGGTTTGCAAGCTATGTTAATAAGTTTTGATGCTGAAAAAGCCTTCGACAGGGTGGACTGGGGCTTTATGTTTGAGACTTTAAAGGCCTATGGCATAACAGGGTTTTTTGGGAAGGCTATAAAGACTTTATATACAGGCCTAGGGCGAGAATTAGTGTCAATGGCTTATTTTCTGACTGGTTTGCTATAGGAAGGGGTACCCGGCAGGGATGCCCGCTCTCGCCGCTTCTATTCGTATTGACCCTAGATCCGCTATTACGGGAAATTGGCAGTAATGTAGAGATTAAAGGTGTTCGGATCTTGGATCAGGAAATTAAAACTGCAGTATTTGCAGATGATTTATTGGTGCTGCTCACGGAACCGCAGAGTTCGTTGAATCAGTTGTTGGAGAGTATGCGGGAATATGGGGATTTTTTCGGGCTTCAAACTGAATCTAGAGAAATCGGAGGCTTTAGTCAGTGCGGGGGTAGATCTGGGGATTTGGAGTCACACACAGATCCGTCAAGCACATGAGGAATTTAAGTATTTGGGAGTGCAACTGTCGATGGATCCGGCACAACTATACAGGGTTAATGTCCCTCGTCTGATTGGGGAAACTAAAGCACAACTGGCGGCTTGGGTTTCATTGCCGTTGTCTTTTCTAGGCAGGATACATTTATACCGTATGGTCATTTTCCCGAAATGGTTGTATGTGCTGCAGATTTTACCTATTAGACTGTTGGTTAAAGATCTGAAAGCTCTGCAGAGGCACATAGCATGGTTTTGCTGGGCAGGGAAAAAATCGAAAATGAGGTGTATGGGGCTCAGTGTGAGGGTGGGTTGGGCATGCCTGATTTAAAAGATTATAACTGGGCTTGCATGGCCAGGCATCTGCGAGATTGAGTTCTGCAGTCGACAACCTATACTGATATAGGTTGGGAACAAGCTTTCTTTTGGCCATGGTCCTTCAATTGCTTACTACACTCTAAAAGAGGGAGGATACCAACTCCTTTCAAAGATAGTGTACTCTTGCAACCTTTACGTTACGCCTGGAGGGTGTTATTGGGTTTCTGGGGGCAAGATCCGGAGGCCAGTGCGCTGCTGACGTTAGTGGGGAATGTAGAATTCCCGGCGGGTAGGGAGAATCGAATTTTTAAAGACATGGAGTGGCAGGGAGTGACACTACTGGAGAGTTTTCTTCAGGTAGATGGGTCGCTGTTGCCCTATGGGGAATTCGAACGGAGGTGTGCGGGCCTATTTACAACTGGAACACTACTTCAGAGGCTTGCCCCGATCTGCACTTACATTGGATTTTGGGAAGAAGATTCGGGATTTTCTGAGGGGGGACGCAGTACGGTAGACTTCAATTTCTTGGTTTCATAAGGCTTTGAGGGATTTGAAACCCCCAAAAGATATTGGTGAGGTAGGGGGGATATGGGAGCAATAGCTGGCGGGTTCATTTGCAATAGAAAAGGTGATGGCTGCATTAAAAGGGATGACAGGAGTAGTGCATAGTGCGGAACTGCAGGAATAAGTTGCATGCGCTTATGATATGGGAGGCCAGGGGCGCCCGAAAAGGAGGAAGCACTTTATTAAAACGTGGACAGCATATTTGAATCTAGTAGCTCCCAGAGCTAGAAGTCAGGTGTTGAATGAACTGGGCCGAGAGGGGATGAATGTGGAGTTTGGAGTGAATGGTGAGGTAGGGGGGAAGTTGTGAGGGGGGAGAAGGGGGTGGGTGAGGGGGGGTAGGCTTGGGGTTCACTCTGAGCTGAGAACCGCTGACAACTGATATTGGGGAGTCTGCTTTATGTCTTCAGTGTATTGATTTCATTAATAAAGCTGTAAGACTCCTATAAGAGGCGGTGGTATTAGATGAAGGGCTATAAGAAACAAGGCCCTTTGCAGTAGGTCTTGTCATTAAGTCACTGCCTCATGAGAAAGGATGTTGGTTGATCTGCTTAGACTTCCTTATTATCAGATACCCTGAATAGCTTATCATACATGTTGTTGCATTCTACAAAGATGGGGGTTTTTGTTAATAAACTTAAGGGGAGGGATGGGTGGGGATAAAATGTAAACATTTATATGGTGATTTGAGTTATAATATTGGCAATTTGTACTGGTTTCTTTTCTTTGCATTATCTGTACAAGCTCTGCTACTATTAATAAAAAAGATTTAAACCTAAAGAAGAAAGGCCAAACCAAAGAAATCAATCGCTAAGGAACAGACACCCACAATGGACACCAAGTGTGGCCTGCAACCATGCCTCAAAAAATCCTCTACACCTGAGAATTTGCGGTCGATGTGGACTGCATAAAAGCTCGCAATAGAGCAGTAATCACTGTGTCTGAAGAACTCTGTTCCTCAGAGTCAACCCCTCAAAAACCCCATGCCATAAGACCAAAGCAAGAGGGATCCTTCACTCTGTAATGAACCCTGAAGTCGAGTGAAATTCGAAATGGAAGCACCACCAGAAGCCACACCAGATCCACATACCAAGGGCGCCATGGTCAATCCGGACCTACCAGAATGACTAGACTCAGGTGGTGAGCTATCCGAAAAGAACTCAGCCACAGAGAGGCTACGGAGGAAACATCAAAGAACGTCCTCCGGCTAAAGAAGCAGCTGAACAACCAGTCCTGCCGAATCACCCACTCTCTGATGACAAAAGAAAGAAGGCACCTCTGAATCAAGCCAGGACACCATCAGATCTACCTCTGAAGCTCTCTACCAGAGGCCAAACTGAAGAAGCACTGGTGTGGAATAACCATTCCGCTGAGACCAGAAGACGGCAGAAAAACAGAGCTCACCATAGGAAAAGCCTGCAAAGTGGACCATGGAGAAATGGAACACAAGGTCATCTGCCCACTCCATGGGGGCGACATGCCCTGGTGGCCAAGGCCCAACTATAAGTCCCACCATGTCAAAGAAGAACCCACCGCCGTTGTGTTCTCCAACAGTACAAGCACCGACTGGCCCACAAGAAGTCCTGAAAGGCTAGAAGACAAACAGCACCAAAAACAGGTCCTGGCCGGAGATCGGCCACACCGTCTCCCGTGTCATCCACCGCCCCGGAAATGGAAGAATAAGGCAAAGGGCTCTCCAGCCCAAAAGACTATCCACTGTGGAGGTGCCAAGGTATCCCCTCCACAGGGAGGAATTGCGGAGCCACCAGTTCATGCGCAGCTGTGCCGAGAACAGCTACGGAAGACGATGCTGACACTCCTGGGATACAGAAGACCACCTGCCGTGAGAGCTGTAGAAGTTGCATATGAGAACAGCCCATGGTACTACCTCCAAAGTAGCTGCCACAGAGCCCAAGACATGAACGCACTGCCAGACCCGAGGACTCGGCGCCACGAGCAGACTGCGCACCTGAGTCCAAAGCAAGATCCTCCAGTCCTCAGTCAAGAAAAAAATCATACCAGAGCTGTGTGGGACGGGATGAGGTGGCTCATTTGAAGGGTGACCACCCAGCCCAAGGATTTGAACAGCGAGACCTGGGAAGATTAATTCTCGGTACTCGTCTAGAGGGGGGTCCTTGTGGAGAATGCCGCAACACTCCCAAACCTAGGAAAAGATGCATGGAACTGTAGCCATGCCTAAAGGCAACGCCTGGAACTGAACATGAGGGTCAAGAACAGCGAACCAGAGAAACCGCAGATGAGGGGGCCAAACAGCAAAGAGCAGAAATGCTTCCTAGAAGAGAAGTGCAAGCAAGAATGCTAAATTGAAGTAACTGCAATATAGCTAGCTGCTCAATACAAAAAAAAATTGCAAAAGTGCAATAAAAGCCTTAGAGACACTGCAACATACAGCTAGCTAGAGGTGCCACAGATAAGGTGGAAGCTGGAACTGGTATGCAAGTTTGACCAGTGTCAAAGTGCAAAACTAGAAGAGCAGAGCTGATGTGGAAAACCACCACAGCTAACCTTTGGCACTGTAGCATAGTGTAAGCTGTCCCAGCTATGCAATGAACTGCTTGTCAAAGCAAGCAATATGGGAGAGTGAAGTAAAACATGCCCCATATGAAAAGGAGCCGAAGGCCACAGTTTCTAAAGCGAATGCTACATACCTGTAGAAGGTATTCTCCGAGGACAGCAGGCTGATTGTTCTCACTGATAGGGTGACGTCCACGGCAGCCCCTCCAATCGGAAACTTCACTAGCAAAGTCCTTTGCTAGCCCTCGCGCGCATGCGCGGCCGTCTTCCCGCCCGAAACCGGCTCGAGCCGGCCAGTCCAGTATGTAGCAAGACAATACACTTCAAGGGAAGACACAACTCCAAAGGGGAGGCGGGCGGGTTTGTGAGAACAATCAGCCTGCTGTCCTCGGAGAATACCTTCTACAGGTATGTAGCATTCGCTTTCTCCGAGGACAAGCAGGCTGCTTGTTCTCACTGATGGGGTATCCCTAGCCCCCAGGCTCACTCAAAACAACAACCATGGTCAATTGGGCCTCGCAACGGCGAGGACATAACTGAGATTGACCTAAAAAATTTACCAACTAACTGAGAGTGTAGCCTGGAACAGAACAAACAGGGCCCTCGGGGGGTGGAGTTGGATCCTAAAGCCCAAACAGGTTCTGAAGAACTGACTGCCCGAACCGACTGTCGCGTCGGGTATCCTGCTGCAGGCAGTAATGAGATGTGAATGTGTGGACAGATGACCACGTCGCAGCTTTGCAAATTTCCTCCATGGTGGCTGACTTCAAGTGGGCTACCGACGCTGCCATGGCTCTAACATTATGAGCCGTGACATGACCCTCAAGAGCCAGCCCAGCCTGGGCGTAAGTGAAGGAAATGCAATCTGCTAGCCAATTGGATATGGTGCGTTTCCCTACAGCCACTCCCCTCTTGTTGGGATCAAAAGAAACAAACAATTGGGCGGACTGTCTGTGGGGCTGTGTCCGCTCCAGATAGAAGGCCAATGCTCTCTTGCAGTCCAATGTGTGCAGCTGACGTTCAGCAGGGCAGGAATGAGGACGGGGAAAGAATGTTGGCAAGACAATTGACTGGTTCAGATGGAACTCCGACACAACCTTTGGCAGAAACTTAGGGTGAGTGCGGAGGACTACTCTGTTGTGATGAAATTTGGTGTAAGGGGCCTGGGCTACCAGGGCCTGAAGCTCACTGACTCTACGAGCCGAGGTAACTGCCACCAAGAAAATGACCTTCCAGGTCAAGTACTTCGGATGGCAGGAATTCAGTGGCTCGAAAGGAGGTTTCATCAGCTGGGTGAGAACGACATTGAGATCCCATGACACTGTAGGAGGCTTGACAGGGGGCTTTGACAAAAGCAAACCTCTCATGAAGCGAACAACTAAAGGCTGTCCTGAGATCGGCTTACCTTCCACTTGGTAATGGTATGCACTGATTGCACTAAGGTGAACCCTTACGGAGTTGGTCTTCAGACCAGACTCCGACAAGTGGAGAAGGTATTCAAGCAGGGTCTGTGTAGGACAAGAGCGAGGATCTAGGGCCTTGCTGTCACACCAGACGGCAAACCTCCTCCAATGAAAGAAGTAACTTCTCTTAGTGGAGTCTTTCCTGGAAGCAAGCAAGATGCGGGAGACACCCTCTGGCAGACCCAAAGAGGCAAAGTCTACGCCCTCAACATCCAGGCCGTGAGAGCCAGGGACTGGAGGTTGGGATGCAGCAGAGCCCCTTCGTCCTGCGTGATGAGGGTCGGAAAACACTCCAATCTCCACGGTTCTTCGGAGGATAACTCCAGAAGAAGAGGGAACCAGATCTGACGCGGCCAAAAGGGAGCAATCAGAATCATGGTGCCTCGGTCTTGCTTGAGTTTCAACAAAGTCTTCCCCACCAGAGGAATGGGAGGATAAGCATACAGCAGACCTTCCCCCCAATCCAGGAGGAAGGCATCCGACGCCAGTCTGCCGTGGGCCTGAAGCCTGGAACAGAACTGAGGGACCTTGTGGTTCACTTGAGATGCGAAGAGATCTACCAGGGGGGTGCCCCACGCCCGGAAGATCTGTCGCACCACACGGGAATTGAGCGACCACTCGTGAGGTTGCATAATCCTGCTCAACCTGTCGGCCAGACTGTTGTTTACGCCTGCCAGATATGTGGCTTGGAGCACCATGCCTTGACGGCGAGCCCAGAGCCACATGCTGACGGCTTCCTGACACAGGGGGCGAGATCCGGTGCCCCCCTGCTTGTTGACATAGTACATGGCAACCTGATTGTCTGTCTGAATTTGGATAATTTGGTGGGACAGCCGATCTCTGAAAGCCTTCAGAGCGTTCCAGATCGCTCGCAACTCCAGAAGATTGATCTGTAGATCGCTTTCTTGGAGGGACCACCTTCCTTGGGTGTGAAGCCCATCGACATGAGCTCCCCATCCCAGGAGAGACGCATCCGTGGTCAGCACTTTTTGAGGCTGCGGAATTTGGAAGGGACGTCCCAGAGTCAAATTGGAGCAAATCGTCCACCAATACAGGGATTCGAGAAAACTCGTGGACAGGTGGATCACGTCCTCTAGACCCCCGGCGGCCTGATACCACTGGGAGGCTAGGGTCCATTGAGCAGATCTCATGTGAAGGCGGGCCATGGGAGTCACATGAACTGTGGAAGCCATGTGGCCCAGCAATCTCAACATCTGCCGAGCTGTGATCTGCTGGGACGCTCGCACCCGCGAGACGAGGGACAACAAGTTGTTGGCCCTCGCCTCTGGGAGATAGGCGCGAGCCGTCCGAGAATCCAGCAGGGCTCCGATGAATTCGAGTTTCTGCACTGGGAGAAGATGGGACTTTGGGTAATTTATCACAAACCCCAGTAGCTCCAGGAGGCGAATAGTCATCTGCATGGACTGCAGGGCTCCTGCCTCGGATGTGTTCTTCACCAGCCAATCGTCGAGATATGGGAACACGTGCACCCCCAGCCTGCGAAGCGCCGCTGCTACCACAGCTAGGCACTTTGTGAACACCCTGGGCGCAGAGGCGAGCCCAAAGGGTAGCACACAGTACTGGAAGTGGCGTGCGCCCAGCTGAAATCGCAGATACTGTCTGTGAGCTGGCAGTATCGGGATGTGTGTGTAGGCATCCTTCAAGTCCAGAGAGCATAGCCAATCGTTTTGCTGAATCATGGGGAGAAGGGTGCCCAGGGAAAGCATCCTGAACTTTTCTTTTACGAGATATTTGTTCAGGGCCCTTAGGTCTAGGATGGGACGCATCCCCCCTGTTTTCTTTTCCACAAGGAAGTACCTGGAATAGAACCCCAGCCCTTCTTGCCCGGATGGCACGGGCTCGACCGCATTGGCGCTGAGAAGGGCGGAGAGTTCCTCTGCAAGTACCTGCTTGTGCTGGAAGCTGTAGGACTGAGCTCCCGGTGGACAATTTGGAGGTTGAGAGGCCAAATTGAGGGTGTATCCTTGCCGGACTATTTGGAGAACCCACTGATCGGAGGTTATAAGAGGCCACCTTTGGTGAAAAGCTTTCAACCTCCCTCCGACAGGCAGGTCGCCCGGCACTGACACTTGGATGTCGGCTATGCTCTGCTGGAGCCAGTCAAAAGCTCGCCCCTTGCTTTTGCTGGGGAGCCGCGGGGCCTTGCTGATTCGCACGCTGCTGACGAGAGCGAGCGCGCTGGGGCTTAGCCTGGGCCGCAGGCTGTCGGGAAGGAGGATTGTACCTACGCTTGCCAGAAGTATAGGGAACAGTCTTCCTTCCCCCGAAAAATCGTCTACCTGTAGAGGTAGAAGCTGAAGGCTGCCGGCGGGCGAACTTGTCGAATGCGGTGTCCCGCTGGTGGAGAGACTCTACCACCTGCTCGACTTTTTCGCCAAAATGTTATCCGCACGGCAAGGCAAGTCCGTAATCCGCTGCTGGACTCTATTCTCCAGGTCGGCGGCACGCAGCCATGAGAGCCTGCGCATCACCACACCTTGAGCAGCGGCCCTGGACGCAACATCAAAAGTGTCATAAACTCCTCTGGCCAGGAATTTTCTGCACGCCTTCAGCTGCCTGACCACCTCCTGAAAAGGCTTGGCTTGCTCAGGGGGAAGAGCATCAACCAAGCCCGCCAACTGCCGCACATTATTCCGCATGTGTATGCTCGTGTAGAGCTGGTAAGACTGGATCTTGGACACGAGCATAGAGGAATGGTAGGCCTTCCTCCCAAAGGAGTCTAAGGTTCTAGCGTCCTTGCCCGGGGGCGCCGAAGCATGTTCCCTAGAACTCTTAGCCTTCTTTAGGGCCAAATCCACAACTCCAGAGTCATGAGGCAACTGAGTGCGCATCAGCTCTGGGTCCCCATGGATCGGTACTGGGACTCGATCTTCTTGGGAATGTGGGATTAGTTAATGGTTTGGTCCAGTTCGCAAGCAATGTCTTCTTCAGGACATGGTGCAAGGGAACAGTGGACGCTTCCTTAGGTGGAGAAGGATAGTCCAGGAGCTCAAACATTTCAGCCCTGGGCTCGTCCTCCACAACCACCGGGAAGGGGATGGCCGTAGACATCTCCCGGACAAAGGAGGCAAAAGACAGACTCTCGGGAGGAGAAAGCTGTCTCTCAGGAGAGGGAGTGGGATCAGACGGAAGACCCCCAGACTCCTCGTCAGAGAAATATCTGGGATCTTCCTCTTCCTCCCACGAGGCCTCACCCTCGGTGTCAGACACAAGTTCACGGACCTGTGTCTGCAACCTCGCCCTGCTCGACTCCGTGGAACCCTGTCCACGATGGGGGCGTCGAGAGGTAGACTCCCTCGCCCGCATCGGCGAAGCTCCCTCCGCCGACGTAGTCGGGGAGCCTTCCTGGGAGGTGGCCGCGGTCGGTACCGCACGCGGTACCGACGTCGGGGACCTCAACCTGGGCGATGGGCCAGCCGGCGCCACGCTCGACGGTACCGGTGGCGCAAGCACCGCCGGTACCGGAGGGGTAGGGCGCAACAGCTCTCCCAGAATCTCTGGGAGAACGGCCCGGAGGCTCTCGTTTAGAGCGGCTGCAGAGAAAGGCTGAGAGGTCGATGCAGGCGTCGACGTCAGTACCTGTTCCGGGCGTGGAGGCTGTTCCGGGCTGTCCAGAGCGGAGCGCATCGACACCTCCTGAACAGAGGGTGAGCGGTCCTCTCGGTGCCGATGCCTGCTGGGTGCCGAATCCCTCGGCGACCCAGAGCTCTCGGTGCCGACACGGGGAGGAGACCGGTGTCGATGCTTCTTCGATTTCTTCCGAAGCATGTCACCGGAGCTCCCCGGCACCGACGAGGAGGACGTCGAATCCACCCGTCGCTTCCTCGGGGCCGAGACTGAAGAAGGTCGATCTCGGGGGGGCTGTACCGCAGGAGCCCTCAGGGTAGGCGGAGACCCACCCGAGGGCTCACCGCCACCAGCAGGGGAATGGACAGCCCTCACCTGCACTCCACCCGATGCACCACCGTCCGACGACATCAGCAGACGAGGTCCTGGTACCACCGACGTCGATGCAGCTATCCGATGTCTCGGCGCCGATGCAGAGGCCCGATGCCTCGATGCACTCGATGCAGGGGCGGCCGAGGAAGATGGTCTGGACGCTGACGACGTCGATGCACTCGAAGATCCCGGTGCCGATGCCGACGAAGAGCCCGAGAACAACACGTTCCACTGGGCTAGTCTCGCTACCTGAGTCCGCCTTTGAAGCAGGGAACACAGACTGCAGTTCTGAGGGCGGTGCTCGGCCCCCAGACACTGAAGACACGACGAGTGTCGATCAGTGAGCGAGATAACCCGGGCGCACTGGGTGCACTTCTTGAAGCCGCTGGAAGGCTTCGATGTCATGGGCGGAAAAAATCACGCCGGCGAAATCAAAAGCCGAAATGGCGAAATTCGAAGCACCAAATTTAGAGGGAGAAAAAATCTCGACCGAGGCCGAAAAAAGGCCTACCCCGACGACGAAAGAAAACTTACCGGGGCAAAAAAGCTGGAAGTACGGGGAGGATTTACACGAAACCCGGCGGGGGGTTTCCGGAGCACTTCCCGACTAGGACAAAGCTTTCCCGAAGGAAAAAAACACGTTCAAACAAATTGGACGCGCGAGGTCGACTTTCCGGGGCTCGACACGGCGAAAACACGACCGTACCGAGTGCGGACAAAAGAAGACTGGCCGGCTCGAGCCGGTTTCGGGCGGGAAGACGGCCGCGCATGCGCGGTGCGCGCGGGCGCGCGAGGGCTAGCAAAGGACTTTGCTAGTGAAGTTTCCGATTGGAGGGGCTGCCGTGGACGTCACCCTATCAGTGAGAACAAGCAGCCTGCTTGTCCTCGGAGAATATGATGTACAAACCAGTCGTAAACCTGTGACCTTTGGCTTGAAAGCCAGCCATCTTCCAGAAAAAAAAAACTATTTCCTGAAACTACTGCACCTGGAGATAATGCCCCCATGACAGCACTGAGGCTCCATAGTTAACATGGAGAACAGAACACTAGCCCCAGAAAATAACAATATGTAACATTTCCCACAGAAACGTGGAGCCAAAGGCACTACGCCTAGAATCTCCCTTCTAAAAGTGCAGGAAAAAAAAAGAAAACCTACAGCACCTGGTATTCCAAGGCAGTCTCCCATCCAAGCAGAAACCAGGTCCAACCCTGCTGAGCTTCCAATTTCAGAGGGGATCAGCCACACTCAGGGTGGTGTACCCATAGGCCAGTGATGGCAAACCTATGGCACGCGTGCCAGAGAGGGCACGCAGAGCCCTCTCCCTTGGCACGCGCGCCGTCGCCATCGCTGGTCCGCCCACTCTCCCTCCCAGTTCGGCCTTCCTCCCGCCCTCCCTCCAACGCAACGAGCAACAGCCCGCCCGCCCGTCCTCCCTCCCTCCCAGCACCAGGAACCCCCCTCCTCCTAAAATTTAAAAAGCGTACCTTCTCAGTCGGGGTTAAGGCAGCGTGCGTCGGCAGCGAAGCGCCTGTGCTTCGCTCCACGCGCCTTCGGCCTTCCCTGTCTCTCAAGCTCTGGTCCCGCCTATGGGAGGGACCAGAGCTTGAGAGACAGGGAAGGCCGAAGGCGCGTCAAGCGAAGCACAGGCGCTTCGCTGCCGCTGCCTTAACCCCGACTGAGGAGGTTGGAGGTACGCTTTTTAAATTTTAGGAGGAGGGGGTTCCTGGTGCTGGGAGGGAGGGAGGACGGCAGGCGGGCGGCCTGATGCTCGTTGGGTTGGAGGGAGGGCGGGAGGCCGGCCTGGTGCTGTCTGTGTGCTGCTGGGTGGGAGGGAGACCTGATGGTGGGTGCTGGGTGGGAGGGAAGCCTGATGGTGGGTGCTGGGTGGGAGGGAGGCTTGCTGCTGCGTGCTGGGTGGGAGGGAGACCTGATGGTGGGTGGTGGGTGGGAGGGAGGCCTGCTGCTGCTGCGTGCTGGGTGGGAGGGAGGCTGGACATTTGTGGCTGGAGGGGAGAGGATGGTTGCTGGACATGGATGGAGGGCAAGAAATGAAGAAGAAAGGAGGAAAGTAAAGAAATCAATGGAAAGGAAGCCCTGGAAACGGAGTTAAGAGAACAGATAGAGAGCAGCAGAATCAGTGACTAGAACCAATATGGATAGAAAAACAAAATCACCAGACAACAAAGGTAGGAAAATTCATTTTATTTTCATTTTAGTGTTTGGAATATGTCGAATTGGAGAATTTACATCTGCTGTCTTATTTTGCACTGGGCATACTGGAGCTGTAACAGCTTACAGAAATGATTTATAATGGAAGAAAGTCATGTTATTTTTTTCTCCTACACTAGTATAATATTTTCAATGATGTCTGTTTATATGCGCTATGGCTGGTGTAAGGGGTGTGGCTATCATAGGGGTGGAGTCATATGTGGTGACCCCGCCCATAATGAGTACCGGCACTTTGCGATAAATAATTCGGTTTTGGGTTGCTGTTTGGGCACTCGGTCTCTAAAAGGTTCGCCATCACTGCCATAGGCAATACCTATACTGCTAATATAAAGAGTTCCACAAAGGAAGTGAGGGAAACTTTCAGGGTGTTAAAGCAACTGCCCTCAGAGAAAAAACTGAGGGGACTAAAAAGTCTGTAAATAAAAATACGAAATAGGCCCTTTCAGAGGGCCAACACACAAGGAGCCCTGCTCTGATGCTGTTCACTGTTTCCCAAACCAAGAACAGCCTTAGCCAACGGAGGAACTATGAGAAAATCTTAACTCACCACAGACAGTGAGGCCTACTGGAGACTGCTGCCATCAATGCACCCACTTAGGCAAACATGGCTTGCTAGCTCAGGCGATTCTTGCTGCCTCTGTGCAGAAAGGGACTGCCCTGAAAAGACTTCCTCCGAATAGAGGAAGACAGGACAGCAATGGAATGTACTGCTGAGCTGGAGAGTCAACATCCCCTCTTTGGGACAGGGTCCATCAGTGGAGACTGAGATAGGGAACAAGACAGAAATATCCAAAGGCTGGGAGGGAAGTGACGTCACGGGAGCAATGGCAGCATAAATGCTGAGCTCCTGCCTGCCCATAGCAAAAATAGAAAGATTCCCTACCATAATCAAAAATTAAAAAACATCTATCGGAGGGGGCAAAGCCTCTGACAGTGCAGGTAAAAGGAAGTTGGCACCGATCCACTGCCAGTAGCGAACGGCGGAGTTTTGCCCCGGGCGCTACGGAGAGGTGGAGGAGCGACAGAGGGTGAGATATCCATCGGCTCCGTGTTAAGCAGGCGAACAGAGCGCGGGAGAACAGACCCATCAGCACGAGTGCAAAGCCTCTGACAGTGCAGGTAAAAGGAAATCGGCGCCGATCCACTGCCAGTAGCGAACTGAGAAGTTTTGCCCCGGGCGCTGCGGAGAGGTGGAGGAGCGACGGAGGGAGAAATATTCATCGGCTCCGCGTTAAGCAGGCGAAAAGAGCACGGGAGAGCAGACCCATCAGCACGAGTGGAAAACAAAAATAAAATAGCAACAGGGGAGAAAACAGAAGTGATGGAGCCCAGCGCTACGACGCCAAGCCTCTCCCAATTCGCATATGCGGGAGCCACGAGGCAGAACAATATGGCGGCCAGTGGAGAGGAAATTGCAGCAAGCGGGGACCGAAAACGCAATCCCTCTACCGAAGATATGTTCCCGACGCCAGAACAAATGAATCAAGAGGAGGAATCCCTCCCAGAACTAAGAACTTTGCTGAATGAAATTCGCACTGATTTAAAAGCTATGCGAGCTGACTTAGCTAAGATGGGGGCAGATCTCAGAAGTGAAATCAAAGAACTTGGGCACAGAGTGGAGGAAACAGAGACTAGACTGGAGGAACAGGGGGAGAACATGGGGACCCTGGACCGGAGAGTGCAAGATATAGACCTGGGGCAAGAAGCACTAGCTGACAAGATTGAAGATTTGGAGAATCGCAGCCGGCGGAACAACCTCCGATTTCGGGGGTTACCGGAGTCACCCACTTACCAAGAAACGGAAAAGGTGGTACAACAGATAGTATGTGCATTGGTGGCAACTTCCGAACAGCCCCTGGAGCCCGAGCAAGTGCTATTGGACAGAGCTCATAGAGCCCTTGGGGCCACAAGAAACAACCTTCCCAAAGATTTGATCGCCTGCTTCCGGGATTATAAGCTCAAGGAGCGAGTTCTCCAAGCAGCACGCCAAAAGCAAGATTTTAAATGGGACACATACAAAATCGAGATATATCAGGACCTGGCGGCGGCAACACTGAGGAGAAGAGCAGACCTGAAACCAGTCACCAGGAGATTAAGAGAGATGGGGCTTCAGTACAGATGGAGGCACCCATTTGCCCTGGTATTCTATAAAGATGGGAGACAACATCAGATAAAAACGCTAGCAGAAGCACGGGAGCTGCTGCCCGAAGATATTCCAGCAACAGCATCCACGGAGGTGGAAACGAGGCGCTCTCAGACGAACATGAGAAATTATCCGAAGTGGCAGCGAGTAGGCCGAAAACGCCTGCAACGCCAGCAATCAGCTGGACGCCTCACTTGAACACAAATGCCAAGGGTAATGTCAAGGACGGACATATTCAGTGGTTGATATGGTTAGAGATAAGGCTCTGTTTGGGGGAGTATAGCATATAAGGGGAAATGGGGATTCTGGAAGATCAAACGGGAGGAGGGAGGCAAGTAGATAAGGGGAAAGAGCAAAGGGAAATGTTAGAAATACATAAGGATTGGAAAGGGGGAATCTAAAATGGTAATTTCTAATCAGAGATGGGCAAAGGGGATCACTTCCTCTCTACAAAGCACCGTTTTTATTTTGAGATGAAACGGGTGCTCTGGATTTGGGAAAGGAAGATGGGGGGGGGGGGGGGTGGGAAGTTCAGAGGGGGGAACGGGGGGAAGATAAACCTTAGGGGTATATTACAAGAGTGGGGGGGAGGGAAAAAAGGGAGACAGGATGTTATGATGTTACAGTATGGTGATAAATATGTTGAAGGTTTATTATTACAAGTTGTAAAATGTTTAAATGTATAACACTAAATGTAAGAGGCCTCCTCAATACATCGCAGAAGCGTAGACAGGTCTTTAGAGAATTGACCCGACAAAAGTCGGATGTTGTGTTTCTCCAGGAGACCCATCTGAGAAGAAATCATGAACACCTGATGAAACATAAGAGATATCCCACTGTCCAATGTGCTTCCAATAGGGCGAATAAAAAAACGCAGGGAGTCCTGATAGCTTTGTCGGGATCCCTCCCATGGCAAGTACATACTACAGTGAAAGATAAAATGGGACGATATATATTGATGACAGTGTCACTATATAATAAGCATTATACTCTAGTGTGCATGTATGCCCCTAACGTGGGGCAGAGAGAATTTTTAGATACAGTGGAAAAGGTGATACAGGAAAATATACAAGGAGAATTGTTGGTGGGAGGTGATCTTAATCTCACGATAGATCCTAAATTGGACAACTCAGGAGGGAGGGTAGAATATGCAAAAACAGATAGGAAAGCCCTCATAAGGTGGATGGCCCGATGGGACCTAGTAGACATATGGAGAGAGAGACACGGGACAGAGAGAGATTACTCCTATTTCTCTCCCAAACATAATACCTATTCACGAATTGATTACTGGCTAGGAGGCAGAGGGATGAGAAATGATATCAAATTAGTGGAGATAGAACAATGTAGCTGGTCTGATCACTCGATGGTGCTATTGGAGGTGATGGGAGAGGGAGGGAAGACAAAGAAGAGAAGATGGCGCCTAAATGAAACACTTTTGATGGACCCACAGAGTGTCCTAGAAATAGAAAACAATATTAGAGAATACATACAGTTCAATGATACTGAAGAGGTTAAACCGA
This sequence comes from Microcaecilia unicolor, assembly GCF_901765095.1. NCBI lineage: Eukaryota > Metazoa > Chordata > Amphibia > Gymnophiona > Siphonopidae > Microcaecilia > Microcaecilia unicolor. The sequence continues at coordinate 209,201,013 of NC_044035.1, read as the reverse complement.
CAAGTTTATGGGAGGGCCTGAAAGTAGTTATTAGGGGCCAATGTATAGCGAAGCAAGCATATATCAATAAGAAAAAAGCGGAGGCAGAAACCAATTTACGGAAACAAATAACGAAACTAGAGAACATGCATAAGAAAGACCCAACAGATAGTAAAAAAACAGAAGAAATACGCCAACTTAAAGCTCAACTTAATGAAATACAACTGGCGGATATAGCCGGACAGTTAGAACAAGTACAGCAGGAGTACTATGAATTTGGAAATAAAACAAGCAGATTACTGGCTAATAAGCTTAAAAAGCAGGCACAGCGCAATTATATACAGGGCATACACAGCCCCTCAGGGGAGCTAATAACACAAACAGAGGAAATGGCAGGGGTATTTTGGGATTTCTATAATCAGCTATATCAAGCAGAACAAGATACATCAAGGGAGGACATGGAACAATACGTGCGGGACCTGGAGATGATTAGAGTCACGGGAAGGGAGCAGGAAGCGCTGTCAAAGGCCATAACATTAGAAGAGATAGAAGAAGCAATAGCAGATTTGCCAAACAACAAATCCCCCGGGCCGGATGGCTTCCCTTCTAGATTTTATAAAAGGTTTGCAAAGATACTAGCCCCAGTACTACTGAAAGCTATTGCTGACTTCGAGGAGGCACAGGAGCTGCCATACTCATGGAGGATGGCTGAAGTGACCATACTCCTAAAGCCAGGTAAAGACCCGCTACAGTGTGGCTCCTACCGGCCAATATCTCTCCTGAACACGGACTATAAGATTTTTACTAAAATAATGGCACGCCGCCTACAGGAGGTAATGCCACGATTAATACATGAAGACCAGACTGGCTTCATTAGGGGTCGTCAAACACATGATAATACTAGGACACTGTTACATATCATACAACAAATACAGGATGAAAAAACACCAACAATAATATTCTCAGTCGATGCAGAAAAGGCATTTGATCGTGTAGATTGGGAGGTTCTATTTACAGTAATACGTCAGATAGGTATAGAGGGACGATTTATGACATGGCTGCGCCTATTATACACGAAACCGATGGCGGTATTAAAGATAAATGGGACACATACTAACATACTAGAGCTGCACAGAGGAACAAGGCAAGGATGTGCAATTTCCCCATTATTATTCGCAATATCAATCGAACCACTAGCGAGGATAGTACGGACACACAAAGATATAAAGGGAGTAGTACGGGGGCAGAGGGAACATAAAATAATGCTTTTTGCCGATGACGTTCTCCTGACATTAACCCATCCATCACAATCAATACAAGAGGTAATGGAGGTGATAACAAACTATGGAAGGGTCTCAGGATTTAAAATTAACATAAATAAATCAGAAATATTAAATCTCTCGGCATCACCTAGGGAAATACAAGAGATAACAGATAAGTTTCCGTTCACATGGGCAAATAAGTCAATTCGCTATCTAGGGATACAGATTACACCGGAAATAGGGGGATTATATCAAGCAAAGAACTGTTTGAGGAAGTGGACAGATGGGAAGGACTTACTATATCATGGCTGGGAAGAATCCATGCTATAAAAATGATACTCTTACCAAAGATATTATACCTGTTCATGGCCATCCCAATACCTATCCCACAAAAGTTCTTCCAACAACTAAATAGGAAAATGTTTGCCTACATCTGGAGGAAGCGACCCCCCAGGGTAAATAGGAATATGATGTTCCAGCTGCCCGTGGAAGGGGGAATGGGAGTACCAAATTTCCACCTATATTATCAGGCAGCCCAACTAAGAGTATTAGCGGAATGGACTCCTAGAAATAATAAAAAATGGCTACATTGGGAACGTTCATGGTTGAGTACCCGTTATATAGGAGATATACTTTGGAGGAAGGGGACTGAAATTATGTCTCTAACTAAAAGGGTGCCGGTGGGGATTGGCCTCTTACTGGAGACATGGTTACGGATACGACGAAAAGTGTTTCCGGAGAGGAGATATTTTTTACAAATGGCTATACGTGGGGCTCCGGGGTTTCCGTTAGGAGAATCAGATAGTGTATATAAAAATTGGGCCCGTAAGGGATTATACATGTTAGGCCAGATATGGAACAATGGAGAAATTAAAAATTTTGAAGAATTAAAAGAGGAATATGAGTTGGAAGAAAGGGATATGGCATATTATCATAGCCTGCGGAACTATATAAAAAGGCGGGCAGGGGAAGAGCTGGAACTTACAGAAACAGGGTTAGAAAGGGCAATTAAGGGAGGAGGGGGCAAAGGGGGAGTGTCACGATTATATAAGGCACTATTAAAAATGTCCAGCCCTCAAGATCACTATATGAGAAGGTGGGAGGGGGCCTTACAACAAACCTTTACAAGAGAATGCTGGATGAGGGGACTTAGATATTTATTGAAGGCCTCTATCACTCAGTCAGTGGCTGAGAATGGTTATAAAATATGGTACTGGTGGTACTATACACCGGATAGACTGCAAAAAATATACCATAAGATATCACCGAACTGCTGGAGGGAATGTGGTAATAGAGGTACATTTATGCATATATGGTGGGAATGTCCCAAGATACAGGCATTTTGGACTCAAATTCGAGCAATGGTATACCAAATCACAAAGATAGAATATCCAAATCAGGCGGAATACTGTCTTTTGCACTTCCGGCCGGGAAGATGTAAGATACACCAACATAAAATGGCTAGCCAGATTTTTGCAGCAGCCAAAATGACAGTGGCAAGGGCATGGAAGCAGATAGAGGTACCACATATTCAAGTAGTAAAGCATAAACTCGATTATCTGCATCAGATGGCGAAACTGACCGCATTGAGAAAAGGCCAATTACATAGGTTTCAACAAATTTGGCAACCTTATGAACAGATGAAAGAAACATGTAAATCACCACATTAAGAAAGGGGAGGGGGGGGAGGAAGGGGGGAAGGATTGTTAAGAGTTTATTTGCAAATATTGTTATAGAAGAAGAGATAAATATGTTACACATATGGTGAGTGTTGCAAATATGTGGAGATGTATTTAACATGTTAAAATATAATAAAGAAATTTAAAAAAAAAGAAATATCCAAAGGCTGAACTAAAAAGAAACTGTCAGTTCCCCTAACAGACTTCTGCAACATATAGGCATATGGAGCAGCAGAACGAACTTGGGGAAGGAGCTGGCCGTCTGGTATCACTGCCTTCAACTTTGTACTCTCTATCTCCACCTGCTGGTAGATGGACACAACCCACCAGTTCCTGGATTCATCTGCTGCATACTACTACTATTTAGCATTTCTATAGCGCTACAAGGCGTACGCAGCGCTGCACAAACATAGAAGACAGTCCCTGCTCAAAGAGCTTACATGCTAAGGAAAGACCCGTGTAGGGCACTCTAAGGCCAATTCTTACTACAGTTTTGTAAAAGGGAGTCCTAAAATAGCTCAAAATGCAAGAGACTTTTATTCAGCTAAATAAAGTACTGCTACAAATAGCAAGTGGCTTTTAGGTAATAAGGAGAATTTATCAGATGTATCCAATTATTGACCAGTGGCATCAATACTGTTATTCACCAAAATGATAGAGGAAATAGTTACACATTAATTATAAAAATATCTGGACAAATAATATTTTGCATAAGGCACAATCTGTGTTTAGACAATTTTACAGCACGGAAACAGCTCTTAGCACTATCATTGCAGAGAGAACAGCGTTGCTTAGTAGGGGCCAAAGGGGAGTCTTACTACAATTTGACCTGTCCTGTGCCTTTGACTTAAGCGATCATGACTAGGTATCTCATGACATGTGCTGTATTGTTTTAAGAGGTTCTTGACTAGCCGACCATATAGTGCGAAAGTAAAATGTTTTGAGTCAGACTGCTGGCATCCAATTTGTGGTGTTCCTCAAGGTTCCCCTTTGTCACCATCCTTATTTAATGTGTTTTGTAGCTCATTAGGTCATGTTATGAGCCAAGATGGGTTTAAATTATATGTATATGCGATGACATTACAGTACTTCTTCCAATCTATTCTCAAGATACTGACTTTACAAATAGGATTGCAGACTGCATTCATCTTTTAGAAATGTGGATTTCTTCTCACTTTTTAAAGTTGAACAAAGATAAAACCAAATTTTTGTTGATCAGTCAACCTTCTGATTTGCGGAATTATAATATTCTGAAAATAGACAATCCAAAATACCAGAAAGGCACCAGGAGCCTTCAGAAAAGGGACACGCTTCTTTATTATTAACTGTCAATATTCCATACTGGACCCGACACCGGTCGTGTTTCGGCGCACAGCACCTGTATCAGGGGTCTGGTGTGTTCAAAGATCAAAGCTTCTTTCCTACTAAATAGGATAGCGATCCATACGGTTCGAAAAACGTGTACTCGATATGTCAGGAAAGTCAAGTCCCTTCGTATCTTGTTCAGAGAGCAACGTGTCCCTTTGCTGAAGGCTCCTGGTGCCTTTGTACTTTGGAACCTTCTCTGTACTGTTTTCTGAAAATAGATAATCCAATTTAGACTTGAATCTAGTTTGAAGATTTTTTTTGTGTAATTTTAACTAACAAATTAAGCCCTACTTTACAGGTTCATGCTTTAAAACCCCCCCCACAAATTTTTATATGATGAAAAAGCTGAGAAGAGTTAGAAGTATTTTGACCAAGATTCTTTTAAATTGGTTGTTCAATGTGTCATTTTGGGTCAATTGGATTATTGTAATAGTGTATATCTGGGATGGTAAAATTATGTCTTACCTGATCATTTTCTTTCCTTTAACGCAGCAGATGAATCCAGGAACAAGTGGGTTAAGCCCGCCTACCAGCAGGTGAAGATAGGGATAAACAAACTAAAGGCAGTGATGTCAGACGGCCAGCTCCTTCCTCAGTTAGCATGTCATTCGTAAGCATTTGCCAAGGCCAAAAATATGAAACTAATAACAACCAGAAACCATCCTCACTATGAAAAACAGAGAACCAAATAAGAACTTCAAAATAACTGCAACTTGATCCAGAAATCGAAATGCTTTCTGTGTTCCCATATCTGTCTGAACTCTGCAAAAGAGAACCAGGAAGGAAAAAATAGCCACACTGAGCGGAAAATGAAAAAACTGTCGGCTGAACTAGGGAGGGATCCTGGATTCATCTGCTGCGTTAAAGGAAAGAAAATGATCAGGTAAGACGTAATTTTACCTTCCTTGCCACTTGCAGCAGATGAATCCAGGAACGAGTGGGATGTACCAAAGCATTCCTTAAGTAGGGTGGGAAGCCGACGCTCCCTCGCCAACACTCCCGCCCCAAAACTTGCATCCTCCCGAGCAGACACGTCTAGTCTGTAATGCTTCGCAAAAGTATGACAGGACGCCCAAGTAGCTGCCAGATAAATCTCTTCCAGAGATAAAGCCGACGCCTCTGCCCAAGCAGAATGCGCCTTCAGGGCCACTGGAGACACCCGTCCTTGTAGCAGATATGCCACTCCAATGGTTTCCCTAATCCAGCGAGCAATGGAAGCCTCAGAAGCCGCCTCACCTCTTTTCGATCCCGAGAAGAGCACAAAGAGATAATCCGAGCGTCGAAACTCATTAGAGGTCTGCAAGTACCAAAACAAGGCTCTCCGCACGTCCAGGAAACATAGCGAAGCAAACTCCCCCGGATAATCCTCTCTTCAAAAAGATGGAAGATAAACCGCCTGATTGACATGGAAAGCCGAAACCACTTTAGGTAGAAACGACGGCATCGTCCGGATCGACACCCATGCTTCAGAAAACTGCAAAAAAGGATCTCTGGAAGACAAAGCCTGAATTTCAGAAATCCTCCTAGCCGAAGCAATGGCCACCAAAAACAGTGTCTTAAGTGTTAGATCCTTCTCAGAAACCTTATTCAACGGCTCAAACGGTGGGGCCTGGAGGGCTCGAAGTACCACATTCAATTGACATGCCGGGCACGGCTGCCGCAGAGGAGGCCAAAGCCGAAGAGCCCCGCGTAGGAAACGGACCTCATCAGAATGAGCTGCCAAAGAGGAACCGTCTAGTTTGCCCCTAAAACAAGCTAGCGCGGCCATCTGCACTCTAAGGGAATTGTATGCCAATCCCTTTTGAAGACCATCCTGAAGGAACTCCAGAATAACCGGAATGTCCGCCTGAAAAGGCGATTCAGCACGCAAAGCACACCACGCAGAGAAAGCTTTTCACACTCACGCTTACGTTGCTAAAGTAGACTGCTTCCGTGCCCCCCAAAAGAGTGGCAATGACCGGTCCTGAAAATCCCTTCTTCTTCAGCTGCCACCTCTCAATAGCCAGGCCGTAAGACCAAAGCGGGAGGGATTTTCCATCTGAACTGGCCCTTGATACAGCAGATCGGGAGTCACCGGAAGTCGCAATGGTGGCTCTGAGAGTGCTCGAACGAGATCCGCATACCACGGCCGTCGGAGGCCACTAGAATGACCGGCCCCCGATGCCGCCCTATCAGGCAAAGAACTCTCCCTATCAGAGGCCATGGAGGAAAAACATACAGTAGCTGTTGTACCGGCCATGGCTGGAGAAGAGTGTTCAATCCTGCGGATCCTGGCTGCCATTTGCGGCTGAAGAACTGAGGAACTTTGGCACTGCAAGCCATGGCCATGAGATCCATTACTGGTCTTCCCCAACATTGACAGATCAGCCGAAAAGCCAAGTCCGACAGCGTACATTCCGCTGCGTCTAAAAGAGTCCGGCTGAGAAAATCCGCTTGAACATTGTCTTGACCCGCAATGTGCGCTGCCGACAGACTCTGAACATGCGCTTCTGCCCATACTAGAAGACAAGACGCTTCCACTGCCAAGGGTGCCCCCTTGCCGATTGATGTAGGCCACCATCGTGGTGTTGTACAAAAATACACAAACCGCCTGCCCCTGCAGAAGGTCCTGAAAACTCCACAGCGCATTCACGACTGCTCGCAACTCCAGACGATTTATTGGCCAAGTCGCTTCGAGAGGGGTCCTCGATCCCTGGGCTACTTGATGAAAACAACGGGCTCCCAGCCCGCAAGGCTGGCATCCGTCATGACTACCACCCAATTGGGAGACGCCAGAGAAACACCCTTCTGCAAATTGGCTGACCGGAGCCACCATGCGAGACTGTCCCTGGATCGGCTCGACCAAGGAAGGCGTCGTTGATAATCCAGCGATGTCGGCGACCATCTGCTCAAAAGAAAATTCTGAAGAGACCGCATGTGAGCCCTTGCCCATGGAATGACCTCCAAGGTCGCCATCATGGAACCGAGGAGCTGAACATAGTCCCACACTCGGGAAGTGCGATGACTCAATAAGGTCCGTACCTGAGAAAGCAATTTGATCCTTCACCCCTCGGGGAGAAACACCTTCCCCCGCTTCGTATCGAATTGCACTCCAAGATACTCCAGACTCTTGTCCATATTGACCACCCAACCTAAGGATTGCAACACCGCAATCACTCGGTCGGTGACCACTCGACTCGCCTCTGCTGTTGTCGCCGGAATCAACAAGTCGTCGAGATATGGATGCACTCGAATCCCCTCCTTCCGCATGAACGCCGCCACCACCACCATGACCTTGGAAAAAGTGTGTGGAGCAGTGGCCATTCTGAAAGGAAGGGCCCGAAACTGGAAGTGCTGACCCAGTACCGCAAATCTGAGAAATCTCTGATGGGGCTGCCAAATGGGAATGTGCAGGTAAGCTTCCCTCAAATTGAGAGCCATCAAAAACTCGCCTGGTTGAACAGCAGCAATGACTCCCTTAATGTCTCCATGCAGAAGTGACGAACCCGCAAAACTGGTTTACTTTTCTGAGATCGAGAATAGGCCGAAAAGCCCCTCCCTTCTTTGGAACCACAAAGAAGATGGCGTACCGACCTGTGCGCCTTTCGAGAGGAGGAACAGGCATGATAGCCCCTATCCTTAGCAGGTCTCGCAAACACTGCAGAACTGCTGTCCTCTTGGCCTGTTATACACAGCAGGACTCCAGAAAAAAGTCTGACGGGAGAGAAGAATTCTAGCTTGTAACCTTCTCGCACCACATCGAGAACCCACTGGTCCGAAGTAATTCTGGCCCACTCTGGAAGAAACAGAGAAAGCCGACCACTGATTTGCTCTCCTCCTGAGTGGACCTGCGCCCCATCAATGGGAGGCCCGAGGAGCCCCCTGACGAGAGGGGGGTCCAACTGGATGCTTCTCGTTGCGAAAGGAAGAACGCTGCCCAAAACAAGGATTCTGAAAGGCTGCATTGGACCGCCCCGGGCGATACCGTTGCGTCTCTCTGAAACGTGAGCTCGAGGCTCCCTGCCTGGAAGTAGACTTGGGTCTATCCTCCGGAAGACGCTGAGATTTGGAATCCCCTAGATCTTTAACAATCTTTTCTAGGTCTTCCCCAAGAAGCAATTTCCTTCGGAAAGGCAATTTAATGAGCTGTTGCTTAGAGGCCATATCTGCGGCTCAATGACGGAACCACAGAAGACACCGAGAGGAAAAGGTCAAGGCCATGAGTTTGGCTGAAGCACGGACCAAATCATACAAGGCATCCGCCAAGTACGCCAGCCCAATATCCATCAGCGACATCTGAGGAGTTCCCATGACAGAATGTAGCCAACTGAGACAAGCTCTAGCTGCATAAGAACTACAAACAGAAGCTTGAAGTGTCAAAGCGGCCACCTCAAAGGCACGTTTTAAAGAGGCCTCTCTCTAGCCATCTGTCTTGCATATCCTTAAGTGCCACATCACCTTATACTGGAAGAGTAGTCTTCTTAGTGACCGCCATCACGAGGGCATCCACCCTAGGTAGAGCAAACTGCTCTAAACGGTCCACTGAAACTGGATGCAGCCTGGTCATAGCCCTGGCTACTTTCAGCCCCCCCCCCCCATCCGGATCCGCCCACTGGGCTGAAATCAACTCTTCAATAGCTTCATGTACCGGAAAGGCCTTAGAAGGTCGTCTGGTACTAGCCATCTTGGTGTTGACCGCCTGAGAAGCCGCAACCTCAGGGTCCTCTATATTCAGGCCTTCCAGCGCCTGAGAGATAAAGGAGGACAACTCCTCCTTATGGAAAATCCTCATGGCAGAAGAGTCCTCCAGTTAGTCAGTGAGGACACCGTCCTCCACCCCCGTCTGCTCCGAGAGAGCCACCACGGAGGAAGCTGCAGGCGACCGTATGCAGGACCCCTCCTCAGACCCCAAAGAAAGCCTAGGCTTTTTAAGGGAGGAGAAATCCTCTGGGAAAAAAAACAAAAATCTCTTGGTTACCCCCAGACCCCCTGAGAGAATCAAAGGCCGAAGCTGTCGCAGCCGAGTGAGGGGGGAGGGCAAGGCCCTTTTCAACAAAAAAGCCTGATGGAGTAGCAAAATAAACTCTGGCGAAAACCGCTCCCCCGCAACGGAGGAGGTTGTAGCCATGGCACCTGCACCACCACCCACAGTTCCTGATGGCCCCCGACTCCCCTACCAGCGGAGAAGTAGCTTTGCCCAAAACTGCTACCGGAGCCGGCTCCACGACCGATCGCAAAATGGCACGAGAATCGCCAAGCTCTGGCCAGGAAAGCACGCTCTCGGGGGGGGGGGGGGCACTGGTCTGTTGAGTCACGCCAAATCAGCACACCCCGCACTGCAAAGGCCCACCGCCGAACCCTGTTTCCCGCATCGGGAACAGCGTTTTACCGCCTCCGCTGCCATCACCCGTCCCAAACGGGAACCCAGCAGGTCTTACCCTGGACCGGGAAAGCGCGGGAACTGACAGCTGAGCCAAAGAAAAAAAAAAACTCTTCGACTCCACGTTGAGGCAGGCTCAGACAAGCAGGCAACAGAAAACAGGACTCGGACAGCAGTAACACAAACCTGCTCTCAGCAAAAATACACTTCCCTGTGCTTCTGTTTCTCTTTTAAATAAATTCTATGGTTCTCTTTTTTTTTTTTTTTTAAGTGAGGAGGCAGAAACAAACAGGGAAGGAAAGGAACAGCAAAAGCCTGTTCAGAGGGAATTTGAGGAGCAGCAAGGACCCAGGAACTGCATATGCTGCCAAAGGGGACACCACCAGTCCGCCACCCCTGGCTCAAACTGGCCACTGGCCCAGGAGCAGCACCCTCAGAGGCCTTGGGCCCAGCAGCTGGAGAAAAAGCTGTCCACCACCTGCTGAGACAGAGACATACTAACTGAGGAAGGAGCTGGCCGTCTGGCATCACTGCCTTTAGTTTGTTTATATCTCTATCTCCACCTGCTGGTAGGCGGACTTAACCCACTCGTTCCTGGATTCATCTGCTGCAAGTGACAAGTAAGTTCTAAATTCTTGTTAAGATTCAGACAATTCAGAATACTGCAGCCTGTCATTTTTTTCAGCTCATAAGTTTGATAAGGTTACACCTCTGTTGTATAGATTGCGTTGGCTTCCTGTGGAAGTTTGGCTTTATTTTAAATGTATGTACTATTGTATTTAAAATACTTGATGCTGATACCCCATTGTACACGAAAGATTTAATTGGTTTATTACTCAGTCTAGAAATATTTCCACAAGAAATCCTTTACTTTTACAGTTCTCCAGTCCTCGAGGAATACAGTCTAAACAAATGTTTTCATCTAGTTTACAATACTTAGCTGCTCCAGTTTGGAAATCTCTTCCAACTAAGCTTAGTTATTCCTGATTATGTAGTTTTTAGGGAACAGTTAAAAGTGCATTTTTTAAAATAAATGTTTTTTAAGTACTAAAGAGATTTTATTTTGCATTTATGAGACATATCGTTTTACGATTGTTAATATTTCAGGTTTGCCTGAACTTCTTTTGATACATGTAATCTGCACTGATCTATCAGTATCAGCAAGTGAAATGACAACACTAACAGTTATTCTGTGCAGAAACTGATATTGTGAAACCAAACGCCCTTACTGAATTTTAAAATGTCTGTACTTGGCATGTAGATACTATTCTAGATGCCAGAACAGCTGCTCAGAAATTATTCCACTAAAATGAAAGCTGTAACCTTTTTTTGTGGTCCTTGTGACACAAACGTGTTTTTTATTTTTATATTAATTCTACCTTTGTTGTGGTTCTCATGTAATCTCTGTGAAAAACTGCATTCAGATATTGTAATTCTTACCATACTTACATAGACACAGCAAAATTTTCTTCTTCCAAACTTTCCATAATTATTAAATCATTCCCTGAAAAGAAAATCAATAAAAATAATGATCAAAAACAGAGAATATATGCTTATTCTGTTTACTAACCTTTACTTCTACACGTTCTACTTTATTCATAATTTGCATTGGCATACTGAATTCACTTTTGCAGTTGTATCTGGAAAAAGTTTAATCTTTGAGATCTGGCTTACTGTTCTAACCTCCTTGTTTACTAAGATGTGCTAGCGGCTTCCGTGCAGCAATGTTGACACAGCCCATTCAAAGTGAATGAAAATGGGCTGTGTTGGCATTAGCGCACTGCAGCTGCTAACGTGGCTTAGTAAACAGGGGGGGGGGGGGGTAAGTCTTTAATCTTTTTGTATGGTAGTTGTAATTTTAAATGGAGCTTTTCAAATTTAGAGCAAAGTAGATGAAATCTGTCAGAGACAGGGGCAGCTAGATTCCACTGATAAAGAAACCAAAGGGGTCTTTTAACGAAAGACTAGAATGTGTCATTTGCAGCAGGGCCCATAGGAATAAAATGGGTCCTGTGCCAGATAACATGAGTTAATCTTTAGTAAAAGACCCCCTAAAGAGTGCATGAAGGAGCCCTGGCTTTAAGTAGAGCTGACAAAAGATATTTGGGAGAGTTCAGTTCTCCTCCTTTCAACATCCTTAACTAGAGAAATTACAAAAAGGATGTATCTACTCATTCTGGAAAAGAAAAAGTTACATATGTACACACAGAGCACGAGTCATTTTACAAGCTAACCTTTATGGTAAAAACGCACACAAGTTATACCAGTTTTCAAAGAGAAATTACATATGTTTCTATTTGAAAACTATTGCATGGCAAGTACACCTAGACAATTACAATTGCCATTTAGCACACACGTTGACCAGCTTATTTTACATGCATACGTACATATTTATAAAGTATGAACATACATGCTAATCCCACCCCCAACCCTGAGAAAACCTCTGTTAAGTTTAAGTGAACTTATGTGCAATGCACAAGCTGTATATACATATACTTTTACTCACAAGTCTTGGCAATTAAAAAAAGAAGCCAATTCTGCATAAGAAGGCAACTAGGTCAATGGGGCACGAATGTACCTATTTTATAAAGTTGCATACCAGCCCAAACCCTGAAAAACAAAACAAAAAAAAAACACCTATACTTGGGAGCAAACATCTATACCTGTTCAGGAGTATGTTTAAATGTTAGGATATAAAACATGCATAAAAATCATGACTCCACTCAAATGTCTTCCCTAACCATACCTACTAGCACTATGCCTACTTTCAGGAGTGGAGGAATAGCCTAGTGGTTAGTGCAGTGGACTTTGATCCTGGGGATCTGGGTTTGATTCCCACTCCAGTCACTTAACTCTCCATTGTGCCAGGTACAAATAAGTACCTGTATATACTATGTAAACCGCTTTGAATGTAGTTGCAAAAACCACAGAAAGGTGGTATATCAAGTCCCATTTCCTTCCATAACTGTTGTTTATAACTGATTTTTGAGCCAGAGAAAGAAGACCAACGCTTCCACAAAGGAAACCAGAGGAACAAAAAGAGTGGAAGATCCCAAGAAAAACCAAATCACAAGATGACCAGAACAGTTCAAAGGTTTATTCTCCAATGTTAAAAAGAAGATGTGTCATGTGTTTTGCCTGTGGAATCTTCCTCAGGGGTCCTGTAAAACACGCAACCAGCACACGGAGAAAATCCTGAACCTTGGAAAAAAGAATACGTGCTTAGCAAAATCGCAGAGGGTAATGCTAAAGTCTGTACACTGACTTTTAAAATTGTCCCTCACAAATATGCTTGAAATGGTGAGATTGGCAAGAAATGAATCTATCAGGGAAGGCTATCCATAAAGTGGATGAACACAAAATCCCATGGGGTGCAGATACAGAAAAACAAAGTGGGAAGTGGACCAATGACTTCAGGACGTCGAGACTAAGGTAGTATAAAGAAGAATAAACTTTATTGTAGACTCGACACAGTACTGTGTTTCGGCCTCAGGCCTGCCTCAAGAGTCTTGAGCGATGTAAAAAAATTTTTGAGTTACTGGTTCGTCTTGAGTGGTACTAAATAAATGCGTTTTCGTCCTGCTACATCTCTGTTTGATGATCTAGAAAGTCTTTGATAAGACCATCCGGCATTTGAAAACATATTTATTTAGTACCACTCAAGACGAACCAGTAATTCAAAATTTTTTTTACATCACTCAAGACTCTTGAGGCAGGCCTGAGGCCGAAATACAGTACTGTGTCGAGTCTACAATAAAGTTTATTCTTCTTTATACTACCTTAGTCTCGACGTCCTGAAGTCATTGGTCCACTTCCCACTTTGTTTTTCTGAGGAATGAATCTATAGCACATTGCAGATGCACCAAGTTACCCAGTTCTAGGATGGAGACTTTTTGGCCAGTCCTGGTTTTGAACTTGCATCCCAAAGCCGAGTGGGATTTGTAGTGACTAACCTTGCTCATTGAAATCAGTGTTGCAAGTCCTATAATGCACCAGGATGTGGTCAGAAATCCGGGTAACTTGGATCCCTGGCGTTGCTAGAAGTTTTGGTAGAATTAAGTATAAGTTTAATAAATGCAATAGGTGCTGCCCCTCCACCTTGAGCAAACGCCTTTACTGTGCCCAAGGAGGGTTGTTGCGTGTAACACCCCTACACCAACTTCTTAAAACTAGCTCTTATGTGCTTTATGAATGAAATAGACAACATTGTAATTTTAATATATCGCTATTTGTAATTTTCTAGATGAATTACCTAGCTTCTTTCAATGTTATCCACTTAGAACTATGTAGTATTATCGGAATATAAGAAGCGTAATGTGATATAATGTAATGGGGCTGAAATACATAGGACCGTGGGGAAAAAGAGAATTGTGCAGTAACAGTTTCAGATCCTGAAAGTCAATTTCCTTTCTCAGTTATCTGGAAGCTGTCTCCAGAAAATTGCGGAGCAGGCCTGAGTTCCCCCTCGAAGCTCCATGGGTTTTACGAAGAACTTCTTCCCCTTGCTCCCATCACACACCTTCCTAAGTACTGCTCACCGGCTCCACAGCACCACCCATCCAGGGTCTCCTCCAGTGTACGGTAAAGGCTCCAACGAGTAACCTACCACCATCACTCTAAAGGCCGCAGCGTCCTTAGCTAAAAAAAAAACACCCCAAAACAAAACTGGTGGTAGCCAGGAAACCCCACCTTCCGGCCGAACTGAAATCAAGAACCAATCGCAAAAACTATTCCTTCAGCACATCTACCAACCACAGCTCTGACAGGTTGCGTTCCAAGCCTCTCTGTCCTTATCTTTTTGGTTGACTATAACTGCTAACGAATAATTATATTGCATACAGATACGTGGGCACACACGTTTTCCAATCAGACGTTAACGTAACAGCCGCTGAGCTGAAGGGTTGTTGTTTCGTGTGTAAACGCTGACGATGATGACTTCAAGAAGCTGGGTTTGTGCACGTCCCTTTTATGTGACGTCACAATACCTCGATCTGATTGGTTACTGAGATTAATCCCACTGTTGGGGTGGCATCTGGTGTGGTGAGGAGGCCTGGTAGAGTGAGAGCTCTGGAAAGAGGAAGAGTGAGTCCATCTTTAAGTCTTTCATTCGCGGCTGCTTTGAGCTGTACTGGTTTGGAATGGTATCTTGAGGATCCGTTACGGGTCTGATGAAGGGAAATGAAAATATTTTACTACCCGATGAGAGCAGTAGGGTGGGAGAAGCTGGAGTTTTGTGGGTAGATAGATGTACATTAGGCCGGGGGTCGCGTTGATGGTGCTGAGCAAATCTCACTGTGTCAGAAAATATCGAATTCTTGTATGTTCTTTTCCGTTAGAAGGATTGGGGTCGCGGGGCCTTTTTGGATGTGCTCGCAATGTCCGTGCTGAAAATGGTTGGTTTATTGTGGTGCTGAATTCCGACCTTAGGTACTCCGTGAATTGCATTATTGGGTAGCTGAGTAAGCAAATAGCTGTGTTTTAAAATGAAAACGCAGTCAGATAAAATAAAACATGAGTTAACTTTGACAAATATCAAGATTAACGATTGGTGCCAGACTGTATCCCTAAGCAAGCGAAGGCACGTTTAACGTGAGAAACGGTATTGAGATCTTCTTTTGAATAATTGTTTTTAGTATTCCTTTAAATATTTTTTTAAGACGCGAATGTCAATGCTGTACCAGGTTTGTTTTTTTTTTTAATGCTTGGGGTGGGGGGGGGGGGGCACCACGAAGGTAGACAACATCATTGTAGGTTTTTGAAATCTGTTTTCTTTGCAATAGTGAAATTTTAATTTGCTTGATAAAGGCACTGTACTCCCTCCCCCTCCCCCCCCTTTTTTTTAAACTAGCGTGTATGATTTTGTTTTGTTTCAAGGTTTTTATCCTACATGGGAATGCCCTACATACACAGTTACAGCTTTTTTTGGTCTCTGTCATGGACGTAGTTACATTGTTTTTCTGTTTTGGCATTTGCACAGTTTTCAGGGAATGAGTTTCTGCCTTTTTGGGTTCAAAATACTAATGTTAAAAAGAGGCCTGTACATAGAAAGGCCTAACGAGAACAGTGTGGCTCATTCATTACAAATTGATTACAGCATTTATAAATATCACTGCATCAGGAAAAACACAAAAGAAAACACTGGGCTCATGCCGTAAGAGGACTCTCGGAGGCTGAAGTTGTGATCACTTTAGAAGCAGAGTAAAAGTGATTTTTTTTTTTTTTAATTTTTGGCCAACAAATCTGTTTGAACACTTTCAGCTGAAACTGCAGCTAAAAGTTATCTGGTTTCAACTGAAAACTAAGTTTGATTGTGTGAATGTGAACCAATAAGGCCTATTGGGTATATATAGTTGGAGCTTTCAATCAGCAGCCCTCTGCTAAACCCACAGTATATTATTAGCCTCCAGTCCCAGGAATTACAAGTACAGGTTGATAACTGGGAAAACTATTTTAACAAAAACTTCATAACACATGTGGCCCGTTTAGGTTCCCAAGTCAATGCAGATGTAGTTAAATATTGTCTGAGACAGGACCTTTGTGAGAATGTGTTAAAAATTATGATTACCAGCTCTTTATGCTTACCCAAACTGTGCACAAGTAACAAGAGAAAGTAGTATTGAGATGTTTCCTGTTTTATATTTAGTTATAAAACTGATTCAAGACAACCATGATATACATTCTTTTTAAAATAGGGTACAGGAGTCCAGACACTGGTCTACACTGCAGACATTATACCAGCCTGATGCCCAATCTAAAAAAGCCCATTGATGTTACTGAATGTGAGGACTATATGCTCTGAAAAATTACAGTCAAGAGCAATATATTTCTCAAATTATTTTCTAATATATCAACTTTACTTTGTTGTAATCATTTATCGACTACCACTATAAGCTGACAAGTACTTGTGCTTGAAAACTATCTTCAAGTTTTTCTCATAGAATCTAGCTTCTGCATGTCACAAGTTTGATTAAAATTCTGCATCTTCATCATACCCAACAGGCAGGAAATTCTTTAGAATCACCTAAATAGTATCCAAGACCCCCCCCCCCCCCCCCCCACTTTCTTTCTCTCTCTCTCTCTATATATATATATACTAGTAAAAAAGCCCCGTTTCTGATGCAAATGAAACGGGGGCTAGCAATGTTTTCTTCTGTGTGCATGTGGGAGTGTGTGTTTTCCTGCCCTCTGGCCTCTCTCCCCTCCCCCCTCTGAGTCCTTCACTGTTACAGAGCCAGGGATTTGATTTTGTGCTCTGCTGTTTTCCTTCACTGACTGTGTTACAGAGAGGGCGGGGCAGATACTCATAGGGAAACCGGATATCTCGCCCCCTTCACACTTCCGGCTGGAGGCTTCATAGAACGTTGGTGTTGCTTTTTATATAGAGAGATAACAGTGAAAGACCGTATTTTATCTCCAAGCAAAAAAGCCTTCACATATGGACCTCAGCTAATGTAAACTGAAACTAAAAGTCACAGTTCTTTTACAATGGCTGACTTTGCACCATATTTGAAATGACAGCTGATGCTATAGCTCCACAGAGAGGCGAATTTCTTAGGAGCTTATCATCCCAAATTTAGATACTTTCCAGCTAAACTTTTGTATCAAAAGCATTTTTTTGGAGTACTCTTTACCA
Organism: Microcaecilia unicolor; assembly: GCF_901765095.1. NCBI lineage: Eukaryota > Metazoa > Chordata > Amphibia > Gymnophiona > Siphonopidae > Microcaecilia > Microcaecilia unicolor. The sequence continues at coordinate 209,183,733 of NC_044035.1, read as the reverse complement.
TATAAACTACTATGCAAGATCATAACTGCATTACTTGCAATCACATTATAGAAAAAAGTGCAGAGTATCTTCCACCCCCCCCCCCCCCCCCCACACTACCATACAATCCCTTACAGTGTCGTGGTGTAGTCAGGGCAGGAATGATCCCTAGTAAATCTTGCCTGTGCAACTCTATTCTCAAAATGGCTGCTGTAATCTCTTGCGGCAGTCTTGTGAGAGTTCCACTAGAGATCATGGCAGCCATTTTGAGAACAGCCTGCTTGGGCAGGGGCGACTGGGGATCACTCTTGCCCTGACTACACCCCTAGACCTGAGCACGTTTAATTTAATTTAATCTAATTTTTTTGTTTTTTTGATTTTGTAATAAGGTTTCTGGTTAAGTTGTTGAGTACCAGTATTGAAACCGATTTTTAAAGAAAACCCAGAGTTTGGATAGTACACCCCTAGACTGCCAGGGATTGTAAGATAGGCCTGATGGGTACCTGCAGGGGGGAAGGCAACTCTTGTTTCCTTAGTGTCCCTCCGGACCGGCCCAGAATGTGTGTATGCCTTCCAGCAGGTGGAGACTGAGAAAAAAACTGTGACTCTAGAGAGCCAATAAGAGCCCTTGCTAGCTAGAGAAAGATCCAGTAATCTCAGTCTCCTGCAGGTGGAAGGTGGTGAGCCCATCAGTCTCATTCTTTCTCTATTCTGTATTTTTTCTATTGTGTATACAGGTTTCTTCTATTAGTTTCTGTGCATTTAAAAAAAAACCCTGCTTTATAGAGGCTGAGGCCCCCTGGGGGTCTCTTTGTGCCTCGGGGGTGTTATACTCGGGTGGCCCGAGTCCCTCCCCCCTTTGCCTCCCTTTTTGCTTTTGCTGTATTGGCTCAGCATTTTATTAAGAAAAAGAATTAAGCAAAACTTTCCTCAAACTTTTTGTGAGAAGAGCTTTTGAGAGCAAGGGAGAGGCAGCTGCATTAAAAAAAAAAAAAAAAAAGCCCAAGGCATTGCGATTCAGGCTGTTAGGTTCGCTTCTTGCAGCACAGCTGTTGTTTTGTTTTTTTTTAAGCGGCTCTTCGTGGTTTAGTTAAAGTGCCAGTTTTGTTTTTGGAATCAGCTGTTCATCGCGATGTCGGAAAAACTTTGGCGGTGCTCGGTTTGTTAGCGTCGGGGCCTCGGGGCAAGCGACGTCTGTAAGTTTTGCACTGCTGCAGAGGTTTTACAAGAGCAGCGTACAGATATTAGTATTTCGGCCGCTTCTTCGATGCTGGGGGGGGGGGGGGGGGGGAGGAGAGCCGATTCGGGCATTTCTGTGCCGGTTGCGTCTGCTTCTCTCCCAGTCGCGGTTTTGGCAGGAAACGCCGCCATCTTAGAGGCTTCGCCGAGTGCTGCGTCCCAGGCCTCTCTTCCTGCTTCATCTGCTCCAACTAATGCAGGCTTGTCTCCAGAGTTCGTGGTACAAATGTACCAAGCCTTTTTATTACACAAGGCGGCTCCTGTAGACCCTCCAGGAAGTGCTCCTCTGGAGGGATCTTCTCTGCCTGTGAAACGGGCCAGACAAGCTGTGGAAGCAGAACAGGAGGTCTCTTTTGGCCCTCAGCACAGCATGCCTTGTTTAGAGGAGGGGACTTGGTTCCCTGAGGATGAATTTCCTGAGGAACTAGAGCAGGCAGTTGAGGGGGAAGAGTCTCTTCAGGAGCTCATTTCACAGGTTTCTTCTACCTTGCATTTTGATGATCAGGATCTTGTGGTCTCGGAGCCCAGAAAGGTGGATTTTGCTGGTCAAGGGTATTCGCAGAGTGGGTAAGTCTTTTCCTATGCATCAGGATATTAGGGATATTATTCAGGCTCAGTGGCAGTTTCCTGATTCTGCTTTTTGGCTAGCTAGGTCCATTGGCAGGCTTTATCCGGTTCCTGATGGAGATAAAGACCTTTTACGCTCTCCTGTAGTGGATCCGGTGGTTTCCGCGGTTACCAAGCGAAATACTGTCCCGGTAGATGGTGGTACAGCTCTGCGAGATCCCCAGGATCGCCGTATTGAATCCTTGTTGAAGAATTCATTTGATGTTTCGGCTTTGGCAGTACAGGCTGCAATTTGTGCCTCCTTGGTAGCGAGAGCCTGTTTCCGCTGGTCTGAGAAGATTTTGGATCGTTCTTCAGATGATCTTTTGGCTATTGATCAGGAAGTAGCTAAGCTGGTAATGGGTTCAGCTTTTTTGGCAGATGCCCTTTATGATTTGCTACGGGCTTCTTCTAAGTCTATGGCCCTTTCGGTTGCAGCTCGTTGTACACTATGGCTCCGTGGTTGGTCGGCGGATGCGGCCTCTAAGTCTAAGCTGAGTAAATTTCCCTTTAAGGGCTCTCTTCTTTTTGGAGAACAATTGGACAAGCTGGTGAATAGCCTGGGTGAGGCTAAGGTTCCTAGGTTGCCGGAGGATCGTCCGAGAGGATCTGGTCGTGGCAATTTCTCAGCTCGTGGTAGGGGCCATGATTTTCGTCGTTTTTGGCCAGCCAGAGTTTTTCAGGGACAACGCTCCAGATTTTTTCAAAGGACTCAGTCTTTGCGAGGAGGTCGTCGGGGAGGTCGAGAGGCAGGGAGTTCTCTTTCCTCCTCCTCCCGCCCACAACAATGAAGGTGTGCGGGCCCAGCCTCTAGTTCAAGTGGGCGCTCGCTTAGCTCAATTTCAAGAGAGGTGGGCCCAGATTACCTCAGTGGGTCTTAGAGGTTATTTGAGACAGGTACGCTTTAGAGTTTGCTCATCCTTTGTCAGATGCGTTCCTAGAATCTCCTTGTTGTTCTCGCTTCAAGGCTATAGCCGACATACAGACTCTTCGCAGGCTTCTAGACCTTCGAGCAATTTGTCCATTTCCTTGGGCGGAACGGTGTCAGGGCCATTACTCCATTTATTTTCTGGTGCCCAAGAAAGAGGGTTCTTTCTGTCCGATTTTAGATCTCAAGGCGGTCAATCGGGCCCTAAAACTACCCTCTTTTCGGATGGAGACTCTGCGGTCCGTCGTTGCAGTAAGGCCCGGAGAGTTTCTGACTTCTCTCGATCTTACAGAAGCCTATTTTCACATTCCAATTCGTCCTGCACATCAACGTTTCCTGCGTTTTGCTGTGCTAGGTCTGCATTTTCAGTTTCGGGCCCTTCCTTTCGGTCTTGCAACTGCTCCTCGTACATTTACCGAGGTCATGGTTGTTGTAGCGGCGGCTCTCAGAATGGAAGACATTTTGGTGCATCCTTACTTAGACGATTGGTTGTGTTACAGTAAATGTTACTTGTGTTGAAATATATATTGATTCAATATTCTGTTCTCCACCAATTACCTATAAGGTAATAAGATTTGCATTTGTAAGAATAAAGGTGAATTAAATATTATATTTGTGAAATTACATTAACCTGCACTGCAAGGTTTAGGAATGTGTGCTCGGAACATAAAAGGCCATATATTCCACTTTAAAAGGGTTTATTTACAATACAGGTAATGTAATAATGTTACAAGCGAGAGGTAGTTTTTAAAGGATGTTGCTTACAGGAAAAATTTGTGACAAGATAACATATCTAAATCATAAGTTAACTTACGAAGTCTTGGTTGCAGAATTGTTGGAGAATCTGTTATCCAGCTGAGCGATGGGCAGCATGAGGCAACCCAGAGATCCTTACAGCAGCCAGTGGTGAGGGAGGAGAGAGCAGCAAAAGAGAAGAGAAGCCAAGAGAGCAACATGCTCCTAGCTTTTATAATGTTCCTATGGAAAACTTAGGGGCTACTGATTCCTGGGTATTGTAGTTTGCAGAGAAGCATGGTCACATGGTCTGGACTTCTGCTGGCAAATGGCTTTCAATATGAGTCTTTGTGATAGGTGGAGTTTCACAAACCCCCAGTCTCGGTGTCTGCTGTTTCATCTTTGAGCTTTTATTATGCTGATGCATGGATATTCACACCCAGCCAAGGTTTTGTTCAGTCTTCCAGGTGGGAGGAGAAGAGGAACTTGAAATCTCTTTGCAGCAGAACCAAATATCTTTGTATCTGATCTAACAAAATATTTAAACAACTCTGGTATCATGCTACAGTTGATCCGGGCAAAGTATCTTTGTATCTGATCTAACAAAATATTTAAACAACTCTGGTATCATGCTACAGTTGATCCGGGCAAAGTCTTATCAGGAGAGTGTTCAGGTAACTGCTTGGGTAGTAGATTTATTGCAGTCCCTAGGTTGGGTAGTCAATGTACAGAAGAGCTGTTTTAGCCTTCTCAGTCAATAGAGTATCTGGGAGTCCAGTTCGACACGGGGCAGGGTTGAGTGTTTCTTCCGCAGGCCAGGGTTCTCAAGTTGCAGGCTCAGATTTGTCTCTTCTTGCAGAATTCGAGTCCGTCTGCAAGAGACTATCTACAGATCTTAGGCTCTATGGTGGTGGCGATCAAGGCGGTGCCCTGGACCAGAACGCACATGCGGCCTCTTCTGTCGAGATGGTCGTCCCAGAGGGATTCCCTTCATCAAGCTTTGCCTCTCTTGCTTCCAGTGAAGACCAGTCTGCGTTGGTGGCTGTAGGGCGCCAACTTGAACAAAGGTATGCCTCTAGATCAGCCCAACTGGACAGTGGTGACGACGGTTGCCAGTCTAAGCAGCTGGGGAGCTCACTGTCAAGGCCAGTTTGCTCAGGGTCTCTTGTCTCATCAGGAGACATTGTTGTCAATCAACCTGCTGGAGACCAGAGCAATTCGTCTGGTGCTCCAGTGGTTCCTTCATCTCCTGAGAGGCCGAGCGGTGCGAGTAATGTCAGACAATGCCACAGCGGTAGCATATATTAAGCGGCAAGGAGGGACGAGGAGTCTGCTGTTGGAGCGAGAGGCATCGCTCTTGATTCAATGGGCGGAAGTTCATCTGGTGGCTCTCAGCGGCTCACGTGGCAGGGATCCTAAATGTTCAAGCAGATTTTTAAAGTTGGCACATGCTCGATCCGGGCGAGTGGTCGCTCAGTGAAGGGGTGTTTCAGCTCCTGGTCAATCGTTGGGGGTTGCCCAGGGTGGACCTGTTTGCCTCCGCGCACAATGCAAAACGTCCTCTGTTCTTCAGTCGTTGCAAGGATCCCAAAGCGCAGGGTGTGGATGCTCTTCAGTCTTGGTCAACCGATCTACTGTATGCTTTTCCTCCTTGGCCTCTGATAGGACGTCTTCTTCACAAGGTCGAGACGCACAGGGGACGTCTGATTCTGGTGGCACCGGATTGGCCTCGAAGACCGTGGTATGTCAACCGTCGACGTCTTTTGGTGGATCTTCTCTTCAGGCTGCCGGTCACGCAAGATCTTTTGTTGTAGGGGCCGGTCGTTCATCCGGATTTATTCTGTCTTGCCTGGCCTGGCTCTTGAGAGGGCTAAGCTGATTAAGAGGGGTTAATCTGCTGAGGTCATTGCTATGATGCTTCGCTCTCGTCGTTGGTGTACCTCTTTGAACTATGTGTGCACTTGGTGGATTTTTGAGGACTGGTGTAAGGATTTTAGCTTATCTCCTTTTAGTGCTTCGGTTCCGCAAATTTTGGATTTTTGCAGCGAAGTTTTGATAAGGGCCTTTTTGGCTTCTCTTAAGTGCAAATTGCGGCTTTATCGTGTTTTCATGGTCGTGTCCAGGAGAGATCGTTAGCTAGTCATCCGGATGTGGTGCGTTTTTTCAAGGGCGTGAATCTTCGTCCCCCCTCTCAATGTTCTTTTCCTTGTTGGGATCTGAATTTGGTGCTTACGATTCTTACAAAGCCTCCCTTCGAGCCTTTGTCGTCTTGTACTCTGAAGGACTTGACTCTAAAGACAGTGTTTTTGGTAGCTATTGCTTCGGCTCAGCGAGTTTCGGAGTTGCAGGCGTTGTCGTGTAGATCTCCGTTTTTGGAGTTCTGTTCTCATTGAGTGGTGCTGTGGTCAGTTCCTTCCTTTCTTCCCAAGATGGTAACTAGGTTTCATGTTTCTCAGCCGGTGGTATTGGCTGTATTAGGTTCTTTCTCCGGCTCAGAGGAGCAGAGACTTTTGAAGTGTTTGGATGTTAAACGAGTGTTGAAACACTATGTTAAGTCTACTGAGGACGTTCGACGGTCTGATCATTTGTTTGTTCTGATTGGAGGTGTGCCCAAGGGGTTCACGACTTCTAAACCCACTATATCTTGTTGGCTTAAAGAGATGATTGCTTCAGCTTATCTCCTTTTGGGGAAATCTGTACCAGAACATGTTAAGGCTCACTGTACGAGAAGACAGGCAGAAGACATTTGTAGGGCGGTGACCTGGTTGTCCTTGCATTCTTTTTCTAAGCACTACCGTTTAGACGTACTCAGTCGTCGACAGGTTGCTTTCGGAGTGCGAGTTTTGTCGGCGGGGCTGTTAGGGTCCCTCCCATAATTTCACTGCTTTGTTACTTCCCATCAGTCACATTCTGGGCCGGTCCAGAGGGACGCTAAGGAAGGGTAAATTAGGCCTTACCTGCTAATTTGCTTTCCTTTAGTCCCTCCGGACCAGCCCAGATCCCTCCCTTCAAGTATCTGTGAATTTTTTCTCTAAAGTTACGAGTTATTTCTTGCAGCTGTGTTGCTAGTTTATTACAAGAATTAAGATTTTAATGAATACATATGCATAAACAAGAAAGAGATTCTCTGTTTTACTGACATGTCCTGTTCGAAGGATCTTGTCATGTTGGAAGGCACTCACCCTTTGTTGGCAGTGTGCCGGTAGCTGCTCAGGTTTTTGGATGCACAGTTTAGGTGTTTATTCTATGACTTTATTTCTGCTTTGGTACTTTATTACTGGATCTTTCTCTAGCTGGCAAGGGCTCTTATTGGCTCTCTAGTCACAGTTTTTTTTCTCAGTCTCCACCTGCTGGAAGGCGTACACAACCCATCAGTCACATTCTGGGCCGGTCCGGAGGGACTAAAGGAAAGCAAATTAGCAGGTAAGGCCTAATTTACCCTTAGAGGAGAAGGGAGGGAGAGAAAACAGGACAAAGCACAAATTTTTGGCTTCTTCTGAAAACATTTGGGCAGTTTTGGCCAAAACCATGGCTGTAGCTTTTTGACCGAAACCGGGCAGAAAAATGATTTTGGGCCAGTTTCGGCATCAAAACTGAAATTCTGTTGGCCTCTAGATCACTTTGGATGTTTTCATTCTAACCAATAGAAAATTATTATTATTAACATTTGTATAGCGCTACCAGACGCACGCAGCGCTGAACACCTGACACAGAGAGACAGTCCTTGCTCGATAGAACTTACAATCTAAAAATACAGAGAGACAAGACAATTAAGGGTGAGGAAAGTAGTGGGTGAGAAGGAACAAGGATAGGGGAATTGAGTAGTGGTTAGGAGCCAAAAGCAGTGGTGAAAAGGTGGGTTTTCAGCATAGATTTGAAAACAGGTAGAGATGGAGCTAGACGTACAGGCTCAGGAAGTCCATTCCAGGCATAAGGTGCCGCAAGGAAAAAGGAACGAAGCCTGGAATTAGCAGTGGAGGAGAATGGGGACGACGAGAGATTTGTCCAGCGAGCGGAGATTATGGGGAGGAATGTAGGGAGAGAGGAGAGGTAATGGGGGGCTGCAGAATGGATGCATTTAAAGGTCAGTAAGAGAAGTTTGAACTGTCCGCGGAAGCGGACAGAGAGCCAGTGAAGTGACTTGAGGAGCGGGCTAGTGTGGGTAAAACGATTTTGGCGGAAAATAAGTCGCGCCGCAGAATTTTGGACAGACTGGAGAGGAGAGATGGCTGAGCAGAAGACCAGTGAGAAGCAAATTGCAATAATCCAAGCGAGAGGTGACAAGGATTTGGATAAGGGTTCTGGTAGCGTATTCAGAGAGGAAGGGGCGAATTCTGCTAATGTTGTAGATAAAGAAGCGACAGGTTTTGGCCGTCTGCTGGATGTTAGCGGAAAAGGAGAGGGAGGAATCAAAGATGACTCCTAGGTTGCGAGCAGATGAGACAGGGAGGATGAGGGTGGCATCTACTGAAATAGAGAATGGGGGGAGGGGCGAGGTGGGCTTGGGGGGAAAGACAAGCTCAGTTTTGGCCATGTTCAGTTTCAGGTGGCAGTGTGACATCCAAGCAGCTATGTCGGTCAAGCATGCTGAAACTTTGGCCTGGGTTTCAGCAGTAATGTCAGGCATGGAGAGGTAGAGCTGACTGTCGTCGGCATAAAGATGGTACTGGAAACTGTGAGATGAGATCAGAGAGCCCAGGGAAAAAGAGTAAATGGAAAAAAAAGAAGGGGGCCAAGGACAGATCCCTGAGGAACTCCAGCTGAGAGTGGGACAGGGGTGGAGGATGATCCATCAGAATACACTCTGAAGGTACGGTGGGAGAGATAAGAGGAGAACCAGGAAAGAACAGAGCCGTGAAATCCAAACGAGGACATTGTGACAAGAAGAAGACTATGATTGACAGTGTCAAAAGCAGCGGATAGATCGAGCAGGATAAGGGTGGAGTAATGGCCTTTGGATTTGGCGAGAGGAATAGATCATTACAGACTTTAATGAGCGCTGTTTCAGTCGAATGTAGAGGGCGAAAGCCGGATTGAAGCGGATCAAGGATGGCATGAAAGGAGAGAAAATCAAGGCAGCGGCTGTGAACGGCACGCTCAAGTAACTTGGAGAGGAAGGGTAAGAGGGAGATGGGACGGTAGTTGGAAGGACAGGAAGTGTCCAATGACGGTTTTTTGCGGAGCGGTGTGACCACAGCATGTTTGAAGGCGTCAGGGACAGTTGCAGTAGAAAGAGAGAGGTTGAGGATGTGACAGATAGAGGGGGTGATAGTGGGAGAAATGGAGTTAAGTAAGTTGGTGGGAATGGGATCAGAGGGACAGGTAGTGCATTTCGAGGAGGAAAGAAAGTGGGCGATTTCCTCTTCGGTGATATCAGGAAAGGAAGAGAAGGAGGCTTTGGGTGATTAAGGGAGTGGGTTAAGGGAAGAAGAGGAGGCGGCTTCGCAGAGAATCCAAGGTTGATCTTCTGGACCTTGTCATGAAAGTAATCAGCCAGTGATTGAGGAGAGAGAGAGGGGGAGGGTAGGAGCTGAGGGTACTTTGAGGAGGGAGTTCAAGGTAGCGAAGAGGCGACGAGGGTTAGAGCCAAGAGAATTAGTCAGTTGAGTGTAATAGTCTTGCTTGGCGAGGACTAGGGAGGACTGGAAGGAGGTCAGCATAAATTTGAAGTGAATGAAATCGGCATGGGTGCGAGATTTGAGCCAGAGGCGTTCAGCAGAGCGGGCACAGGACCGTAGGTATCGGATACTAGGGGTCAGCCAGGGTTGAGGGTTGGTACGCCATATGGGACTGTTGGTGGAGGGTGCGAGGGTATCCAGAGCAAAGGAAAGAGTGGCATTGTAGGAGGAGACAGCCTTGTCGACAGACTTGGAGGACAAGATGGAAGAGAGGAGATTAGAGACGCATGAGGAAAGGGAAGGAGGGTCGACAGCCTGGAAATTTCAGAAAGAAGTGGTAAGCGTTGGGCGGGACTGAGGGGGAGGGTGATGAAGTTTGAAGGTGATCAGATGGTGGTCGGAGAGAAGAAGAGCTGAAGCGCAGAAGTTGGAGGGTAAGCAGATAGAGGAGAGGACAAGATCAAGTCAATGACCATTCTGGTGAGTAGGGGTGATGGAGCTCAGTTGGAGATTGTAGGAGGATGTCAGATTGAGAAGCATAAGAATAAGATGGGTCATTAGCGTGGATGTTGAAGTCGCCAAGAATGAGGGACGGAGATGAAGGTTCAAGAAAAATGGAGAGCCACACATCAAAATCAGTGAGGAAAGAAGAAAGGGACTTGTCAGGGGGTCAGTAAATGACTGCAACTCGGAGTGGCAGCGAGTTAAATAAGCGGATGGAATGGACTTCAAAGGATGAGAAGCAATGAGACTGAGGTATGAGAAGCCTAAACTCAGGGACAGAGCTGTTGTCTGCAGGCAGTCTATCTCTAAAAGGTAGATTCTCTAAAAGGTTGTTAGCTTTGAGGCTGAAGTTTGCTCTCCCCAGTAGAGAAACTGATCAATATAGTACTGAGAAGAGCAGATTTCACTGCAAATAGGCTAAGCCTGTAACAGGAGGGCAGGGTAGTATGCTGCCTATCTCCAGAAGGGGAGATTCTCTGTGATCTGCTTGCTCAAAGGATAATTTACTTTCTCCCAGCAGAGACACACCCAGATATAGTAGTAAAAGAGAAAAATAGAAGAGTGGCATTGCTAATAATTCTTGAGTAGTAAAGGAGAAAAATAGAAGAGTGGCATTGCTAATAATTCTTGGTGCAAAGTGATCATTTTGGACTTTTGGAAGGCAAATGGTCATCTTACACTAGAATGTGTCATTGGAGGTCAGGAAAATGTTACATACCCTCAAACCGAAAAATAAGAGAATCTTGCACTATAATAGTAATTATAGACCGGTGGCCTCAATACTGTTTCGGGCCAAACTTATGGAGGCATTAGTAACTATTCAGTTGGTGAACCACCTGGATAGGTTCGATGTGTTACATCACTCTGTCTGGGTTTTGGACAAATTTTAGCACAGAAACTTTTCTGTATGCATTAACATTTGAGTTGTATATCGTATTATGTGAGGGCAAAAGGGCTCTTGTTATGCAATTTGACTTATTGAGCACCTTTGATGTTGTAGACCACAATTTATTATTGAATATCCTATATAATAATTCTCACCACCAACGTTCTAATGCCTGTGTCCGTGGCTCCTGGAGTTGCTGAGCTAGGTTCCGTAGCCAGGATGACATCACTAACAGCTGATTCCCAGGCAGGGGGAGGAGTAGAGAAACACGCTTTGCGTGTTTCCCTACTCCTCCCCCTGCCTGGGAATCAGCTGTCAGTGTGCCGCTCCCTGCCACTTCGGAGCAAATGACAGGGAGTGGCGAATCAAAAAACTAAAAGCGTGGCACCACAGAACCCCTCCCCCCCCCCCCCCCCCCCCCCGAAGCACATCAACATCCCCCTCGCCACCCGCATATGCCAGTAGTAACACTGTCCGGCCACTGCTGCTTCTCCTGTTGAGCAGCAGCGGCCGCTACAAAAACAAAAGAAGCGATAAATGTTTTTAAACACAGCCCAAATCATTCGCAAATGCCCGAGTCTTACAACGCAGTCCCTGCAGCCACTCCTCCTCTCGCCTGTCACGTCACTGCACTCCTCTGGGGTCTTACTCCAGGGGCAGTGACGTGGAGGTGAGAGGAGGAGCGGCTGCAGAGACTGCGTTTTAAGACTCGGACATTTGCGAATGATTTGGGCTCGGTTTAAAAACATTTATCGCTTCTTTTGTCTTTGTAGCGGCCACTGCTGCTCAACAGGAGAAGCAGCAGCGGCCGGACAGCGTTACTACTGGCATCTGCGGGTGGCAAGGGGGTTTGATGCGCCGGGGAGGTGAGGGGAGGGTCGCTGGACATGGGTAGCTGGAGGGGAGGGTCGCTGGACATGGGTAGCTGCAGGGGGGGCAGGGGGAGAGGAGGGTCACTGGACATGGTTGGCTGGAGGCGGGGCAGGGGAGAGTGAGGTGGGGAGGGGGTCCTGAGACCAGAGGGGTGGGGAGGGTGGGGGCTCACACTCACTGTCTCTCACATACACTCTCTCTGACACACTCCCTGTCTATCACACTCTATCTCTCTGTCTCACACACACAGACACTCTGTCTCTCACACACTCTCGCTCTCACACAGACACACACACACACACACACACACACGCTGTCTCCGTCTCTCTCTCATTCTCTCTATGACACACACACTCCATCTCTCACACACACTCTCTCTATCAAACATACACACTCCAAGGAAAACCTTGCTAGCGCCTGTTTCATTTGTGTCGGAAACGGGCCTTTTTTTACTAGTCTTAAATAATATTAGAATCTCAGGGGAGGTCACGTGATGACGTGGAGGGAGGTCACGTGATGACGTGGAGCTGAGCGGAGGCCTCTGAAACCGGCTCCGACTCGAGCGCTTAAAAATCAGCTATTTTATCAAAGATCTCCCCCCGGGGTGATTCCCGATTCCGCAATTACAAGCGGCGGAAGGTGAGAGGCACCAAAAAAACGAGTCAAGAAAGCGCTGCGTCAAGAGCGCAGGAGGTTATGCCCGCCAAGACCCCGCGGGGAAAGCAACATACCAGCGCGACACAAGGCAAGATGGCGGCGGCTCCGGAGACAGTGATGGCGGGCCCGCTACCAGCGGACATAGTGCGGGACATGGTGCAGCAGATCTCCGCGATGTTGGAGGACAAGCTAACTAAGTTGCAGACGTCGGTAGATCAAATTCGCGAGACGCTGGAACGCCAGAGCGCCAGATTGCAGCATGTGGAGGATAGAGTGTCGACATGTGAGGATACAGCGGTGAGCACGAACGAGCGAGTGGCAGCCCTGGAAAGAAAGTGTGAGCAGCTGACTCAGAAGGCAGACGACCTTGAGAATCGCAGTAGAAGAAATAATCTTCGACTTGTGGGCATACCAGAGTCAGTGAAAGCAATGGATTTACGGAAAATGGTGGAACAGTGGCTACCTAAGGAACTGGGCCTGGACACCAGTAGAATTCCTCTGCAGGTGGAGAGAGTGCACAGAGTAGGAGTGATAAGAGTGAATGAGAACAGGCCAAGGCAAGTGCTAGCAAAGCTGTTGAATTATATGGACAAGGAAGCACTGCTGCAAGCATACAGGAATAAACCGGGCCTTGCATATGAAGGGGAGAAAATCCTGCTTTTTCAGGACTACTCGACCACAGTATCTGATCAGCGGAAAGTTATGGGCCGTCAATGTAAAAGATTGTATGACAAAGGAGTCCGATTCGCTTTATTATACCCAGCAAAGGTGCGGGTGCTGCACGAGAACAAAACTTTGTTTTTCAGTGAGGCGGCGGAGCTGGAAAAATTTGTGGCTACCTTACCATGAGAGAGAATAGTAAAAGAGAGGACATGTGTTGGTGGAGGTTTTTTCTTCTCTCTGGAATTTAAGGGCAGTAGAGGTGGCAAGACGAGGAATGGATGTGAGGCGTTTAAAGAAGACACCGAATAAGCAGCTGACCAGTGCATTATGTAAGCGCATCTGCAGGGATGTGAAAAGAAGTCTTGTACCATGAACTGCCCAGTTTAAGTTACATAGTTTACATGTTGGACCTTTAACTATGCTCCTGTTTTACTAATATTCATGTTTTTCTCTTTAGGGAGCGCAAGTGCCTAGTTACAGGATTAAGATGGAATGTATAAGAGGAATCTGTGTTGAGCGGGGTGCGGGGGTATCCCCGGGGGGAGAGGGGAGGTAGGGGTAGTGAGTGTGGAGCTCGGGAGAGTTGGTGATGTGAAGGGGAGTGTGCATGTTGAGCATTGGTATGCACAAGGGGTATGTGTGCTCAAAGGGTAAGAATGGTAGGGGTAGAATGGGGGGGGGGGGAGGGGAGCAATTAAGGGGGGGAGAGGAGGGTGGGAGGGAGTGAAAGTTCCTCAAAAAATACTTATGTGGAGATTGTGCGGACGATGGGAAAAAACAAGACCAGAGAGTAAAAAGAGAGGAGAGTGTGAGAACAAGAAGAGACAGGTACAATGTATTTTAAGTCTGGGGGCTCAGCTGGGAGGCCCGCAGATTGCACCGGGAATTAAAGCACGAGTTGACAAGAGATACTTTGTCCTTAATGGCTAATCTTAAAATTGTGTCATTGAATGTAGACGGAGTGCATTCCCCGGTAAAGAGAACTAAAATACTGCAGGCTCTTAAGCGCCAAAAAGCGGATGTGGCCATGCTTCAGGAAACCCATCTAAGCAAATTAGAACATCTGAAACTAAAGAAAGACTGGGTAGGGGATATATTTTTTGCAGCATATAATGGAAGGCAACGAGGGGTGGCAATATTACTTAGAAAAAATGTGGCCTTTGATTTGCATAACATGTATCAGGACCCTGAAGGGCGCTTTTTAATAGTGACAGGTGACCTGCAAGGGAAAAGGATGGGGCTATGCAGTGTTTACGCTCCCAATGTTTATAGCCATAAATGTTTTACTTTACTGATAGCCAAGTTGGTACCATTAGACAATTACCAGCTTATAGTTGGGGGGGATTTCAACATTACCAGTGACCCTTCAATAGATTGTAAGCCAGCGCGGAGAGCGGGAAGGGACCATGAGGATAAGGGAGTGAATCTGTTAATGAAAGATTTAGCATTAGTGGACATATGGAGGCAGCAACATTTAGAAGATCATGATTATACTTTTTTTTCTCACCCCCATGGGGCCCATTCCCGCCTTGACTATCTGCTGGTGTCGTATTCAATTAGTGTCGTAGCGAATCACTCGGGAATTGAAGAGCCAGCTGTGTCGGATCATGCCCTAGTGTGGGTGGAGTTATCTTGGGGAAAGAGGGAGGGTCCGGACCGATGGCGGATGAATCCGGCGTTATATAGAAGTAGGGACTTCTGCACATACTTGAGGCAGTGCTGGCTGGATTATATAGCGGATAATGACATGCAGGAGGTGAGCCCGAGAATTTTTTGGGAGGCCGCAAAGGCAGTGCTAAGAGGGAAAATTATTTCATATGTTGCTTTTAAGAACAAAGCTCGGGGGGAGAAAATAAAGGTTCTTACTACACAATTGCGGGAAGCGCGCAGGACACTGATAGGTCGCCCAACTGAAGGCAATAGAAAGGCATATATGGAGTGCAGGAAAAACATACAGGTTGTGTTGGATGAGGGTGCGATATACAATGTGAAATTGTATAAATATAAATTACAGCAATGGGGCAATAAAACAGGTAAAATGTTGGCGTCTCTCGTAAATCAGAGGTCAACGAGGAAATATATCAGTAAAATTAAAAACGAACAGGGGAGAATATGTGCCACAGCAACAGAAATTCAAGGGGAGTTTGTACATTGCTTCTCGTCCTTGTATGAAGAGGGGTCCTTCCCAGAGGAAAAATGCAGAGAATTCCTTGAGGGGGTGGGCTTGGCCAACATATCGGTAGAGCAGCAGCAGATGTTGAACGCTCCGATTCAGGGGAAGGAGGTACAAAATGTCATTAAGCGACTAGCCTTAGCAAAAGCACCGGGTCCCGATGGACTGGGAGGGGAATATTATAAAATTCTCCAAGATATGATAGTGGCGCCGTTCATTGCAATGTGTGAGGATGTCAGAGAAGCGGGCACTATGGGCTCGGTGTTAAATCATGCACATATAGTGGTGCTTCCCAAGCCTTGGAGGGATGGAGAGCTGGTGGGTTCCTACAGGCCAATCTCACTGCTGAACCAAGATGTAAAGATGATAGCGGCAGTGCTCGCGAATCGTTTGGGGCAGGTGGTGCCATATCTGGTACATCCTGATCAGGTCGGATTTGTTAAGGGAAGGTATGCATCGACCAACATCTTAAAAGTGTGCAGAGTTTTGTTGGAGGGGAAGGGGAGGAGAGGGGATGCCATTTTGGCTAGCCTGGATGCCGAGAAAGCCTTTGACAAGGTGATTTGGAGATATATGTTTTGGATTCTGGGGCGTTTTGGCATCCAGGGGGAATTCTTGAACTGGATTAGGGCGTTATATAGCTCCCCAACGGCTCAAATACTCATAAATGATTCCTTATCGGATGCGTTTGCTCTGGGAAGGGGGACTCGGCAGGGGTGTCCTCTGTCGCCTTTACTGTTTATACTAACTTTAGAACCACTGGCAGCCAAAATAAGACAGGAAACGAGCTTGAAAGGTATAAGAGTGGGAGGAGAAGAATATAAAATAAATCTGTTCGCAGACGATATGTTGCTGTTGATAGACGACGCAACTGAAGCTCTGCCGTTAGCTATGCATATTATTCGAGAGTTCGGGACCTTTTCGGGTCTTCGTATAAATTTTGAAAAATCGGAGGCGTTGTCTGTCAATGAAGCGTGTCGCTGTTTTGAATCGCTGAGTTTCCCACTACGTCGGGCACAGGGAGGTATCAAATATCTTGGGGTATACCTCAGTGCGGACATGGCCTGGGTATATAAAAGGAATCTAGTTGACCGCATAGATGAGGTAAAACAACTTTGTAAAAAGTGGAAGGAGTTCCCAGTAAATTTCATGGGCAGGATTGCATTGGTAAAAATGGTGTTATTACCTAAGTTATTATACCCGTTGCAAATGCTGCCACTGTGGGTGGGAAGGGAGGAAGAGAAACAATATAGAAGCATAGTAAGCACCTTTATTTGGCATTCTAAACGCCCAAGGATAGCATTTACTAAATTGATATACGGTAGAGCACAGGGAGGCCTCCGGCTCCCAGACCTGAGGAGATATAACGTGGCAGCGTTAATGCGGTGGATACACGAATTGATCTCGGGGGAGGGGCATTATGCACTCCCGGGATTTTGGGAGAGTTGGTGCAGCCCAAATGACCCCTTTACGGTACTAGAGTCCTGGGCAGTGCAGGGAGCCCGGAAAATAGTGGGGAACCCCTATGTGGCTGCGTTGCAACGGGCATGGAGGTGGTGGAGAGGACATGGAGATGCGGGCAAGGGGATCAGTCCATTTATGCCGTTAGTGGGAAATATGGCCTTCCCAGCAGGGCAGGGCGTATCGACATTTGGGAGCTGGCGGGACAAGGGATGTCGGTTTATAGGCCAGTTCCGAAAGGAGGGGGAAGATGCCTTTCCAACCTTTGATATGGTAAAGCATGAGCTGCAGATAGCTGGCTCACAATTTTTCGCTTATTTGCAAGCTCGAGACTATGTGCTAAGTGAAGAGCGCAGGACTCGGTCTTTAGCTCGTTTTACCAAATTAGACTTTGAGGCTATTCAGAGAACGGCTAGCCCCGGACGGGATCTGGGTGCCCAGGGCGAGTTTTTCTCCCCTGATTTTGTGTTATTGCATAAAGCATACATGCTGAAAAGAGATCTCCCTCAAGGGTCGTCTGAGGCCCCTTCTATTGTCCCCCCCGGTGGATTCTGGCCTGGAACTGCCCGCTGGGGCTATTTTCCCTGATAATTGGCATAAAGAAAAGCGTAGAAGGGCTAATTCCCCTTCAGATTGTGGTACACCTCCTTTTTCCCCCCTGTGGTCGGGCTGTGAGGATTCGGAGAGTTCTGGCAGGCCTTCGTGGTCTGAGGAGCCAGAGTCAGGTGCAGAATTACCACAGGATCTGGATGATCCCTCCGCGGTGAGGATTTTCCACCGTGATGAGCTGCCAGCGCTTATTTCAGATGCCCTATAGGTCCTTTCTGTTGAAGAGCCTGACAGTGGCAAGGCCTCCTCTGTGAATCCTAGGATGGCTAGTACCAAAAAGCCTGCTCGAGCCTTTCCTTTGCATGACTCCATCCAAGAGCTTATTTCCACTCAGTGGGCTCACCCCGAGGGACCTTTGAAAGTTTCCAGGGCTGTGGGGCAATTATACCCTCTGCGTGAGGAGCATTTGGCTCGCTTTGCAATGCCTAAAGTAGATGCCCCAGTCACTGCGGTGACAAAGAGAACTACCCTCCCTTTGGAAGGAGGAGTTGCCCTGAAGGATATACAAGACCGTAGGCTGGAAGCAGCACTTAAACGGTCCTTTGAAATTGCAGGTCTTACTGTTCGGGCGTCTGCATGCAGTTGTTATGCTGCTAGAGCCTGCCTGGCGTGGTTGCAACAGGCAGTGGAACAGCCCGGAGATGGAGCGGAGCCCTTCTCGAATGTGGCTCCGCGGCTGGAGTCGGCCTTGTCCTTTTTGACTGATGCCCTTTATGATATTGTCAGAGCTTCGGCTAAACAAATGGCAATAGCAGTGGCGGCTCGCCGTCTTATTTGGCTATGACATTGGGCAGCGGACATGGCCTCTAAGCAAAGGTTGGTGAAGTTGCCCTTTTAAGGCCTTCTCCTATTTGGTGAGGAGTTGGAGAAAATTGTTAAAGGCCTAGGAGATCCTAAACCCCAGCGCTTGCCCGAAGATAGGCCGAGGCCTTCCTTCCAAGGGCCAGGCAGTCCACTCCTCTTATAGACCTCGCTTACGTGAAGCTAGAAGGTACCGCCCGGGGAGTTCTGCTGGGTTCACTTCTCGTGCCCGTTTTTCAGCAGAGGAACTCCTTTCGCTCGGACAAGCGTTCCGCAGCCACCGGCTCTAGGCCTGGAGTTCAGGAGCGACCCTCTCAATGATGGTGCGACGGCCCCATCCTCGCTTCCTTTCATTGGAGGACGTCTTTCCCTCTTTGCCGAGGAGTGGGCCAATATTTTCTCAGATCAGTGGGTTCTGGACCTGATCAGATACGCCCCAGTAAGAGACGTATTTGTGGAGTCCAGATGCGGTTCTGCAAGGTCTGATTCAGTTAGGGGCCGTGTCCCCGGTACCTCCCGCCGCACACGGCTACGGCCGAAACTCAATCTACTTTGTGGTGCCGCGAAAAGGTGGGTCTTTTCGCCCTATTCTGGACTTAAAAGAATTAAACAAGTCCCTGAGAGTGTGGCATTTCCACATGGAAACCCTGTGCTCCCTCATTGCTGCGGTACAGCCAGGAGAGTTTCTCACGTCTCTAGAACTAAAAGAAGCTTACTTGCACATACCAATTTGGCCCCCGCACCAGAAGTTTCTGAGGTTTGCGGTGTTGGGAAAACATTTCCAGTTCCGGGCCTTGCCTTTTGACCTCGCCACAGCTCCCTGAACCTTTTCGAAGGTAATGGTGGTAGTAGCTGCTTTGCTCAGGCGAGAAGGTATCAGGGTTCACCCTTACCTAGACGACTGGCTCATCAGAGCAGACTCTGTAACAGAGAGCTATCAAGCTACAGCCAGAGTGGTCTCAGTACTTCAATCTCTAGGCTGGGTCGTCAATATGGCCAAAAGTCACCTGACCCCCTTGCAATCTCTAGAATATTTGGGGGCCATGTTCGACACAGACTCGGGCTATGTATACCTACCCGAGCTAAGGCGGTGCAAGCTTCAGAATCAGGTCCGTCTGCTCCTGAGGATGCCCTGCCCACGAGCTTGGGACATTGTCCAGCTGCTGGGATCGATGACAGCCACATTAGAAGTGGTGCCCTGGGCGAGAACGGACCTGAGACCTCTACAGTATTCCCTACTTCAAAGATGGTCTCCAGTTTCTCAGGATTATCAATGCAGACTTTCTTGGCTCCCTGCGGCCCTACTCAGCATGGAGTGGCGGCTCTCAGACAGCATGCTGCGGCGAGGAATGCCGCTGGCGCTCCCCGATTGGTGTCTAGTAGTGACAGATGCCAGCCTGAAGGGCTGGGGCGCACATTGCAAGGGGAAGCATGCCCAGGGTCTATGGACACCCGAGGAGTCGGAGTGGTCCATCAACCGCCTGGAGTTGAAAGCGGTGTTTCAGGCGCTTCTGACCTTTCAAGTGACCCTGGAAGGATTGGCTTTCAGAGTGATGTCGGACAACACGACAGCAGTGGCCAACATAAATCGACAAGGCGGCACTCAGTGCAGAGCACTGGCCGCGCAGGCTGAACAGATTTGCCACTGGGCCGAGCTGCATCTTCAGTTTCTGTCGGCAGCTCACATTGCAGGTCAGAGCAACGTGCAAGCCGATTATCTAAGCAGGCATCAGATCAATCCAGCAGAATGGGAACTAGCAGACGAAGTATTCCTGCAGATACGTGCCAAATGGGGCAAGCCCGTGATGAATCTTATGGCGACAAGTTCAAATGCCAAAGTCCCGTGCTTCTTCAGCAGATGGAGAGATCCTCGCTCGGCAGGGTTGGATGCCTTGACTCAGCCCTGGCCTCCGGGCCTACTATACGTGTTCCCTCCGTGGCCCTTGATAGGGTGCGTGCTCCTGCGGATTCGGCTGCACCCAGGAGAAGTGGTTCTCATCGCCCCGGGTTGGCCCAGGAGGCCTTGGTATGCGGACCTCCGACAGATGCTAGTGGAGGCTCCCCTTCCTTTACCTCTGGTACCGAACCTGTTGTCACAGAGTCCGGTAGCCATGGAGGACGCCTGCCGCTTTGGTCTTATGGCATGGCGATTGAGAGGGCGCAATTGAGGGACAAAGGCTATTCAAACACAGTCATTTCCACTCTCCTGCAGGCCCGCAAGCGTTCCACTTCCCTGGCTTATGCCAGGATTTGGCGCCAGTTTGAGTCTTGGTGTGCTTCAAAATTGATCACACCCATACTGGCTCCTGTCTCGCCGATTCTGGACTTTTTGCAGGATGGTGTACAAATAGGCTTGGCCTATAATTCCCTGCGGGTGCAAGTGGCAGCGTTGGCCTCCCTTCGTGGTAAGGTTGAAGGCGTGTCTTTAGCTGCTCATCCAGATGTGGCACGGTTTCTTTGTGGGGTGCTTCGGCTCTGGCCTTCCGTGCGAGCACCCTGTCCAGCTTGGAACCTGGGACTAGTTTTGAAGGCCCTGCAGGCTTCTCCTTTTGAGCCGTTTCGGCGAGCATCGGAGAAAGATTTGACACTGGCCGTTTTTCTTGTGGCCATTACTTCGGCGAGACGGGTGTCAGAGCTCCAGGCGCTGTCCTGTACAGACACGTTTCTGCAATTCTCAGAGTCCGGGGTCAGGTTCGGACCGTGCCTTCCTTCATGTCTAATTTGGTCTCAGCGTTTCACCTAAACCAGCCTATTTTCTTGCCCTCCTTTGATAAGGAGGAGTTTCCAGAATCTTTTGGGCAGTTGCACCTGTTGGATGTGCGCAGGACTCAACTGCAGTATCTGCGAGTTTCTGTCTCTTTCAGAATCTATGGTCATCTGTTTGTTTGGCTATCAGGTCCTCGCAGAGGGTCTCCAGCGTCTAAAGCCACTATTGCCCGTTGGCTCAAAGAAACTATCTTTTCAGCTTATCTGCTTGCCGGCGGGTCTCCGCCTGTAGCCTTTAAGGCGCATTCTACCAGAGCGATTACTTCCTCTTGGGGCTGAAACTGGAGCACTCTCTCATCAAGAGATATGCAGTGCAGCAACATGGGCTTCTAAGCTCTCTTTTGCCCGACATTACAGGCTGGATGTGGCTGCTAGGAGGGATGCGCGTTTTGGAGCACAAGTGCTAGCGCGTGGTGTGACCTGTTCCCACCCTATATAGGGATTGCTTTGTTACATCCCATACGTAATGGCTTCATCTGCTTGATGACAAGGAAGGGAAAATTAGGTTCTTACCTTGGTAATTTTCTTTCCTTTAGTCATAGCAGATGAAGCCATGAGCCCTCCCTGTATGATTGTCTGTATGCTGTGAATCTGTTTCAGGTTCTGTTCTTGTTTCATGAAGTTCCTTCCTTGGGAGAAAGTTGGAAAACAGTCTTCAGGATTCATGTTCACTTATAGGAGGATGAGTCCATTCCCTCCAGTTTATGTTTTGGAGGATGAGTTTATTCCCTCCAGGAGGTTGCGTGTATCCCCTCCAGTTGTACAATAAGGAGGACGAGTTTATTCCCTCCAGGAGGATGTGTTCATTCCCTCCTTTTGAGTTCATGCCCTTGTTAAGGGGCCATCGTTCGCTGTGAGGAAAGCTTATGTTATTCCCATTGCGGTTTGCCATACTTCTTTGGAAGCTTCAAATACTGAAGACAGGCAGTGGAGCAAGCTGGTATGAGGCACTGAAAAAAGTGTGCTCTCTATCTCCCTCTGCTGGTTGATGGACACAACCCATCTGTAATGGCTGCATCTGCTATGACTAAAGGAAAGAAAATTATCACGGTAAGAACCTAATTTTCCCTTATGCCACTTTTGTAAATGATCCCTTCGATTATTTTCAAATGTGTTAAATTTTCATTTTCGTATACTGATGTGTTCCACTTTAGGAGTTCATGTATAGTGTATTTATAGGATTATAATTATCGGGCACAGCAACACATTGCTTTATTCAGTTCAGAACAGTAAACATTTTAATACAATACAAAATACAATTCTGAACACTAGACTTAATTATTAACACTTCACCACTCTTTCCTTTTCTTAACGTCTTCCTTCTACACTGTCTGCCTAGCTCTTTTTGTCATCCTCGATCTCTTTGTAACACTAATTGTATCTCTACTCTGGAATGGCGATGCCATAACAGATCTTTGTAAGCCACATTGAGCCTGCAAATAGGTGGGAAAATGTGGGATACAAGTGCAATAAATAAATAAATAAAGACTCATAGAATGCACATGTGATAGTGAATAGGAAGTTGCCAGTTTGCCTTAACAAGGCTTCCTCACAGAGCCATCTTAAGAAGCCAGGTTCTGTGGTACAGAGCAAGGAAGGGCATGGTTCAGACGGCCAGAGAAGACCCCCGAGCACTGTCAAATTAGAGGCCCAAGGAAAAATAGGCTTTTTACAGAAGTGTAAGTTATCAGAAACCTGGCTAAAGTAGACCAAGCTTTATTTTGAGTCTTGTGAGAATCCTGCTTTTCCTTAGCAGCAGATGAATCCAGGAACTGGGGCAACATTTCCAATTCTGCGCCTTGCCGTTTGGGCTGGCCACGGCACCTCGCACCTTTTCCAAGGTGGTGGTGGAGGCCTTTTTGAGGAAAGAGGGAGTCGGAGTTCATCCTTATCTGGACGATTGGCTGATCAGAGCGGACTCAGAGGTAGAGAGTCGTACGGCCACGTCTCAGGTGATAGAGGTTTTACAATCCCTGGGTTGGGTCATCAATTTCCCAAAGAGTCATCTTGCTGCCTCACAGTCCCTCAATTATTTGGGAGTTTCTTTCAACATGGACCTGGGGTGCGTTTTTCTTCCCGATGGCAGGCGTCTAAAGTTGCAGTTGCAGATCCAGAGATTGTTGGGGATTCCTCGGCCTCGGGCATGGGATTACGTACAGGTGCTGGGGCTCATGGCAGCTACGTTGATCGTGATTCTGTGGGCGAGAGCTCATATGAGACCGCTGCAGCAAGCCTTGCTCAGTCGTTGGTCTCCGACGTCTCTGGAGTATCAGTGCCGGTTGCCTTTGTCGGCCAGGGCCAGTTTGGATTGGTGGCTTTCCGAGGTCCACCTCAGGTGAAGGATGCCCCTCACTTTCCCGCAATGGATGATGGTGACAACAGATGCCAGTCTCTCGGGATGGAGGGCTCACTGTCAGCACCATTGTGCGCAGGGCCGCTGGTCGGCAGAGGAGTCCACGTGGTCCATCAATCGTCTGGAGCTGAAGGCTGTAAGGCTAGCCTTTCTAGCGTTTCATGAGATTCTGGAAGGCCAAGTGGTGCGGGTTCTGTTGGACAATACGACGGCAGTGGCTTGTATCAATCGCCAGGGCTGCACACAGAGCAAGGCCTTGTCGGTCGAGGCCGCCATCATTCTGGCTTGAGCAGAGATTCATCTTCTGTTATCTGCGGCCTACATCGCCGGTCTGGACAACGTACGCGCGGATGTTCTTAGTCATCATGCTCTAGATCCCGGGGAATGGGAGTTGGCTATGGAAGCATTTCAGCAGATTTGCAGCAAGTGGGGCACTCCAGGGATAGATCTCATGGCGTCCAGTTCCAACTCCAAAGTAGTGCGATTCTTCAGCAGGATGAGAGATCGGTTCGGAGGGGCTGGATGCCCTCTCTCAACTGTGGCCGCCATAACGCTTCTCTATGTGTTTCCCCCTTAGCCATTGATCGGTCGAGTTCTTCAGCGGATTCGCCTTCACTCTGGTCTGGTGATTCTTGTGGCTCCGGATTGGCCACGGCATCCATAGTATGCGGATTTGAGGCGCCTTCTAGTCGAGGAGCCATTCCGTCTTCCACTTCCGGATCTCCTGCATCAGGGTCCAGTGGCTGTGGAAGATCCTTTCCGCTTTGGTCTTATGGCTTGGCTCGGCAAAGTTACGAAAGAAAGGTTATTCGGATGAAGTGATAGCGACTTTGCTGAGGGCTCGCAAGCAGTCTACGACTACAGCTTACGCTAGGGTTTGGCGTGTTTTTGAAGCATAGTGTGAAGCACCAGCATGGTCGCCAATGCGAGCTTCAGTTTCCCAGATGTTGTCTTTCTTGCAAGAAGGTTTGAAAAAAGGGCTGGCCTACAATTCTGTGCGGGTACAGGTAGCAGCGCTGGCGTGTTTCAGAGGCCGGGTGGTGGGTACGTTGATTGCGGCCCATCCGGACATTGTGTGATTCTTGTGGGGGGGTCTTAAAGCTTCGTCTGCCATTGTGTTGTCTGTGCCCTACGTGGAGTTTGAAGCTAGTTTTGCATGCTTTGCAGTCGGCGCCCTTTGAGCTTCTTCGGCAGGTGCCAGAAAATGATCTTACGCTTAAAGTGGTGTTTTTGGTGGCTATGGTGTCGGCTTGGAGATTGTCGGAGATTCATGCCCTGTCGGGATCCTTTCTTATAGTTTTTGGAGTCCGGGGTTATGGTGCGTACGGTACCTTCGTTTCTTCCTAAGGTTGTGTCGGCGTTTCATTTGAATCAGCCGCTTTTTCTGCCCTCTTTCCGGAAAGAGGATTGTCCGGATTCTTTTCAGCGACTGGGCCTCTTGGATGTCCGGCACGTTCTTTGGCAGTACTTGTAGATGTCAAATGAGTTTCGGTGTTCCGATCACTTTTTTTTTTTTTTTGATTTGAAAAATGTTTTTATTCCGTCACTTTGTTCCATAGTACATACACTTATTCAGCTAACAGCTGTACAGCCAGTGCAAATAGAATGGACTACAATATATACATTTGAAAACGTAATGAATTTTTTTTTTTTTTTTTTTCCCCCCCCCCCTCCCCTCCCTCCCCCCTCCCTCACTTATGGCTGAATTCCCTATATATTAGTTGCAGCAGTCCATAAACGCTCTAGATGCATCCATTCCTCCGCGTCAGGGTCAAATCTACCCCTCCGTCTATCCGTCAGTTGTTCAAGTCCCATTAATGTTCGGAGTCTCGTTTTCCATTTTTCCATCGTAGGGCCCACTCTCTGTTTCCAGTGGGCTGCTATCTCTAGCTTCGCAGCTGATAAACATAGTCTTTTTAGCCGCTTCTGCCATTTCTGGCCCCTTTTATTTCCCCACCCCAGCAAGCACCACTTTGGTTCTGCAGGAAACTGCACCCCCAGTATAGAGGTCAGGCACACCGTAATATCGTCCCAGAAGGAGCGTACAAGAGTGCAAGACCACCACACATGTATAAAACTACCCAGATCATTGTCACAGCGCCAACACCTGTCTGAGGCTTTAGAATACATTCGTTTTAACCGTTCTGGCGTATAGTACCATCTGCTTAAAACTTTGTAGGCATTTTCCTTTATTAATACACACACTGATGCCTTTTTTACCTCAATGCATACTCTCTCCCATTCTTTCACACTCATTTCACAGTTCAAATCGCTCTCCCATGCTTTCATATAAGGTAATTTATTCAATGCGCTACCTCTAATATAGTTATATAACCTGGATATGCCTCTCCTCCCCCCCTCCAGTGTAACCCATATATTTTCTAGGGGCTCCTTTTCCCTCGGGTCCGCATGTAACCACCCCTGTTTACTCATATAATGTTTGACTTGCAAATATGCATAATTGTCAGACTCCCGCAGGTCGAACTTCCTCCTTAGTGTCTCAAATGTCCTTATTGTACCCTCTGACATCAAATCTCGAAATCTCCGCAAGCCCTTTCTATACCATTCATGAAACGTACCCCCCTCTTCTCCACCTGGGAACTCTACCTCATGAATAATATGAGCCAATGTTGAGGTTTTAACTCCCTTTTTAAATTTGCGTTTCAGCACATCCCATGTGTGTAACAAGTGCCCTATAAATGGATTGTCAGTTTCCCTACGTGGGGTGCTCATCCTTCCAGATCCCCACAGACCCCTTTCCAGATTACACCTAGTTTCCAGTAGTTGTTCTAACACTGCTACTGGTGCCCCTTCCCCCTTACTCCATTCCGCCACCTGCTTCAGTTGTGCCGCTTGATAGTACCATGTAATGTTGGGCATCCCCCTCCCTCCTACCTCCACCCCCCTCCACATAATTCGCTTTGATAACCTTGCCCTTTTCTCTCCCCAGGCGAATTTAGACATATCCGCCTGTAATTTGTTCAGGGTACCCCAGGGTACTTCCACTGGCAACGTCTGGAAGAGGAATAGCAACCTAGGGAGGAGGTTCATCTTGATAACCGCTATTCTTCCCCACCATGAGAGTAACCCATTTTTCCATCTACTTAAATCTGCTCTTAGCTCTCTAATCAAGGGGACATAGTTAATCCCATATACCTGTGCAAGGTTCCGCGGCAGCCTTACCCCAAGATATCGAAAGCTCTCCCTGGCATGCTTAAAAGAGAATCTGGTTACCAGGTTACTCATATCCAAAGTGGGACCCGTAATGCCCAGCACCTCAGACTTATCATAGTTGACTTTGAAGCCAGATATGGCTCCAAACGCTCTAAGCTCCGTACAGATAGAGTGTAGAGTCTCCTCCGGGCGACTTACATAAAACAGAATATCATCTGCAAATAACGCCACTTTATGCTCTTGATCGCCCACCCTAATCCCCTCAATACTGACCGTCTCCCGAATTCTCTGTGCTAGCGGCTCAATTGCCAAGGCAAAGAGCAAGGGCGACAGGGGACATCCCTGCCGCGTGCCCCGCTGTATCCTAAACTGATCAGAGTATCCCCCATTAACTTTTATACAAGCTTTTGGTGTTGCATATAACCCCTTGAGCCATGTCAATACCCCTGGGCCGAACCCCATAAATTCCAACACCTCCCATAGGTAATGCCACTCGACCCGGTCGAAGGCCTTTTCTGCATCCGTTGTTAAAAGTACAAAATCCCCCCCCCGACGTTGGGCCTCCCATATAATGTTTAAAGATCTCCTTATATTATCCGCTACTTGCCTGCGCGGGACAAAGCCTGATTGATCCTCATGGATCAGTTGGGGCAGAAACTTATTAATCCGCTCCGCCATAGCCTTGGCCAGTATCTTAATATCTATATTTATAAGGGATATTGGCCTGTAAGATGCACACAGTGTAGGATCTCTTCCCGGCTTAGGGATCACCGAGATTCCCGCTGCATACATACTCCTAGACAAAGTCCCAGATTTGAAGCACTCATTTCCTACCCGTACTATCAATGGCCCTACCTCCTTGCTCATTAGCTTGTAGAATTTAGCCGTGTACCCATCGAGTCCCGGCGCTTTCCCTCCTTTTAATCCTCTAATAACTCCTTCTATCTCTTCCAATGTTATGGGCTTGTCCAATGATTCTCTTTGTGCATCTGTTAGTTTCCGCAATCCCAGCCCGTTTAGATATTCTTTGGTCTTTTCCCCCGAATCCCCACTTTCTTTGGTATACAAGTCTGCATAAAATTGGGCAAATCGGTCTCTAAGCTCTTTATCTTGATATAATAATGTGTCCCCCTCCCCTTTTAATTTCATGATAGTATTGCCCACCCTTCGCCGGCGTAGGCTGCGCGCCAGCATCCTTCCCGATTTATTACTATATTCAAAAAACTTTTGCTGAACCAACTTCCTTTGAAAATCCATCTGTTTAATTTGAATTTGACGTAAGGCTGCCCTGCATTCCCTCAGCTCAACAGGCACTTCAGGGCATTGTCCACCTTGATGTTGGGCCTCTAGGGTCGCTAACCTTTGTCTTACCTCCAGTTCCCGCCTTTGCCCCTCCCTCTTCCTTTGACTGCCATTTTTAATCAGATGTCCTCTCACCACCGCTTTAAGAGCGTCCCAGAGTGTCCCCTCAGCCACTTCCCCCGTGTCATTGTATGCTAAGTAATCTTTTATTACCCTCCGGACTTCTTCACAGTCCTCCACTGAATCAAGCAGAGATTCATTCAGTCTCCAGTAAGTGTGACCCTTTTCTCTCCCCAGCCCCCTCCACGAGGCCCAAATAGGAGCGTGGTCTGACACGTGTATACTCCCTATTCCCGAGTCTCCCACCTCCCCCCAGATAGTTCGGGAGCCCCAAATTGCATCTATCCTTGTATATGTTTGTTGTGCATGCGAATAGAATGTATATGTCCTCTGCCCAGGGTGCTGCAATCTCCAAACATCTAACAAATCAAGATCCCTGACCAGACTCAGTAATTTAGTCGTATTTGCCGAGACTCCACCCTTTTTCTTTCCTTTTGAGTGGTCTAGATCTGCTAAAGCCCAATTGAAATCCCCTCCAAGAATCACTTTTCCTCTCACAAAATTTGTCAACTCTAGTCTTAATTTTTCAAAGAATGCCCCTTGTCCCTCATTGGGTGCGTATATATTAACTAAGGTGATCTGTTGTTCATTGATCTTTCCCGTAACCGCTATACATCTTCCTTGGCTCTCCAGGAAAGTTTGCTCATGCACAAATGGTACCCTTTCTTTAATATAAATCGCCAATCCTCCCTTTTTCCCCCCTCTGGGGTCCGTCGATATATAATTCTGACCCAGGTTTTTATATTGAATAAGCCTTACATCTTTCCTTTGGATATGTGTCTCCTGCAACATGATAATGTCCCACTGCATTTTAAGTATCTCCTTGTTAACAATACTTCTTTTTTCTGGTGTATTCAAGCCATTTACATTCCATGAACCCACTGTAATCCCTCCCTCCCTCCCTCCTCCCTTCCCCCCCTCCCTCCTCCCCCCTACCCATCCCCTCGACTGGCCGCTACTACAAGCTGCCATGTTCCCCCTAAGAAAGTGTCGTCCCCAGGGGAACCAGCCTCCCATTTTTCCCCCCCATCCTTTCAAACCTGTCATCTCCTTCATTCATTCCGAATGTATTCTATCTTAATCATAGACATATGATCAGTTAAACATTACCAACATGGTATCACTTACTACAACTGGTCAAGTGACCAAACTTAGCACCCGGGCATCAGCCCCTCTGTATTTGTCCATTCAAGTGTCCCCTTGCTGCTCCAGGCCACGCTCCTTCCTCACTCTGTTTATGCTGGTGCCCTTTTTCCCCTGCTGGAGCCATCTGCCTGAGCTGGCACTTTTCTCTCCATTACCATCCTTTGTGGAGACTCGCAGCTCCTCCGGTAGGTCCGTGCACCCCATGTTCTCCAGGATTTTCCTTGCTGCAGTCGGGTGTTGTATTTTCCTTGTCTGGTTCCCCACCGTAACCATAAGGCCACTGGGGAAAATCCACCTATAGCGCAAACCAGTTTTTTGCAGATATCTCGTCACTTCGCGGAATTCCCGCCTCTTTTGTAAAGTAGATTTCGCCAGGTCTTGGAAAATCTGTATTTTAGTGTTCTGCCATTGTATATCACCCAAGGCACGGGCTTTCCTCCAAACAGTCTCTTTTACCTGGAAATCATGAAAGCAAGCAATGATATCCCTGGGGTTCTCCCCCCGCTGCGGTCCCAAACTCCGGTGTGCTCGATCGATTTTGATTTCAGACGTATCTGTACTCTCCTGGGGGTCTTTCCCGTGGCTCAGAATGAAGTTGCAAATCTCTTGCACTACTTTCACAGCTTCCATATATTGGGCCTCCTCTGGCACTCCTTTAAAGCGCAGATTCCCCCTTCGAGAGCGATTCTCTAGATCTTCCATCCGAATCTCCATTTCCTCCCGTTGCTGTCTCTCCTCTTTAACTGTTTTCGCCAGGCTCTCCACCCCCGCCTCCATCTCCTCCAGGCGATTCTCAGTCTCACCCACGCGGTTACCAATGTCTTTTACTTCTTCACGCAATTCTTTAACAGCAGCGTGTATGCTATTTCTAGTGTTAATCATCTCCGTTTTCAGCTCCTGGAACCATTTAATAATTTCGCTCCTCTCCAGTTCCACCTCACCGCCGCTCCGTTCTTCAAGTTCGGCCTCCGATTCGGGTTCCTCCGACGCCATTTTGTTTTCGCGCGGAGGCAACCCTGCCGGCCCTCTGCTTCCCGCTTTTGCCGATTCAGCCGTATATTTAAATTTTGAAAGTTTCTTTCTGGCTGCCATATGTTCTGGTAAGTTCCGTTTCTCGTCTATGAAATTAAATCCGCCTAGATTAGGGGTTTAACAGCTTATTTCCTCGCGTCCCCGCGGAGCTCCGAATTTGGGCTACCGATCACATCGGTGACGTCACTTCCTCTCCCGATCACTTTTTTGTCCTTTTTACTGGACTGTGATGGGGGTTTGCTGCTTCTAAGGCCATGGTGGCAAGGTGGCTTAAAGAGGCGATTGTTTCAGCTTATCTTTTGTCAGGGGAAGTCTCCTCCAGAGGCACTGAAAGCGCATTCCACTCGGGTGCAGGCTTCTTCTTAGGCTGAGATGAGCCTGTTTTCTGTTTTCGAGATCTGTCGGGCGGCGACGTGGGCGTCACATCTTTCTTTTGGTAAACATTATTGTTTGTGGATGGGGCAGCGGTTCTCTCTCGGGGAGCTGCAACTTCCCGTCCAGTTTAGGGAGTGCTTGGGTACATCCCACCAGTTCCTGGATTCATCTGCTGCTGAAACTACGGAAGGAAAAATTAAGACATATCTAATAATTTTCTTTCCTTTAGTCACAGCATTTGAATCCAGGATCCCACCCTGTTGCAGTCTGTGGTCAATTTCAGCAAATTTGTGTTAGGCTATGCCATTCATTACTTAGTTTCAGCTTTATTCACGCCGGTTGAGTGTGTATTCTTTTTTTTGTGAGTTGCGTGATGTTCCTGTTCTTTTCTCTGCTTTGGGATTTGGGAGAAGGATCAGTACACAGAGGGTCACTATGTTTTTAGTGTTCTCTATCTCCACCTGCTGGTAGACGGATACAACCCACCAGTTCCTGGATTCATCTGCTGCGACTAAAGGAAAGAAAATGATCAGGTATGTCTTAATTTTTCCTTTTGAGGCCTAGCTGGAGCTAGGCCAAGATTTGTTTAACATTGCACCAAGGCTGTTCACCCTGGGGCCTGTCAGCAACAGATCTGTATAGATTGCATCTGAATGTCAAGAAACTTCCTTCCTAACTTACCGTGCCTGTGAAGTATCAGGTTTCAGCATGTTTTTGTTAATCATTGTTTATTTCATTTTTACCCTTGTGTGGCTGTATCTATGAAGGCCCACACTGAACCCTTGCTTACTCTACCACAGTACAGATATTACAGTTTAGACGTACTGGGACCTTAAAGCCAATTTATACTGGATTTTCAAGAGAGCTTTAGCCTTGCTATGAGGTTTCCTTATATTCCTGTTGGACAGCAGGACTGCAGTAATAATGTCCTGTCAGTTATGTCATAATATATAGGTGATGTAACAGGTGATGCTCAAAGCTCAGATGAAGTAGGTTTGAAGATCTTAAAGTAATTGTTCAATTCATTAGTGCACTGCAGCTCACATGTGTCTAAAGAAGGTCAGTTTTGTATCTGGTGACTTTACTTGAATATCAAACTACTGTGTTCTCTCTAATAATTGGCTAGGCTATTATTAGAATCACTGGGTTTTCTGAAGTCTAAGGTGGGCTGCTATTGGAGGTGGTACTTTTTTTTTTTTTTTTTTTTAGGAAGCCTGAAATTGGTGCCCCAAAAGGCAAAGATAGCCAACAGGCTGCTACTTCGGAGGATAGAGGTCTCCTAGAAGGAGAGCATTGCCCTGGTGAAGTAGGAAGTACTCCTGTACCCAGGAACTGCCCACCAGAGGATGTATTATCCTCTCGCACTGAGGATATGTCTCCGATTACAGCCCACAGGGGAAAAGATAGAATTGCTGTTGTAGTTGGAGACTCAATCATTAGGCATGTAGATAGCTGGGTGGCTGGTGGACGTGAGGATCGACTGGTGACTTGCCTGCCTGGTGTGAAGGTGGCGGACCTCATGCGGCACCTAGACAAGATTTTAGATAGTGCTGGGGAAGAGCCGGCCGTCTTGGTACACATGGGTACCAACGACGTAGGAAAATGTGGGAGAGAGGTTCTGGAAGGCAAATTTAGGCTTTTAGGAAGGAAGCTCAAATCCAGATCCTCTAGGGTGGCATTTTCTGAAATACTACCTGTTCCATGCGCAGGGCCGAAACGACAGGCAGAGAACCGGAGTCTCAATGCGTGGATGAGACGATGGTGCGGGGATGAGGGTTTAGGATTTGTCAGGAACTGAGCAGCATTCTGGGGAAGGGAG
Source organism: Microcaecilia unicolor (assembly GCF_901765095.1). Lineage (NCBI taxonomy): Eukaryota > Metazoa > Chordata > Amphibia > Gymnophiona > Siphonopidae > Microcaecilia > Microcaecilia unicolor. The sequence continues at coordinate 209,151,914 of NC_044035.1, read as the reverse complement.
AGCCTATTCCGATCTGATGGGCTTCACCTTAACCAGGGCAGGACCAGGCTGCTGGCGTCAACATTTAAAAAGGAACTAGAACAGCTTTTAAACTAGAAACGGGGGGAAGGCCGACAGTCGCTCAAAAGCGCATGGTTCAGGATAAGGTATCTTTTGAGGATATCACCCAAACAGGGAAGAAAAAGTTCCTTGTAAGTAAGGATGTCAAAGAGACTGTAGTGGATCAGATGGGCTTAAGTAAAATTAATAATAACCAGACAGAAGATAACATATTAATAATGCCATGTATTACACTTGTTATAAAACTGAGCAGCAAGAATGCATTGAAATGACTATATGCAAATGCAAGGAGCCTGAGACATAAGATGGGAGAGCTGGAATACATTGCACACAATGAAAAATTGGCTATTATAGGCATCTCTGAGACCTGGTGGAAGGAAGATAACCAATGGGACACAGTCATACTGGGCTACAAATTATATCTTAGTGATAGGGTGGATAGGATTGGAGGAGGGGTAGCACTGTATATTAATGAGAACCTTGACTCAGATAGGCTGCAAATATTGCAGGATACAAAACCCCTATTGGAATCTTTGTGGATCGAAATTCCACGTGAAAAAGGGGGAAAATGGTGATAGGAGTGTACTACCATCAGTCTGGCCAGGACGAGCAGACAGACGCAGCAATGTCAAAGGAAATTAGGGAAGCGAATAAAATGGGCAATGTAATAATATATGGGTGATTCCAATTATCCGGATATAGACTGGGTTAATATAACATCGGTACACGCCAGAGAGATAAAATTTCTGGATAAAATCAAGGACAGCTTTGTGGAACAGCTGGTTCAGGAGCTGACAAGAGAAGGAAAAATACTAGACTTAGTCCTTAGTGGAGCTCATGATCTAGTGTGGGGGGTAACGGTGCAAGGGCCGCTTGATAACAGTGATCATAATATGATCAGTTTTGATATTGGCATTGAAAGTAGTGAACTTAGGAAATCAAATACACTAGCATTTAACTTTAGAAAAGGTGATTACGATAAAATGAGAAAAAACGGGTGAAACAAGACTGAAAGGAGCAGCTCGCAGGGTAAAAAATTTGCCTTCAGGTGTGGATGCTATTCAAAAACACCATCCTAGAAGTACAGGACAAATATATTCTGTATATTAGAAAAAGAGGGAAAAAGACCAAACGTCAGCCAGCGTAGCTAAACAGTAAGGTAAAGGAAGCCATTAGAGCCAAAAAACAATCCTTCAGAAAATGGAGAAGAGAACCAACTGAAAACAATAAGATAAAACATAAGGAATGCTAAGCCAAATGCAAAGCGGAGATAAGGAGGGCTAAAAAGGACTTTGAAAAAAAGTTAGCGTTAGAAGCGAAAATACATAGTAAAATTTTTTTTAGATACATTAAAAGCAGGAAGCCGGTTAAAGAATCGGTTGAGCCGCTGGACGAAAGTGGTGTTAAAGGGGCGATCAGGGAAGACAAAGCCATAGTGGAGAAATTAAATGAATTCTTTGCTTCGGTCTTCACTGAGGAGGATTTGAGAGGGACACCGGTGCCAGAAAGGGTATTTGAAGCGGGCGAGTCAGAGAAACTAAACGAATTCACTGTAAACTTGGAGGATGTAATGGGTCAGTTCTGCAAACTGAAGAGTAGTAAATCACCAGGACCATATGGTATTCATCCCAGAGTGTTAATCGAACTGAAAAATTAACTTGTAGAGCTACTGTTAGGCAATCTATCCCTAAAATCAGGTGTGGTACCGGAAGACTGGAGGGTAGCCAATGTTATGCCGATTTTTAAAAAGGGTTCCAGAGGAGATCCGGGAAATTATAGACCGGTGAGTCTGACGTCGGTACCGGGCAAAATGGTAGAGGCTATTATTAAGAATAAAATTACAGAGCACATAACAAAAACATGGGCTGATGAGACAAAGTCAGCACGGATTTAGTGAAGGGAAGTCTTGCCTCACCAATCTACTGCATTTTTTTGAGGGGGTGAACAAACATGTGGACAATGGGGAGCCGGTGGATATTGTGTATCTGGATTTTCAGAAGGCGTTTGACAAAGTGCCTCATGAAAGACTCCAGAGGAAACTGGAGAATCATGGGATCGGAGGTAGGGTATTACTATGGATTAAGAGCTGGTTGAAAGATAGGAAGCAGAGAGTAGGATTGAATGGTCATTATTCTCATTAGAGAAGGGTAGTTAGTGGGGTCCCTCAGGGGTCTGTGCTGGGACCGCTGCTTTTTAATATATTTATAAATGACCTAGAGATGGGAGTAACTAGTGAGGTAATTAAATTCGCAGATGACACAAAGTTATTCAGGGTTGTCAAGTCGCAGGAGTAGTGTGAAAGATTACAGGAGGACCTCGCGAGACTAGGGGATTGGGCGTCCAAGTGGCAGATGAAGTTCAGTGTTGACAAGTGCAAAGTGATGCATGTGGGTAAGAGGAACCCGAATTACAGCTATGTCATGCAAGGTTCCACGTTAGGAATCACAGACCTAGAAAGGGATCTGGGAGTCATCGTTGATAAGACGTTGAAACCTTCTGCTCAGTGTGCTGCCGCGGCTAAGAAAGAGCACAGAATGTTGAGTATTATTAGGAAAGGGATGGAAAACAAACACGAGGATGTTATAATGCCATTGTATCGCTCCATGGTGTGACCGCACCTCGAATATTGTGTCCAATTCTGGTCGCCGCATCTCAAAAAAGATATAAAGGAATTGGAGAAGGTGCACATGATAAAAGGGATGGAACGACTTCCCTTTGAGGAAAGGCTATGAAGGCTCTTCAGCTTGGAGAAAAGATGGCTGAGGGGAGATATGATAGAGATCTATAAAATAATGAGTGGAGTTGAACGGGTAGATGTGAAGCATCTGTTTACGCTTTCCAAAAATACTAGGACTAGGGGGCATGCGATGAAGCTAGAATATGGTAGATTTAAAACAAATAGGAGAAGGTTTTTCTTTATTCAGCGTGTAGTTTGGACTCTGGAACTCGTTGCCGGAGAACGTAGTGACAGCAGCTGGCCTTACGGAGTTTAAGGGGGGTTTGGACAGATTCCTGAAGGAAAAGTCCATTGAACATTATTAAAAAATTGTTATAAATATATATATATATATATATATATATATTTTTTTGGGGGGGGGGGGGGGGGGGGGTTGCCGGATTCTTGAGGCCTGGATTGGCCGCTGACGGAGACAGGATGCTGGGCTTGATGGACCCTTGGTCTTTTCCCAGTATGGCGGTGCTTATGTGCTTATGAAATAAATGAGTGAAACAATGCCATATTATTTATTATATTCTAACCATGCTTTTTCATTATTTAAACTAAATAACTGGAGAAAGAGGGGATTGACCAGACAGATTAATTTGTATTTGCTGTGTGAGAACACTGTGGAGATGGAGCTGTCTCTGAAGCTTGTAAAATTGCTGGGCTGTCTTGGAGAAAACACTTGAGTTATATTACTGTTAAATTTTGCATCAGTTTGAGCAGAAATAACAGAGGTAAATTGCCCTGCTGGGCTAAGGAATATATGCCATTCCTTAGCCCAGCTTGTTGTTATGACTGGATTTCTGCTATGTGAGAGGGGATTCCCTCCCTAAAGAGAAGGGGGATTTCTGTCATGTGAGAGTGGATTCCCTCCTGCAAGAGAAGGGGTCACTGTGGGTTTGTTTACTTACAGCTGCCTTAGCAGGCTTTGAAGAACAGTGCTTCCTCCCCTTTCTGTTTACTTGCACTCAGGTTGCTCACTGAATCACTGCTACCATGTGGTTGTGTGCAGAGTACATAAAGCAGGATCAGAGTAGTTTGGTTTCAAAGCCCCCCCCTCCCCCCCCAGCACCACCACTAAGGGAAAGATTGTGGCTTGCTAAGCAGCAGCAATATTTGTTGTAAACTTTCCTGCAGTCTCCTGTGCTTATGGTTGCGGAGAGGAGTGAGGGACTAAAGAGGAATCAATCAGAGGAAAAAAAAACCAAACAAACCTGAGGTGCTATGAGGTGAGCTACTTGATAAGGCTGCTGACAAAGGATTGAAGGGGCACTGAGGCATTTCTCTCCTCTACCCTCCACCCAGGACTGGGCATTTCTTACCTCTTCTCAAGGGTATGGCTAGGGATGGGCAATTTATTGGGGGAATAAAAATGTTGATGTTAGGCTCAAAGGGTTTTCGAGCCCTGAAGGTGGGGTGGGGAGATGTGATTATTAGAGAGAATACAATATTTAAACTTACCATCTCTGCTATTGATAGGATTTGAGAGATCAGAAGAGAAATTTTCTGCATTTTGATAACTCTCTCCCTCCAATATTCATAGTAGTTTCTTTAAAGCTTCAGATGGTATTGGTTAAGTGAGCAATGAAATGAAATAAAGCATGATGCCAAATTAATTTGATCAGCATGGTTTTGGTTATTTTGAACTAATTTTGTTATACAGCCTAATATATATTTGAATGAAAGATGGCGTATACGTACAAATTGATTTTCTGAGGTGTCTGGCTGTTGAATCTGGCTATAATAATTATATTCTTTTCTTTTCTTTTTAGACTTGGTTTTGGTGACCAATGCATATTTCAGATAATGTTGGACACTGAGCTTAAGACCTTTTATTCATTCCTGTTCATGAAAGCCAAAACAATGCAAAATATCCATTCAAGACCCTGAAGATACTACTGTTAAAACTTTCTAAATGATCATAGTTGCTTTGGTTGTGTTTTATACCAGTAGAAGCCTTATTCAGGGTTTACTGTTGACTCTTGAACACCACTTGCTGTGTTTACTTGGACACTGGGGGACCAGAGAGATGGGAAACAGTTGTGTATGTAGAGACGATAGTGGCGTGGAAGACAATATAGAATCCCAACATCAACAAGCAGAAAATATTACACCTGTCCCTACAAGAATCCGTCCACGGGACCCTGTAAGGCCACCAAGGAGAGGAAGGGGACCCCATGAACCAAGAAGAAAGAAACAAAATGTTGACGGGCTTGTACTTGATACCTTGGCAGTAATTAGGACTCTCGTGGACAAGTAAGTGCATATGCATAAATTGTTTCTTAATGGAGGCTGAAGACGGTCCTTGAATAGCAGTGTTGTGCACCTGTGGTAGCATGCATTTAATGTTTTCCTATTGTTTAACTCCATGCTCAGCATAGGAATCTTCAGAATGACTAGATGTGTTAAACTGAACTGTACTCAAAATTATGCGCCCTCCCTCTTAAAAAGCAAGGTAGATTGTCCTTCATTTTTAGATGGTCAGAATAAAAGAGGTGGCATGGATGGGGGAGAGCTGGTAGAAGTTTGGGAAGTTCTACCACTCTCTCCAACCCATCATACCCATCACTGTCTATCCCCTTCCTCTTGCAGGCTATCTATACCACACTGCCTTTGACCCTCATCTCAGCCATCCATTCATACTACATATCCCTTCCCCAGCCCATTCACACTACACACTACCTCTCTTGCTTCTCATAATCTTTTCTTTCTTCTCACACCTTATTTTTCCCTATCCTTTCCTTACTACCTTTTTCGCTTCTTGTGAAATTTTCTCACACACTCACTTGTTTATATGTTTTATATGGGAGAAGAGAGTTTAATAGCCCTCTTTCTGATCTCCCACATTCTAAAATGCTGTAATTCCATGTTCTCTCTAAACACTGCACTGCTCATTCATCTACTTCTCAACAGGTTCCAATTCACCCCTTCTTAATCAGCTTTTCCATGGCGTCCCACAGATCAATCCAGAGACTTGTGGGTTGTGTCCCTCTACCGGCAGGTGGAGATAGAGAACCTCCAAGGTTTGCTATTGTGGACCTGTGCAGCCAACTGAAATATTCTCTCTTTCTCCAAGGACAAGCAGGCTGCTTGTTCTCACGACTGGGTTGACGTCCACGGCAGCCCCCACCAACTGGAACAAAACTTCGCGGGCGGTCCCGCACGCAGGGCACGCCCACCGCACATGCGCGGCTGTCTTCCCACCCGTGCGCGACCGTTCCCGCTCAGTTTTTTTTCGATTCCGCGCTGGAGAAAGACGTGTTATCGTCTCTCTCTTTGTCAGCCCCGGAAACCGGATCGCGGCCTAGCCGTGAGTTTTTTCTCCTTTCGTGCGCGTTCGCGCCTTTTTTCTTTATTCTGTAAAAAAAAAAAAAAAAGTTGTTTCCTCGTCGTCTTTAGCCGCGGGGGCGCCTCGTTGCGGTCTTATGGCCGCGCGGTCGTTTCTTTTTTCGGGTGTGCTTTTCACCGCCACCATCGACGACTTTGACTTCGCCGACGCGATTTTTCCGTCGATGTCCTCGAAGGTCCCGAGCGGATTCAAAAAGTGTGGTCGGTGCGGCCGGCAGATCTCGCAAACCGATACCCACGCTTGGTGCCTCCAGTGCCTTGGCCCGGAGCATAATACCAAGACGTGCATCTTGTGTCTCGGCTTGCGGAAGCGGACACAGGTGGCGAGGCAAGTTCTTCAGGACCGTCTTTTTGGAACTTGCGCCGGCCCCTCGACGTCGACGGCATCGGTGTCGACGGCCGGTTCTGCGGTACCGGTACCAATGTCGACGAAATCGGCACTGACCCCAGGAGTACAGGTACCGTTGGCCCGCTGGACCACCGGTGACGGCAGGGGTGAGCGGCCGTGCGGGCAATCGGCCCCGGCCACTCTCTCTACCCAGGGCCATCGGGACCGAACCCTGTCAGACCCGATCCCTCGAGGCCGAAGGGGTTCTACCTCCTCTTCATCTCTGTCGCCGAGCGCCGATGATGGGCACCGAAAAAAGACTAAAAAACACCGTCATCGGTCGCCCATGGCGCACGGGACTACCAGCTCCGGCGCCTCCAGAGATGATTCGACGCTGAGGAAGCGGCAGTGCCGAGAGGAGCGTTCCCCCTCGGTCGAAGAGGTGTCGCTGCGTCAGTCCATGGGTACTTCGGTACCGTCTCCTGGACCCGAGCAGCTTCCGGCACCGGCACCCACACCAGCCCCCCTGCCTTTCCTGACAGCGGGCCTTGACGAGTGCCTCCGAACCATCCTTCCAGGGATTCTGGAAGGGCTGATGCGCCAGGCTTTGCCGGCTCCGGGGGTGCTTGCACCCCCGGCGCCGTTGATGGAGGCGCCGGCGTGCTCTAGCCCATGCAGAGGCCTTCAACACCGACACCGCTTGCGGTACCGGTGTCGACAGCCACGCAGGTGGAGTCGACGTCGATGGAGGGAGCTTCATCCCCGCCGGCACGGGAGGCCACCGCTTGACGCCATCATCAAGGACATGGTTCCTCGCAGTCGAGACGAGCTCGGTTCAGGTCTGAGCTGCAAGAGCTCATCTCCGACACCGAGGAAGAGGCCTCGTGCGGGGAGGAGGAGGACCCCAGATATTTCTCCTCAGAGGAGTCTGAGGGCCTTCCCTCTGACCCCACTCCTTCACCGGAGAGGAAGCTCTCGCCCCTGAATGCCTCTCCTTTGCCTCCTTCGTCAGGGATATGTCTATTTTTTTTTTTTTTGTTACATTTGTACCCCGCGCTTTCCCACTCATGGCAGGCTCGAAGCGGGTTACATGGGGCAATGGAGGGTTAAGTGACTTGCCCAGAGTCACAAGGAGCTGCCTGTGCCTGAAGTGGGAATTGAACTCAGTTCCTCAGTTCCCCAGGACCAAAGTCCACCACCCTAACCACTAGGCCACTCCTCCACTCCATTCCCTTCCCCGTGGTCTCTGTGGATGAGCCGAGGGCTGAGATGCTCGAGGTCCTCGACTATCCATCACCACCTAGAGAGTCTTCCACAGTGCCGTTGCTCAATGTCCTCAAAGAGACACTGCTTTGGAACTGGCTGAAGCCTTTATCTAACCCCACCATCCCCAAGAAAGCGGAGTCCCAATACAGGATCCACTCTGACCCAGAGTTGATGCGGCCCCAATTGCCTCATGACTCGGCGGTCGTGGACTCTGCTCTCAAGAGGGCACGGAGTTCGAAGGATACCGCCTCGGCGCCCCCGGGGCGGGAGTCTCGCACTCTGGACTCATTTGGGAGGAAGGCCTACCAATCTTCCATGCTCGTGACCCACATCTGGTCGTACCAGCTCTATATGAGCATTCACATGCGGAACAATGTGAAGCAACTGGCGGACCTGGTCGACAAGCTCCCTCCGGAGCAGTCCCAGGCCTTTCAGGAGGTGGTCAGGCAGCTGAAGGCGTGTAGAAAGTTCCTGTCCAGGGGTATCTATGACACCTGTGATGTGGCATCCCGAGCTGCGGCCCAAGGTATAGTGATGCGCAGACTCTCCTGGCTGCGTGCCTCTGACCTGGACAACCGCACCCAGCAACAACTGGCGGATGTCCCTTGCCGGGGGGATAACGTCTTTGGCGAGAAGGTCGAGCAGTTGGTGGACCAACTACACCAGCGGGAAACCGCCCTCGACAAGCTCTCCCACCAGGCCCCTTCAGCATCCACCTCTGCAGGTGGACGTTTTTCCCGGGCCTGGCAGCCTGCGCCCTACGCCTACAACAAGCGTAGGTACACCCAGCCGACCCGAAGGCCTCCTCAGGCACAGGGACAGTCCCAGCGCACTCGTTCCCGTCAACAGCGTGCGCCTAAGCAGCCCCCTGCGCCTCCACAGCAAAAGCCGGGGACGGGCTTTTGACTGGATCCATGGGAACATAGCCGCCATCAAAGTGTCTGTACCGGACGACCTGCCGGTCGGGGGGAGGTTGAAAGTTTTTCACCAAAGGTGGCCTCTGATAACCTCCAACCAGTGGATTCTCCAAATAGTGCGGTGTGGATACACCCTGAATTTGGCCTCCACTCCACCAAATTGCCCACCGGGAGCCCAATCCTTCAGCTTCCATCACAGGCAGGTACTTGCAGAGGAACTCTCCGCCCTTCTCAGCGCCAATACAGTCGAGCCCGTGCCACCAGGGCAGGAAGGGCAGGGATTCTATTCCAGGTACTTCCTTGTGGAAAAGAAAACAGAGGGGATGCGCCCCATCCTAGACCTGAGAGGCCTGAACAAATACCTGGTCAAAGAGAAGTTCAGGATGCTTTCCTTAGGCATCCTTCTACCAATGATTCAGAAAGACGATTGGCTATGTTCCCTGGATTTAAAGGACGCTTACACTCACATCCCGATACTGCCAGCCCACAGACAGTATCTCAGGTTCCGCCTGGGGACACGGCACTTTCAGTATTGTGTGCTGCCCTTTGGGCTCGCCTCTGCCCCACAGGTGTTCACGAAGTGCCTCGTGGTGGTCGCGGCGTATCTACGCAAGCTGGGAGTGCACGTGTTCCCGTATCTCGACGATTGGCTGGTCAAGAACACCTCGGAGGCAGGGGCTCTCCAGTCCATGCAGTGCACTATTCACCTCCTGGAGCTGCTGGGGTTTGTGATAAATTACCCAAAGTCCCATCTCCAGCCAGTCCAATCTCTGGAATTCATAGGAGCTCTGCTGAATTCACAGATGGCTCAGGCCTTTCTTCCCGAAGCGAGGGCCCACAACCTCCTGTCCCTCGCTTCCCAGACCACAGCGTCTCAGCAGGTCACAGCTCGGCAAATGTTGAGACTTCTGGGTCATATGGCCTCTACAGTTCATGTGACTCCCATGGCTCGTCTTCACATGAGATCTGCTCAATGGACCCTAGCTTCCCAGTGGTGCCAAGCCACCAGGAATCTAGAAGATGTCATCCGCCTGTCTCTCAGTTGCCGCAATTCGCTGCACTGGTGGACACTTCGGACCAATTTGACCCTGGGACGTCCATTCCAAATTCCACAGCCCACGAAGGTGCTGACGACAGATGCATCTCGCCTGGGGTGGGGAGCTCATGTCGATGGGCTTCACACCCAGGGATTGTGGTCCCTCCAGGAACAGGATCTTCAGATCAACCTCCTGGAGCTCCGAGCGGTCTGGAACGCACTGAAGGCCTTGAGAGATCGGCTGTCCTACCAAATTATCCAAATTCGGACAGACAATCAGGTTGCAATGTATTGCATCAAGAAGCGGGGGGCACCGGATCTTGCCCCCTGTGTCAGGAAGCCGTCGGGATGTGGCGTTGGGCCTGCCAGTTCGGCATGCTTCTTCAAGCCACATACCTGGCAGGTGTAAACAACAGTCTGGCCGACAGACTGAGCAGAGTCATGCAACGGCACGAGTGGTCGCTCCATTCCAGAGTGGTACGCAAGATCTTCCGAGAGTGGGGCACTCCCTCGGTGGACCTTTTCACCTCTCAGACCAACCACTTTGGTGGGGTAGACCTTACTGAAGCTCAAGCAAGGCCATGGCACCATGATTCTGATAGCGCCTTTTTGGCCCCGTCAGATCTGGTTCCCTCTACTTCTGGAGTTGTTCTCCGAAGAACCGTGGAGATTGGAGTGTTTTCCGACCCTCATTTCGCAGAATGACGGAGCACTTCTGCACCCCAACCTTCAGTCTCTGGCTCTCACGGCCTGGATATTGAGGGCATAGACTTTGCTTCGTTGGGTCTGTCTGAGGATATCTCCCGCGTCTTGCTTGCCTCTAGAAAGGATTCCACTAAAAGTTACTTTTTTAAGTGGCGGAGGTTTGTCGTTTGGTGTGAGAGCAGGGCCCTAGAACCTCGCTCTTGTTCTGCACAGAACCTGCTTGAATACCTTCTGCACTTATCAGAGTCTGGCCTCAAGACCAACTCAGTAAGGAATCACCTTAGTGTGATTAGTGCTTACCATTATCGTGTAGAGGGTAAAGCCATCTCTGGAGAGCCTTTAGTCGTTCGATTCATGAGAGGCTTGCTTTTGTCAAGGCCCCCTGTCCAGCCTCCTGCGGTGTCATGGGATCTCAACGTCGTCCTCACCCAGCTGATGAAACCTCCTTTTGAGCCACTGATTCCTGCCATCTGAAATACTTGACCTGGAAGGTCATTTTCTTGGTGGCAGTTACTTCAGCTCGTAGAGTCAGTGAGCTGCAAGCCCTGGTAGCTCATGCTCCTTATACCAAATTTCATCATAACAGAGTAGTACTCTGCACTCACCCTAAGTTCCTGCCAAAGGTGGTGTCGGAGTTCCACCGTAACCAGTCAATTGTCTTGCCAATATTCTTTCCCAGACCACATACCCGCCCTGCTGAACGTCAGTTGCACACATTGGACTGCAAGCGAGCGTTGGCCTTCTATCTGGAGCGGACACAGCCCCACAGACAGTCCGCCCAATTGTTTATTTCTTTCGACCCCAACAGGAAAGGGGTCGCTGTCGGGAAACGCACCATCTCCAATTGGCTAGCAGATTGCATTTCCTTCACTTAAGCCCAGGCTGGGCTGGCTCTTGAGGGTCATGTCACGGCTCATAGTGTTAGAGCCATGGCAGCGTCAGTGGCCCACTTGAAGTCAGCCACTATTGAAGAGATTTCCAAGGCTGTGACGTGGTCATCTGTCCACACATTCACATCACATTACTGCCTCCAGCAGGATACCCGACGCGACAGTCGGTTCGGGCAGTCGGTGCTGCAGAATCTGTTTGGGGTTTGAATCCAACTCCACCCTCCAGGACCCGATTTTGTTCTGTTCAGGCTGCACTCTGTTAGTTGTTCTTCGTAGGTCAATTTCTGTTATGCCCTCGCCGTTGCAAGGTTCAATTGACCTGGGTTCTTGTTTTGAGTGAGCCTGAGAGCTAGGGATACCCCAGTCGTGAGAACAAGCAGCCTGCTTGTCCTCGGAGAAAGCGAATGATACATACCTGTAGCAGGTGTTCTCCGAGGACAGCAGGCTGATTGTTCTCACCTACCCTCCCTCCTCCCCTTTGGAGTTGCGTTTTTTCCTCATTCCTTTGCTTCCCATTCAACTGAGTGGGAACGGTCGCGCACGGGCAGGAAGATGGCAGCGCATGCGCGGTGGGCGTGCCCTGCGTGCGGGACCGCCCGCGAAGTTTTGTTCCGGTTGGTGGGGGCTGCCGTGGACGTCAACCCAATCGTGAGAACAATCAGCCTGCTGTCCTCGGAGAACACCTGCTACAGGTATGTATCATTCGCTATCTAGCAGGTGAAGGGACATCTCTGTGCAGCTCTGGTTTGATCTGGCTACTGGTGTCCTTTGGGCCTAGTTTAGTACAGACAGGGTGTGGAGTGGCTGTTTGCAGCTTGTGGTGTACACCTGGTGGTGCCAGGTCCCTCCCCGTCTCCCCCTAACTTTCCTCCGTCGCCCGGGGCTGTTGGCCTGATCAGGTGCTACTTTTTTTTTTTGTCAGGAGAAAAGGAAAGAGGAACTAGATGTTCTGCCGAGTCAGTTTTGAGGCAGGCGTTTGTGGAGCATATCAGTGCTTTCCGAGGTGGCTAAGCGTTGCTCCTGGTGTGGGGTCTGAAGAGCAGCATCGGGGGAGTGCGAGTCCTGCCGCCGTCAGCCCGCAGTGGGTGTTCAGCGCGACGGGAGTTCCCCTCAGTCATCTGGTGAGCCGGAAGAGCAGGGGATAGTTTCAGCAGTTTCCTCGGGGCAGTTAGTGCAGCGCACGTTGGTGGGCGCCATTTTTTCCTCTCAGGCGCTGCCTGATCCGCATGTGGCGGTTGATAGACAAGAGTACATAAGTACATAAGTAATGCCACACTGGGAAAAGACCAAGGGTCCATCGAGCCCAGCATCCTGTCCACGACAGCGGCCAATCCAGGCCAAGGGCACCTGGCAAGCTTCCCATACGTACAAACATACTATACATGTTGTTCCCGGAATTATGGATTTTTCCCAAGTCCATTTAGTTGTGGTTTATGGACTTGTCCTTTAGGAAACCGTCTAACCCCCTTTTAAACTCTGCCAAGCTAACCGCCTTCACCACTTTCTCCGGCAGCTTCACATCCACTTGTTCCACTCCATTCATTATTTTATATACCTCATAGTAACATAGTAGATGACGGCAGAAAAAGACCTGCACGGTCCATCCAGTCTGCCCAAGAAGATAAATTCATATGTGCTACTTTTTTTTTATTTGTACTGTCCTCTTCAGTGCACAGACCGTATAAGTCTGGCCAGCCCTATCCCCGCCTCCCAACCACCAACCCCGCCTGCCAACCACCAGCTCTGGCACAGACCGTATAAGTCTGCCCAGCACTATCCCTGCCACCCACCACCGGCTCTGCCACCCATTCTAGGCTAAGCTCCTGAGGATCCCTTTCTTCTGCACAGGATTCCTTTATGTTTATCCCACGCATGTTTGAATTCCGTTACCGTTTTCATCTCCACCACCTCCCGCGGGAGGGCATTCCAAGCATCCACCACCCTCTCCGTGGAAAAAATACTTCCTGACATCTTTCCTGAGTCTGCCCCCCTTCAATCTCATTTCATGTCCTCTCGTTCTACCGCCTTCCATCTCTGGAAAGATTCGTTTGCGGATTAATACCTTTCAAATATTTGAACGTCTGTATCATATCACCCCTGTTCCTCCTTTCCTCCAGGGTGTACATGTTCAGGTCAGCAAGCCTCTCTTCATACGTCTTGGAACGTAAATCCCATACCATCCTCGTAGCTTTTCTTTGCACCGCTTCCATTTTTTTAACATCCTTCGCAAGATACGGCCTCCAAAACTGAACACAATACTCCAGGTGGGGCCTCACCAACGTCTTATACAGGGGCATTAAAACCTCCTTTCTTCTGCTGGTCACTCCTCTCTCTATACAGCTTAGCAATCTTCTAGCTACTGCCACCAAGCCTTGTCGCACTGTTTCGTCGCCTTCAGGTCCTCAGATACTATCACCCCAAGATCCCTCTCCCCGCCTAACACATACGTCTCCCTTGGATTGCTACTCCCTAAGTGCATCACTTTGCATTTCTTCGCATTGAATTTTAATTGCCAAACGTTAGACAATTAAAATTCAATGCGAAGAAATGCAAAGTGATGCCCTTAGGGAGTAGAAATCCAAGGGTGACGTATGTGTTAGGCGGGGAGAGTCTGATAGGCACGGATGGGGAGAGGGATCTTGGGGTGATAGTATCTGAGGACCTGAAGGCAACGAAACAGTGCGACAAGGCGGTGGCAGTAGCTAGAAGATTGCTATCATGTCTCCCCTCAACCGTCTCTTCTCCAAGCTGAAAAGCCCTAGCTTTCTTAGTCTTTCTTCATAGGGAAGTCGTCCCATCCCAGCTATCATTTTAGTCGCCCTTTGCTGCACCTTTTCCAATTCCACTATATCTTTCTTGAGATGCGGTGACCAGAATTGAACACAATACTCAAGGTGCGGTCGCACCATGGAGCGATACAATGGCATTATAACATCCTCACACCTGTTTTCCATACCTTTCCTAATAATACCCAACATTCTATTTGCTTTCCGAGCCGCAGCAGCACACTGAGCAGAAGGTTTCAGTGTATTATCGACGACGAAACTCAGATCCCTTTCTTAGTCCGTAACTCCTAACGTGGAACCTTGCATGACCTAGCTATAATTCGGGTTCTTTTTTCTCAGAGGCTCCGATGGAGGGAAGCAATGTACAGTTACTTTTTCCCCAGATTTTGTTTTATTAATGCACAATGCCTTTCTTTTGAAGAAGTCAGGAGCTTCTTTTCAGGCAGCCCCATCTCTTCCTCAGGAAACTTCTGTTGCTGCAGCCTCTCAGTCTTTCCTGCCAAAATGTCCCTGGGTGACACAGATGACCCAGTTTTGTCTCCGGGCTGTCCCTCAGAATCTCTGGATTTGGTAGATGAGGTCACCCTGCCCTCTGAGGAAAGGGATGATCCGACGGCTGCCTGCCTTTTTTCACAGGAAAGAGCTTCCCTCCCTGATTGTTAGGGCTTTTGAGGTTTGGCCATTTTCCCCCCTGAATCGTCAGGGGGAATAGGTCCAGTGCTCTCTATTATGTCTGGCACCAAATGCCCACCTTGTTCGTTTCATGTGCATGAGGCCATGAAGATCCTTATTTCGGCACAGTGGGATACACTGGACAGTGAGCTTAAGGTTGCTTACAGCTGCGTCGCGTCTTTACACGCTATCTGCTCCTGACTTAGACTTGCTGAAGGTCCCTACGGTGGATTCCTTAATCAGAGCGGTCGCTAAGAAAACCACTTTCCCTGGGGGGGGGGGGGGGGGGGGGGGGCGGCGGCGGCGGCGGCACACGGCGCTCAAGGACCCTCAGCATCGTAAGTTGGAGACTTGCTTTAAGTTGTCCTTTGAAGTTGCGGCCCTTTCCCTGCAGGCTTCAGTTTTTGGCTCCTATGCGGCGCGTGCATGCTTATCGTGGGTACAGAAAGCCTCCTCTCTGGAAAATCTCATGGCTGTTTTGCTGTCCTTGGAGTCTGGTTTAGGCTTCCTTGCAGATCTTCTTTATGATCTTTTCAGGGCTTTGGTGAAGGAGGTTTCTCTTGCGGTCACCGCGCATCGCTGGCCGTGGTTGCGGCATTGGGCTGCAGACGTGGCTTTTAAGTCACGTTTAGCAAGGCTTCCTTTTAGGGGAAAGCTTTTGTTGGGACAGACTTAGAACAGATTGTGAAGGGCCTCGGTGACTCTAAGGGCCAGCGCCTCCCGGAGGACAGGTCCAAGTTTGTACAACCGGCGGGACCTAGACCTAAGTTTAGGGATACATGGCATTACCGTCCAGGTCGCGGGACCTCTTTTCAGAGAGCAAGGTCTTCTCAGAGACCTCAGCTCTTTCGAGGTGACAGGCGGGCCTTCCTTTCCGGTAACAGAAACCAGCCCGCAGCCAGGTCCGCCCAATGATGGGGTCCTGGTCCATATCCCGCCAGTTATTGAGGGCAGACTGTCCCTGTTCCTGGTGGAGTGGACCAGGGTAACATCCGACAAATAGGTCTTGGAGGTTATCAGAGGCTGCTACAAGTTAGAATTGGCTCGTCCAGTAGTAGACTCTTTTCTGGAATCTCCTTGTAAATGACCTGGCAAAGTGTGGGGCCGTTCAGCACACCCTACTCAACTTACAAATGCTGGGTGCCGTCAAGCCTGTACCCCCAGCAGAAAGTGGGTGCGGTCGATACTCCATTTATTTTGTGGTGCCAAAAAAGGGCGGTTCTTGGCGACCCGTCTTAGATCTCAAGTGTGTCAACAGGTCCTTACGGGTTCGGCTTTTCCACATGGAAACCCTCCAATCGTTGATCGCAGCGGTACAGCCAGGGGAGTTTTTGACCTCTCTCGATCTCAAAGAAGCCTATTTACACATTCCAATCTGGCCTCCCACGGGCGCTTTCTTCGCTTTGCAGTGCTCGGTCGTCATTTTCAAAGCAATGCCCTTCGGCCTAGCCACAGCGCCTCGGAACTTTTCCAAGGTTCTTAAAGTAGTTGCGGCCTATCTCAGGAAGGAGGAGATTCTGGTCCATCCCTATCTAGACAACTGGCTTGTGCGGGCGTCTTCTTTCGAGGAGAGTCAGCAGGCAACTGACAAAGTGGTCGGGTTGCTTCAGTCGCTTGGTTGGGTGATCAACTTCCCGAAGTGCAGCCTAACACCTTCCCAAACGCTGGAACACTTGGGGGTGTGCTTCGATACCTGAACAGGGATAGTTTCTCTTCAGCTCGAGCACAGAGGTTACAGGCTCAGTTACAAGCGTTGTTTCAAACTCTGAACCCGTGGGCTTGGGATTATGTACCAGTTCTAGGTTCCATGGCCTCCACCTTGGATGTGGTAAAGTGTGCCAGAACTCACATGTGCCCCCTCCAGTGGCACGTTCTGAGCTGTTGGTCTCCGCTCTCGGAGGATTATGAGGTTCAGGTGCTATGTTCGGCCCGTCTTCACACAATCATGCACTGGTGGTTCATTCAAAAGAATCTGGTGTCGGGCATTCCTCTGGCAACCCCGGACTGGAAGATAGTGACCACGGATGTGTCACTGTCTGGCTGGGGGGCTGAGTGCCTGCAACAGACAGCCCAGGGCGTTTGGACTTTGACGGAGGCGTCATGGTCCATCAACCACTTGGAGTTACGGGCGATTCGTCTGGCCCTTCGGGAGTCTCTGTCTCTTCTCCGCGGTTGCCCAGTTCGAGTTCTTTCAGACAATGCGACAGCAGTTGCCTACGTAAACCATCGGGAATCAGGAGTGCACCCCTAGCGCACGAGGCGGCTTTGATCAGATGTTGGGCAGAGACTCAGCTCTCTTTCTTGACAGCGGCTCATATAGCGGGGTCACAGTATGTGCAAGCGGACTTTCTCAGTCGCTACCAGTTGGAACCTGGGGAATGGACACTCTCCCCTCTGGCCTTCGATCAGATAACTGCCCGTTGAGGGATGCCAGAGATAGACTTAGTGGCCAACGCATTCAATGCGAAGGTTCCCCGTTTCTTCAGCAGGGGACGAGAGCTGGGCTCAGAAGGCATCAATGCCCTTCTTCAACCTTGGCCCAGGAGCCTGCACTATGCCTTTTCCCCATGGCCAATGGTTGGCAGGTTACTGCCTCGCATTGCCAGTCATCCCGGTCAAGTGAGCCTAGTGGCCCCGGATTGGCCCAGACGACCCTGGTACGCAGATGTGATCAGGCTTCTGTTTGATCGTCCTTTTCTGCTACCGGCGCAGGATGGTCTCCTGCTGCAGGAGTCAGTCAAGATGGAGGATCCCTCCCCCTTTGGTCTTACGGCCTGGCCCTTGAAAGGGCAAGGTGGAGACGAAAAGGGTATCTGGACGCGTTTATCGCTACGATGCTGTAGGCTCTGAAAAGGTTCACCTCGATAGCTTATGCTAGGGTGTGGCGTACCTTTGATTCGTGGTGTGCAAGTTTGGGATTGTCAGCGGCTTTGGCTTCAGTATCGGTTATCCTCGTGTTTTTTTAGGAGGCTGTACAAAAATCACTCTTGAGTTCTCTTAAGGTGCAGGTGGCAGCTTTGTCATGTTTTAGAGTCGCCTTCAGGGGGCGTCTCATCGCCTCCCACCCGGTTGTGGTTAGTTTCTTGAAGGGGCATAAATCGTTTGTACCCTCCTCACGTGCTAGTTTTGCCATTCTGGAACCTTAATCTAGTTCTCAAAGCGCTTCAGCGTCCTCCTTTCGAACCCTTATCGGGGATTACGATTAAGGATCTTACCTTGAAGGCGATTTTCCTAGTAGCCATTACTTCCGCTTGGAGAATTTCAGAGTTGCAGGCCCTTTCTTGCAGAGACCCCTTCCTGCGTTTTACGGAGGGAAGGATATCGATTAGGACAGTTCCTTCGTTTTTAGCCCAAGGTGGTTTCTCATTTCCACTGGGGACAGTCCCTGCATTTGCCGACCTTCTGCCGGGAAGATTACCCTGAGCAATTCCAGGCTCTTCGCTTCCTCGACGTGAGACTGGCTCTTCTCAGGTATTTGGAGGTGAGGAATGAATTTCGTCTTGCTGTCCATCTCTTCGTCCTTTTTGGAGGCAGTAACAACGGTTATATGGCGTCCAAGGACACCATAGCCCATTGGTTGCAGGAGGCCTTCTGTTCGACATACGTGGCATTGGGCAAGCAAGCTCCATTGCAAGTTCATGCTCATTCTATGCAAGCTCAAGCTTCCTTCTATGCAGAGTCCCGTTTGGTTTCTCTGGAAGATATCTGCAGGGCAGCCACGTGGGCTTCAATCCATACATTCACTCGTCATTATCGGGTGGATGTGGCAGCTCGTTAAGATGCGGTGTTTGGCTTGTCGGTGATTTCTGCTGGGTTGGGGGTGTCCCACCCTAGTTGAGGACTGCTTGGGTACATCCCACAAGTCTCTGGATTGATTTGTGGGACGTCATGGAAGGAAAATGAATTCTTACCTGATAATTTTCTTTCCATTAGTCCCAACAGATCAATCCAGGTGCCCCCCCTGGGTTTACTGTCTGTGGTTGGTTAGGTTTTTTCGGGTTCTGTTGTTATGAATGTTCTTTCGTTTGATTAAATAAATAAATATAGAAGTGTTGGAAGTATGTTGGGCAATTGGTCTGACAATGTCAGGAGAGTTTTCTATTATTTCCATTCCACTGCTTTGATATTGTTCATACTGAGGTTCATTGGCTGCACAGGTCCACATATAGCAAACCTCGGAGATTCTCTCTATCTTCACCTGCTGGTAGAGGGACACAACCCACAAGTCTCTGGATTGATCTGTTGGGACTAATGGAAATTCCCATCAGGTAAGAATTCATTTTTCCCTTTTTCTGTGGGCTCAGCTTGCTTATCTCCTTCCTGAGGAAGGTATGTGCCACTTGGCTCAGTTTACCTCTTAATATGTGATTCCATAGTGTCCCACAGATCACAAAGACTTGTGGGATATATTCCTCTACTAGCAGGTGGAGATAGAGAGAATTTGAGAGGTTTACTATATGTGGTCATGTGCAACCACCTTAACTTCAGTATTCTCTCTGTCTAGCAGGTGGATGGTCATAACCATGCAGCTCTGGATTGATTGGCTCCTGGCCTGGTCCCCTAGGTCTAGTTGAACTTCTGGGGGTTTGAGGGGTCCTGGTACTTGAGTGCATAGCTGGTGGTGCCAGATCCCTCTCTTCTCTGCCTTACCGGGGTTTGTGGTTCTCACTCTCCTGACTTGAAAAAGAGTCTGAGGTTTCTTCTGCTCCAGCATCCTCTCCTGCCTTAAAAAAAAAAAACCAAAAAAAAACCCTCCTCAGTCTGATTTTGTCCATCACGCTAAGCTCATTCTGGGTTTGCAGTACTGGCTGAGGGGTGTGAGGACCAACTTGTCATGCAACAGCAATTCCCGAGGACTGAGTAGTCATTACCCTACCTGCCGCCGGTGGGGGAGAGCAAAAGCAGCTCCCGGTGTGGGAGCCACTGGGCTACCGCTTCCTGTACTGGAGCTCTACTTACAGACCCACTCCATGGAGTGTTGTGCTCGTTTTGTCGAGCACAGGGCAGCTGTTTTCTTGTGCGCGCCCGATTTGCCTGCGATTTCTGTAGTTTTATGTGGAGGCCTTTTAGAAGATGTGACTGAGGAACTTGGATGGATTGCTCCTAGTTTATTCATATTTGGTAATTAAGGGCTTCTGAGAAGGAGGCCTGTGGCGGTTTGCAGACACCTGTGGGAGTCCTCGGGTTTTCCACAGGTTTTGAGTCTCCTGCAGCTTCCCAAGGGCGAGGTTGGAGTCCCAGTAGACCTGTGCAGCTGTTCTGTGGCAGCTACAGCCATAAGCAGCAACTTGGAAAGTACTGACTTACTGAAAGTTTTCTGGTGGACATGCCTGTGCCTCGCTAGGTGATTTATGGTTTGGTGCACCCTCTTATGGTTGCACTAAGAATATATCTGAAGGTTCAAGGTATATGTGCATCATTAATGGAGGGGAGAAAGGGATCAAGATTAGGGATCCTACTCTGTTTTTCACTCTTTTCCTTTCTCAGAGCATGGCAGTACAGATTGAGTTTCGTCAGGCTTAGGGGTTGTTGACTCCATGTTTCTGTGAGAAATGTTACATTTTTGAGGCTAGTGCGCACCTCTGAGTTGACTACAGGTGTCTGTGAGAAATGTTACATTTTGAGTCTAGTGCACACCTCTCTGGTTTCTCTCTGTCTCCATGGTAATCCTGCACCCCTCTGTGCTGCCCTGGTGACATTTGCTCAGTGTGCACCCTTTACTTCAAATTAGTTTTATTCAGGAAGGTGGCTGGCCTTTTAGCCTGAAGGTTTACAGGTTCAAGGCTGGTTTATTCATCCTATTAGAAACTGTGGATTTAGCTATGTTTCCAATGGGGCATATTTTATTTCATTCTCTCTTACTGCTTGCCTGGCAAAGCAGTTCTTGCATGACTGGAACAGTTTTCACTACACTACTGTACTAAAGATTGCCCTCCTGTCTCTTTTTGCACACTGATACTGACTACACGCTTTGCATACTAACCTCAACTGCTCCTGTATCTGCAGCATACCTAGTACCTCTAATTGCTTTTATGGCATTTTTGGCATCTTTCCATTTTATGGGGCACCTAGATTTCATGAGGAGCGGTCCAGGAACTACTTTAGTGTAGAGGTAGCTTAGTAGTTGTTGCAACCAGCTGAGAGTGAGCACAGAGATATAGAGGTGCCACTACACAACCTGCTGCAGTTTATCTGTAGTGCACAGTGTTGCAACAGCCATATTGCTTAGTGTCTCTCCAGACTGGCCCAGTGAGAGAATGATGGGTTGTGCATGCCTTCTAGCAGGTGGAGACTGAGAATTCTGACTCATCATAGAGAGACAATAAGAACCCTTGCCAGGAGTAGAAAGATACTACTACTACTACTTAGCATTTCTATAGCGCTGCCAGGGTTACGCAGCGCTGTACAAGTTTAACATGGGGAAGGACCGTCCCTGCTCAAAAGAGCTTACAATCTAAAGGTTACAAACTATGTAGTCAGTGTAGGTATCATGAGTGGGGAAGGTGGTTATGCGCCAAAAGCAAGGGAGAAGAGATGGGCTTTGAGTAAGGACTTGAAGATGGGCAGGGAGGGCGCATGACGTATGGGCTCGGGAAGGCTGTTCCAGGCATATGGTGATGCGAGGCAGAAGGGGCGGAGTCTGGAGTTAGCGGTGGTGGAGAAGGGTACAGATAGGAGTGATTTGTCCTGAGAGCGGAGGTTGCGGGTGGGAACATATGGGGAGAGGAGGGTAGAGAGGTAATGGGGGGGCTGCAGATTGAGTGCATTTGAAGGTTAAAAGGAGAAGCTTGAACTGTATACGGTAGCGGATCGGGAGCCAGTGAAGTGACTTGAGGAGAGGGGTGATATGAGAGTATCGGTTCACGCGGTAGATAAGACGTGCGGCAGAGTTTTGGACAGATTGAAGGGGGGATAGATGGTTAAGCGGGAGGCCAGTGAGAAGAAGGTTGCAATAGTCAAGACGAGAGGTGACGAGCGAGTGGACGAGGGTTCGGGTGGTCTGTTCAGAGAGGAATGGGCAAATTTTGCTAATATTATAGAGGAAGAAGCGACAGGTCTTAGCTGTCTGCTGGATATGGGCAGAGAAGGAGAGGGAGGAGTCGAAGATGACTCCGAGATTGTGGGCTGAAGAGACGGGGAGGATGAGGGCGTTGTCAACAGAGACGGAAAGTGGGGGAAGAGGAGAAGAGGGTTTGGGTGGAAAGACAAGGAGTTCAGTCTTTGCCATGTTCAGTTTCAGATGCCGGTTGGACATCCAGGCAGCGATGTCTGAAAGGCAGGCCGAAACTTTGGCCTGGGTTTCGACCGTGATGTCGGGAGTGGAGAGAGAAAGCTGGGTGTCATCAGCATAGAGATGGTACTGGAAACCATGTGATGAGATCAGCGAGCCCAGGGAAGAGGTGTAGATCGAGAAAAGAAGTGGTCCAAGGACAGAACCTTGAGGAACCCCAACATAGAGTGGGATGGGGGTGGAAGAAGGGCCATTAGAATATACTCTGAAGGTGCGATGGGAAAGATACGAAGAGAACCAGGAGAGGACGGAGCCCTGGAACCCGAATGAGGACAGTGTGTCAAGAAATAAATTGATTGACGGTGTCAAAGGCGGCAAATAGGTCGAGGAGGATGAGGATGGAATAGTGACCTTTGGATTTAGCAAGGAACAAGTCATTACAGACTTTAGAGAGTGCTGTTTCTGTCGAGTGTAGTGGGCGAAAGCCGGATTGGAGCGGATTGAAGACGGCCTGAGAGGAGAGGAAATCAAGGCAGCGGCTGTGGACAGCGCGTTCAAGTAATTTGGAGAGGAAGGGTAGAAGAGAGATGGGACGGTAATTGGAGGGACAGGTGGGGTCTAGTGATGGTTTTTTGAGAAGTGGTGTGACTACAGCGTGCTTGAAGGTGTCAGGGACAGTAGCAGTGGAGAGAGAGAAGTTGAGGATGTGACAGATTGAGAGGTTGACTGTAGGAGAGATGTTGTTAAGCAGATTGGTGGAAATGGGATCAGAGGAACAGGTGGTGCACTTAGAGGAAGAGAGAAGGCGAGCAGTTTCCTCTTCTGTGATCTCAGAGAAGGAGGAGGAGGCCAGGCTAGGTTGGTTGAGGGAGTGGGTTAAGAAGTCACAGGGAG
Organism: Microcaecilia unicolor; assembly: GCF_901765095.1. NCBI lineage: Eukaryota > Metazoa > Chordata > Amphibia > Gymnophiona > Siphonopidae > Microcaecilia > Microcaecilia unicolor. Next base: position 209,129,059 of record NC_044035.1, on the reverse strand, counting down.
GAGAAGGCTTGGAAGTGAATTCAAGGTTAATTTTCTGCACCTTATCGCGGAATTAGTCAACTAGTGTTTGAGGAGAGAATGAGGGGTGGGTGGGAGCGGAGGGCACTTTAAGTAGGGAGTTGAGGGTGGCGAAGAGGCGACGAGGGTTGGAGCCAAGTGAATTAGTTAATTGAGAATAATATTCCTGTTTGGCAAGGAATAGGGAGGACTGGAAGGAGGATAGCATGAATTTGTAATGGGTGAAATTCCATGTATAAAAGTGAAAAAAACGGTGATAAGGAGTGTACTACCGTCCGCCTCACCAGAATGAACAGGTAGACACAGAAATGATAAAAGAAATCAGAGACGCGAACAAAATGGGCAATGTGATAATAATGGGTGACTTCAATTATGCAAATATAGACTGGGTAAATGTAACATCGGGACACGCTACAGAGATACAATTCCTTGATGAAATCAAGGACAGCTTTATGGAGCAACTGGTGCAGGAGCCGACGAGAGAAGGAAAAATTCTAGACTTGGTCCTTAGTGGAGCGCATGATCTGGTGAGGGACGTTATGGTACTAGGGCCGCTTGATAACACAGTGATCATAATATGATCAGTTTTGATATCGACCTTGAAGTAACTGTACACAGAAAGTCAAATACGTTAGCGTTTAACTTTAAAAAAGGAGACTATGATAAAATGAGAAGAACGGTAAAAAAAAAACTTAGGGGGGCAACTGAGAGAGTAAAAACTGTACAACAGGCGTGGAAGCTGTTCAAAAATACCATCCTGGAGGCCCAGGCCATACATATTCTGCGAATTAGAAAAGAAAGACGGAACTCCAAAAGACAGCCGGCCTGGTTGAAAAGTGAGGTGAAGGAAGCTATTAGGGCTAAAAGAAACGCCTTCAGAAAATGGAAGAAGGAACAGTCTGAAAATAATAAGAAGCAGCATAAGGAGTGTCAAAGCAAATGCAAGGCGCAGATAAAGAAGGCCAAGAGGGATTACGAAAAAAAGATAGCATTAGAGGCAAAAAAACATACCGTGTTTCCCTGAAAATAAGACACTGTCTTATATTAATTTTTGCCTCCCAAAATGTGCTAGGTCTTATTTCAGGGGCTGTCTTATTTTTCGGGGAAACATCGGGGTTGGATCGGGGTTGGCCCGCCCGCCCTCCGTCGCTCCCGGAACTAACCTTAAACGCCTCCTTTCACCTTCGCAGCAGCAGGGCAGGCCACTCCTTCCTTCCGTGTCCCGCCCTCACCTGACGTAACGTCCGCGAGGGCGGGGCACGGAAGGAAGGAGAGGTCTGCCCTGCTGCTGCTTGCTGCGAAGGTGAAAGGAGGCGTTTAAGGTTAGTTCTGGGAGCGACGGAGGGTGGGTGGAGGGGGAGCCCGGCGACCTCGGGTGGGGGGGGGGCGGCCCGGGGGCGGCCTTGTCCGGCTCTCAGCGGCCCTGCTTTCAAACAAAAATTTGCTAGGCCTTACTTTCAGGGGAGGCCTTATATCTACCAATTCAGGAAAACCTCTACTAGGTCTTATTTTCGGGGAATGTCTTACTTTCGGGGAAATAGGGTAGTAAAATTTTTTTTCGGTATATTAAAAGCAGGAAGCCGGCAAAAGAATCGGTTGGGCTGCTGGATGACCGAGGGGTAAAAGGGGCGATCAAGGAAGACAAAGACGTAGCGGAGAGACTGAATGAATTCTTTGCTTCGGTCTTCACCGAGGAAGATTTGGGTGGGGTACCGGTGTTGGAAATGGTATTTCAAGCGGACGAGTCGGAGAAACTTACTGACTTCACGGTAAACCTGGAGGACGTAATGGGGCAGTTCGGCAAACTGAAGAGTAGCAAATCTCCTGGACCGGATGGTATTCATCCTAGAGTACTGATAGAACTGAAAAATGAGCTTGCGGAGCTACTGCTAGTGATATGCAACTTATCCTTAAAATCAAGCGTTTTACCGGAAGATTGGAGGGTGGCCAATGTAACGCCCATTTTTTAAAAAGGCTCCAAGGGAGATGTGGGAAATTATAGACCGGTGAGTCTGACGTCGGTGCCTGGGAAAATGGTAGAGGCTATTATTAAAAACAAAATTACAGAGCACATCCGAGGACATGGATTACTGAGACCGAGTCAGCACGGCTTTTGTGTGGGGAAATCTTGCCTGACCAATTTACTTCAATTCTTTGAAGGAGTAAACAAACATGTGGACCAAGGGGAGCCGGTTGATATTGTGTATCTGGATTTTCAAAAGGCGTTTGACAAGGTACCTCATGAAAGGCTACAGAGGAAATTGGAGGGTCATGGGATAGGAGGAAATGTCCTATTGTGGATTAAAAACTGGTTGAAGGATAGGAAACAGAGAGTGGGGTTAAATGGGCAGTATTCACAATGGAGAAGGGTAGTTAGTGGGGTTCCTCAGGGGTCTGTGCTAGGACCGCTGCTTTTTAATATATTTATAAATGATTTAGAGATGGGAGTAACTAGCGAGGTAATTAAATTTGCTGATGACACAAAGTTATTCAAAGTCGTTAACTTGCGACAGGATTGTGAAAAATTACAAGAGGACCTTACGAGACTGGGCGGCTAAATGGCAGATGACGTTTAATGTGAGTAAGTGCAAGGTGATGCATGTGGGAAAAAGGAACCCGAATTATAGCTACGTCATGCAAGGTTCCACATTAGGAGTTACGGACCAAGAAAGGGATCTGGGTGTCGTCGTCGATAATACGCTGAAACCTTCTGCTCAGTGTGCTGCTGCGGCTAGGAAAGCGAATAGAATGTTGGGTATTATTAGGAAAGGTATGGAAAACAGGTGTGAGGATGTTATAATTCCGTTGTATCGCTCCATGGTGCGACCGCACCTTGAGTATTGTGTTCAATTCTGGTCGCCACATCTCAAGAAAGATATAGTAGAATTGGAAAAGGTGCAGCGAAGGGAGACTAAAATGATAGCGGGTATGGGACGACTTCCCTATGAAGAAAGACTAAGCAGGCTAGGGCTATTCAGCTTGGAGAAGAGACGGCTGAGGGGAGACATGATAGAGGTATATCAAATAATGAGTGGAGTGGAACAGGTGGATGTGAAGCGTTTGTTCACGCTTTCCAAAAATACTAGGACTAGGGGGCATGCGATGAAACTACAGTGTAGTAAATTTAAAAGAAATCGGAGAAAATATTTCTTCACCCAACGTGTAATTAAACTCTGGAATTCATTGCCGGAAAATGTGGTGAAGGCGGTTAGCTTAGCAGAGTTTAAAAAGGGGTTGGACGGTTTCCTAGAGGACAAGTCCATAAACCGCTACTAAACGGACTTGGAAAAATCCAAAATCCCAGGAATAACATGTATAGAATGTTTTTACGTTTGGGAAGCTTGCCAGGTGCCCTTGGCCTGGATTGGCCGCTGTCGTGGACAGGATGCTGGGCTCGATGGACCCTTGGTCTTTTCCCAGTATGGCATTACTTATGTAAGTCTGACAGGGTGCGAGATTTCCTCCAGAGTCGTTCAGCAGATCGGGTGCAGGAGCGAAGGTAACGGATGCAAGGGGTTAACCAGGGCTGAGGATTAATACGCTTAGTTGGTCGAGAGACAGATGGTGCTAGGGTATCCAGAGCAGTGGAAAGAATTTCATTGTAGGGAGAGACAGCCGTGTCGACAGATTCGGAAGACAAGATGGAAGAGAAGAGATCGGAGATGTGAGAGGATAGGGTGAGGGGGGGGGTCGACGGCCTGTAGATTCCTGAAGGCAGTGGCTATAGTTGGGTGAGGTTGAGGGGGAGGGTGATGAAGTGTGAGGGTGATTAGGTGATTATCTGAGATAGGAAGGACTGAGGTGCAGAAATTGGAAGGTGAGCAGGAAGAGAAGAGAACAAGGTCGAGACAATGGCCATTACGGTGAGTAGGGGTGGTAGAGCATAGTCGAAGGTTAAAGGAGGATGTCAGAGTGAGGAATTTAGAAGCGTAGGAGTTGGATGGGTCGTCAACGTGAATATTAAAATCACCAAGAATGAGGGATGGAGATGAGGGATCAAGAAAGACGGTGAGCCAAGCATCGAACTCAGTAAGGAAGGAAGAGAGGGGCTTATCAGGGGGACGGTAGATGACTGCAACTCTGAGTGGTGTCGGGTAGAATAGCCGGATGGCATGAGTTTCGAAGGATGAGAAGCAGTGAAACTGTGGCAGGGGGAGGGGTTGGAAACTACAAGAGGGTGAGAGAAGAAACCCAACGCCTCCACCGCGTGCATCTGGGCGGGGAGTGTGGGAGAAAAGATATCCTCCATGGCATAGGGCTGCGATTGAGGCAGTGTCATTAGGGGGTTATCCAAGTTTCAGTTAAAGTGAGCAGTTGAAGGGAACGGGAGATGAACAAATCGTGGGTGAAGGAGAGTTTGTTGCATACTGAGTGGGCATTCCATAGGGCACACGAGAAGGGGAGGGAAGCGGGGGGGAGAAGGGGAATAGATATGAGATTGGAGGCATTCTGGGATCGGTTACGTGGATATGGAGAGGAGAGGTGAGGTGGGGGGGACCTGGATTGGGATTGATGTCACCTGCGGAAAGTAGGAGAAAAGGAGTAAGAGAGTGCGGAAGAGGGTGGGGGAGGAGGGTCGACGAAGATGACGAGGACGGGATGTGATAAGGAGGAATGTGGATGGGTTAATGGTGGGGAGGAAGTGTAGAAGGTTGAGAGCGAGGAATGACGAGGGGGGCAGGAGAGCTAGGGAGGTAGGGTAGGGGAGTAATGAGCAGGACGGGAGGGGCCAAGGGTGGGCAGTGAGTTCCTGAGGTAGACAGGGGAAGGGGGAAGAGGTTAGGAAGGGACAGGGCAATGAAGAGAATGTGTATAGGGTCCATATATAGGGGCTAAGGTGGATGCGGGTAGATGTGAAGTGGCTAAGGTGATAGGAGTAGAGGAGGAAGGCTAGGACTGGGACAGCAGGCAGTAGCTAAGGCATAGGGAGTGATAGTGTTTAAAGGAATTCAATCAGCAGTTAAGATAGAGTAAAGGAATTCAATCAGCAGTTAAAGTAGGTTTTCAGTATGCATCAGCAGTCAAGGTAACAACTTGAGGATTTAAACATTAGCATTAAAGCAGTTCATTCAGCAATTAAAGTAGATTACAGTGAGATGCAGCTAAGCCTAAATGCTAACAATATTGCAGATTGTAAAGCGGCAATTAATAAAGCAAATAAATGAGGATTTGCAGTGAGGTGCAGCTTAAGCCTCGCTGTCTACAATATTGCAGAATTAAGCCTCACTGTCTACAATATTGCAGAATTTAAAACAGCAATTAGGTAGAATTTCAGCATGATACAGAGCAGTAGGATTTTAGGTAGCGACTTGTCAGTGAAACATATAGAATTAAGGAGATCAAACAGTCTAATGTAAGTTTCCAGAGTGCTACAGAGTAGCAGTAAAGGGTATAGCCTTGGTGAAATGGCGGCAGTAATATAAGCAGGTAGAGTGGGATCAAAACGTTGCAGGGGAGGCTAGTAACAGCAAGAGTTAATGCCAGGCAGTTTCGACTCAGTGTGATGGAAACCGGGTTGCAGGGGACTCGTCGGTGGAGATTCCGTGGTGCTAGGCACGTCTCAGTCAGTGTTCCCTCTGATAAAGAAGGAGATATTCCACCTCCTTGACTGTGAGTGGATCAGTTTGCGGATGAGGAGACTCCGCGCGGGCCACGGTGCGATCGGTGTATGGAGCGCTGCTCCTTCTAGAGGAGGTGTTCCACTCTCAGGACTACCGTTTCGATGGCGTCTCAGTCACCGCTCCTTCCGGAGGAGGTATTCCACCTCCCCGTGAGTGGATGTCGGTTGTCACTCTCAGGACACAGAAGGGGGGGCAACGGGCAACAGGCAGGCCTCCCACGTGGCTTTCCGTTTCGATGGCGTCTCAGTCACCGCTCCTTCCGGAGGAGGTATTCCACCTCCCCGTGAGTGGATGTCGGTTGTCACTCTCAGGACACAGAAGGGGGGGCAACGGGCAACAGGCAGGCCTCCCACGTGGCTTTCCGTTTCGATGGTGTCTCAATCACCGCTCCTTCCAGAGGAGGTATTCCACCTCCCCGTGAGTGCATGTCGGTCGTCACTCTCGTGGAATATAGGCACGACAGAGGAGATATTCCACCTCCTCGCGAGCGGTGAGCCCAGCACAGAGTGTGCGATCCCGGATGGGCGGCGGGGCGGGTCACAGCGTAGATCTCCGGTTTCAGTAGTCTTAGGGAGATCTGCGATCGTTATTCACTGGGGTTGTTGTGTTTTATCTGCGGGGAGTGTTGTAAATTGTTTACGATGAACTCCACATGGGTCTCCATGGGTTCGGGTCTCGGGTCTGGCGATTTTCCTCGCTATTCGGCCGTCTTCGCGATTAGTGGAACCCTGCTGCTGTTTCTACTGATGTTGGTGTGGTGATGCAGTTAAAATCAGCTGCTTTTCCGCTGCTTTCCGCTGTGGCCAAAACTGCACCAGTTTCGCTGATTTCCTCACTGCACCTCTGTTGGTCTTGCTAGTCGGAGTTTGTTAAGCTCCGATTCATATGGCCCACGTGGCTGGGTAGATGACTGCGATCCACGCGTTGGCCCACGTGGCTGGGTAGGTCACTGCGATCCACGCGTTGGTCTTGTTAGTTGGGGTTATTTAGTGCCGTTTTGGCCTGTCCACGTGTGAGGGTTCGTTGGTTGGGGACGGATCGCTGCGGTCCTCGTGTTCATGTGCTTTAGGGAGAACGTCCAGCCGCTCCCCTAGCAATTCAAGGAGAATGTTCAGCAGCTCCCCTGGAGGTTCAGTGCACGCGTTCGGGCGAGGTGCGCTGGCGAGGGTGGTTCTGGCGAGCTGTGATTCTGATCTTCGGTGCTGTAATAGGCAGTCTCCACTGGTTGACCAGTTGGTTCCGGTGTGGATGGTTCCGAATTGTCGGTGCCGTAGTAATCGGTCTCCGCTGGCTGCCCAGTTGGTTTTGGCGCGGGTGACTCCGGTCGTATCTTATTGATCGATCTCCGTTGGCTGCTCAGATGTTCCTCAGGTTCGGTGCTGTGAGGTTGCCGAATGGAGGCTGCTTGGGCCGTTCACGTGTGTGCCCCAGGTCAGAGCGTCTACCAGCCGGGGTCCTCAGGGAGGTCTGTGGATCTGACTCCGGTCCACTGCCCGGTCGAGGCGTCCGCCAGCCGAGGTCTTCTGGGAGGTCTGCGGATCCGATTCCGGTCCACTGCTTGTCCGCCGTCTGTTTCGATAGTCGTGCTGGAGCAGCTACTAAGTGCAGTCTCCGAAAAGTGGAGGGCTCCGATGCTGTCTGGCGGAGCTCCTCACTGCACGTCCTATCAGTCGGCCATCTTCACAGAAAAATAGGGGACCTCCCCCCCCCCCCCCCAGTTAGTCACCCATGAACGTTCAAGATGCTGGTGCCAGAAAGATCCAGTATCCTCAGTCTCCAGCAGGTGGAATGTGGTGACCCCTTTCAGTCTCACTTTTTTTCCTTTCTTTTCTAGTGGGTTATTTTAAAAAAATAAAAAAGGGGGAAATGGAATTGGGACTTCATATATCGCCTTTCTTAGGTTTTTGCAACTAAATTTAAAGCGGTTTACATATATTCAGGTACTTATTTTGTACCAGGGGCAATGGAGGGTTTTCGCATCCTGTTCAAACTTCTTCTACTAACCTATAAATGTACTCACTCTGCTGCTCCCCAGTATCTCTCCACACTCGTCCTTCCCTACACCCCTTCCCGTGCGCTCCGCTCCATGGATAAATCCTTCTTATCTGTTCCCTTCTGCACTACTGCCAACTCCAGACTTCGCGCCTTCTGTCTCGCTGCACCCTACGCCTGGAATAAACTTCCTGAGCCCCTACGTCTTGCCCCATCCTTGGCCACCTTTTAATCTAGACTGAAAGCCCACCTCTTTAACATTGCTTTTGACTCGTAACCACTTGTAACCACTCGCCTCCACCTACCCTCCTCTCCTCTTTCCTGTACACATTAATTGATTTGATTTGCTTACTTTTATTTTTTGTCTATTAGATTGTAAGCTCTTTGAGCAGGGACTGTCTTTCTTCTATGTTTGTGCAACGCTGCGTACACCTTGTAGCGCTATAGAAATGCTAAATAGTAGTAGTAGTAGTAGTAAGTGACTTGCCCAGAGTCACAAGGAGCTGCAGTGGGAATCGAACTCAGTTCCCCAGGATCAAAGTCCACTGCACTAACCACTAGGCTACTCCTCAACTCGAGGAATTTAGTTTTTCTTCTGTGCACTTGTTTATTTGAGCCTGGTTATTGGAGGCAGAGGCCAAAGGGGGTTTCTTGTTGCCTCGGGGGTGTAACACCTGGGTGGCCGGGTTCCTACCCCTCCCCCAGCCCTCCAGTGTGAGCTCTGTGTAAAAATGTAATTTATTAATAGGTATTAAAAATTATATACAGTACAGCCCGACACAGGCCGTGTTTCGCCCAGCAGGGCTACTTCAGGGGCTACAAAACAGATAAAATGATGTTTTAAAACACAATTCAGATATGACAAAAAATAGTAATTATACTCACATTACATATATATGTATTTGTATATTGCATATCAAGTACCTAATGTAAATGTAACATGAAATAAATATAAAAACTAAGAGTCTATATACAGTGGTGGAAATAAGTATTTGATCCCTTGCTGATTTTGTAAGTTTGCCCACTGACAAAGACATGAGCAGCCCATAATTGAAGGGTAGGTTATTGGTAACAGTGAGAGATAGCACATCACAAATTAAATCCGGAAAATCACATTGTGGAAAGTATATGAATTTATTTGCATTCTGCAGAGGGAAATAAGTATTTAATCCCTCTGGCAAACAAGACCTAATACTTGGTGGCAAAACCCTTGTTGGCAAGCACAGCGGTCAGACGTCTTCTGTAGTTGATGATGAGGTTTGCACACATGTCAGGAGGAATTTTGGTCCACTCCTCTTTGCAGATCATCTCTAAATCATTAAGAGTTCTGGGCTGTCGCTTGGCAACTCGCAGCTTCAGCTCCCTCCATAAGTTTTCAATGGGATTAAGGTCTGGTGACTGGCTAGGCCACTCCATGACCCTAATGTGCTTCTTCCTGAGCCACTCCTTTGTTGCCTTGGCTGTATGTTTTGGGTCATTGTCGTGCTGGAAGACCCAGCCACGACCCATTTTTAAGGCCCTGGCGGAGGGAAGGAGGTTGTCACTCAGAATTGTACGGTACATGGCCCCATCCATTCTCCCATTGATGCGGTGAAGTAGTCCTGTGCCCTTAGCAGAGAAACACCCCCAAAACATAACATTTCCACCTCCATGCTTGACAGTGGGGACGGTGTTCTTTGGGTCATAGGCAGCATTTCTCTTCCTCCAAACACGGCGAGTTGAGTTCATGCCAAAGAGCTCAATTTTTGTCTCATCTGACCACAGCACCTTCTCCCAATCACTCTCGGCATCATCCAGGTGTTCACTGGCAAACTTCAGACGGGCCGTCACATGTGCCTTCCGGAGCAGGGGGACCTTGCGGGCACTGCAGGATTGCAATCCGTTATGTCGTAATGTGTTACCAATGGTTTTCGTGGTGACAGTGGTCCCAGCTGCCTTGAGATCATTGACAAGTTCCCCCCTTGTAGTTGTAGGCTGATTTCTAACCTTCCTCATGATCAAGGATACCCCACGAGGTGAGATTTTGCGTGGAGCCCCAGATCTTTGTCGATTGACAGTCATTTTGTACTTCTTCCATTTTCTTACTATGGCACCAACAGTTGTCTCCTTCTCGCCCAGCGTCTTACTGATGGTTTTGTAGCCCATTCCAGCCTTGTGCAGGTGTATGATCTTGTCCCTGACATCCTTAGACAGCTCCTTGCTCTTGGCCATTTTGTAGAGGTTAGAGTCTGACTGATTCACTGAGTCTGTGGACAGGTGTCTTTCATACAGGTGACCATTGCCGACAGCTGTCTGTCATGCAGGTAACGAGTTGATTTGGAGCATCTACCTGGTCTGTAGGGGCCAGATCTCTTACTGGTTGGTGGGGGATCAAATACTTATTTCCCTCTGCAGAATGCAAATAAATTCATATACTTTCCACAATGTGATTTTCCGGATTTAATTTGTGATGTGCTATCTCTCACTGTTACCAATAACCTACCCTTCAATTATGGGCTGCTCATGTCTTTGTCAGTGGGCAAACTTACAAAATCAGCAAGGGATCAAATACTTATTTCCACCACTGTATATCATAAACAAGTCCACAGAAGAAAAACTAAATTCCTCGAGTGGAGGAGTAGCCTAGTGGTTAGTGCAGTGGACTTTGATCCTGGGGAACTGAGTTTGATTCTCACTGCAGCTCCTTGTGACTCTGGGCCTCTGAGAAAGGGACGAGGCAGTCGCAATTAGGTAAAAAAAAAACCAAAAACCTAGCAGTGCTCTGATAATTCAGCATTCCTAACTTCTCTCTCCCGGCTCCTCTTGCTGTTTATGGCAGTGCATACTTTTTTCAGCAGCACTGATTCGCCAGCGGCGGTTAAAATAACAAAGTCGCTTCAGGGAGAGTGCAGAGAGAGCAGCTGCGGCGCAGTCTGTCTTGCCGACATGGCAGAGAAGTGGTGCAATGTTTGCCAGTGCCGCGATGTAGGGGGAAGTGGCAGATGTAAGTTCTGTACCGTGATCGATGGCCCTTCTGATCCCGGGTCCCTCTTCTGCGCCGGTTCCGGCTTGACCGTTGGGAGGCACAGAGTCCTCCATGAGTAGGAATGCGCCTGTGGTTCTGGTTTTGGCGGGAATGGCCGCCATTTTATCTTCCTCCACAGAATCAGCTAAAAGGCCTATTCCCCGAACCCCTGCTCCAGGGCAGGCTCAAATCTACAGATATCTCTCTCCTGCCTGCCAGTGCTGAGGGTTGTTCTCCCCCCCCTTCCCCCCCCCCCCCCCCCCCAAATTCGTAATGCAGATGTATCAAGCATTTCTTTAGAAGGCGGGTCATTCAGTTGCTTCTTCTAGGAGAAGATTGGGAGACAGATACTGCCATCTAAGAGACCTAGATGGTGCTGGGAACTGGAAGTGGACTTCGAGTCTGATCCAGATATTGAGATGCCCTCCCTGGAGCAGTCAGATCCAGCTCAGGGGGACTTGACAGATGAGGACCCTTCTCAGGTGGATTTGGGGACATATCCTCTTGTTCTGGGTGAGGATCCTTCTGTACTGCGCACTTTTCAAAGGAGGATCTGCAGGAGTTAATCTCCTTGGTATCCACTGCTTTACGCTTTGAGGAGGAAGAATCTACAGTTACAGAGGTTTCTCGGAAGGTGGACTTCTTATTGAAGGGAGTCCATAAACTGGGTAAAATGTTTCCCATGCATCAGGATATCAAGGGATGTTATCCAAACGCAGTGGGATGCTCTGGATTCAGTTTTTAGACCCTTTATGCAGTTCCAGAGGCTGATACAAGTCCTTCTGAAGCCCCCCAGTAGTTGATGCATTGTTCTCGTTGGTCACAAAGCGCAATACGGTTCCAGTGGATGGTGGCACTGCCCTTAAGGATGTTCAGGATCGCCATTTGGAGGCATTACTGAAGAGTACTACTACTACTATTTAGCATTTTTATAGCACTACAAGGCGTATGCAGCGCTGCACAAACATAGAAGAAAGACAGTCCCTGCTCAAAGAGCTTACAATCTAATAGACAAAAAATAAAGTAAGCAAATCAAATCAAGAGTAGCTTTGATGTTTCTGCCTTGGCAGTGCAGGGTGCCATTTGTGGCTGTCTAGTGGCTAGGGCTTGCTTTACATAGTTGGAAAAAGTTCTGGTTAGGTCTTTCGATGATCTGGCCTCCATAGACGCTGAGGTAGCTAAAATGAAGATGGGTTCTGCATTTCTAGCAGATGCCTTATATGATTTGCTACAGCCTCGGCCAAATCCATGGCCTTTGGGTTGGCTGCTAGGAGATCTCTTTGGCTTAGATGTTGGTCGGCAGATGTTGCTTCTGAGTCGAAGCTCAATAAGTTTCCATTTAGAGACTCACTGTTGTTCGGCAACGACCTGGAGAAGCTGGTTCGCAGTCTCGGGGAAACCAATGTTCCCAGGCTTCCTGAAGACCATCTTAGAGCTTCGGGCCATGGTATGTTGTCAAGCCGGGGTCATGGTCAAGATTTTTGTCTCTTTCATTCCGGTAAAGCGGCTCCAGTTCAACATTCTCATTTTTTCCAAAGGAATAAGTCCTTTCGTGGAGCCCGTACAGGAATCAAAGTCTCGGGAGCCTCGTTCCAGTCCCCCTCTCGTCCCTCTCAATGAGGGTGTCTGGGCTGAACCTCTTGTACCCGTGGGAGCGCGTTTTGCACAGTTTTTCTAGAGCTAGGCCCAGATTACCAGCTATCAGTGGATACTAGAGGTTCTCCGAGGACAAGCAGGCTGCTTGTTCTCATTGATGGGTGACGTCCACGGCAGCCCCTCCAATCGGAAACTTCACTAGCAAAGGCCTTTGCTAGTCCTCGCGCGCCCATGCGCACCGCGCATGAACGACCGTCTTCCCGCCCGAACCGGCTCGTGTTCGTCAGTTTTCTTTTGTCCGCGCTCGGGACGGTCGTGTTTTGTGCCGTTTCGCGTCCCTCAAAGTTGACCCTCGTGCGTCTTCGCGATTTAGTTAAAAAAAAAAAAAAAAAGAGAGACCTTTCGGTCTTGTCCCTTCCTGTGTGTCCAGTTTGTTTTCCCCAACGTAAGTTTCCTTTCGCTTTCGGGGTAGGCCTTTTTTGAGGCCTCGGTACGGGTTTTTTCTCTCCCTATTTTTGGTGCCCTTAGTCGCCATTACGAATTTTGATTTCGCCAGCGTGATTTTTCCGCCCATGTCATCGAAGTCTCCCAGCAGCTTCAAGAAGTGCACCCAGTGCGCCCGGGTAATCTTGCTCACTGATAAGCACGCGTCGTGTCTTCAGTGTCTGGGGGCTGGGCACCGCCCGCAGGCCTCTGTAGTCTTTGCGCCCTTTTACAGAAGAGGACTCAGGTAGCGAGATTAGCCCAGTGGAATGTCCTGTTCTCGGGCTCTTCGTCGACAACAGCACCGGAGTCATCGAGTGCATCAACGTCGGTATCTTCAAGACCTTCGACCTCGGCATCGACTGCATCGTCGGTACCGAGACATCGAAAGGCTGCGTCGGCGTCGGTGGTACCGGGACCTCCACTGTTGCTGATGTCGTCGGACGGTGGTGCTTCGACTGGAGTGCAGGTGAGGGCTGTCCATTCCCCTGCTGGTGGCGGTGAGCCTTCGGGTGGGTCTCCCCCTACCCTGAGGGCTCCTGCGGTACAGCCCCCCGAGACCGACCTTCTTCGGCCTCGGCCCCGAGGAAGAGACGGCTGGATTCTACGTCCTCCTCGTCGGTACCGGGAAGCTCCGGTGACATGCTTCGTTTGAAAAAATCAAAGAAGCATCGACACCGGTCTCCTTCCCGCTTCGGTACCGAGAGCTCTGGGTCGCCGAGGGATTCGGCACCCAGTAGGCATCGACACCGGGAGGACCGCTCACCCTCTGTTCAGGAGGTGTCGATGCGCTCCACCTTGGACAGCCCGGAACAGCCTCCACGCCCGGAACAGACTCTGACCTCGACGCCTGCATCGGCATCCATGTCTTTCTCCACAGCCGCTCTGCACGAGAGTCTCCGGGCCGTTCTCCCAGAGATCCTGGGAGAGCTGTTGCGCCCTTCCCCTCCGGTACCGGGGGTGCTTGCGCCACCGGTACCGTCGAGTGAGGCGCCGGCTGGCCCCTTGCCCGGGGTGAGGTCTCCGACGTCGGTGCCGCTTGCGGTACCGACTGCGGCCGCCTCCCAGGAAGGCTCCTCGACGACGTCGGCGGAGGGAGCTTTGCCGGTGCTGGCGAGGGAGTCTACCTCTCGACGCTCCCGCCGTGGCCGTGTTTCCACGGAGTCGAGCCGGGCACGGCTTCAGACACAGGTTCATGAACTTGTGTCTGATACCGATGGTGAGGCCTCGTGGGAGGAGGAGGAGGACATCAGATATTTCTCTGACGAGGAGTCTGATGGCCTTCCTTCTGATCCCACTCCCTCCCCTGAAAGGCAGCTTTCTCCTCCCGAGAGTCTGTCTTTTGCGGCCTTTGTCCGGGAGATGTCTACGGCCATCCCCTTCCCGGTGGTTGTGGAGGATGAGCCCAGGGCTGAAATGTTTGAGCTCTTGGGCTATCCTTCTCCACCTAAGGAAGCGTCCACAGTACCCATGCATGATGTCCTAAAAAACACATTGCTGGCGAACTCGACCAAGCCTCTAAGTAATCCCCACATTCCCAAGAAGATCGAGTCCCAGTACCGGATCCATGGGGATCCAGAGCTGATGCGCACTCAGTTGCCTCACGACTCTGGTGTGGTGGATCTGGCCCTAAAGAAGGCTAAGAGTTCTAGGGAGCATGCTTCGGCGCCCCCGGGCAAGGACTCTAGAACCTTAGACTCCTTTGGGAGGAAGGCCTACCATTCTTCTATACTCGTGGCCAAAATCCAGTCTTACCAGCTCTACACGAGCATACATATGCGGAACAATGTGCGGCAGTTGGCGGGCTTGGTGGACAAGCTCCCTCCTGAGCAAGCCAAGCCGTTTCAGGAGGTGATCAGGCTGCTGAAGGCGTGCAAAAAATTCCTGGCCAGAGGGGTATACGATACCTTTGATGTTGCGTCCAGGGCCGCTGCTCAAGGTGTGGTGATGCGCAGACTCTCATGGCTGCGTGCCTCCGACCTGGAGAATAGGATCCAGCAGCGGATTGCGGACTCCCCTTGCCGAGCGGACAATATTTTTGGAGAGAAAGTCGAACAGGTGGTAGAGCAGCTCCACCAACGGGATACCGCTTTCGACAAGTTCTCCCGCCGACAGCCTTCAGCATCTACCTCCTCAGGTAGACGTTTTTATGGGGGAAGGAAGACTGTTCCCTACTCTTCTGGTAAGCGTAGGTACAATCCTCCTTCTCGACAGCCTGCGGCCCAGGCTAAGCCCCAGCGCGCTCGCTCTCGTCAGCAGCGTGCGCCTCAGCAAGGCCCCACGGCTCCCCAGCAAAAGCAGGGGGCGAGCTTTTGACTGGCTCCAGCAGAGCATAGCCGACATCAACGTGTCAGTGCCGGGCGATCTGCCGGTCGGGGGGAGGTTGAAAGCTTTTCACCAAAGGTGGCCTCTTATAACCTCCGACCGTTGGGTTCTTCAAATAGTCCGGCAAGAATACACCCTCAATTTGGCTTCCAAACCTCCAAATTGCCCACCGGGAGCTCAATCCTACAGCTTCCAGCACAAGCAGGTACTTGCAGAGGAACTCTCCGCCCTTCTCAGCGCCAATGCGGTCGAGCCCGTGCCATCCGGGCAAGAAGGGCTGGGATTCTATTCCAGGTACTTCCTTGTGGAAAAGAAAACAGGGGGGATGCGTCCCATCCTAGACCTAAGGGCCCTGAACAAATATCTGGTCAAGGAAAAGTTCAGGATGCTTTCCCTGGGCACCCTTCTTCCCATGATTCAGGAAAACGACTGGCTATGCTCTCTGGACTTGAAGGACGCCTACACGCACATCCCGATACTGCCAGCTCACAGGCAGTATCTGCGATTTCAGGTGGGCACACGTCACTTCCAGTACTGTGTGCTACCCTTTGGGCTCGCCTCTGCGCCCAGAGTATTCACCAAGTGCCTAGCTGTAGTAGCAGCGGCACTTCACAGGCTGGGAGTGCACGTGTTCCCCTATCTCGACGATTGGCTGGTGAAGAACACATCCGAGGCAGGAGCTCTACCGTCCATGCAGAGGACTATTCGCCTCCTGGAGCTACTGGGGTTTGTGATAAATTATCCAAAGTCCCATCTTCTCCCAGTACAGAGACTCGAATTCATAGGAGCTCTGCTGGATTCTCGGACGGCTCATGCTTATCTCCCAGAGACGAGAGCCAACAACTTGTTGTTCCTCGTCTCTCGGGTGCGAGCGTCCCAGCAGATCACAGCTCGGCAGATGTTGAGATTGTTGGGCTACATGGCTTCCACAGTTCATGTGACTCCCATGGTCCGCCTTCACATGCGATCTGCTCAATGGACCCTAGCTTCCCAGTGGTTTCAGGCTGCTGGGGATCTAGAAGACGTGATCCATCTGTTCACGAGTTTTCTCAAATCCCTGTATTGGTGGACGATTTGGTCCAATTTGACTCTGGGACGTCCTTTCCAAATTCCTCAGCCACAAAGAGTGCTGACTACGGAAGTGTCTCTCCTGGGGTGGGGAGCTCATGTCGATGGGCTTCACACCCAGGGAAGCTGGTCCCTCCAGGAACGCGATCTGCAGATCAATCTCCTGGAGTTACGAGCGGTCTGAAACGCTCTGAAGGCTTTCAGAGATCGGCTGTCCCACCAAATTATCCAAATTCAGACAGACAACCAGGTTGCCATGTATTACATCAACAAGCAGGGGGGCACCGGATCTTGCCCCCTGTGTCAGGAAGCCGTCAGCATGTGGCTCTGGGCTCGCCGTTACGGCATGTGGCTCCAAGCCACATATCTGGCAGGCGTAAACAACAGTCTGGCCGACAGGTTGAGCAAGATTATGCAACCTCACGAGTGGTCGCTCAACTCCCGAGTGGTGCGCCAGATCTTCCAAGTGTGTGGCACCCCCTTGGTAGATCTCTTTGCATCTCGAGCCAACCACAAGGTCCCTCAGTTCTGTTCCAGACTTCATGCCCACGGTTGACTGGCATCGGATGCCTTCCTCCTTGACTGGGGGGAAGGTCTGGTGTATGCTTATCCTCCCATACCTCTGGTGGGGAAGACTTTGTTGAAACTCAAGCAAGACCGGGGCACCATGATTCTGATTGCTCCCTTTTGGCCGCATCAGATCTGGTTCCCTCTTCTTCTGAAGTTGTCCTCCGAAGAACCCTGGAGATTGGAGTGTTTTCCGACCCTCATCATACAGGACGAAGGGGCGCTTCTGCATCCCAACCTCCAGTCTCTGGCTCTCACGGCCTGGATGTTGAGAGCGTAGACTTTGCCTCTTTGGGTCTGTCGGAGGTGTCTCCCGTGTCTTGCTTGCTTCCAGGAAAGATTCCAATAAGAGGAGTTACTTCTTTTTATGGAGGAGGTTTGCCGTATGGTGTGACAGCAAGGCCTTAGATCCTCGCTCCTATCCTACATAGACCCTGCTTGAATACCTTCTGCACTTGTCTGAGTCCGGTCTCAAGACCAACTCTGTAAGGGTTCACCTTAGCGCAATCAGTGCATACCATTACCGTGTGGAGGGTAAGCCGATCTCAGGACAGCCTTTAGTTGTTTGCTTCATGAGAGCTTTGCTTTTGTCAAAGCCCCCCGTCAAACCTCCTACAGTGTCATGGGATCTCAATTTCGTTCTCACCCAGCTGATGAAACCTCCTTTTGAGCCACTGAATTCCTGCCATCTGAAGTACTTGACCTGGAAGGTCATTTTCTTGGTGGCAGTTACTTCAGCTCGCAGAGTCAGTGAGCTGCAAGCCTTGGTAGCTCATGCTCCTTATACCAAATTTCATCATAATAGAGTAGTCCTCCGCACTCACCCTAAGTTCTTGCCGAAGGTGGTGTCGGAGTTCCATATGAACCAGTCAATTGTCTTGCCAACATTCTTTCCCCGTCCTCATTCCTGCCCTGCTGAACGTCAGCTGCACACATTGGACTGCAAAAGAGCATTGGCCTTCTATCTGGAGCGGACACAGCCCAACAGACAGTCCGCCCAATTGTTTGTTTCTTTTGATCCCAACAGGAGGGGAGTGGCTGTGGGGAAACGCACCATATCCAATTGGCTAGCAGATTGCATTTCCTTCACTTACGCCCAGGCTGGGCTGGCTTTTGAGGGTCATGTCACGGCTCACAATGTTAGAGCCATGGCTGCGTCAGTGGCCCACTTGAAGTCAGCCACCATTGAAGAGATCTGCAAAGCTGCGACGTGGTCATCTGTCCACACATTCACATCTCATTACTGCCTGCAGCAGGATACCCGACGCGACAGTCGGTTCGGGCAGTCAGTGCTTCAGAATCTGTTCGGGGTTTAGAATCCAACTCCACCCCCCTAGGCCCATGTTTATTCTGTTCCAGGCTCCACTCTCAGTTAGTTGGATAAGTTGTTAGGTCAATCTCCGTTATGTCCTCGCCGTTGCGAGGCCGAATTGACCATGTTTGTTGTTTTGAGTGAGCCTGGGGGCTAGGGATACCCCATCAGTGAGAACAAGCAGCCTGCTTGTCCTCGGAGAAAGCGAATGCTACATACCTGTAGAAGGTATTCTCCGAGGACAGCAGGCTGATTGGTCTCACAAACCCGCCCGCCTCCCCTTTGGAGTTGTGTCTTCCCTTGTCTTTGTCTTGCTACATATGGGACTGAGGAACACGAGCTGGTTCGGGCGGGAAGACGGCCGCCCATGCGCGGTGCGCATGGGCGCGCGAGGACTAGCAGAGGCCTTTGCTAGTGAAATTTCCGTTTGGAGGGGCTGCCGTGGACGTCACCCATCAGTGAGAACAATCAGCCTGCTGTCCTCGGAGAATACCTTCTACAGGTATGTAGCATTCGCTTTATTCGAGAAGGGTGTGCCTTAGAATTTGCGTGGTGGCTTCCGGATGCATTTCTGGAGTCTCCCTGCCTGTCTCACGTCAAGGCAATTATTGTCAGGGATACTCTGGAACGGCTAATATCTCTCCATGCCATTTGTCCCATTCCATCGGGAGAGCTCAGGCAGAATTGGTATTCCACTTAGTTTGTTGTTCCTAAGAAAGAAGGTTCTTTCAGACCGATTCTGGACCACGTCCCGAACCTTCCTTAACCTCCACTTCCCCAATTGCAAGGGCGTGAAATACAAAGCGCTACACGCGTTAACCTTTTCTCACATGAGCACGCAGTTTTGGAATACACTGCCGCGCAACTTAAGAACAATCAACGAGCAAGCTTCCTTCCGCAGATTATTGAAGACCCATCTTTTCGAAAAAATTTACGGAAAGAAACAAAACACATAAAGGCCACACTTAATGTTCACTAATGCATCATACATTCACCTCTGAATTCTCATTCCCATAATATCACATCCCTCATACCTTTACTCACAAAAAGATATATACCTTATGTCCTCATGCCTTTTTATCGCCCTCCAAGCTCCCAGTGTTTCCTTCCAAAGTTTCAATGTTTATGTTCTATTGTTACATTCCCTAACGACACCTCAATTGTTTCGCATAACTCTGCACAATGTAATCCATAACCAATCTGTAACAAATTGTATTTCTAACATTTAACTCATATTGTAAGCCACACTGAACCCGCAAAAAGGTGGGAAAATGTGGGATACAAATGCAATAAATAAATAAAGCGGTCAATCGGGCCTTCAAGGTCTCCACATTACATATGCAGACCCTTCGATCGGTTATCGTGGCGGTCTAGCCCGGGGAATTTTTGACAGCCCTAGATCTTACCGTAAGTACATAAGTATTGCCATACTGGGAAAGACCAAAGGTCCATCAAGTTCAGCATCCTGTTTCCAATAGTGGCCAACCTAGGTCACAAATACCTGGCAAGATCCCAAGAAAGTACATAACATTTTATACTGCTTATTTCAGAAATAGTGGATTTTCCCCAAGTCCATTTAATAATGGTCTATGGACTTTTCCTTTAGGAAGCCGTCCAAACCTTTTTTAAACTCCGCTAAGCTAACCGCCTTTACCACGTTCTCCGGAAATGAATTCCAGAGTTTAATTACACGTTGAGTGAAGAAACTTTTCTTCCGATTCGTTTTAAATTTACTATATTGTAGCTTCATTGAATGCTCTCTAGTCCTAGTATTTTTGGAAAGCGTAAATGGATGCTTCACATACTACCTGTTCAACTCCACTCATTATTTTATAGATCTCTATCATATCTCCCCTCAGCCATTTTTTCTCCAAGCTTAAAAGCCCTAGCCGCTTTAGCCTTTCCTCATAGGGAAGTCGTCCCATCCCCTTTATCATTTTGGTCGCCCTTCTCTGCACCTTTTCTAATTCCACTATATCTTTGTTTCAACATTTTTTATTGAAGGAACAACTTAGTATATACAACCAGTTAACTCAATATATAATATAGTAAAGTATACAGCATTCATTAATACAAGTGAGTTAATAATTGCCATCAACAGTTTGTAAAAATTGTTTTACCCACCCCCCCATCTCACCCCTTAACTCCTCCCCCCAACTTTCCAGATTTGCAAGATTAACAAATTAACAGTTAATGAGAGTAATCATGGAGTTGCTTAATGATTCTAACAGTGCTCTAAACCCGTATCCTGATCTCATCTCATTTGTTCTCGCTGCATCTTGTGACCCGAAAAACAACTTCAGTTCTGAAAAGGAGCCCTTACTCTTGTGGCTCCCCCTCTAGGGTTCAACAGGATTTTCTAACAATTACATTACTGACAACCGGGTCATATATATCCATGCTATAACACATTAATTATGCTTAACAAAGATTGTCTTCCACGTTTATACAATAATACACACTTTTTTGTGTTCTTTGGTCTTTCACCTTTCTCCCCCCCCCCCCCCATTCCCTGCCTCCCCTCCCCTTCTCCAACTCTCCCTCTTCCCCCCCCCCCTACAATGTTCTGCATCCTCCCTACCCCTCTAATCTTACACTCCAAAGTTTCATATAGACCCTCCCTCCCCCCTCATGCCAACCTGTACTGAGGAAAGAGCATTCGTCGTTTGTTGTTTTCCAAGACAGGATGATAACAAATTTAGTAGTAGACTTCATCCACGTGGGCTAAGCCCCTGTAAGTAGTGATTCCAGATTAACATAAAATGCTTTTTCCGTTTCGGGTTTCCTTTTGCCTCCCTAGCTTCCCAGGTAGCTAACTCATGTACTTGGTTCCTCCATTGCCAATACACAGGCGGGTCTGGGGATATCCACTTTTGCAAGATGGTCTTACGGGCTACCAAACAGACCTTACAGCACCAAAGTCTAGCTCCCTTTGCCTGTGTTTTAAATGCAGGCTGTGTGTCCAACACATAATGGTCCCACGTCCCCCCTACTGGTGTTTGTATCGTTTTAGTCAGGAACCTCTGGATTTGCCTCCAAAAAGCACGGACGCCCGGACAATCCCAGAAGGCATGGTATAACATGTGGGTCTCGTGGGCACATTTAACACATTTCGCATCCCTTGTATTATTCATATGTCCCCATTGTTGTCCCAACATGTAAGCCCGCATAATCACTTTATATCCACATTCTCTTAGCCGTTCATCTATGGTAAGTATCGGGATACGTCCTAGTGTTGCCCTAATAAGTTCCCCCGAGTCTTGTTCCCACTTCTGTTTGATATATCCTAAATTTTTTAGAGGGGTGCTTTTCACCAATGCTCTCCCTATCTTGTTTTGTAGCTCCTCAAATTTTATGAGGCCCCCTTCCCCTCCTAGCAGGTGTTCCACCTTTGTGATTCCTTTCATTTCCCATCTAAGAAAGGTAGGGTTCCTCTGCCCAGGTTCAAAGTTCGGGTTTCCTCGAAGTGTTAATAATTCTGATATTTCTGGTGTTCCCCGTAGGTGTTTGACTAACGTCCTCTATGCCATGCACATTGGCTGCAGTAGATGACAGCGTTTGAATGGAACTGGGATCTGTCCTTGTCCTAGGTGCAACAGTGTGATGACATCATAGGGGGCAAAATATTCACGTTCTATCTCTAATGGTGTAAATACATTTGATTGGCCCACCCAGTCTCCTATGTGTCTAAGTAGGCAAGCTTGATTTTATAAAGCTAAATCTGGCATTCCTTGTCATCAAGCAGATGCAGCCATTACAGATGGGTTGTGTCCATCAACCAGCAGAGGGAGATAGAGAGCACACCTTTTTCAGTGCCTCATACCAGCTTGCTCCACTGCCTCACTTCAGTATTCTCTATCTCCCCTAGCAGAGTGGCTGCAGCTTCTTTGAGCTCCAACTAAAATCTGCCTGGAGGTTGCTCCTGTGTTTTTGCCAGTTGTTAGCAGGGGTGTTGGAGGCTATAGCAGCTTCACTTTAAAGGCACATAGGTTCGCCCTTTCCCTGCCTTACCCATACCTCCGTGGATGTGGACACATTGCTTAGCTTTCCCTGTCCTTCCTCACCAACAGTGGATGCAGGCACATAGGTTCGCCCTTTCCCTGCCTTTCCCACTCACCTGAGCCTCCGGAGTTCTATTTACCTCTGCTTTCCTCACAGCGTTAAAAAAAAAAAAAAAAAAAGTCGCGTCGCGCTTTGGCGCTTAGACGCTGGAACATAGGTTTTTTCTTGCCTTTTTCTGTGGGACCAGAGCTGTGATACTCGGTCCAGTGAGGTAAGAGTGTTTTCTGACTCCTCCGGGGTGGGCCCGCGATCGGGGCGATTTTGGCGTGAACCGCCATTTTGAATTTTACCGCCGCTTTCAGCGATGGCTGCGGAGACAGTAAAGTGCTGTTCCTAGTGTGGCAAGCGCAGATCAGCAGCGGGGCTCTGTAAATCGTGCTGTACAGACGTTAGAGCCGGCCCGAGCATGGCGAGCGACGATTCTTCGCGCTCTGAGCTGGTAGCGGGCGCCATTTTGAATTTACCACATGGTGTGACCTCCGCTGAGATGGAGAGTCCTGAGCCCGGGGGAGGCCTCGGAGTGAGGCTGATATGGGAGCTACTAGCCGCGGAACAGATCCGGGTGCCCAGGGTGAGTGTTTCTCCCCTGATTTTGTCTTATTAATGCATAAAGCATACATGCTTAAAAGAGCTCTCCCACAAAGCCCGGCATGGGCCTCTTCTAATGCCCCCCCTGGTGGATTCTAGCCTGGGTATGCCCTCTGAGGCGTTATTCCCTGATAATTGGCAGAATATGAAGCGCAGAAGGGCTCATTCCCCTTCAGAGAGTGCTGCACCTCCATTCCCCCCCCCCCCCCCCCGTGGTCGGGCTGCGAGGATTCGGAGGACTCTGGCAGGCCTTCATGGTCTGAGGAGCCAGAGTCTGGTGCAGAAGTGACTCAGGATCTGGACGATCCCTCCGCGGTGAGGATTTTCCACCGTGATGAGCTGCCAGCGCTTATTTCTGATGCCCTGCAGGCTCTCTCTATTGAGGACCCTGCCAGTGGCACAGCCTCCTTTGTGAATCCTAGGATGGCTAGTACCAAAAAGCCTGCTCGAGCCTTTCCATTGCATGACTCCATCCAAGAGCTTATTTCGGCTCAATGGGCTGACCCCGAGGGACCTTTGAAAGTTTCCCGGGCTATGGGGCAATTATACCCTCTGAGTGAGGAGCATATAGCTCGCTTTGCTATGCCTAAAGTGGATGCCCTAGTCACAGCTGTGACAAAGAGAACTATCCTCCCTGTTGAAGGAGGTGTTGCCCTGAAGGATATTCAAGACCATAGACTGGAATCAGCACTTAAACGGTCATTTGAAATTGCAGGTCTCACTATTCGGGCGTCTGCATGCAGTTGTTGTGCTGCTAGAGCCTGCCTGGCTTGGTTGCAACAGGCAGTGGAACAGCCTGGTGATGGAGCGGAGCCCTTTTCAGATGTGGCTCTGCGGATGGAGTCGGCCTTGTCCTTTCTTGCTGACGCCCTTTATGATATTGTCAGAGCTTCGGCTAAACACATGGCAGTAGCAATGGCGGCTCGCCGTCTTCTTTTGCTTCGTCATTGGGCGGCGGACATGGCCTCTAAGCAAAGGCGCTGTCCTGTAGAGACTCTTTTCTGCAGTTTTCAGAGTCCGGGGTCACGGTTCGGACCGTGCCTTCCTTCTTGCCTAAGGTGGTTTCAGCGTTTCACCTTAACCAACCTATTTTCTTGCCCTCCTTTGTCGAGGAGGAGTTTCCAGAATCTTTTGGGCAATTGCACCTGTTGGACGTGCGCAGGACTCTGCTGCATTATCTGCGAGTTACTAACTCTTTCAGGACCTCTGATCATCTGTTTGTTTTGCTATCCTCGCAGAGGGTCTCCAGCGTCTAAAGCCACTATTGCCCGCTGGCTTAAAGAATCTATCTTTTCAGCTTATTTGCTTGCCGGCTGGCCTCCGCCTGATGCCTTTAAGGCGCATTCCACTAGAGGAATTTCCTCTTCTTGGGCTGAAACTGGAGCACTCTCTCTTCAAGAGATTTGTAGTGCAGCAACATGGGTGGCTTCTAAGCTCTCTTTTGCCCGACATTACAGGCTGGATGTGGCTGCCAGGAGGGACGCACATTTTGGAGCGCAAGTGCTGGCGCGTGGTGTGGCTTGTTCCCACCCTATCTAGGGATTGCTTTGATACATCCCATCTGTAATGGCTGCATCTGCTTGATGACAAGGAAGGGAAAATTAGGTTCTTACCGTGATAATTTTCTTTCCTTTAGTCATAGCAGAGGCAGCCATGATCCCTCCCTGTCTGATGCTATCTGCTGTAAATCTGTTTCAGGTTCTGTTCGTGTTTCCTGGAGATTCCGTCCTTGGGAGAAAGTTGGAAAACAGTCTTCAGGATTCTTGTTCAGTTAAAGGAGGATGACTTAATTCCCTCCAGTTTCATGTTTTGGAGGATGAGTTTATTCCCTCCGGGAGGATGAGTTTATTTCCTCCAGTTATGTCTCAGTGGAGGATGAGTTTATGCCCTCCGGGAGGATGTTTCATTCCCTCCATTCTGAGTTAATGCCCTTTGTTGTAGGGCCATCGTTAGCTGTGAGGAAAGCTCATGTTATTCCCGTTGCGGTTTGCCATACTGCTTTGGAAGCTTCAAATACTGAAGAGAGGCAGTGGAGCAAGCTGGTATGAGGCACTGAAAAAGGTGTGCTCTCTATCTCCCTCTGCTGGTTGATGGATACAACCCATCTGTAATGGCTGCATCTGCTATGACTAAAGGAAAGAAAATTATCACGGTAAGAACCTAATTTTCCCATCACAGCCCCCCTCTATTCCATCCCCCCATCATCATTTTAGCTTGTATTTTGGGTTTCTTTTTCGCCCAGCAAAATCTGCCAAAGGCCCTAGTGACTTTCATTATGTCTCTGCATCTCAAACGAAGGGGAAGTGTCTGCAACAGATACAACCACTTTGGGAATATCACCATTCGTATTAAGTTTATCCTACCGTTCAGGGATATCGGAAAACCCTCCAATCTATCCAACTGGCTTCTTGTGTCTTCTAACATGGTATTTATGTTGAAATCATGTAGCTTCTCTAATTCCATAGTCAGTTTGATCCCCAGGTATTTAAACGATCCTGCCGCCCAGCTCAACGGAAAATTATGATCCCATAGGTTTCTCAGTGCCTCAGAAGAGGCTAAGGCCTCTGACTTAGTCAAGTTCAGACTAAGGCCTGCATAGTCTCCATATTCTTTCAATATCTCCATTAACGCCGAAAATGATGTTAGGGGGGTCTGTGATTAGCACTAGGAGATCGTCTGCAAATGCTGCTATTTTGAACTCGGCCTGCCCCATTTGTATTCCTTGTACCATCGGACTAGTTATTATGTCCCAGATCAACAGGTCAAGTGGTAAAATAAATAACAACGGGGATAACGGACATCCCTGTTGGGTTCCCCTTTGTATTAGGAACTCCTTCGATTCCATCCTGTTGACCCGCACCCTCGCTTTTGGCTTATAGTAAAGGGCCCGGACAGCTGCACTATATCTTTTTTGAGATGCGGCGTCCAGAATTGAACACAATATTCAAGGTGCGGTCGCACCATGGAGCGATACAAAGGCATTATAACATCCTCATTTTGTTTTCCATTCCTTTCCTAATAATACCTAACATTCTATTTGCTTTCTTAGCCGCAGCAGCACACTGAGCAGAAGGTTTCAACGTATCATTAACGACGACCCCTAGAGCCCTTTCTTGGTCTGTGACTCCTAACGTGGAACCTTGCATGACATAGCTATAATTCGGGTTCCTCTTTCCCACATGCATCACTTTGCACTTGCTCACATTAAACGTCATCTGCCATTTAGACGCCCAGTCTTGTAAGATCCTCTTGTAATTTTTCACAATCCTTCCCGCGATTTAACGACTTTGAATAACTTTGTGTCATCATCAAATTTAATTACCTCACTAGTTACTTCCATCTCTAGATCATTTATAAATATGTTAAAAAGCAGCGGTCTCAGCACAGACCCCTGGGGAACCCCACTAACTACCCTTCTCCATTGAGAATAATGACCATTTAACCCTACTCTCTGTTTTCTATCTTTCAACCAGTTTTTAATCCACAATAGAACACTACCTCCTATCCCTTGATTCTCCAATTTCCTCTGGAGTCTTTCATGAGGTACTTTGTCAAATGCCTTCTGAAAATCCAGATACACAATGAGGCATATTTTCAAAGCACTTTGGGAGGCTAAGTTCCATAGGTTTCTATGGAACTTTGGGAGGCTAAGTGCTTTGAAAATGAGCCTCAATATCAACCAGTTCACCTTTATCCACATGTTTGTTCACCCCTTCAAAGAAATGTAGTAGATTGGTGAGGCAAGATTTCCCTTCATTAAATCCATGTTGATGTTGTCTTATTAATCCATGCTTTTGAATATACTCTGTAATTTTGTTCTTAATAGTCTCTACCATTTTGCCCGGCACCAGTGTCAGACTCACCGGTCTATAATTTCCCGGATCTCCTCTGGAACCTTTTAAAAAAATTGGTGTTACATTGGCCACCCTCCAATCTTCCAGTACCATGCTCTATTTTAAGGATTAATTACATATTACTAACAATAGCTCTGCAAGCTCATTTTTCAATTCTATCAGTACTCTGGGATGAATACCATCTGGTTCAGGAGATTTGCTACTCTTTAGTTTGTAGAAGTGCCCCATTACATCCTCCAGGTTTACAGAGAATACCATTTCCGACACCGGTATCCCACCCAAATCTTCCTTGGTGAAGTCCGAAGCAAAGAATTCATTTAATCTCTCCGCTACAGCTTTGTCTTCCCTGATCACTCCTTTTACTCCTCTGTCATCTAGCGGTCCAACCAATTCTTTTGCTGGCTTCCTGCTTTTAATATACCTAAAAATAAAATTTTTACTATGTGTTTTTGCCTCCAGTCTTTTTTTTCTTAGTCCCTCTTAGCCTTTGCATTTGACTTGACATTCCTTATGCTGTTTCTTATTATTTTCAGTCTGTTCCTTCTTCCATTTTATGAAACATTTTCTTTTAGCTCTAATAGCTTCCTTCACCTCACTTTTTAACCATGCCGACTGTCGTTTGGTCTTCCGTCCTCCTTTTTTAATATGTGGAATATATTCTCCTGGGCTTCCAGGATGGTGTTTTTGAACAGCATCCACGCCTGATGTAAATTTTTGACCCTCACAGTTGCTCCTCTAATTTTTTTTTTTTTCCCACCGTTCTTCTCATTTTATCATAGTCTCCTTTTTTAAAGTTAAACGCTAATGTATTTGATTTCCTATGTATACTTCAAAGCTCATATCAAATCCGATCATATTATGATCACTGTTATCAAGCGGCCCCAGCACCATTACCTCCTGCACCAGATTATGCGCCCCACTAAGGGACTAGGTCTAGAATTTTTCCTTCTCTCATTGGCTCCTGTACCTGCTGCTGCATAAAGCTGTCCTTGATTTCATCAAGGAATTTTACCTCCCTAACGTGCCCCGATGTTACATTTACCCAGTCAATATTGGGGTAATTGAAATCACCCATTATTATTGTGTTGTCCAGTTTGTTTGCGTCCCTAATTTCCTTTAACATTTCTGCATCCATCTGTTCATGCTGGCCAGGTGGACGTTAGTACACTCCTGTCACTATCCTTTTCCCCTTTACACATGGAATTTCAATTCTTGAGACCTTTACCAAATACAGTGCTTCTCTACTGCGCGTATTTCTTAATCCAAACTGGAACTGATGCTATATTTTTGAACTGAATCTAAAAAGACAGATATTTGCTCACTCATAATAGCTTCAACCTGTTTGATCAGTGGTATTTTAGCTATAAACCTAAAATTGATAGGTTCTGATAGGTCTTCACTTGTGGTTTTGGGGATAGGTGTTTAAATGATTTTTCCCATAGTAGAAGAAAAAAAAAGCCTTCTGACAGTAACATGTTTATAAAAAAAAGTAATCCAAGTGTAGATAATCTCAGGAGCTGAGTTTTATAGAGCTGCTTGGACAGGGGTCAAGACGACATGAAGATTTAGAAAGCCTATCTAAAACAGATTTAACTTTCACTGTTGTTACAGGGGCGAATGTTGTCCAAATTCTATGAACTGGTGAGGTAAGGTTAGCACTAGC
This sequence comes from Microcaecilia unicolor, assembly GCF_901765095.1. Classification (NCBI taxonomy): domain Eukaryota; kingdom Metazoa; phylum Chordata; class Amphibia; order Gymnophiona; family Siphonopidae; genus Microcaecilia; species Microcaecilia unicolor. The sequence continues at coordinate 209,100,906 of NC_044035.1, read as the reverse complement.
ACAGACATTTATACCAGGCAGCTCTGTAAAACCAAGAGAAAGTGTAGAATGAATTGTATTTACTTTTTCTTCAAAATATTTGCACATTCTTCTGCAACTGGCTGTTCTAGCCCCCTCAGTTGATCCCTTAAAACAGGTGAGTTTCCTATAAAATTTAAAAAGTATCTGGTGGTTTAAATTCTCTTTTCCTATCAGTTGTGAATAATGTTCCTTTTGTTTTTCATTCATTTCTCTGTTATAATGACTAATTTTTATGTTCCATACTATTTTAACTCTACTATCTCCTGATTTCTGCTAGCGCCGCTCTAAATGGCAGCATTCTTGTTTTAAAAAGAAAGTAATAGTCAAACTAAGGAGAGGTTTTAAGAATGTATAGTGTTTTTGAGGTTAGTGGGGCTAAGTCATCCAATGAACAAGAAATGGAATTATTCCATCTATCTGACAAAGTTTGAGGTGAGCTCGGTGTTTCTAATTTCAATTGCACTAGTTCCCAGGATATTTTCTGATCAGTTTTTGATTGGATCAAAGCTAAATTAGAATTGGTCTTTGGTTTTCATTTGGTCTGAATAAATTTTAAAATAAATTTAGACCTAAACTGATCTGACGAAGAAATATTTTGCCAGTGACAGTGGTCAATGTACATAAGTAATGCCACACTGGGAAAAGACCAAGGGTCCATCGAGCCCAGCATCCTGTCCATGACAGCGGCCAATCCAGTCCAAGGGCACCTGGCAAGCTTCCCAAACGTACAAACATTCTATACATGTTATTCCCGGAATTGTGGATTTTTCCCAAGTCCATTTAGTAGCGGTTTATGGACTTGTCCTTTAGGAAACCGTCTAACCCCCTTTTAAACTCTGCCAAGCTAGCCACCTTCACCACAATGTCCGGCAAAGAATTCCAGAGTTTAATTATGCGTTGGGTGAAGAAATATTTTCTCCGATTTCTTTTAAATTTACTACACTGTAGTTTCATCGCATGCCCCCTAGTCCTAGTATTTTTGGAAAGCGTGAACAGACGCTTCACATCCACCTGTTCCACTCCACTCATTATTTTATATACCTCTATCATGTCTCCCCTCAGCTGTCTCTTCTCCAAGCTGAAAAGCTCTAGCCTCCTTAGTCTTTCTTCATAGGGAAGTCATCCCATCCCCGCTGTCCTTTTCGTCGCCCTTTGCTGCACCTTTTCCAATTCCACTACATCTTTCTTGAGATGCGGTGACCAGAATTGAACACAATACTCAAGGTGCGGTCGCACCATGGAGCGATATAATGGCATTATAACATCCTCACACCTGTTTTCCATACCTTTCCTAATAATACCCAACATTCTATTCGCTTTCCGAGCCGCAGCAGCACACTGAGCAGAAGTTTTCAGCGTATTATCGACGACGACACCCAGATCCCTTTCTTGTCCGTAACTCCTAACGTGGAACCTTGCATGGGTTCAAGGCTGACTTAAAAATATAAACCAGAAGATCTAATGCATAGGTTCACTCCTTTCTCCCAGCTTCTGCACTCATGTCACCTGCAGCAGTGGACTAAAAAAACCCCAGCCAGCTCCCCAGTCTAAGCAAGGAACGAATTTTTAACTGGATCTAGCAGAGCATAGCCAATATAAATGTACTAATCCTGGACGACCTGGGAAGGAGGCTGAATTTTGTTTCCAAGAAAGGTGGCCCATCTTAACCTCAGACCAATGGATTCTACAAATAGTGAAGGTTACTCTAAATCGACATCAACCTCCTCCAAATTGCCATTGCCTGCTAAGAGCGACAAAATTTAGCTCTCAGCATCAGGAAATGCTTGCAGTGAAACTCTCCTCCATTCTAAAGACCCATGCGGTTGAATCCATTGCACCAGAGGAAGAAAGGATGGGATTCTATTCCAAGTATTACTTGTGCCCAAAAAGAAAGGGGATTTTGTCCCATCCTAGACCTCGGGGCCATGAACAAATTCCTGGTGAAAGAAAAGTTCAAGATGATTTCACTAGTGCACTTTGTTTGACACAAGCTTGTTTCTGAATATGCTCTCTGGTCTTAAAGGATACTTAAACCCACATTCAGATACGACTGAGTCACAGGAGGTGTCTCAGATTTTCAAGTAGGGAAACACCTAGAGCTGTACATAGATTACAATTTTTAATCACATGATTAATCGTAATTAAAATTTTTAATTGTGCAATTAATTGCATGATCCAAATGTAAAAGAGTTGAAAGAAATTTGCATGTACACATTACATTTTTTTTATTGTTCCTTAGCGTTCAACAAATAACTTTGATTCCACGTTTCCTTAGAAGCACACAATTCCTTCAGGCATGTGAAAGGCAATTCTGTAAGCTGAAATTCCATTTTCTACCAGTTTGAATTAGTGACCCGGTTCTGATGTTTATAGTCGTAGATTTCACTCATTATCAATCTTTTCAAAGTTTTCAACAATTTTTTTTATTGATGATTAGTGGCATATCACAAATAACCTGAAATATTCAACTCCAGTATAACTTAGCTAGTAATATAAACAGTTTGGCATGGCAACATCAACTTTTTATAACAAAATGAAAGGAGGCCCCAATCCTCTATTAACTATTCCCCCCCCCCCCAAACCTAAACCTCTTACCCCTTACCGTCTAACCTCTCACACCTCTTCCCCCCTTTACCCCTCTCCCCCCCTTACCACTTGAAACCAAGCCCCCCCCCTCCCCAATGTCCCTCTAGGCTTGGACTCTGATAGCCCAAAAGGACACCCCCCCCCCTCCCCAATGGAAGCTAAATGGTTTTGAAGACTTGAAAAGACCAATGTGTAACAAATATTAGATAGTGTTGAGAAGCAGACTTCGCCACAGAGGGCTCAACGTCTGCAAATAGGGATACACTTTGGGGACCCCTTCACATCTCTTGCCTCCCAAGATGTCAACATATGAACCTGATCCCTCCAGCACCAGAAAGCTGGTGGCTCCGGTGATGTCCAATATTGCAATATCTTTTCCGGGCCACCAGAGTTAGTTTACGACACAGGTGGTGAGCACCTCTAGACAAGGAATGGAAGGCCTTAGGCTTATCCAACACAAAGTGGTCCCAAACCCCTGGATGTCATTTCCCAGTATTTTAATCATAAACCTCCTAATACGCTCCCAGAAGGTCTGGATACCTGGGCAAGCCCAAAAAGCATGATAAAAGGAGTGAGGACGAAAACCACACTTGGCACAAGCATTATCCCCTGAGTTCCCTACATGAGCCAACTGTTCCTTAGTGATATAAGCACGCAGAACCACCCTAAAGCCACACTCTCCTAATCTGTTATCTATCGTTAGGGCTGGGATACCCCGCAGTGTAGCCATAACGTCCCAACCCACCAAGGAGATTCCCGATCATTACCAATCTTTTAAAAACTTCACTTTTGATCAAATTCAATTAAATCTCGGAGTTCACAAAAATCTGTATTAAATATAATCTGAATTGTTCAACTCCATCTCTAAATCTATGGAAAATATGAGAAATTTTGCTCTAGCTGGCCACCTTAATTCACAGTAAACGGAAGCATTATTTGTACTGTAAAGACACTGTGTGTCATGGACAGATGTCAGTAAAACCAATATTAAAGAAGTAACAATTATCTTGCTTATCACAGCTAGCCAAAGACATTACATCAACAGTGCTTACAGTTACACACTGGTTTAAAAAAGAAGAAGAAGAAATCATATTGTCCTTTGATTAAACTGACCCCCCCACCACCCCCCTCTTCTCTCTCTCTCTCTCCCCTCCCTGGCACCTCAGATGGGAGAAAAGGGAGAGAGAGAGAGAGAGATGCAGGAGCAGTTAATTGTGTTAAATTTTTTAAATGCGAGTTAATTGTTAACGCATTAAATGTGCAGCCCTAGAAACAATATTATCAGTATTGCGTTCTACCATTTGGTCTCGTGTTTGCTCCCAGAGTTTTTACAAAATGTGTTGCAGTAGTCCCAGCGTCACTGCACAGACTGGGAGTGCACATGTTTCCCTACCTGGATAATTGGCTGATCAAGAGCATGTCGAGGAAAGGTGCTCAATCAATGTAGAGGACTATTCGGGTGTTGGAACTACTAGGGTTCAGCTACCCCATCTGTTCCCAGTACAGCAATTGGAATACATTTGAGCGCTGCTAGACATAGTTTGGTCTTAAGCCCTACCTTCCTTAGCAATAGCGGATGCACTCATTTGCATTGCTAATCAGGTTGCATCAGTCAACAGGTTACAGCTCAGTAGATGTTATGGTTGCTAGGCCATATAGCCTCCACCATGCATGTCACACCCATGGCATGCATCCATTTGAGAGGTTACTAGTAAACTTTGGCTTGCCAGTGGTGTCAGGTCATGGGGAATCTGAAGGATAAGTACGTAAGTATGGCCATACTGGGACAGACCGAAGGTCCATCAAGCCCAGCATCCTGTTTCCAACAGTAGCCAATCCAGGTCAAAAGTATCTGGCAAGATCCCAAAGCAGTATAATACATTTTATGCTGCTTATTTTAGAAATATGCAGTGGATTTTCTCCAAGTCCATTTTAATAATGGTCTGTGGACTTTTCCTTTAGGAAGCCATCCAAACCTTTTTTTGAACCCCGTTAAGCTAACCGCTTTTACTACATTCTTTGGCAACGAATTCCGGAGTTTAATTACACGTTGAGTGAAGAAATATTTTCTCCGACTTGTTTTAAATACACTACTTTGTAGCTTCATTGCGTGCCCCCTAGTCCTAGTATTTTTGGAAAGAGTAAAGAAGCAGCTCGCGTCTACCTATTCCACTCTACTCATTATTTTATAGATTTCTATCATATCTCCCCTCAGTCGTCTTTTTTCTAAGCTGAAGAGCCCTACTACTTTAGCCTTTCCTCATAGGGAAGTAGTCCCATCCCCTTTATCATTTTCATTGCCCTTCTCTGTACGTTTTCTAATTCCACTATATCTTTCTTGAGACCCGGAGTCGCGGCGGCAACCAGTGGCGGGTGACTCCCATGCCTGGGCACAGATGATCTTGCTGTCTCCCATCTTGAGCCCCTGCCCGGAGCCGCAGTGGCAGTCGAGGGCGATCGACTCATGCACCGGACACGGATGATTTGATCCCCCGTCTCGGGCCAGCACATCACCAATCACCCGAACCACTCAAGGCGAACATAATAGAGACGATTCGATCCCGGCTCGGATCCCGAATAACCCGTCCAGCATCGAAAGAAAGAACATCCAGGCCTTACCCAGTCGGGATTTTACAAGACCGCGTGGACTCGATCACGCGCGTCCTATCCCATAATAGCGACGCTGCAGATACGAGTAAGGGCATGGAACAAATTGCCTAATATCTTGCGACCCGACCTAGAGATCCTACCCGACCGACGATCAGATCCAACACTCCATGATCTCCATGAGACTTATAAGCGCCGGACGCGAACCGCGGGACTGACTCCACGTGGAAGGGAAGGTGTTCTTCCAAGCATGCTCCCATGCTTCCAGGTCTTAGTTGCTTATTCTACATCTCATAGCACCACAATGAAGCAAGATCGATAATGCCTTTAATGATCATTATACACCTGTAATTTAACTGTTGCTAGGTTTTCCATAGCACCATATCGAAGCAAAATCTGTAATGCTTATTAGGCATCTCATATCATATCATTGCATGTAAAATTGTAAATGTTTGCTAGGATTACTAGGTTGTCCATAGCATTATACTGAAGCAAGATCTGTAATGCTTTTAACTGCTTAGTAGGATCTCATATCATAATAATACATCTAAAATAGTAATTTAAATGCCTTAAATGTTTGCTAGGTCTTCCATAACATTTTAATGAAGCAAGATTTATAAGGCTTTCTAACTGCTTATTAAGCAGCTCAGAACATTATATTGCATCTAAAACTGTAATTTAAGTGCTTTTAAATATGTGCTAGGTTTTCCATAGCATTTTATTGAAGCAAGATATGTAATGCTTGTAACTGCATACTAGGCATCTCATATCATAACATTGCATCTAAAACTGAAATTTAAATGTCGATTAATTGCTTGTCATGTATCTCATTAGCACCATATTGAAGCATGATTCATAACCTACTAAATACCTTCTAAATGCTTCATAGACATCTCACAATCTTATACTGTATCTGAACTGTAATTTGCTAAACACTTCCTAAAAAACTAACACTGATATGAACCCTAGCAAATTATTATTCCTAATCACCCACTATCTCTCCCTAATCCACCACACAACCATATCCCCTAACATAGGCATCACTACACCCACAATTCTCAAACCATCCACACAACACATACACAACATGCCTATCCAAAAAATTAAACTAGGGCACGAAAAATCCACTAACCACGGTCACCATCAACAGGAAAGAACGAAAGGACATAACAAACTTATACATCAAGAAGACAGACAACTGATAAAAAATTAACACTACCTCAAATCCAACTGAACCACCACCAACACATACAAATAGGATACATCAATGCCAGATCAGCAGTCAATAAAACCACGATACTAATTGACTGGATTACAACTGATCATCTCGACTTCCTACTTATCAGCGAAACTTGGATCCATGATCCCAAAGAGCCGATAATTTTAGAGCTCTGTCCCCCAGGATACAAAATTACCCACTGGACAAGAGAAGGAAAAAGAGGAGGAGGCATAGCAATAGTCTATAAATCTCAATTCACAGTCACAACAACAGCAGAATCAATTCTTCCCCAGCTCGAAATAGCCTCAGTCAGAATCAACCACTCCAACTTACGTGATCACTTAAACCTAATCCTATTTTACAGACCCCCTGGCAACTGGCAAGACACACAAAAGCACTTTCTGGATTTCATGGCGAATACTTGTGTTTCCACCCAGAACCTTCTCATAGCAGGAGATATCAACCTTCACCTTGAAGATACTAACTCAAACAATGTACGCGAATGCAAAGACTTCCTCCAATTATGGGAGCTCCACTGGCCAAACATACAACCCACCGATAACAAAGGACATACACTAGATATCATCACCCACAAATTCTCATCAGAACCAAACCTCACACCAATAGGCACAAAATGGACAGCCAAACCGTGGTCCGATCACTACAGTGCAAACATTTCCCTCCACTGGAGAACAAAAAAGACACAACAAAACAACAAATCTACACTACAAGAGGCAAAATAGACCCACTAACATTCTGGCAACAATTATACACCGACGAATGGACAACACCTACAGACTCACCCCAATTTCTTCAAGAATTGGATAACAGATGCAGAACAATACTAGACAATATAGCACCACTTCAAACCAGAACCTCACATAGAAAAAACTCAATACCATGGTTCAACGAAGAACTGAAAGAACTAAAAACACAGGTCAGAAGATTAGAAAGAGCTTGGAGCAAGAAAAAAGACGAAAATACACTCAAAGACTGGAAACAACTATAAAGAAAATACAAATACACTATCATAAAAACTAAAAGGACATATTACAAAACCAAACTACAAGGATACACACAAACTCTTCTCACTCGTAAACAATCTCTTAAATACTAACACGGTTACCTCCAACAACACAGATACCCCATCAGCAACCAACCTTGCAAATTACTTCAAGGAGAAAATCATAAAGCTCCGACTCATGATACCTACCAACATAACGGATTACACAAATATCCTTGAATTTCTACACCCAAAACCCGGGGAACACCCAGCAAGATCGATCATGGACCAACATTGACACGCTTTCATCAAATGAAATCTCACATTGGCTCGGAAAATATGCCAAATCGCAATGCAAACTAGACATTTGCCCTAACAGTCTAATAAGATCTGCACCCAAACAATTCAAAGCAGACCTCACGAACCATGTAAATTACAGACTCCAAAATGGGCTCTTTCCCACAGATAAAGGAAACATCCTACTTAATCCGCTACCGAAAGATGCTAAGAAAAGCACAATGGACCTAACCAACTATTGCCCAGTAGCATCTATTCCACTTATAACCAAATTCATGGAAGGCATAACGACGAAACAACTTACGGAATACCTAAATAAACACTCAATGCTGCACGAGTCTCAATCAGAATTTCGGTCAAATCACAGCACCGAAACAGTTCTTGTGTCCGCAATGAACTCATTCAAACAAGCAATTGCAACTGGTAACAACATACTCCTCCTACAATTCGACATATCCAGTACCTTTGACATGGTTAATCATGAAATACTTTTACATATACTAGAATACTTTGGAGTAGGAGGCACAGTTCTCAAATGGTTCAAAGGATTCCTGACCACAAGATCATACCAAGTAACAACAAATGCGGACAGATCACTCCCATGGACACCTGAATGTGGAGTTCCCCAAGGATTCCCCCTCTCACCAACTTTATTCAACCTAATGATGATACCTTTAGCCAAACTTCTAGCCAATCAAAACCTCAACCCCTACATATATGCAGATGACGTCACAATTTACATCCCGTTCAAACATGATCTAAATGAAATCACCAACGAGATCAACCAAAGCCTCCAAATAATGCACACCTGGGCAGATGCATTCCAACTAAATGCAGAAAAAACACAATGTCTTGTACTTACCTCACAATATAACACAAAAACCTTCTCCACCATAGCTACACCATATCGTTCTCTTCCTGTTTCACAAAACTTGAAAATTCTTGGAGTCACCATTGATCGAAACCTCACTCTTGATGTCCACGTGAAAAACACTACGAAAAAGATGTTTCTACTCCATGTGGAAACTCAAAAGAGTAAAACCTTTCTTCCCAAGATACATTTTCCGTACATTGGTACAGTCACTGGTAATAAGCCATCTGGATTACTGCAACGCACTGTACGCTGGCTGCAAAGGACAGACTATTAAAAAAACTCCAGACTGCCCAGAATACGGCCTCCAGACTCGTATATGGAAAAACTAAATATGAAAGTGCAAAACCCTTAAGAGAGAAACTCCACTGGCTCCAACTTAAGTAACGCATTGCATTCAAGATCTGCAAGATTGTACACAAAATCATTCACGCAGATGCCCCAACCTACATGCTAAACCTCGTGGACCTACCTCCCAGAAACGCCAAAAGATCATCAAGCAAATTTCTCAACTTTCACTTCCCCAGCTGTAAAGGACTAAAATACAAGCTGATGCACACCACCACCTTCTCTTACATGAGCACGCAGTTATGGAATGCATTACCCACAGATCTGAAAACAATTGACGAAACAATTACCTTTCGCAAATCTCTGAAGACATATTTCTTCAACAAGGCCTACAATGAGAACCTACAGCCCCACTAATCCACTCCACCAACCCATTCAGTTATGAAAGCCCACCTTCTATAAATACCCTAATAAATTCCTTCTTTCTTTTCTTAATCTCTGCACAATATTAACTATACTTGATATACTGGAATAACTATGTTAACAATACTTTGTAAGCCACTTTGAGCCTGCAAATAGGTGGGATAAGGTGGGATACAAATGCAATAAATAAATAATAATAATTGTCACTCCAGAGTCATAGCAATCCCTTCTTTAGTGGGCAGTTCCAATTTTCTCCTCCCTGGAAAATTCTGATCATAGATGCATCTGACCTGAGATGGGATGCTTGTGTGGATGGGTTTCACACCCAAGATTACTGGTCTTCTCTGGAGATCCAACTGCACATCAGTCTCCTACAGATCCAGGCAATTTGGAGTGCGCCAAAGGCTTTCAAAGATTGGGTGGTGAACCAGATTATTCTCGTTCATTGCATCCTGATTGTTTGCACTCTTTTAACAAGCAGGGTGATACAGGATCTTACCCCTTGTGCCTGGAAGCAGTTGGATTATGACAGTGGGCCACCAGCCATGGCATGGTACTCAGAGCCATATACCTGGCAGAGAAAGACAACAGTCTGGGAGACAGTTTGAACAGGATGGGGCAACTACATGAGTGGTCTCTCAACATGAGCGTGGTCTTTGAGATCTTCTGAGAGTGAGACATCCCCTTGGTGGATCTCTTTGCCACTCATCTCAACAATAAAGTCCCTCAGTACTGCTCAAGACTGGGATCATATGGCAGGCTAGCATCAGATGCCTTCCTTCTAGATTGGAGAGGGGGGGAGGGCCTTCTGTATGTGTATTCTCCAATCCCTCTCAATCAGGACTGGGGTACCTTGATCCCTGTTGCACCTTATTGACCAAGACAGATATAGTTCCCTTGTCTTCTAGAGTTGTCCTCTAAAGAACCTTGGAAACTAAATTGTTTGCCGACCCTCATCACTCAGAATGCGGGATCTTTTCAACATCTCAGTTTCTAGTCCTTAACCCTCATGGCCTGGATGTTAAGAACTTAGAACTTGGTTCACTTCAATTGCTTGAGGGTATTTCCTGGGTCCTGTTGGCTTCTAGAAAAGATTCTACTAAGAAGTGTTATACTTTCAGATGATAGAGGTTTTCCATCTGGTGTTCAGCCTGCTAGTCAAAACTCAGCCCACCAACTTAATTTTTCTAGCCTGCAGAAGCTCATTAGAAGCACAGATTTCTCCGATGAGATCCCTGCTTCCCTACCGCAGCTTCTCTAATTGTGAGCTTGAGCCGCTTGGCACTGGAAGTTTGAGTTGTCCGACAAGATCACTGCTTCCCTACCGCAACTCCTTTAATTGCGAGCTTGAGGCATGTGCAACTGGAAGTTTGGGTTGGTTCTGCGGTTTTAAGGCTCACAAGACTTGATACAATGAGACCAACCCAAACTTCCAGTGCTTTGCAACTTAAGCTCACAGAGGTGTTGCGGTAGGGAAGCAGGGATCGTGCTGAGGGCTTTGCAGCTGAAGCCAGGTGAGGAACGATGAGTTCAATTAAAGAAGACTTTTTTTTTTTTTTTTTTTACAGCTTTTTCCTCCTTTGCTACTTTATGCTCAACTGATATAAAAATGAACCAAAGATGAGTGAAAACAGGGGGTGTACATGAGATAATGGGTGAAGGCAGGAGGAGGGCACAGATGAGAGGGAGAGAGAAAATGGGTGAAGACGGGGGAGGGGGGCACATATAAGAGAGAGAATGGGTGAAGGCAGAAGGTACATTTGAGACAGAGAGAGAATAGGTGAAGACGGTGGACTTAGGGGAAAGAAAATGGGGTGAAGGCGGGCATATATGGGAGAGAATAGGTTTAGATGGGTGGGCATATATAGGAGAGAATGGGTTTAGTTGGGGGGGGGGTGAAGACGGTGGACACATGAGAGAGAAAATGGGGTGAAGGCGGGCATATATAGGAGAGAACAGGTGAAGGCGGGAGCACATATGGGGATAGTAGGTGAAGGCGGGGGAAGAGAATGGGTGAAGGTGGGAAGCATGTATGGGAGAGAACGGGTGAAAGCAGGGGGTCACATGTGGGGGGTATATATGAAGGAGAATGGGTGAAGGTGGGAGGGGTATATATGAGTGAAAAAGAATGGGTGAAGGTGGGTGGTATATATGAAAGAGAATGGGTGAAGATGGGGGGTATATATGAGTGAAAAAGAATGGGTGAAGGTGGGGGGTATATATTAGTGAAACAATGGGTGACGGTGGGGGGTATATATGAGTGAAAAAGAATGGGTGAAGGTGGAGGGCACATATGGGGGAGAGTAGGTGAAGGTGGGGAAGCACATATGAAAGAGAATGGGTGAAGGCGGGGTACACGCGTGAAAGAGAATGGGTGACGGCGAGGGGACACATGAGTGAAAGAGTGGGTGATGCGGGAGGGGCACATATGGGATTCTCAGAGCGTGAGTGAGTGCACATGCTCGCACACATGTTTTGGCCCTCCAAATGTTGCAAAATATAAAATATGGGCGCCAATAAGATCTGGGGCAGGGTTGTCCAACCCTTTTCTTTCTTTTGTCCCACCCAAAAACTGCTTGAATATTTTCTACACCTTTTCAAGGCTGGTTTAAAAACCAACTCGGATCAGTACAATTCTTGCTTTCCATCACCATGTAGAAGGTAAGCCCAATTCTGTACAGTCTCTACTTGTTTGCTTCATGAGAGGTTTGCTATAGAGAGTTGCACAGGGACAGAAATCCAACCCGTCCCCGTAGGAATGTAACTCGTCACCACTAGTCCCCGCCATGAGTAATCTCCATCCCCACTCCCGGCCCACCCAGTCCCTTCCGCACCACAGGCTCCTTGCTCCCCCCATCCCAAAAAGAGATCTGTATGAAGTATTTGACTTATGAAACCACTTGTCCCTGAATCATGCTTAAAACAGAATAATCCATTTACAGTGAAACCCCGGTTTTCGTCGATAATTCGTCCGTAAACTACCGAAGAAAACCGAGGCAACAAGCAATTTTTCTTTTAAATGAATAAAAAAGACTAGTGTATAGAATAAATGAACATTTAACATGGCATTTACCTTTCTGAAGACTCTTCTTGGTGTATGGAAGATGGAGAGAGAGGAGCAGAGGTTATTGTTTGGAAGGGGGATCCCCCTCCATAAGGTCACTATCTGGGAGGGTCACTTCCTCTCTTGTTCTTTTGCCACTAGGATCAGCTTCTGGGGGGGTCACTTCCCTTCTTGTTCTTTTGCCACTAGGACCAGCTTCAGAGTCTGTGGACCCATGCTGCACAAGAAACGTGTCCAAAGAGGTTTGTTTCTGTCGCCTCTTTAAGATTTGCCTAAAATGGGGCAACACATTATCATTGAACAACATGCTTGCAACAGCTTTGTATGGGTGATTTTTCTCCACAAACACCTGTACTTTACTCCACATGGAGAGGATGTTCTTAATCTCTGAAGAAGGCGCATTCTCTACTCTCTACTGTTTCTTCCTCATTATCTGAAGCAACTTCTTTATCTGCCGTCTGTTGCACTTCTAGTTGAAGGTCTTGCAGCTCTTCAGTGGTGAGTTCTTCTCTGTGGTCATCCATCAACTCTTCCACATCCTCATCACTCACCTCCAAACCCATGGAATTACCTAAATGACTAATTGACTGCACAACATGTGTAGGGTCATCAGGTGAAGGATCTAACCCTTCTAAATCTCTCTCATGCACACATCCTGGCCATAATTTCTTCCATCCACAGTTTATCGTCCTGGATGTCTCTCCCTGCCAAGCCTTATCTATGAGGCTGATGCAGTTGAGAATGTTGAAATGGTTTTTCCTGAACTTTCTTAAGGACAATTCTGTATCTAATGTCACCTCAAAGCACCTTTGTAACAGTGCTTTTGTGTACAGTTTCTTGAAATTGGAAATGACATTCTGGTCCATGAGCTGGATGAGTGGTGTGGTATTAGGGGGCAGGAACTTCACAGTTATAAAACTGAACTGCTCCAACAGTGCATCTTCCAAACCTGGAGGATGTGCAGGAGCATTGTCCATTAACAGGAGGCACTTAAGGGGCAAATGATTTTCCTAGAGGTATTTTTTCACACTCGGGCCAAACACTTCATTCATCCACTCAATGAAAGTTGCCCTCGTGACCCATGCTTTCTTGTTTGCTCTCCACATCACACACAGTTAACTTTTGATCACATTGTTTCTGCTAAATACTCTAGGAGTTTCTGAATGGTACACCAGTAAGGGCTTCACTTTACAATCACCACTAGCATTACCACACAACAGAAGAGTAAGCCTATCTTTCATAGGCTTATGTCCTGGTAGTGCCGTTTCCTCCTGTGTAATGAACGTTCTCTTTGGCATTTTCTTCCAAAACAGGCCAGTTTCATCACAGTTGAAGACTTGTTGGGGGATGAATCCTTCAGCATCTACATAATCTTTGAATTCAGACAAAAATTTTCAGCACCAGACTTGTCCGAACTCGCAGCTTCTCCATGCCTAGTAACACTATGTATGCCAGTGCGCCTCTTGAATTTTTCGAACCAGCCTCTGCTGGCCTTAAAATCACTTAGTGAAGTAGCACTTGTCCCGGGCATTTTCTTTATGAGATCGGCATACAGCAGTCTGGCCTTTTCACATATGATGGCCTCAGAAACAGAATCACCATCTGTTTTTGATTGATCCAAATTAATAATAACTTCCACATCTTCAATTGTTTGTGATCTCTGTTTTATCGCATTCTCACCTTTTGCTACTTTTGCCTCCTTTATTGCTTCCTTTTTTGCAACGATTGACTTCCCGTACATGTGGGCGATTTCAGCAATCTTAATGCCACTCTCGTATTTTCCAATGATTTCCTTCTTCAACTCAATCGTGTTCCTGTCCTTCTTCTTTGAAGGACTGCTGCCCATAGAAACTTTTTTGGGTCCCATGATGAGAGCAGGGACTTTGATACAGGCACTCAATCAGTAGCAGCAGTATTGTGGCAAAACGACGAAATTTGGGTCCTAATACCTGCAGGGACTTTGATACAGTCACTCAATCAGTAGCAGCAGTATTGTGGCAAAATGACGAAATTTGGGTCCTAATACCTGCAGGGACTTTGATACAGGCACTCAATCAGTAGCAGCAGTATTGTGGCAAAACGACGAAATTTGGGTCCTAATACCTGCAGGGACTTTGATACAGTCACTCAATCAGTAGCAGCAGTATTGTGGAAAAACCACGAAATTTGGGTCCGAAAACAGCAGCAGTGTGATCCCACAACCGGAAACAACACCCCAGAAGAACGACACTTGAGAACGCAAGATTAGCTGTGTAGTCATGCTGACGAATTCCAAGGCAATCGACGAAAACCGAGATGAAATTTTTGCGAAAAAAATCAATGATAACCGAAACCAACAAAATCCGAAGTCAACGAAAACCGAGGTTTCACTGTATACAATATAGATGAGGTGAAGATGTGATTCCATGTGCCCCAATGAAAGGAGAGTTTAATTTTACTTCGTCTTTATAGCACCAGGCTTCCAAAGGCAGATTGCAACAGTTAAGATGAACCCATCAGTAAATAGGATATCCTCACTGAAACTTGGCCATGTATTACTGTATTGTACAAAACAGCGTAGAAAAATGAGCACAAAACACAGCCCTTATTAGTGCTGTTTCTACCATCTATAATTTTTGAAACCGTTTTAGTGATATTCAGTTTTTTTATTTTTTTGTTCTTTTTTTGTTTTATTTTTTTTAATTTGTCTTTATTAGCATCAGTACCATACATGCTTGCATTCTACAAAGTCTTGTACAATACAATTTTACAACTGGCAATCATTAAACAGACAAGTTCAGCCGGCCCTTTGCTGTACATATGACCTTCTCGCAAAACACACTGGCTCTGACATTTTCTTTATTTCCCCTGTCTAACTATTCCTCACCCCCCCCCCCCCCCCTGAAGCTCCTCTGTCTCTCCACTCAAAAAAGAAAAACATTCACTTCTTCCCATAGCAGCCTTCCCTTATACCCCCCTACCCTGATCCCCCTATCCCCCCCCCCCCCACCTGCATATTGCCCATTCTGTGAAAGAGCTTTACAAGCTTACCAGTTCCTCAAACTTTTTCCAAATCGGTGTATATTGTCTGTTGTCTAAATTTAGGGAATGCCCATACAGTGAGTTCTCATATTTTGCCAAATCTTTAGCCTTTGTTAACCAACAGTTGTAGGGTACTGGTTTCTCATTTGTCCAAAACTGTAAGGTAGACTTTTTAGCTGCTAGTGTTGTGATGTATAAAAATCTCCTCTGGGGCAGGGAGAGCCCTTGATCTATTAGGTCTGCCTGATCCCCCAGCAATAGTGATGGGTAGGACCACTCCACCGTAACTTGCAGCACTGTGTTCAGTATTTTAAAGATCTCATTCCAAGTTGTCAATTTGGGGCACTCCAGAAAGGCATGTAGAAAGGTACCTGTTCCTGTGTGGCATTCAAAGCATATATCTGAATCCCACAGCTTCATTTTCACCCCTCTTTCCCTAGTAATGTATGCCCGGTGAAGTAATTTAAACTGGGTTTCATGCCAATCCGCTGATTTAACCATGTCAGATAACGTCACAAACATTAAATTGGGCCAAGGGGTCACGTGACGCTATGCACAGGAGCAGACGCTAAAAAGGTTGCTCCTGCCTTCTCCTCAAGAATCGAGCTACTAAACTCGCTCAAAAGAACTTTCAAACTGCCACCCGTGAGAGGAAAGATCATTGAAACGACAGGAGATCCCTGATCACCTCTTTAAAAGATTATGGTGACAAAATACGCTCGAAAAGAGAAAGATAAGAGCCGATCGACTGAGGACAAAATGGCGGCGCCGGCGAGCCCAGGAACATCAGCGGTTGGATCCGCATGGGCCGCCGAGATCGTAGGTGAAGTCACACAGGCCCTAGAAGCCATACTTGAAAAAAAACTCAGCTCGCTGGACACTAAATTAGAATCGCTACACAGTAGTGTAACTCAGATTCAACTGGATATGACAAATTACCAACAACGAGCTAGTGATACCGAAGATCGAGTCGGAATATTAGAATCAGAAGTCAGTCAGTTGAAAAAAACACTTGCCTTGTATGACGAAAAGTTTGGAAGACTTAGAAAACAGATCCAGACGGATAATCTTCGCATAGTAGGTCTGGCGGAGGGGCAAGGAGGATCGTGACTTGAGCAGATATCTTGAAACGTGGCTAGCAGATGAGCTTGAATTGCCGGAGGCACTGGGCCCGCTGAAAATTGAAAGGGCACATCGCTTGGGCCTAAAGCAGACGGTGGAAGGAAGACCACGTGTGGTTATTTGTAAAATTCTTAATTTTGCTCATAAAAACGCGATTCTACAAGCCTTGCGAAGTGGAAAAGAGCTGCACAGCGGGAATCGTAGAGTGCTCTGTTTCCAAGACTATTCGTCAGCGGTGGCAGCGCAAAGAAAAAAGTTTTCGTCAGTCTGCTCCGAGCTCGTCAATCGGAAAGTCAGATTTGCGCTGCTTTACCCGGCAAAATTGAGGGTTAATCATCAATCGGGAACAAAGCTGTTTACTTCAGTGGAGGAGGCGCAATTGTTTGTACAACAGATGGCAACGGGTCAATAATGTTGGCGATGTAATACACAGAACTGCTATAGAACTTTGGATTACAAATCACCTTGGAAGATATTGAACATGAGAAACGAACGCCCAGAGGAAACCCACGTAGATTGGATATAGTATGGTAAGATGTTCTTTTTATGTGAACGTCTACTGAATAAGAACCCTAATTTGAGACATTGAATTTATATAAAGTATTGATGAGCATGAGAATTGAGTGGAAGACAATATGGTTGGCGGGCATTGCTAGGATATTGGTGACGCTGTATAGGAAGGATATGAGACCCTGATAAATTAAAGGGAGAGCTAGATTACCATTTGGACAATTGTTGGTGCACTGACACTGTTTGAACATTATCCTGCTCACTGAGACCAGCGTTGCAAATTCTAAACATCCTGATATAAATGAAAGAAACAAAAACAAACTGTTGTTAAGTGATGAAAGTATAGCTCACTGTTTGGGAAGATAAAATACCCGATAGGGGTGGTTGTGGGCTGGACAGAGAGGACTGAACATGTAATAGGGCAGTTGATGTGGTTTAGGTTCATCTACTTTATTTGGAAGGAGAAAGGAAACACTGAATGGAGGGGGGTTGATTGGAGGGGAACATACAGGAATAATCTGTCATAGTCGTTAGACGAATAATGATGAGCAAGAAGTATCATGGAAAGAGGAGTAGGGGCGTTCTAAGTGACCTGATTCCTTAGGGAATGGAAGGGACTAGGGGGGAACTAAGAGGGTTAGGGAGGGGGGAGATTGGGTCAAAACGGGGGTTGGGTAGATGGGGATTGATTTATTCAGTGTCATGTAAACGAAGGCTGAAGCCTGTTAGAGCCTGGTATTCACATGAGGGAGGCTGGAGGCTGGGCTGGTCTCTCTCAAATGTAAAAGATATCTTGGGGATAGATAGGCTGAATACCAGAAGTTAATAGATTAAGGTAGCATCTTGGAATATAGGAGGTATTTACTCCCCCATCAAGCGCTCTAAGATTTTGCGACACCTTAAGCGCATTGGAATCGATATAGTGATGCTACAAGAAACGCACTTGTCAGATATTGAACACATTAAATTGGCTAGGTGGTGGGTTGCAGACTGTGTTGCAACTGCGGCCGTGGGGCGTAAGGGTGGGGTGGCAATACTTTTTAGAAAAGGGATAGCAATTCAGGTGCACAAAACGATACGAGACCCGGAAGGTAGATTTGTTTTCTGCATTGTTACTCTGAATCGACAAAAATTAATTTTGGGTAGCATTTATGCTCCTAACATAATAGATGTAAAATTCTATAAGAAAATGCTTAAACAGCTCATGCAGCTAGAAACACTGCCTATGATATTAGGAGGCGATTTTAATATGACCTGGGATCCTATACTAGATAGATCACATCCCCCAACTGATTTAAGAAGGATAAGCACTAGGGGTTTGCCTGACTTTTGCACCACGCTTGAGCTAGTCGACATCTGGAGGACACTGCATCCACTAGAAAAGGAATATACACATCAATCTAGAGCACATGGCACCTCGGCTAGAATTGACTATTTGCTTGCTTCCCGCACACTACTCACAGACATTACAGAGGCACATATAGATCCCTGCGTTATATCGGATCATTCGGTGATACGAATGGGCTGGAGTGGGGGAGAGGAGGAAGACAAATTAAAAAGTTGGACGTTTCCAGCTTACTTGTTAAGAGATGCACGGTTTGGGGAATACTTACAAAATAAGTGGACTGAGTATAAACATTTCAATGAGGGGTCGGTAGGGAGTACTACTAATTTCTGGGAAGCCGCGAAAGCAGTTTTAAGAGGAGAAATAATAAGTTATGTCACCCAATATAAACGTGCAAGAGATAGAGAAATTGTGCGGCTTGAAAGGCAACTGGTTAAATTGAATAGACAATATGGTTCAACCCCAAGTACTAGGATCAGACAAGAGGTGATGGAATTACAAACAACCCTGAACTCACTTTTGCATGATAGAGAATTGAAATCTCAAGCCTATTATCGGTTTCAACTATATCGATATGGGAACAAAGGAGGCAAATACCTAGCTAGACTTATTGCATCAAAATATGCCTCAAGGACTGTAACAGCTATTAAAACTAAGAAGGGCAATTGTCTCCACTCCAATCAAGAGATTAGATTAGCGTTCCAAACATATTATCAAAGTCTCTATAAAGCATCAGAACAAGAGGGACTTTCAGGAGAGATGTACTTGGATGGGGTTCAGACCCTGAAATTACAATTTAGTGATTGTAATCAATTAAATGCCAAAATTAGTGCAGACGAGGTGGCTTGGGTGATAGCTCAGAGTAGGTCAGGCAGAGCCCCTGGCCCTGATGGATACAAAGCAGAATTTTATAAGTTAATGGAGACTCGGTAGTCCTACATTGGTCAAAGTGTTCAATGAATGGATGGAAAGTGGCAAGATGCCTGCACATTTAAACTTGGCCCGGATAGTGGTATTCCCTAAACCCAAAAGAGATGAAAAGCTAGTAACTTCTTATAGACCCATCTCCTTAATTAACCAAGAAGCCAAATTATTTGCCAAAATTTTAGCAAATAGATTAGGCAGGGTACTACCCATCTTATTCATACGGCCCAGGTAGGATTCGTGCAAGGAAGATCAATCACCAAAAATTTGAGGAGAATTATAGCGTCGTCGGAGGGATTGGGCCACTCCCATGACCAGGCTTTAATGATAAGCTTCGATGCTGAAAAAGCATTTGATAGAGTGGAGTGGCCCTTTCTGTACTCGGTGCTAGAGAAGTACGGATTTCAGGGTAGCTTTATACAAGCGATTAGAGCTCTGTATTACCTACCTAGAGCGCAGGTTCTGGGAAACGGTAATGTATCAGGTGAAATTCAAATTGGTAGGGGTACTAGGCAAGGGTGCCCACTGTCACCCCTCTTATTTGCGCTCCAATTGGATCCTTTAATTAGAGACATATGTGATTGCAAAGCGATCCCTGGGATACAGGTTAGAAATCAAGAATTTAAACTTGCTGCATTCGCTGACGACTTATTAATGATAATTACAAAACCAAAGGAGACTTTACAGAATCTTTTGGAGATATTTCGGGAATATGGAGACTATTCGGGCTTTAAACTAAACATAGACAAATCTGAAGCTCTTGCAATAAATCTAGATATCCAAACTATCTGGCCGGATGGCTTTCCATTGAAACGAGCGACAAATTATTTTACATATTTAGGGATTTTACTGCCGATCAAACCGAGAGAGATTTATACTTTAAATGTCACCAGACTACTGGAGCAGACAGCTCGGCAGTTGGATTCATGGGGCACCTTAACGCTGTCCTTAACGGGGAGGATCGGCCTCATCAAAATGGTGATATTGCCGAGATGGCTCCATACATTACAGATCCTGCCCATAGTGTTACTACAGAAGGATATAAAATGTTTGTATCGCTTGGTGTCCAGATTTTGTTGGGCCAAAAAACGAGCTAGGATGCAGTTGAAATATATGTTGGGTGCATGGAGACAAGGGGGATTGGGAATACCCAATATTAAATATTATAATATGGCATGTCTGTTGCGGCAGGTACAAGATTGGCTATTTCACTCCCAGGAACATACACCTTTAGAGATAGAAGAAGCGTTGTATAATCCATATCATGGTATAACACTAGCTCACTTACAGAAAAAAGAGATTCCACATAGACTTAGACATAATGTGCTGCTTAATTCCATCAGAGCAGCATGGAGGTTCTTAGGGACATTAATGGGTGGAGATCCAAGAGTGACTGATCACATAAATATAAGAGGCAATCCTGCATTTGTGCCAGGGCTGGAAAACAAAACTTTTGACAGATGGGCACAGCTAGGAGTGACTCGCTTAGCAGATGTATTGGGAGAGAATGGGGACATAATACCGTTACCGCAGCTGTTGGCTCAGGGTGAGCAGGGATGGGGTGACAAGTACGCGCATTGTCAACTTAAACACTATATACAAACTTTAGATAAAGAAGCATTGCATCGTAAATTGGGGAATAACATTGAAAAAATTTTGATGAGATTTCTGAAAATGCTCCATCCATATCTCATATACATCAGAAACTATGGGGGATAGCTCTGGGGAAAGAGCTGACCCAGATTAGAAAGAAATGGGAAAAGGATGTGGGTCACAATCTGGAATCTTGGGACATTATTGCACAGATAAAAGATATACCAAGAATAATAGGGGGAGCAGCTTACAGGGAATGTGCGTACCGGATTCTTCATAGAGCCTACTTTACTCAAGTTCAGCTATATAAATCTGGGGGCATTGAGACAGCTCTTTGCTTGAAATGCAATTTATATGATAATTCTTTATTTCACGCGCTGTGGGGTTGCGTAGTAATACAGAGATATTGGAGACAAATAGTTACTTACTTGACATGTGTGCTGGGTACTAGAATAAACATGAATGCACTACAATTGGTATTAGATCTGAAAGAACCACCATTAAGACTAAATGCCGATAAAACATTACTGTATCGTAAATTATGTCTGGTGGCCAAGAAATGTATAATGCAATGTTGGACGGTAGCCACACCGCCTTCTTACTGGCATTGGCGTAACCAGGTGCACCAGCTGCTGGTGTGGGAGGCGAAAGAGGTGAAAGGATATTGTAAAAGGAAAGCGCGATTTCTTAAAGTATGGGGATGCTACTTAGACAAAATGACACAGAAAGGTCGAAGCCTTGTTGTTAATAATTTGTAATGGTATATTGTTTCATCATGACACTGTATGGTAACTAACATGAGTGAGATAAACAAGGGGGGAGGATGGGAGGGTGGGGGGTAAGGGAAAACTTGGAGACAGTTAGAAAAGCTATGTAATACAGCAAAGTTATGTTCATGGATGTTTTTTGAATTGAGAAACAGTATATTGAAGTATTTCATTTCCTTTTTTTCTGTACACTGTTTTCAATAAAAACGTTGAAATATAAATTAAATTGGGCCTGTGAATAAGTTGTCCCCAAGTCCACATTCCATCTAACCACAGCGCCTGCCTCTCTTCTGTCTGAATTTCAACAACTTATACCAAGTCGAAAATTTATTGCCTCCTGGTGGCAAGCGCAGTATCATCTCATCCAGACCACCATACTTCCATAACTCCCCATATTTCCCCCACAACTGCTGCCAATAGTGTCGTACTTGCAGATAGTGTAGCATATCAGTATTTGGGACCTTCCATTTCTCCTTCACCTGAGAAGGTCAAGAAGCTGGTTCCCTCTGGAGATACCAAGTTCCCCAGTGTCACGCACCTGTTCCCTGCCCACCTTTTAAACATGGAGGGGCCCATGCCCGTGGGAAAATCTACCAATCCCACCATTCGCATGAATGGTGAGACAAATGGGCTCCTAGCCTGTCGGGATCGCCACCATTTCCAAGTAATGCAGAGCGGTGTGAGAAAGCTGAGCTGCCTATTGGCTGGTGTACCCCTCCCCGGAGGTGTATGTAGTAAGTTTATGAATGTATACGGAGAGCACCAACCGTCCCACCACTGTGCAGGTGTAAATTTTGACTGACCCACCAGGCCCTCATAATTCACATTAAAGCTGCCACATTATAAAGGCATAGATCTGGCAAGTTAAGGCCCCCTTTTTCCTTATTAAGCACTAACACCTGATATCCTATACACGCCCCCTTCTGCCTCCAAATAAATGACCGGATAATTGAACGAAATAATCGTTCGTTTTGTCTCCTAATCCAAATAGGCATTGCTTGTAGCGGGTACAACAATTTAGGTAGCAGTACCATCTTAACCATATCTACTCTCCCAGATAACGATATGGGAAGATCTTTCCATCTTACACAGGTTTGTTTAATCTTATCTATCTGGTTGAGAATATTTCTCTTGTACATCACTATGGGGTTAGTACTCAGATGAATACCCAAATATCACATTGATTGTTTCACAGGTGGAATAAGAAGGCTCCCAAACTTAGAGTTAGCCTGGCCATCTGCCAGAAGAAGGAGCTCGGATTTATCGCAATTGACTTTCAAGCCCGATATACCCCCAAATTCCTTTACTATAAGTAAGGCCTGGTCTAGGTGAATGAAAGCATCCGCTAAGTATAATAAGATATCATCCGCGAATAGGTTAATACGAATCTCTTTCCCCCCCACACCCCCAACCCTCTTAGCTGATCACTTTGCCGTATTTTGATCGCCAGCGGTTCAATTGCCAAAAGGAACAAGAGTGGAGACAGCGGGCACCCTTGTCTCGTTCCTCTCTGCAATTCAAAGCTGTCAGTCAGTGTGTTATTTATCAGTAGCCTGGCTTTTGGTTTGGTGTACAGAGCCTTTACCCACTCAATGAATCTACCTTGAATCCCATATTTCTCCATTACCCCCAAAAAAAAGATACTGCCAGGATATACTATCAAATGCTTTTTCCATATCTAACCCGGCGATGGCTTCTTTCCCTTCTTTCCCTTTATACATGTGTGTAGCCGCCAGAGCCCTGGTGAGATTCATCGAGGCATATCGCCCAGGAACAAAACCCGCCTGATCTTCGTGGATAACCCTAGGTAGTGATATATTCAATCTTCTGGCTAGAATAGCTGCCAGTAGCTTACGTCCTGATTTAATAAAGATATTGGGCGGTACGACCCCACTTGTCCAAGGTCCTTCCCTGGCTTAGGTAGCAATATAATGTGTGCCAGATTATTTTGAAGCGGTGTTGCCCCCCCCCCCCCCCCCCCCCGGACATGCTGTTGAACATATCCAGTTATGTCCTCTAATAAGATCTTATAAAATTCTGGCCCATAACCATCTGGGCCTGGAGCTTTAGTCAGTTTGAGTGCCTTAATGCCCTTTCTAAATTCCTGCTCTGAAATAGGAGCACTCAAACTTTGTACCTGGTCTACATTGAACTGTGGCATATTTAGGTCTTTAAAGAAAGCATCTCTCTGCCCTGGGTCCAGTTCTTTCTCTTCATAAAGGGATTGGTAGTACTGGACAAATTGTTTTTGTATTTGGGCCTTCTGTTGATATTCTCGTCCTGAACTATCCCTCATCGAGGTAACTACCTGTCTCTTTCTGTACGGCCTCACTAAATTAGCCATAAGCCGTCCAGCCTTATTCCCCCACTGAAATAATTTATATCATTGATAATATATGTCCCTTTCGGCCCGTGTACTAAGCAGACGATCAGTTTGTGTTCTTAATCTTATCATAACGTCCTTATGCATCTTATCCAGGCTACTCTCATGTGCTCTCCGGGCTCGCTGGTACTCAATGGATAGTGCTAACAGCTCTGCTTCCGCTTTTTTCTTTTTCCTTGCAGTTTATGCCAAGATATGACCTCTCAACACCACCTTTGCCGCTTCCCAATATATACTGGCTTCACCTCTGGGGAATAATTGCGTCTCTTATAGTCTGCTCACTTCTCCCGTATATAAGCTCTGAAGTCCTTATCCCTATATAAAGAAGGGGAGAATTTCCACACCCTCTCGGTGCCACCCTCTGTGTACGTTATGGATATTGAGATTGCCGAATGATCGGATAGAGTGTTTTCAAGTATGTGTGCTGCCTTGACTATCGGAAATAAGGACTGAGAGACAAGGAAGTAGTCTATTCGGGAGTACATGTTGTGTGGGAGGGAGAAAAATGTAAATTCTGTGTCATGTGGGTGTAAAAGGCTCCAAATATCCACCATCTCCAATTGATTTAGCATGAAATTAACGCCCTTATGCTCCAGCCCCTTCCTTCTGGGTTTAACAGGTTTGCAGTCCAAGGTTTGGGTCTGCATGTATATTAAAGTCACCTCCCATTATCAGCTGATAGTCTGGATAAGAAGCCACCCTCGCCACTATATCGGAGAAAAATTTATGATTATATACGTTGGGGCCATAAAGATTACACAGACAAATTTTTTTCCCCAGAGCTCCCCCAGCACTATTACATATCTTCCTTCTTTATCTTGCAATACCTTATGGGTGATTAATGGAAGCTGCTTATGTATTAATATGGCTACCCCCCTCTTCCTACTATTGTAGGAGGAGTACACTACCTCTCCTGCCCATCCCTTCTTCAGTTTTGCGTGTTCAGAGTTGGACAAGTGTGTTTCCTGGAGGAAGGCGACATCCGCCCCCTCTTTTTTCAACCAAGACATTATTTTGGTGCGTTTAATTGGGGAATGAATGCCATCCATATTCAAAGAGAGAATTGTCAAGTTAAACATCTCCAGTAAGATTTACAGTATTAGGCATGATCTTGTTTCCGACTTTCCAGCAAGCCTCCCAGCCTAGCTTGCCGGACTCATTTGTCCCCTGTGCTTTGTCTCCATGCACTTGACTTCTCCACTCTGGCCCATGCAGGCATGCTACCCCTACTCCCTCCCCTCCCCCCTCCCCCCTCCCTCCTCCCCCCTCTATACTCCCTACCCCCCCTCATTCGCACTTTCCCACCCTATCCTCCCTCCCAATCCCTCCCCCCCTACCCTCTTAACCTTCTTACTATTCCACTTTCCCATCCTTCCCCTTCCCTCATCCATACAGCAAGAAACAAAGAACAAGTTCCCCCCATCCTCCCTGCCCGTACTTGCACCCCCTTCCCCCTTAACTTAGCACCCACAACAAATTCAACAACCCATTCAAAGAATACAAAAGCGTATATCAAAAAACTTCTAACTTCTCAACACAGTCACTGATCATAGCGACCTCACCAGACTGGTCTTTTCGCAGCTCACGGGCTTCAGTGTGCTTCATTTTACACTCCGCTTTTCTGCTGTGTTCATAAAGTGAATGCTAGATAAGCTGGTGTACAACAGACTTGTTTCTGTCCGATACTTTCTGTTCAAGCCGCCCCATATTGCTGTTGGTAGGTTCACTGCATATTCTCTCTGTGATCTTCCCTGTTTAGTCCTTCCATAAAGACTCTGGCCTCCGATGCCTCCGAAAATGTCAGGGATTTCCCGCCATGCCATACTCGTAACTTCGCCGGATAAAGAAGCGAGAATCTTATTCCTTTATTATACGGTTGTGTGCACGTGGGGCCATTGTGTGTCGAAGTGTGCGCCAACCGTCATGGAATAATTGTTAAACTGCAGGATTTTATGGCCATCATATTCTAGCTTTGCCTGCCTGGAGCGACCGTTTTTTAGCAACAGCTCTTTTTCCCTCCAGTTAGTGTAATGCGCAGTTGCTGTTGGGGGTTTACTGTCCCCGTCTCTCCACACCCCAATTTGGTGCTTGCGATCGCATTGCCATGTGCCTGCGTTTCCTTCAAGGTCCAATTGTGTCGGCAGCCATTTGCTTAAAAATTTGTACAGTTCGCTGTCTTTCTCCGGCAAGCCTACCCTCCCGCAGGTTGTTCCGGCGATTCCGGTTCTCCTGTTCTTCTACTCTCTCTTTAAGGGCTGCCGCTTCTTTCTGTAGATCTGCAATTTGGGACGCCATACCTTGCGTTTCGTCCTCCTGCATGTGCACTCGCTGTTCTACTTCCGATAATCTGCGGGATTGCGAATCAAGTTTTTCATTTATTTCCTCCACTGCAGAATTAATTTTGTTCAACCGATCCTCCAACGCCGCTGTTACCGTCAAGGAGATCTCTCTTGCCCAGTCGCCCGCTAGTTTCTCTGATACCGGCGGGGACTCCGGGGCCATCGCCATCTTGGTAACTTTCGACGCTGCGGCACTTTTGTTTCTCAGGCCGCCCTGGTTCTTCGTGGGCATACCTTTCCCCCCTCACAATCTATTATTGAATTTTCCACATTAGTACCATTTTGAGGTCGAACACTCTTCCTTATGCGCCTTTGGGGTACAGGATAATCAGGTATAAAGCAGATTTTTGCACGGATTCTGCGGAGCGTTCTGATCCTGCTGCTGATCAGGAAGCGGTCATCACGTGACCCACCGATATTGAGTTTTTATTTCATGATATTTATATTTCTTCGATGACAAGCAGGCTTTGTTGCTCTCACTAGTGGGGTGACGCCAATCTGCGTGGCCTGGTCCGGCATTTGCCATAGTGTCTGAGGAGCTGGAGCGGACGGTTGAGGAGCAGCTTTCAACTTCTTCTGCAGCCTGCTTTTTCGACTTGGCCTGTTCGGTGGCTCTCATCTCATGCTGCCACGGTTGGGTGGCTGGTTGCCACTGTTCAATCCAACTGAATCAAAACCTTCTCTACCATCAGAGACTGGCACAGGCAGCAAAAAGGGGTTCAGCCTACACCTCGGCCATCAAAATAACACCTGAAGTGAAATATCACCTGGACCATTTTGGACTTTTTTCACCTTTCCTTATTGTCTATTTTTCTCTGTTTCTTTGTTTCTATCTAATCAGTTTCTGATTTCATTGTACTTGTATCTCCTCTGATCTGGCCAAAGCCTTTCAGTGCATTTTCCCTCCCCATCTTCCTCTGATCCTTCTACCCTCTCTACTGTCATTGTAATTGTTTCCTCAGTTCATTGTAAGCCGCTTTGAGGCTGCTTTAAGTGGTATAAAGTGGGGTATAAATGTTCTGAATAAATAAAAGAGACAGCTTTGTGGAGCGCGTACCATGCTCCTCCACCCATTTGCGAATGCCTTCCCGCCCATTGAGCAAAAGCGGTCTTCTCTTCTCTTTTTTTCTCGTGAGGAGAAGGTGTTGTTTTTTGTCCTTTCCTCTCTCGCCCGGTTTTATGTTTTATTATTTTTTTCTGTCGTCATCGGGCCACTTTTAGGCCTTGACTTCAGTCGGGTCTCTCCCTTTGTTTTTCTCTGTTCATTGCCCCTTTTTCAGGCACCAGTGAGTTGTTTAATTTATAAGACAAAGTTTTTCCATGCATGCATGTCCTCGATTCCCAGTGGCTTCAAGCGCTGTACCCAGTGCAATTGGACCATCTCGGGGAAAAGACGTCCCTTCTTGGTGTCTGCAGTTTCTTGGGCCAAACCATAGCCTTGCTGTGTTCTGTCTTTGCATGAAGAAGAGGACCCAGGTTTCCCATGAGGCTCAATGAGAGAGAATTTTGGAAGCCAATTCTGGTTCCTCGACATCTGCATTGAACATCGCACCGGTATTAGGAGCGTCGGTAAGCATGGCTGCTTACCGACCCTTAGCCACTGGGAGCAGTGAAGCATCGAGTTGGGTCTCCACCTGTCTCGAGGCCTCCTGCTATGCAGGCCCCCCCCGGGACCGTCCATCATCGGACCCGACACCGAGGCAACCTGAGGATTCAACGTCGTCCTTGTTGGTATCTAGAAACCTTGGTGACACGCTTCCGATGAAGGCCCAAGAAGCATCGTCATTGGTACTCCTTGATTCATGGTGGTGGGAGCTCCAGTGCGTTGAAAGGTTCGGCATCTGAGAAGCGTCTGCACCGGAAGAATTGCACCCCCTCCATTTAGGAGTTCCCAATGCGCCTTTCCCCAAGCAGCTGAGATCCTGCTCCTGCTTTGACCCCAGTGGTTCTGCAACCTACATCTTTGCTGGCACCCGAGCATTTCCCGGTGTCGGCCCTTGATGAGTGCGTCTGGGCCTTGCTCACTGAGCTGCTGCATGACCTTATGCAACTGTGTGCTTCGGTATCGGGGGTGTTTGCGACTAACCTACCTCTTGTTGCGTCCCCACCTGCCCCTCAGCCTGTGGTGCGGCCTCCAGTGCCACGTGTGGTCCCGGTTTCGACTGCCACCCAAGCCAACACCCCCTCAACTTCGTTGGAGGAAGCATCACACGAGTAGAGGTGGGAGTCGACTTCTTGACACCGCTCTCAAGGACATGGTTCCTCGGCACCAAGGCAGGTTCAATCTCGGAAGTCCCATAGGGAGATACTGTCCCACACCGAAGAAGAGCGTTCATGGGATTCAGAGGAGGATCCCATATACGTTTCTTCAGATGATTCTTATGGGATTCCCTCTGAATCCTCCCCTTTACCTAAAAGGAGATGGTCTTCGCCGGAGAGCCTTTCATTTCCATCTTTTGTAAAGGAAATGGTGAGGCCATTCCATTTCCTTGGAAGTGGAGGATGAGCCCAGGGCCAAGATGCTTGAGGTCCGGGACTATACATCTCCTCCTTAGGAGGCTGTGACTGCACCTCCTCCACAAAGTCCTTGTCAGGAAATGGGAGTCCCTCTGTCGGTCCCTGTTATTTCTAGTACTACTGCTACTGCTGTTTAGCATTTCTATAGCACTACAAAGCGTACGCAGCGCTGCACAAACATAGAAGAAAGACAGTCCCTGCTCAAAGAGCTTACAATCTAGTAGACAAAAAATAAAGCAAACAAATCAATTAATGTATAGAGGAAAGAGGAGGGTAGGTGGAGGTGAGTGGATACAAGTGGTTATGATTCAAAAGCAATGTTAAAGAGGTGGGCTTTTAATCTAGATTTAAAGATGGTCAAGGATGGGGCAAGACTTAGGGGCTCAGGAAGTCTATTCCAGGCATAGGGTGCAGCAAGACAGAAGGAGCGAAGTCTGGAGTTGGCAGTAGCGGAGAAGGGAACAGATAAGAAGGATTTATCCAGGGAACGGAGTGCATGGGAAGGGGTGTAGGGAAGGACGAGTGTGGAGAGATACTGGGGAGCAGCAGAGTGAGTACATTTATAAGTTAGTAGAAGAAGTTTGAACAGTATGTGAAAGCGGAGAGGGGTAGTATGAGTAAAGCAACCCTGGCGGAAGACGAGACGGGCAGCAGAGTTTTGAACCGACTGGAGAGGGGAGAGGTGACTAAGTGGGAGGCCAGCAAGAAGCAGATTGCAGTAGTCCAAACGAGAGGTGACAAGGGTGTGGATGAGGGTTTTGGTAGAGTGCTCAGAAAGAAAGGGGTGGATTTTACAGATGTTGTAAAGAAAGAAACGACAGGTCTTGGCGGTCTGCTGGATATGAGCAGAGAAGGAGAGAGAAGAGTCAAAGATAACCTCAAAGTTTCGAGCTGAGGAGACGGGGAGAATGAGAGAGCCATCAACAGAAATAGAAAACGGGGGGAGCGGGGAGGTGGGTTTGGGGGGGGGGGGGGGGGGGGGGGGGGGGGGGAAATGAGAAGCTCGGTTTTGGTCATATTTAATTTCAGGTGGCGTTGAGACATCCAGACAGCAATGTCAGATAAGCATGCTGAAACTTTGGTTTGGATGCAAGGTGAGATATCAGGGGTAGAAAGGTAGATTTGGGAGTCATCAGCATAGAGATGGTAGGAAAAGCCATGGGATGAGATTAATGAACCAAGGGAAGAAGTGTAGATAGAAAAGAGGAGGGGGCCAAGAACAGAACCCTGAGGTACGCTGACAGGCAGAGGGATAGAAGTAGAAGAGGATCCACCAGAGTGAACACTAAAGGTGCAGAGGGAGAGGTGTGAAGAGAACCAGGAAAGGACAGATCCCTGGAATCCAAGTGAGGACAGGGTATCGAGAAATATGCTGTGATCGACAGTGTCAAAAGCAGCGGAAAGATCAAGAAGAATGAGGATGGAATATTGACCTCTGGATTTAGCCAGTAATAGGTAATTGGAGACTTTAGTAAGCGCAGTTTCGGTTGAGTAGAGAGGACGAAAACCAGATTGTAGTGGGTCAAGAATAGCATGTGAGGAGAGAAAATCAAGGCAGCGGCGGTGAACAGCACGCTCAAGTAATTTGGAGAGAAAGGGAAGGAGGGAGATAGGTCGGTAATTAGAGGGACAAGTAGGGTCGAGTGAAGGCTTTTTAAGGAGAGGTGTGACCACAGCATGTTTAAAGGCAGCAGGGACAGTCGCAGTGGAATGTGAGAGGTTGAAAATGTGACAGATAAAAGGAATAAGAGCAGGAGAGATGGCATTAAGAAGGTGGGTGGGAATGGGATCAGAGGAA
Source organism: Microcaecilia unicolor (assembly GCF_901765095.1). Lineage (NCBI taxonomy): Eukaryota > Metazoa > Chordata > Amphibia > Gymnophiona > Siphonopidae > Microcaecilia > Microcaecilia unicolor. The sequence continues at coordinate 209,070,208 of NC_044035.1, read as the reverse complement.
CAGGTGGTACATTTTGAGGAAGAAAGGAGAAGTGTAGTTTCCTCAATAGTAACTTCAGGAAAGGAGGAAGGGGAATGAGGGGAAGGAGAGAGAGGGGAACGGACTAGTGGAGGGAGAGGTGGCGAGGTAGAGATTGCAAGGTTTATCTTTTGAACATTGTCGTGAAAGAATTCAGCAAAGGTCTGAGGAGATAATGAAGGGGGAGTTGTGGGAGGGGGCACCTTGAGGAGAGAGTTCAATGTGGTGAAGAGAAGTCGAGGGTTAGAGCCAAGAGAGTTAGGAGTTACGGACCAAGAAAGGGATCTGGGTGTCGTCGTCGATAACACACTGAAACCTTCTGCTCAGTGTGCTGCTGCGGCTAAGAAAGCGAATAGAATGTTGGGTATTATCAGGAAAGGTATGGAAAACAGGTGTGAGGATGTTATAATGCCGTTGTATCGCTCCATGGTGCGACCGCACCTTGAGTATTGTGTTCAATTCTGGTCGCCGCATTTCAAGAAAGATATAGTGGAATTGGAAAAGGTGCAGCGAAGGGCGACTAAAATGATAGCGGGGATGGGACGACTTCCTTATGAAGAAAGACTAAGGAGGCTAGGGCTATACAGCTTGGAGAAGAGACGGCTGAGGGGAGACATGATAGAGGTATATAAAATAATGAGTGGAGTGGAACAGGTGGATGTGAAGCGTCTGTTCACGCTTTCCAAAAATACTAGGACTAGGGGGCATGCGATGAAACTACAGTGTAGTAAATTTAAAACAAATCGGAGAAAATTTTCTTCACCCAACATGTAATTAAACTCTGGAATTCGTTGCCGGAGAAAGTGGTGAAGGCGGTTAGCTTAGCAGAGTTTAAAAAGGGGTTGGACGGTTTCCTAAAGGACAAGTCCATAAACCGCTACTAAACAGACTTGGAAAACTCCAAAATTCCAGGAATAACATGTATAGAATGTTTGTACGTTTGGGAAGCTTGCCAGGTGTCCTTGGCCTGGATTGGCCGCTGTCGTGGACAGGATGCTGGGGCTCGATGGACCCTTGGTCTTTTCCCAGTATGGCATTACTTATGTACTTATGTAATAATCCTGTTTGGCGCGTAAAAGAGCAGATTGGAAGGAGGTCAGCATGAACTTAGTGTAAGAAATCAGCAAGGGCCTGAGATTTCCGCCAGAGGCGTTCGGCGGAGCGGGTACAGGAACTTAGGTAGTGGATATTAGAAGTCAGCCAAGGTTGGGGTTTTGTACGCCTTATAGGGTGGGTCATCAAAGGTGCAAGTGTCTAAGGCAGATGATAGCATAATGTTGTAAGAAGAAACAGCCTCGTTGACAGACGTGGATGGTGCCACAGTCGAGAGGAGGTTTGAAACATGGGAGGATAGAGATGAAGGTCAATACCATGAAGATTCCTAGATGAATTAGATAAGATAGGACGGGACTGGGAGGAGATTTAAGTGTGAAGGTTATAAGTTGGTGATCAGAGAGGGGAAGATCTAGAGGCTGAACAGTTGGAGGAGAAGATAAGATCAAGACAGTGACCATTTTGATGAGTGGGGGAGGTGGAGCATAGTTGGAGATTAAAGGAGGATGTTAAAGCGAGTAACTTGGAAATATAAGAGTTAGAAGGATCATTAGCAGGAATATTTAAAGTCACCAAGGATGAGAGAGGGGGAGGAAGGATCATGGAAGAAGGCAAGCCAGGCATCAAAGTCACTGAGAAAGGATGAAAGGGACTTAACAGGGGGACGATAAATGACCGCTATTTGAAGAGGCAGAGGAGAGAAAATGTGGATAGAGTGGACTTCAAAGGAGGAAAAACAGTGAGATTGAGGTGGAAGAAGGGGTTGAAATCTGGAGGAGGGAGAGAGAAGTAATCCAACACCGCCCCCGCGGCCAGCAGGGTGAGGATTATGTGAAAAAAGATAACCGCCATGGCAGATGGCTGCGACTGAAGCAGAGTCATCAGAGCAGAGCCAGGTTTCTGTTATGGCGAGCAGATGGAGGTGACGCGAGATAAATAGGTCATGAATATATGGGAGTTTGTTGCAGATAGAGCGGGCATTCCAAAGGGCGCAAGAGAAGGGCAGAGAAGAGGAGGGGAGTAGAGGAATAGTGATGAGGTTAGAGAGGTCACGGTGAGATCTGTAGAGTTGGGATAATAGTTGGTGAGGAGGGCCAGGATTGGGATTGATGTCACCGGCTGAGAGTAAGAGAAGGAGTAAAAGAGAGCGGAGGAGAGTAGGAGAGGTGTGGCCATGAAGGTGTCGAAGGCGAGAGGTATTTAGGTGGACTGGGGAAGGCAAAATGGAAGGAAGAAAGAGATGAAGATTAAAAGCTAAGAGGGAGGAAGAGGGTAGGAGAGAAGGTGAGGTGATGAAGTCGATGGATGGGCAGTGAATTCCTGTAGTGGAGAGAAGTAGGGGGTGAGGGAAAAGATTAGGAAGGGACAGGGCAAGGAAAATAATGTGTATAGGGGCCATAGCGTGATTCAGAATTAGGTATAATTGGGTGAGGTCAGTAGTGACTGGGAGAAAATAGATGTAAAAAGAAAAATGCCCCTGCGCCGTTAGGCGCAGCACCAAGAGCGGAGGCCCTGAGTGGATCGGAGTGGACCTGGGAGTCACCCCAGAGAAGGCTGTAAAGGATATGCAGATGAGCTGCAAGTCCTCCACAGCACCTGAAAGGCAGCCAGTGGGAGAGCTGGGCACCTCTCAGCTGAGGAAGGCTTACCAGGGGTTAGGCCGAAGCCAGCATTCCTCCCCCCGAGGGTCGCCTGATCCTAGCCAAAAAGCACCTGGAAACCCTGGCACTTGGAGCGCGGGCCCTGGGAAGATCGGGGTGGACCTGGGAGTTACCCCAGATACTGCTGCAAGTTATGTCCAAGAAGATGGACACCCAGTATCGAATTCATGATTCAGCTGGTTCTGATAGGCCTCAGTTGCCTGACAATTCCATGGTGATGGAATCCGCTCTAAAAAGAGCCAGGAGATCCAGGGACCATGCCTCGGCGCTTCCAGGCAGAGAAACGAGAACCCTGGATTCTTTTGGGAGGAAGATGTACCAGGCTTCAATTCTCATCTCCTGCATATAATCCTACTAGCTCTTCACGAGCATTTACTTTCAAAACTCTGTGCGACAGCTGTAAGACTTGGTTGATACGCTCCCTTTGGAGCATGCCGAGCCTTTTTGCTAGTTGGTCAAGCAGCAGAAAGCGTGTTGCAAGTTCTTGGCCAGGAGCACTTACGACACTTTTGATCTGGCATTCAGGATCACTGCTCAGAGTATAGCAATGCGTAGACTCTCACGGCTGCATGTTTCTAATTTAGATCACTCTGTTCAGCAGCTGTTGGCGGATGCCCCTTGCCAGGGGGATAACCTTTTTGGAGAGAAGGTTGAGGAAGTCGCAGACCAAATCAAGAAACACACTGATACAATCTCTTCGTTCTCCCGCTGGATGCCTTCTGCATCAACCTTCTCAGCTGGGAGGACTTTTGGCAAGCTAAGGAGGAGTATCTTTTACTATTCTAGATGTAAGTACAACTTTTTGGCTCACCAGCCTATTGAAGCTCAGCCCCAGCACGCTCGTACACATCAATAGCGTGCACCTAAGGCCCCTCCTGCTCTCCAGGCAATGCAAGGGACGAACTTTTGAGTGGCTCCAGCAGAGGATAGCCTCAGTAAATGTCTGTCCAGGATGACTTGCCGGTCAGAGGAAGGCTAAAAATGTTTCACCAAAGGTGGCCTCTTACAACCTCTGACCGGTGGGTTATTCAAATAGTCTGTCTCTGATATGCCATCAATTGGCATCTCGCTTGCCCACTGAGAGCTAACTTATTCAGTTATGAAACTTGGCAAAAATCACCCAGGGCCTAGACTCACACGCTTGTTTCTGGCCCACACGATGTACTCTATCTAGGCAGATCACTTCTCCTCCTCCCGCCTCAGGAAATCTCGCCAGCAGCCATGTTTCCAGTATTTGTTTAATCTGCCCTTCTGCTGTAGACTCTGGAAAGCCCACAAAGTGCAAATTCTCACATCACGAGCGATTTTCTAAGTCATCCAGTTTCTGCTGGTGCTCCATAGTCAGTTGCTCCAGCCTTGCCACACTGTCTGTCATGCCTGTTGAGTATCTTCCACTTCCGACACCCGTGTTTCTAATTCCCCGGTGTGGCGAGTAAGTTCCGATGCTAATGCCATTAACCCTGCCAGTTGTTCTGAGAGCTGGGTAAATCGAGAATCCAAGGCTCTCACAACTGAGTCTGTTAGTTCTATAATCATGGAAGCTGCTGAGGTGTGAGGCAGGGAAGTTGACGAAGATGTGGGCGCCATTTTGTTTTCCGCCGCTTGTAGTTGCTCATCCTTACGTTTTGAGTTTTTTGAGGTTGTTGCCATCGCCGGTTGCATGAGAACTTTGTCCATACATTCCAGAAAGCTTTTAGAAGTTGAATCTGCTTGTTTGTTGTCAGTGGAAATCCGTGAAAACTCAGATCAGAGTCTGGTTCCTGAACCGCTGGTGTGAAACGCGTCCACCACTGCTCGCTGCATCACATGACCTCCATGCCCGTCCATTTCTAGTGACCGACATTAAATATCTGGTTTATTTTTGGCTGGTTCAAACTTAACCAGCCAAGCTGATTTTCAGCGCTGGCCAGTTAAGTTTGAACTGGCTGCCAAACTCATGATGAAAATGTGCGGATAGCTGCTAACCGTGATTATTCAGCAGGTCATGGCTGGCCTTGTCCCACTGAAAATTTGTGGATAGCCGGTTATGGGGCATTTAACCAGCTAAGTGCTTTTGAGTATTGGGGGAGGTAGGTGTTATATTTATTAATTGTATAGTCCCTTTATATGATATTCAACACGGATTAAAAAAAACAAAAACCTGCCAGTTCAATCAGTAGCTTATCTGAAGCCATTGTTTAGATGCGAACCGTTAAAGCAGCGCCTATACAGATATAAAGTTAACACCAAATATTCACACTCTGACCACTTACAGAATATCATTCTACATGTCACTGACTCCCAACAATCCTGTGACACTCATTCAAAAGAAATACACACAATAGCACCAGGGAGTGCACTAGATAATTTTTGGAAAATCAAAAAATGGGCTTTGTTGAATCGTCATTGAGTGATATTAGTTCAAATGGGAGTAATGTGTCAGATAAATTTTTAGAATATCGCCGTGTAATTCAGAGAGGTCAAGGCAGCAGAAGAGGACAAATGCCATCAAGGCCGTATCAAACTCGATTACAAAAAAAGAAAAGGCAGGTACAGAATCTTTCTGATAGACATCTAATGGAGACAGATACTCACTTATTATCTAGAGGATTGTCATTTGTCCCTTCGCAGAAGTTTGACCTTTTCCAGTTTCAGGTTGATCTAGAGAGATTTTTAACATCCTTACATATCAAGTTGTTCTTCCAAGACAAAGGTGAACGTATTGAGCGTACCATCATGGCTCCCAAATCTAATTGGACTCCACCTGGACCTCCGGATGCAGTGGTAAATAATTTTCATCATTTAGTATTGAAGGAAGTTAAAGCTTTTAATGAAGAAAACTCATAGAAGTTATTGGAGGGACAACTTGAAAAGAGATGACATCAGCATTGTTATTAAGAAAGCATACAAGGGAGGTGCAGTTGTAATCTTGAATAGTATAGGTTATACTGTTGGAGTGGAGGAGCAGCCTAGTGGTTAGAGCAACAGTCTTAACATCCAGAGGTGGCCTGTTCAAATACCATTGCTGCTCCTTGTGGTCTTGGGCAAGTCACTTAACCCACTATTGCCTCAGGTACAAAATTAGATTGTGAGCCCTCCAGGGACAGAGAAATACCAAGTGTACCTTGAGCTACTACTGAAAAAGGTGTGAGCAGAATCCAAATAAATAAATGAAGTACAAAGGCAATTGGATGGCATTTCCATATATAAGAAGTTGAAATTGAATCCCACCAAAAGACTACTATCTAACTAATGTGGGTCAGAAGGAAGGTTGGAGCCTACAGCACCTAGTATTCCTAGGTGGTCCCTCGCCAAGTACTCACCAAGCCTGACCCAGGTTGGCTTCCAAGATCTGATGGGATCGGGCGCACTCTGGGTGGTGTGGCCATAGGAAGGTTTTCTAACTTGGAAGGATGTCACGTTCTTGAATGTAAAACATCCAATGATTATATTTCCAAGATACACAAGGATCCAGCCGATCGAGTAGGCCTTTGTGTACTCCAGTAGTTCTGTTCTAGAACCGCTGTCTTGCTTTTTTATTATTTTCCGAGACCCATTGTGTTGGAATGTGAGTCATATATTAGAGATACAACTCATTTTCTAAGAGTTCTTCAAGAATTTAAAAGAACTTGTATTTGTTACATTATGGTAGCTTTGGGTGTCATACTTAACTTGGAACGATGACCTAATCTAAAATTAATATCTATGGATTTTCTGATGAAGCTAGCATTTTTTGAAATTAAAGAAAACTTTTTGATGTTTGATGATCAATTGTTTTTGCAAATATCTGGGGTGGCAATGGGAGCAACATTTGCTCCCTCAGTGGCCAATTTGTTTATGTCCAAGTTTGAGGTTGAATGGGTTTACAAGTCTAACAAGTGTCGTTGACTCATTAGTAACATGTATCGACTGCACACGGGCTGTGTTTTGGCCACAGAGGGCCTGCCTCGGGAGTCAATACCGATGATTGCGCTAGATCAGTGTATACATATAGAATCATAAATGAATGCACTGGTAGAAAACACAGTGAAGTATGCCTAATTGAGCACAATATATGGTTTACCAAATAGTAGCACCGACTGCCAGCATAGTATCCCTTCTTTTGTTTGCATCTATATAATAAATAATGGCTTCAGATAAGCTAGTCATCGCATTGACGATTTATGGTTTAAAAAAAAGTCTGTGTTGAATATCATATTAAGGGACAGCACAATCAATAAATATGAAAGCTTTTTCTTAGATTATATTTTTCTTGGATAATACAGAAGTAGTGTAATAGGATTAGGGACCTTGATCTTGAATGATGCTAGACCTTCCATGGTTTGGAGGGGTCAGTTATAGGGGACCTCCACTAGGAATCTTCCTTGTCTGATATGCCCTGCGTCAAGGCAGTATGTCTCTCAGATGTAAGTTCTAAGTCTTCTTCCCCTGTTAAGGAGAGAAACCTATCTTACTATTTCTGGGCAGTGATGCTAGTGGTCCTGTGTATTGAGGCCTCCTATGTGAAGCCCAGCATCTCCCGACAGTCCCATTTTGCAGGTTTCAGGCTGTTTGAGATGAAAGGGTTGAACATCCCTGCTTGGAATCTGGCACCCAGACTTCTTTGAAGCTGCTGAGTTCCCAGGAACTTAGTTATACCTCTGCTAGCTGGGAATAAGAGCCCTTCTAGTTGACTGGAGAGCAGTGCCTCTGTGTGTATGTTTTATTTATTTGTTTGTTTTTAGGGAGGCAAGCATAGCAGCTTGAGGTAGTTTTACAAATGCATCTTTTTGTTATGCAAAAAAGAAAGTTCTCACCCAAGGCCTTTTTCTTCTCTCCCCTGCTTCTGATTAGGGTTGAATTTAAAGGCCGTGAGTTATTTTGACTTACCAATCCCTGCCTTCCTCTATCCAGCTTTGGTTGAATAACTTTTGGGATTCATGTGAAGATCTTCATTGCTGCTGAGGTGCTTCTCAGAAGTTACCTTTGCCCTCCTAGTAGTTTCCTCGAATGTATTACCATTCTCCAAGGAATCCCTCACATCTGATCTGGTTTCTGGTATTCTAGACAATTTTTCAGCTTTGTTCCCTTCTCCCTGAAGCTTCCAGAGCCCTGAATTCTAGAGGGTTATAGGGCTTGTCTTCAGTCCAAGTCCCCTTAAGGGGATGTGTGGTGCTATTCCCACGTTAGCAGGTGTAGAGTTCCCCAAATCTTGTGCTTCTCAAAATTTCATGGTCTTGGAACTTTGCAGAGGGAAGAGAACATCCCCTTCTCATGTACTTGGATTCCTGCCAGAGGTGGAGTTTCAGTTTTCTGGGCTTGTATGCTATACCTTGGGTAGTGGCCCATGGGTGCCTTGGTGTAATTCTCTGTGTGGTCTCCTTTCAATGACCTACAAATATAGGAGTTGTCTGGTTATTAACCATTGTTTATTGTAGTCTTTTGGTAAATAAATTTTGTGCTTGGAGAGAGGAAGCAGTTCTGGTGGTTCAGAATGGGTTGGTCTGGTCTGAGAATCTGCGTGGGTTGCTCTGGATTTGTCGCTGGTTGAAGGAGATTCACGTCTAGCCCATTGGCTCAAATGCTTCTCAAATTCTGCTTCTTATGATGCTCTTGACTTCCAGAGCTTTTCACAGGGGCCTGGGTATAGTCCCATGGAGGACACTATTTCATTTGTTTTCTATGAGTCTTAAGTTTGGATGTCTTCCTGCTTGGAGTTACCATCAAGGTTATTTCTTTTGATCTAGGACAAGTCACTGAACCCTCCACTGCCTCAAGTACAAACTTAAATTGTAAGCTCTCCAGGGATAGGGAATTACCTAGTGTACCTGAATGTAACTCAACTTGAGCTAGTGAAAAAGATTTTAGGTAAATATAATAAATTGGGTAGAGTGATTGAATAAATTAGAAAAAGATAGAGAACTCTAGTTTTTCTTAGTCTAGAAGCTTTGTCTCCTCTTAGGTTTTCACTAAAAAGCAATATTTTAGTTTAAGGGAGTCTTACAGACTTCCTCTGGAGTCTGCTTGGCATTTCTGTAAAGACATAAGTAATGCCACACTGGGAAAAAACCAAGGATTCATCGAGCCCAGCATCCTGTCCACGACAGCGGCCAATCCAGGCCAAGGGCACCTGGGGAGCTTCCCAAACGTACAAACATTCTATACATGTTATTCCTGGAATTGTGGATTTTTCCCAAGTCCATTTAATAGTGGTTAATGGACTTGTTTAGGAAACTGTCTAACCCCTTTTTAAACTCTGCTAAGCTAACCACCTTCACCACGTTCTCCGGCAACGAATTCCAGAGTTTAATTACGCGTTGGGTGAAGAAAAACTTTCTCTGATTTGTTTTAAATTTACTACACTGTAGTTTCATCACATGCCCCCTAGTCCTAGTATTTTTGGAAAGCGTGAACAGACGCTTCACATCCACCTGTTTCACTCCACTCATTATTTTATATACCTCTATCATGTCTCCCCTCAGACGTCTGTTCTCCAAGCTGAAAAGCCTTAGTCTCCTTAGTCTTTCTTCATAGGGAAGTCGTCCCATCCTCGCTATCATTTTAGTTGCCCTTCGCTGCACCTTTTCCAATTCCACTATATCTTTCTTGAGATGCGGCGTCCAGAATTGAATACAATACTCAAGGTGCGGTCGCACCATGGAGCGATACTATGGCATTATAACATCCTACTACTACTACTACTACTACTATTTAGCATTTCTATAGCGCTACAAGGCATACGCAGCGCTGCACAAACATAGAAGAAAGACAGTCCCTGCTCAAAGAGCTTACAATCTAATAGACAAAAAAATAAATAAAGTAATCAAATCAATTAGTGTGAACGGGAAGGAAGAGAGGAGGGTAGGTGGAGGCGAGTGGTTACGAGTCAAAAGCAATGTTAAAGAGGTGGGCTTTCAGTCTAGATTTAAAGGTGGCCAAGGATGGGGCAAGACGTAGGGGCTCAGGAAGTTTATTCCAGGCGTAGGGTGCAGCGAGACAGAAGGCGCGAAGTCTGGAGTTGGCAGTAGTGGAGAAGGGAACAGATAAGAAGGATTTATCCATGGAGCGGAGTGCACGGGAAGGGGTGTAGGGAAGGACGAGTGTGGAGAGATACTGGGGAGCAGCAGAGTGAATACATTTATAGGTTAGTAGAAGAAGTTTGAACAGGATGCGAAAACGAATAGGAAGCCAGTGAAGGGTCTTGAGGAGAGGGGTAGTATGAGTAAAGCGACCCTGGCGGAAGATGAGACGGGCAGCAGAGTTTTGAACCGACTGGAGAGGGGAGAGGTGACTAAGTGGGAGGCCATCAAGAAGCAGATTGCAGTAGTCTAAACGAGAGGTGACAAGGGTGTGGATGAGGGTTTTGGTAGAGTGCTCGGAAAGAAAGGGGCGGATTTTACGGATGTTGTAAAGAAAGAAACTACAGGTCTTGGCAATCTGCTGGATATGAGCAGAGAAGGAGAGAGAAGAGTCAAAGATGACCCCAAGGTTTCGAGCTGAGGAGACAGGGAGAATGAGAGAGCCATCAACAGAAATAGAAAACGGGGGGAGCGGGGAGGTGGGTTTGGGGGGGGGGAATGAGAAGCTCGGTTTTGGTCATATTTAATTTCAGGTGGCGTTGAGACATCCAGACAGCAATGTCAGACAAGCACGCTGAAACTTTGGTTTGGATGCAAGGTGAGATATCAGGGGTAGAAAGGTAGATTTGGGAGTCATCAGCATAGAGATGGTAGGAAAAGCCATGGGATGAGATTAATGAACCAAGGGAAGAAGTGTAGATAGAAAAGAGGAGGGGACCAAGAACAGAACCCTGAGGTACGCTGACAGGCAGAGGGATAGAAGTAGAAGAGGATCCACCAGAGTGAACACTAAAGGTGCAGAGGGAGAGGTGTGAAGAGAACCAGGAAAGGACAGATCCCTGGAATCCAAGTGAGGACAGGGTATCGAGAAGTATGCTGTGATCGACAGTGTCAAAAGCAGCGGAAAGATCAAGAAGAATGAGGATGGAATATTGACCTCTGGATTTAGCCAGTAATAGGTCATTGGAGACTTTAGTAAGACTTTATCCTCACACCTGTTTTCCATACCTTTCCTAATAATACCCAACATTCTATTCGCTTTCCTAGCCCCAGCAGCACACTGAGCAGTGTATTATCAACGACGACACCGAGATCCCTTTCTTGGTCCGTAACTCCTAACGTGGAACCTTGCATGACGTAGCTATAATTCGGGTTCTTTTTTTCCACATGCATCACCTTGCACTTGTTCACATTAAACGTCATCTGCCATTTAGCTGCCCAGTCTCGTAAGGTCCTTCTGTAATTTTTCACAATCCTGTTGCGTGTTAACGACTTTGAATAACTTTGTGTCATCAGCAAATTTAATTACCTCGCTAGTTACTTCCATCTCTAAATCATTTATAAATATATTAAAAAGCAGCGGTCCTAGCACAGACCCCTGAGGAACGCCACTAACTACCCTTCTCCATTGTGAATACTGCCCATTTAACCCCACTCTCTGTTTCCTATCCTTCAACCAGTTTTTAATCCACAATAGGACATTTTCTCCTATCCCATGACCCTCCAATTTCCTCTGTAGCCTTTCATGAGGTACCTTATCAAACGCCTTTTGAAAATCCAGATACTTTGTCCACATGTTTACTCCTTCAAAGAATTGAAGTAAATTGGTCAGGCAAGATTTCCCCACACAAAAGCCATGCTGACTTGGTCTCAGTAATCCATGTCCTTGGATGTGCTCTGTAATTTTGTTTTTGATAATAGCCTCTACCATTTTCTCCGGCACCGACGTCAGACTCACCGGTCTATAATTTCCCGGATCTCCCCTGAAACCTTTTTAAAAATGGGCGTTACATTGGCCACCCCCCAATCTTCCGGTACCATGCTCGATTTTAAGGATAAATTGCATATCACTAACAGTAGCTCCGCAAGCTCATTTTTCAGTTCTATCAGTACTCTAGGATGAATACCATCCGGTCCAGGAGATTTGCTACTCTTCAGTTTGCTGAACTGCCCCATTACGTCCTCCAGGTTTACTGTGAAGTCAGTAAGTTTCTCTGACTCGTCCGCTTGAAATACCATTTCCGACACCGGTATCCCACCCAAATCTTCCTCGGTGAAGACCGAAGCAAAGAATTCATTCAATCTCTCCACTACGTCTTTATCTTCCTTGATCGCCCCTTTTACCCCTCGGTCATTCAGCGGCCAGTGGCCCAACCGAATCTTTTGCCGGCTTCCTGCTTTTAATATACCGAAAAAAAATTTTGCTGTTTTTTTTGCCTCTAATGCTATCTTTTCTTGTAATCCCTCTTGGCCTTCTTTATCTGCGCCATGCATTTGCTTTGACACTCATGCTGCTTCTTGTTATTTTCAGACGGTTTCGTCTTCCATTTTCTGAAGGCGTTTGTGGAGTGGAGGGGTGGCCTAGTGGTTAGGGTGGTGGACTTTGGTCCTGAGGAACTGAGTTCAATTCCCACTTAAGGCACAGGCAGCTCCTTGTGACTCTGGGCAAGTCACTTAACCCTCCATTGCCCCATGTAAGCCGCATTGAGCCTGCCATGAGTGGGAAAGCGCGGGGTACAAATGTAACTAAAAATAAAATAATAGCTTCCCATGTTTTGTTCTCATGGGTAGGTCTGATTTCATTTGAGTGCCTTACAGGCCCTCTAGGTTCAAGGTCTTCCCTTAGAGCTTTCTACATGGTCTGCAGGGCAGTGTTGTTGGCACTAAAGCCTGGGTGCATTTAGTTGCTGGAGAATATGTTTCAGAGCTGATTTGTTCTTTAAGAAAGCAGTTGTGTCTGTCAGCAGTTCTGCTTTGTATGGGTTTGATGATTGGCAGTTCCCCAATGTTAATGCAAGCATAAATCCAAGGGCACTGGGGCATAAAGTTAGTGTCATTGAGAGTTACTGTATCTAGATTCCTCTGTTGAAATGAGAATCTTCTAGGTTACTACATGTTGCTTGGAGAGAGCAAAGGGGTATTGGGTTTGGTCTTCATCCCACCCTGGATCCTTACAGCTTTGGTATGTCCCACTGTCTGGACTGGCCTAGCTGGACGATAAAGAATGTGGAATTTTGTTCTTACCAGCTAATTTCCTTTCCTTGAGTCCTGCCAGACCAGTTTAGTACCCACCTAGGAAGACTGTGACTGGACCATCTGTGTCAGCTGGTTTCTCAGGGGAACATATAAGGACATAAACATTGCCATACTGGGACAGACCCGAAGGTCCATCAAGTTCAGTGACTGATCCAGATCACAGTTACCTGGCAAGATCCCAAAAGGGTAAAACAGATCTTGTGCTGCTTATCCCAGAATAAGGCAGTATAATAATATAAGTTTTGTTCTCCATTCCTTTCCTAATACTTCCTCTTTGCTTTCTTAGCTGCCTCTGCATACTGAGCAAAGATTTTCAAAGTATCAGTGATGACCTATATAATTTTCCTGGGCAGTGACTCCTAATTTCGGAACCTTACATCATGCAGCTATAGTTTGGATTCCTCTTTACTATATGCATCACTTTGCGCCTGCTCACATTAAATGTCATAAGTACTTGCCATAGTGGGACAGACCAGTGGTCCATCAAGCCCAGCATTCTGTTTCCATCAGTGGCCAATCCAGGCCACAAGTACCTGGCAAGATTCCAAAACAGTACAATACATTTTACGCTGCTTATCCTAGAAATAAGCAGTGGATTTCCCCAAGTCATTTTAATAACGGCTTATGGACTTTTACTTTTAGGAAGCAGGCCAAACCTTTTTTAAAACCCCTCTAAGCTAACTGCTTTTACTACATTCTCTGGCAATGAATTCCAGAGTTTAATTGCATGCTGATTGAAGAAATATTTTCTCTGATTTGTTTTAAATTCATTGCGTGCCCCCTAGTCCTAGAATTTTTGGAAAGAGTAAACAAGCGATTCACGTCTACCCATATCATTCCACTCATTATTTTATAGACCTCTATCATATCTCTCCTCAGCCATCTCTTCTCCAAGCAAAGAGCCTTAGGCGCCTTAGCCTTTCCTCATAGGGAAGTCGTCCCATTCCGTTTATCATTTTCGTCACCCTTCTCTGTATCTTTTATGATTCCATTATATCTGTTTTGAGATGCGGTGACCAGATTTGCACACAATATTCGAGGTATAATTACACCATGGAGCAATACAAATACATTGTAATGTCCTCATTTTTGTTTTCCATTCCTTTTCTAATACCTAACATTCTGTTTGGTTTTTTAGCTGCCGCCGCACACTGAACAGAGGGTTTGAACGATAACACCTAGGTCACTTTCTTGGTCGGTGACTCCTAATGTGGAACCTTGCATTACGTAGCTATAGTTAGGGTTCCTCTTTCCCACTTGCTCACATTAAACATCATCTGCCATTTTGATGCCCAGTCTCATAAGGACTTTTAATTTTTCACAGTCCTCTTGCAATTTAACAACTTTGAATAACTTTGTCATCAGCAAATTTAATTACCTCACTAGTTACTGCTATCTCTAGATCATTTATAAATATGTTAAAAAGCAACAGTCCCAGCACAGACCCCTGGGGAACCCCACTATCTACCCTTCTCCATTGAGAATACTGACCATTTAACCACACTCTCGGTTTTCTATCTTTTAACCAGTTTTTAATGCACAATAGTATACTACCTCCTATCCCATAACTCTCCAATTTCTCCTGGGGTCTTTCATGAGGTACTTTGTCAAACGCCTTTTGAAAATCCCTATACACAATATTGACCGGCTCACCTTGATCCATGTTTGTTCACTCCTTCAAAGAAATATTATAGGTTGGTAAGGCAAGATTTGCCGTCTCTAAATCCGTGGTGGCTTTGTCTCATTAAACCATACTTTTGAATATGCTGTGTAATTTTGTTCTTTATAATAGTCTCTACCATTTTGCCCGGCACCGATGTCAGGCTCACTGGTCTATAATTTCCCGGATCACCTCTGGAACCTTTTTAAAAAATTGGCATTACATTGGCCACCCTCCTATCTTCTGATACCATGCTTGATTTTAAAGATAAATTACATATTACTAACAGTAGTTCTGCCATTTGGATGACTTAGTCTTTTATATGGCCCTCTTGCTTTTTAACAACTTTGAATAACTTTGTGTCACCGGCAAATTTAGGGCTCTGTTTACTAAGCAGTGCTACAGGCACGCTAACGATTTTAGCGTGTGCTAATTCTAGAGACATCCATAGGAATATATGGGTGTCTCTATCGTTAACGCATTCTAAAATCGCTAGCTCACCTTAGTAAACAGGGCCATTAATTACCTCACTAGTTATTCCTATCTCTATATCATTTACAAATATGTTAGAAAGCAGCGGTCCCAGCACAAACCCCTGGGGAACCCTACTATTTACCCTTCTCCATTGAGAATATTAACCATTTAACCGTACTCTGTTTTTAGTTCTTAATCCACAATATGATATTGCCCCCATCCCATAACTTTTTAAACATTTTCTTCAGGAGTTATTCACGAGGTATTTTATTAAATGCTTTCTGAAAATCTAGATACACAATATCAACCAGTTCACCTTTATCCTTATACTTTAGCCTTCAAAAAAAAGTAGCAGGTTTGTGAGGCAACTTTCCCTGGTTAAATCCATTTGGCTTTGTTCCATTAATCCATGCCTGTCTATGTGTTCAGTAATTTAGTTTCTGCCATTTTGCCTAGCACTGACTTCAGTTGTACAGGTCTAAAATTTCCCGGGTCCCTCCTGGTAAAAAGAAGAATTGGCATCATATTGGCCACCCTCCAATCTTCCGGTACCATGCTTGATTTTTAAGACATTACATATTACTAGTAATGACTCCTACAGGTTTATATTTATTTATTTATTTTTAAGTCCTGTCAGTATACAAATGTATACTGTCCAGTCCAGGTAACTTGCTACTCTTTAGTTTGACAAATTACTTCATTACATCTTCTAGTTTTACATTGATTTGTTTCAGTTTTTCTTACTCCCCCATGCCAGAAATGGTATTTAATGGTGATACCTCCTTCACATTTTACTTTGTGAAGACTGAAGCAAAGAATTTATTCTGTGCCGTGGCCTTGACCTTCCTGACTGCCTCTTTTACCCCCTTGATCATCTAGTTATCCAACTCTTTCTTTTACTGGCTTCTTGCTTCTAATGTACCTAAAAGTTTTAAATGTGTTTGCATTCATGGCAGTCTTTCCTTATCGGTGGTTTGCATTTTACTTGCCATTCCTTATGCTGTTTCCGGTTATCTTCAGTTGGGTCCTTCTTCCATTTTCTAAAGGATGTTCTGCATAGCCTCCTCCTCTCTTTAACCACACCGGCTGTTTGGCCCTCCCTCCTGCTTTTTTTAATACATGGAATATATCTGATCTGGGCTTGCAGGATATTTTTGAATAAGATTTGCATCTGTGCCTGGCGTAAATTTTGACCTTTGCAGCTGCTCCTGCGAGTGGCAGGGGGTGTATGCAGTGTGTAAAAACATGAATAAAGTGTGTGCTATATGCATGAAAATACAAATATGTGTTGCTATGTCCTGTGCTATGCTATATGTATGACAAACCTCTTGGACTCTGAAAACTTTAGAACACAGATATGGTGTGGCATCTCACAAATTAATGGAACTTCTGGTTGCTCTTAGTGTTGCAGTGTGTAATGATTTTGCCATGTATCGCTGTATGGTATCAGAACAATTACCCTCTTCAACTTGTCGTGGAGATGTGTGACAGCGAGAATAAAAATGGATATATAAATTAAACAGAGTTGCCCCAGTGAGCTTAAATGCAGCCATTGAATAGAAGGCTTTCTAACCATTCTGATTAGCTATCACTGTGTTTGAAGATGTGATTGGCTTTTGCTGAGGAATACCTTTGAGGACTTGTTACGTGACATAGGTGTGGCCTGCTGTTTCTGTCTTGGCGTCCTGCAGCTGCCCTTAGCTATTTTTGAGACTGTCTGTGAAGAGATGTTTGCTGTGCTGTTCTATTTAAAGTACTGAGATGTGCCTTGTGCTCTTTTGAATCAAATCATGTCGACTTGAAAAGGTGGTTAAATCCCCTGAAGCAGCAATAAAATCGAAACATAGCCTCTGCTGGGTAAATAAACAGGCCCCTTGGGTGATGAGGCAGACAGTTTTAATTATAATATAAGCAAGTATTGTTCACGTTTGAGGCGAGTGCTTCTTTTGCAATGTCTTTTTTTTTCTGTTGTGTAATATGATGACATGGATAGTAGAGTTTTTTTTTTCTTCGATCTTTGAGTGAATTGGTCCCCACCTGTGCATTTGATTGATTTTGGCGAGCCATTGTTGTGAGGTCTTTTTTTTTCGCCACCATTTTCTGGTTGTGTCAGGTCAATTTCTCTAAATGGGTTTACTTTTGTGCATACCTTGACAGGAATGAACCTGACTCCTAAGCTAGGGTATGTGGAGTATGATCTCAGTCAGTGGTAGCTGTATGAGCTTTTTTATGAGCATGTTTAATGTGCTTACTAAGCAGAGGAGCCATTATAGAATCTATTTAAGCTGTAATTTTCATTGATATTCAGGTTTTTATACAGCTTGTATTCCTTTTTTGTGACAATTGAAATCACCCATTATTATTGTGTGATCCAGTTTGTTAGCTTCCCTAAATTATTCTAACATTTATACATTTGTTCATTCTGGTGAGGCGATGGTAGTATACTCCTATCACTATCATTTTCCCTAAGTTAAAACATGGAATTTTTGTCCATACGGATTCCAAGGTGTATTTTGTGTCCTGCAGAACTTTATTTCATTAAATGCCCTCTTTAACATATAATGCTCCTCCACCAATATGATCCAACCTTTCACTGTGTTATAATTTGTACCCTGATATGATAGTGTCTCATTGGTTATCTTTCTTTCTCCAGAGATGCCTATTATATCTTTTCATTTAGTGCAATATATTCTATCTTTCCCACCTTGTTTTTTTAGGCTTCTAGCATGTGAATAATGTTTGTTTGTTTTTTAAATTCCTGTTAGCAAATTGCTCAGCAGTTGACAATGTTAATTTGCAATCTTTCAGGTTTGTCTTCAGGAGTAGCCTAGTGGTTAGTGCAGTGGACTTTGATCCTGGGGAACTGGGTTTGATTCCCACTGCAGCTCCTTGTGACTCTGGGCAAGTCACTTAACCCTCCATTACCCCACTTACAAATAAGTACCTGTATATACTATGTAAACCGCTTTGAATGTAGTTGATATACTGCAAGTCCCATTTTCCCTTTCCCTTTATTTAAAGATACCTGGCCTGTATTGCAATCTCACTATCAGGATGGCCTATGTTTTGGTGATATCCTTAAAAGATAAATTTTTTAAACCATGCACTTTTGAATGACTGTCAGCCTTCACCCAGTTTCAAGTTTAAAAGCTGCTCTGTTTGCTTTTTAACTGTTAGTAGCCAGCATCCTGATTCCAGCCTGGTTAAGGTAGAGCCTATCCTTCCGGAATAGACTCCCCCCTTCCCCAGAAAGTTGCCCAGTTTCTAACAAATCTAAACCCCCTCCTTCCTGTACCATCATCTGAGCCACACATTGAGGCTTTGGAGCTCTGCTGGTCTCTTGGTTCCTGTGTGCGGGAAGAGGAGCACTTCTGAAAATGCTACCCTGGAGTTTCTGAGTTTCAGCTTTCTACTTAAGAGCCTAAATTTGGCTTCCACATTTTATTATGTTTGTGCCCACATGTACCAAGACAGCTGGCTCCTCTCTAGCACTGTCTAAAATGTTATCTAGTTGACTTGTGAGGTCTGCCATCTTTGCACCAGGCAGACAAATGACCAAGCGATCCTTCCATCACCAGCTGTCTAGATACCTCATGATTGAATCGCCGTCTTAAATGTAGCGCTATAGAAATGATTTGTAGTAGTAGTAGTAGTTAAATGGCCATCCTAACCCATCACTTCTGGGCAGAAGTTCCTGGAGATACATCCTTGGTGTGAGGACCTTGTGGGTTTCCTACTGATTGTCTACAAATGGGAGTCGTCTGAGTCTTCCAGGGCTAGGAACTTTATTGCTGCTTTATAAGGCTACCATACTGTGTTTAACGTTGTGATTGAGGCTGCGCCTTTATTCTGTGCAGTGGTATAGTTCTGTAAGGCTGCATTTTGATGCAACACAAAAGGCAGCATTTTGTAGTGCACTGAGGCTGTGGTAGAGCTGCACAGTAGGGCTGCATTGTGGGGCTGTGCTATATTGTACTGCTCCAGTGTTCCTCCCTGCGCTGGTGCTTGTTAATGCTAAAACATTGCCTAGAGAGGTTGATGTATATTTCTTGATGTGTAAGATTAAATTGAATGCCTTTCAAGTGTTGCAGATATTTGTCAGTAGAATATCGGTATGTTCCAGGGCTGCACCACACCTTATATTGGTGATGACATCACTGAAAGTTCCGTGTTCTCTGCTTCCATCTGCTGGTAGGAGGACATAACCTACTTATCTGGACTAGTCTATCAGGATTCAAAGAAAGGAAATCAGCAGTTAAAAACAAATTTTGCCCTACTGATGAGCCAATCCCAAAGCAAAAATTCTGGTAATTTACTTGTATTTAACTTTGTTATTGTGATAACTTTTAAACAATCTTCATAATATGTATTTGTGTTTATTTAGTGACCAGGAGCCTCCTTATTCCATGATCACACTGCATGAAATGGCGGAGACAGGTATAAAAACTTTGGTTTACTATTACAATCTGTAACGTGTTTTAAAACAAGCTCAGAATTGTATAAAAACTTTTTTCTCTCTCTAGTCAAGACACTTAAGTAGTCGTTTACTACTGATGGTTAGTGTGCACTAATGCCATTATTGTGCAGTTGTGTGGGGCCTTTTCTGTGCAGTGGGCTCCATGATAGATAACGTGCAATAATGACAATAATTGCTATCCATTAGCAAATGATCCCCCCCCCCCATATTTATTTTTCTTTACAAACACAAACACATACAGTTTGAAGTTTATAGCATGCAATTTGGCAAAATTAGTAGCATACACTTGCACATGAAAGCAGAAAATAAATTTTTCAGCATTTTTTTTTTTATAAAGCTTCTTAGGGTGTGGTTGTTGATTGGATGTACCAGATGTTTGTAATGTGCAAATTCATTCATGATGTTATAGGAACTGGAAGAGGTGAACAATCAGGGCTGTGGCCCCACCAACCTTCTTGCTCATATAGCATCAGCAAATGAAAAACATGTGAGGCGGGGCAGAGGTTGGTTTGTTTGAGCCCTCCCTCCCTTAGCCAAAAATGTTCTGCTGCTTCTAATGCAGATACGCCATTGGTAGCTCCTGAGAGCATACTTAAGTTGGCAGTTCAGCCAAGTTCCTTTTTTTACTGCCTCGGGTCTTTACTACTGTGACCTCTGGGTAGAGAAGGTTCAAAATGATTAAGAAGGCACTACAACTTTCATAATGCATACTAGATTACTGTCCTATTCACATTTGATAGGGCTAGTCAGGAATCTGATCCTTTTGCATGTCTGTAGTTTGCCTTCTGGTTGTTCTAGAATAAATTCTAATTAGTTTAATATTTTTTAAATTTTCTCCTACCTCTTTCATAGTAAGATATTTAATTTGAAAAAAAAATGTATCTCATATTCTCCGAGGACAAGCAGGCTGCTTGTTCTCACGACTGGGTTGACGTCCACGGCAGCCCCCACCAACTGGAACAAAACTTCGCGGGCGGTCCCGCACGCAGGGCACGCCCACCGCACATGCGCGGCTGTCTTCCCGCCCGTGCGCGACCGTTCCCGCTCAGTTTTTTTCGATTCCGCGCTGGAGAGGGACGTGTTATCGTCTCTCTCTTTGTCAGCCCGGAAACCGGATCGCGGCCTAGCCGTGAGTTTTTTTCTCCTTTCGTGCGCGTTCGCGCCTTTTTTCTTTATTTCTTCTGTAAAAAAAAAAAAAAAGTTGGTTTGTCCCCTCGTCGTCTTTAGCTGCGGGGGCGCCTCGTTGCGGCCTTGTGGCCGCGCGGTCGTTTCTTTTTCGGGTGTGCTTTTCACCGCCACCATCGACGACTTTGACTTCGCCGACGCGATTTTTCCGTCGATGTCCTCGAAGGTCCCGAGTGGATTCAAAAAGTGTGGTTGGTGCGGCCGGCAGATCTCGCAAACCGATACCCACGCTTGGTGCCTCCAGTGCCTGGGCCCGGAGCATAATACCAAGACGTGCACCTTGTGTCTCGGCTTGCGAATGCGGACACAGGTGGCGAGGCAAGTTCGTCAGGACCAGTTTTTTGGAACTTGCGCCGGCCCTTCGACGTCATCGGTGTCGACGGCCGGATCTTCGGTACCGGTACTGATGTCGGTGAAATCAGCACCGACGATGGCATCGACCCCAGGAGCACAGGTACCGTTGGTCCGCCGGACCACCGGCGACGGCGAGTGGCCGCGCGGGCAGTCGGCCCCAGCCACTCCCTCTACCCAGGGCCATAGGGACCGAACCCTGTCAGACCCGATCCCTCGAGGCCGGGGGGGTTCTACCTCCTCTTCATCTCTGCCACCGAGCGCCGATGATGGGCACCGAAACAAGACTAAGAAACATCGTCATCGGTCGCCCACGGCGCATGGGACTACCAGTTCCGGCACCTCCAGAGATGACTCGACGCCGAGGAAGCGGCAGTGCCGAGAGGAGCGTTCCCCCTCGGTCGAAGAGGTGTCGCTGCGTCAGTCCATGGGTACTTCGGTACCGTCTCCTGGACCCGAGCAGCTTCCGGCACCCGCACCGGCCCCCCCTGCCTTTCCCGACAGCGGGCCTTGACGAGTGCCTCCGAGCCATCCTTCCAGGGATTCTGGAAGGGCTGATGCGCCAGGCTTTGCCGGCACCGAGGGTGCTTGCGCCCCCGGCGCCGTTGATGGAGGCGCCGGCGTGCTCTAGCCCGATGCCGAGGCCTCTGACACCGACGCTGCTTATGGTGCCGGTGTCGACAGCCACGCAGGTGGAATCGACGTCGATGGAGGGAGCTTCATCCCCGCCGGCACGGGAGTCCACCGCTCAACGCCGTCATCGAGGACATGGTTCCTCGCAGTCGAGACGGGCCCGGTTCAGGTCTGAGCTGCAAGAGCTCATGTCCGACACCGAGGAAGAGGCCTCGTGGGGGGAGGAGGAGGACACCAGATATTTCTCCTCAGAGGAGTCTGAGGGCCTTCCCTCCGACCCCACTCCTTCACTGGAGAGGAAGCTCTCGCCCCCTGAATGCCTCTCCTTTGCCTCCTTCGTCAGGGATATGTCTATATGCATTCCCTTTCCCGTAGTCTCTGTGGATGAGCCGAGGGCTGAGATGCTCGAGGTTCTCGACTATCCATCACCACCTAGAGAGTCTTCCACGGTACCATTGCACAATGTCCTCAAAGAGACACTGCTTCGGAACTGGCTGAATCCCTTATCTAATCCCACCATTCCCAAGAAAGCGGAGTCCCAATACAGAATCCACTCTGACCCAGAGTTGATGCGGCCCCAATTGCCTCATGACTCGGCGGTCGTGGACTCTGCTCTCAAGAGGGCACGGAGTTCGAAGGATACCGCCTCGGCGCCTCCGGGGCGGGAGACTCGCACTCTGGACTTGGTTGGGAGGAAGGCCTACCAATCTTCCATGCTCGTGACCCGCATCCAGTCGTACCAGCTCTACACGAGCATTCACATGTGGAACAATGTGAAGCGAACCTGGTCGATAAGCTCCCTCCGGAGCAGTCCAGGCCTTTTCAGGAGGTGGTCAGGCAGCTGAAGGCGTGTAGAAAGTTCCTGTCCAGGGGTATCTATGACACCTGTGATGTGGCATCTTGAGCTGCGGCCCAAGGTATAGTGATGCACAGACTCTCCTGGCTGCGTGCCTCTGACCTGGACAACCACACCCAGCAACGATTGGCGGATGTCCCTTGCCGGGGGGATAATATCTTTGGCGAGAAAGTTGAGCAGTTGGTGGACCAACTACACCAGCGGGAAACCGCCCTCAACAAGCTCTCCCACCGGGCGCCTTCAGCATCCACCTCTGCAGGTGGACGTTTTTCCCGGGCCAGGCAGGCTGCACCCTACGCCTACAGCAAGCATAGGTACACCCAGCCGGCTCGAAGGCCTCCTCAGGCACAGGGACAGTCCCAGCGCGCTCGTTCCCGTCAACAGCGTGCGCCTAAGCAGCCCCCTGCGCCTCCACAGCAAAAGCCGGGGACGGGCTTTTGACTGGATCCATGGGAACATAGCCGCCATCAAAGTGTCTGTACCGGACGACCTGCCGGTCGGGGGGAGGTTGAAAGTTTTTCACCAAAGGTGGCCTCTGATAACCTCCAACCAGTGGGTTCTCCAAATAGTGCGGTGTGGATACACCCTGAATTTGGCCTCCACTCCACCAAATTGCCCACCGGGAGCCCAATCCTTCAGCTCCCATCACAGGCTGGTACTTGCAGAGGAACTCTCCGCCCTTCTCAGCGCCAATGCGGTCGAGCCTGTGCCACCAGGGCAGGAAGGGCAGGGATTCTATTCCAGGTACTTCCTTGTGGAAAAGAAAACAGAGGG
Source organism: Microcaecilia unicolor (assembly GCF_901765095.1). Lineage (NCBI taxonomy): Eukaryota > Metazoa > Chordata > Amphibia > Gymnophiona > Siphonopidae > Microcaecilia > Microcaecilia unicolor. The sequence goes on along the minus strand of NC_044035.1, from coordinate 209,046,993 downwards.
GATGCGCCCCATCCTAGACCTGAGAGGCCTGAACAAATACTTGGTCAAAGAGAAGTTCAGGATGCTTTCCTTGGGCACCCTTCTACCAATGATTCAGAAAGACGATTGGCTATGTTCCCTAGATTTAAAGGACGCTTACACTCACATCCCGATACTGCCAGCTCACAGACAGTATCTCCGATTCCATCTGGGGACACGGCACTTTCAGTATTGTGTGCTGCCCTTTGGGCTCGCCTCTGCCCCACGGGTGTTCACGAAGTGCCTCGTGGTGGTCGCGGCGTATCTACGCAAGCTGGGAGTGCACGTGTTCCCGTATCTCGACGATTGGCTGGTCAAGAACACCTCGGAGGCAGGGGCTCTCCGGTCCATGCAGTGCACTATTCACCTCCTGGAGCTGCTGGGGTTTGTGATAAATTACCCAAAGTCCCATCTCCAGCCAGTCCAATCTCTGGAATTCATAGGAGCTCTGCTGAATTCACAGACGGCTCAGGCCTTTCTTCCTGAGGCGAGGGCCCACAACCTCCTGTCCCTCGCTTCCCAGACCAGAGCGTCCCAGCAGGTCACAGCGCGGCAGATGTTGAGACTCTTGGGTCATATGGCCTCTACAGTTCATGTGACTCCCATGGCTCGTCTTCACATGAGATCTGCTCAATGGACCCTAGCTTCCCAATGGTGCCAAGCCACCGGGAATCTAGAAGATGTCATCTGCCTGTCCCTCAGTTGCTGCAATTCGCTGCACTGGTGGACATTTCGGACCAATTTGACCCTGGGACGTCCATTCCAAATTCCGCAGCCCATGAAGGTGCTGACGACGGATGCATCTCGCCTGGGGTGGGGAGCTCATATCGATGGGCTTCACACCCAGGGACTGTGGTCCCTCCAGGAACAGGATCTTCAGATCAACCTCCTGGAGCTCCGAGCGGTCTGGAACGCACTGAAGGCCTTCAGAGATCGGCTGTCCTATCAAATTATCCAAATTCGGACAGACAGTCAGGTTGCAATGTATTACATCAACAAGCAGGGGGGCACCGGATCTCGCCCCCTGTGTCAGGAAGCCGTCGGGATGTGGCGTTGGGCCTGCCAGTTCGGCATGCTTCTTCAAGCCACATACCTGGCAGGTGTAAACAACAGTCTGGCCAACAGACTGAGCAGAGTCATGCAACCGCACTAGTGGTCGCTCCATTCCAGAGTGGTACGCAAGATCTTCCGAGAGTGGGGCACTCCCTCGGTGGACCTTTTCGCCTCTCAGACCAACCACAAGCTGCCTCTGTTCTGTTCCAGAGTACAGGCACACGGCAGACTAGCATCGGATGCCTTTCTCCTCCATTGGGGGACCGGCCTCCTGTATGCTTATCCTCCCATACCCTTGGTGGGGAAGACCTTACTGAAGCTCAAGCAAGACCACGGCACCATGATTCTGATAGCGCCTTTTTGGCCCCGTCAGATCTGGTTCCCTCTACTTCTGGAGTTGTCCTCCGAAGAACCGTGGAGATTGGAGTGTTTTCCGACTCTCATTTCGCAGAACGACGCAGCGCTTCTGCACCCCAACCTTCAGTCTCTGGCTCTCACGGCCTGGATGTTGAGGGCGTAGATTTTGCTTCGTTGGGTTTGTCTGAGGGTGTCTCCCTTGTCTTGCTTGCCTCTAGAAAGGATTCCACTAAAAAGAGTTACTTTTTCAAGTGGAGGAGGTTTGTCGTTTGGTGTGAGAGCAAGGCCCTAGAACCTCGTTCTTGTCCTGCACAGAACCTGCTTGAATACCTTCTGCACTTATCAGAGTCTGGCCTCAAGACCAACTCAGTAAGGAATCACCTTAGTGCGATTAGTGCTTACCATCATCGTGTAGAAGGTAAAGCCATCTCTGGAGAGCCTTTAGTCGTTCGATTCATGAGAGGCTTGCTTTTGTCAAGGCCCCCTGTGAAGCCTCCTGCAGTGTCATGGGATCTCAACGTCGTCCTCACCCAGCTGATGAAACCTCCTTTTGAGCCACTGAATTCTTGCCATCTGAAGTACTTGACCTGGAAGGTCATTTTCTTGGTTGCAGTTACTTCAGCTCGTAGAGTCAGTGAGCTGCAAGCCCTGGTAGCTCATGCTCTTTATACCAAATTTCATCAAAACAGAGTAGTACTCCGCACTCTCCCCAAGTTCCTGCCAAAGGTGGTGTCGGAGTTCCATCTTAACCAGTCAATTGTCTTGCCAAAATTCTTTCCCAGACCACATACCCGCCCTGCTGAACGTCAGTTGCACACATTGGACTGCAAGTGAGCGTTGGCCTTCTATCTGGAGCGGACACAGCCCCACAGACAGTCCGCTCAATTGTTTATTTCTTTTGACCCCAATAGGAAAGGGGTCGCTGTCGGGAGACGCACCATCTCCAGTTGGCTAGCAGATTGCATTTCCTTCACTTATGCCCAGGCTGGGCTGGCTCTTGAGGGTCATGTCACGGCTCATAGTGTTAGAGCCATGGCAGCGTCAGTGGCCCACTTGAAGTCAGCCACTATTGAAGAGATTTGCAAGGCTGCGACGTGGTCATTGGTCCACACATTTACATCACATTACTGCCTCCAGCAGGATACCCGACGCGATAGTCGGTTCGGGCAGTCGGTGCTGCAGAATCTGTTTGGGGTTTGAATCCAGCTCCACCCTCCAGGACCTGATTTGTTCTGTTCAGGCTGCACTCTCAGTTAGTTGTTCTTCGTAGGTCAATTTCTGTTATGCCCTCGCCGTTGCGAGGTTCAATTGACCTGGGTTCTTGTTTTGAGTGAGCCTGAGAGCTAGGGATACCCCAGTCGTGAGAACAAGCAGCCTGCTTGTCCTCGGAGAAAGCGAATGATACATACCTGTAGCAGGTGTTCTCCGAGGACAGCAGGCTGATTGTTCTCACCTACCCTCCCTCCTCCCCTTTGGAGTTGCGTTTTTCCTCATTCTTTTGCTTGATATTCAACTGAGCGGGAACGGTCGCGCACGGGCGGGAAGACGGCCGCGCATGCGTGGTGGGCGTGCCCTGTGTGCAGGACCGCCCGCGAAGTTTTTGTTCTGGTTGGTGGGAGCTGCCGTGGACGTCAATCCAGTCGTGAGAACAATCAGCCTGCTGTCCTCGGAGAACACCTGCTACAGGTATGTATCATTCGCTTTATCTCTTCACTGGTATAGCTGATGTTTCTCTTGTCATTTTTCTGCATCACTGTTCTCTGCCCCCAACGATACTTCACACTTCTTAATTTTTCTTTTGTATTTCATTCTCTTTAATATCTCACTCTCCATTTCCTGTCTTACTCTTTATTATCCCATGTCCATCTTTCTCTTCTATCCCTATAATCTGAAGCCAGCTTTTTATCCTCCTTTATCTAACCTTTGCTGTACGTTTTCCTTGAGCCCTTGTCTGGTCCCCCTTCTGTGCGTTTCAGTGCTATCTCCTGTCGTGTTCCTTTCTGTCCAATGTTTAGGAACTTTTAGAACTTAGCAAATGATCAGGGTTCAGAATTGAGAGAGCTGTTCTCATCTGATGGTAATTGGCAGGAGGAGCTGGAGTTTGGGCTGAAGGCTGTACTTCTGCTCTCTCTCTCTCTCTCACACACAGTGACTGGGAATGGGAGAAGGGCTACAGGGACACAGGTTTCTCACTGACTAGTTTATTTATTTGTAACATTTGTATCCCGCATTTTCCCAACTTTTTGCATGCTCAATGTGGCTTACATTACTTAATACCATTAGGCGATCGCCAATTCTGGTATGAACAGAATACAGAGTGAGATTGTAGTAGGATAAGGTTCATGTGTGACAAAAACATTTGGGGATCGTAAAGAGTTACTGGCTATGCCCTCCTAAACAGAAAGCCTTGCTAGGAAGAGGTCACCACAAGCTGCCTGTTGCTGCTGCCTCCCTGCATTGATCAGGTCCAGCACACTTGTTGCCCTCTGTGATAACCAGACTTTCAGTATGATCACTGCTGCTTAGCAGAAACTGTAAAGTTCCACTTAAAACAAACTTAGTGGTTGAAAACTGAGCAGTAGGCAACCCTGAGTTCTAGTTTGGCAATTGGTCAGACTATGGCTACTTCTAGAACCTGGCTAATATGGAATAGGTGTCATTGTTAAGACTGCTCTCCTTTCTTCCCATTCTGTCCCCAGGAGTAGAAGATGGGGCCAAGAATTTAACCTAGGGTTTCTACGTGGCAGTGATATCACTGTTGCTTAGTCATTGGGGATCGCGGCACATTTTTTTTTTTAGTAATGTCCACAAGGGGCAGGTAATTTTTCTGACCCTAATTTAAGTTGTTTCTATGGTGGTAGTTTCAGGAAGCTAGATGTACACCCCTTGATTATTTGGTCATGACACAAGACTTGCCATTTTTGTTCTTGCAGAGCACGTCTTGGAATATTTAGTATTCCTAGAGAGAACAATTGTTTTAATGTCTCATCTGAAAGATGTTGGTGTCAGCAGCACCATGTTCCTTTGTAACATGCTGGGGTATTGCTTCTGTTCTAGTGTAGAAAGAGGAGTACCTCATAAGCTAAAACTACCAAAAGGTGTCTCCCATTTAAGTACTGACCATGTACAGAGCTGCCTGGCCTCTGTGATCTTGTCTCACAGAAACCAAAGGTGGTTTGGCCTTTAGAATTAATTCATAGGCTCCAGCTTTTAAAAAATATTTTGTATTAATTCAGTGACCACTTGGAATCAGCAGTTGGTACTCATCTGCTTCACTACAATTAGTGGCGGTGCTTCATCTGTTGGTTGAACATTTTTTGCCTAACATCTACTGGGGCATCTGTGCTCAGTAAATACAAAAATATGCAGTAACCTAAGACAACCGTTTTTAATATAATGCCGGTAAATATATTTGCTATTGGTGTGTATGACATATTCTGTTATAGAGAATGAGATGGGTGCAGGAGAGAGGAGGAAGTCTCCGGGGTTGTAGCTTCCTTCATAGGTTTAGAATGAAAAAAAATGCATAGTTCCTTAGCGTCCCTCTGGACCGGACCAGGATTGAACTGATGGATTGTGCTTGCCTTCCAGCAGGTGGAGACTGAGAAAATAACGCTTGCGGCATCGGCGTCTGCTGCCACCCAAGTTGACTCCCCGTCGCTGGAGGGAGCTTCGTCGCCGGCAGTGAGGGAGTCTTCTTCTCGACATCGCCATAGACGACTTAGTTCCTCGGCGTCGAGACTGGCTAGGCTTCGGACCGAAGTTCGAGAACTTGTGTCCAATACCGAGGGTGAGGCCTCGTGGGAGGCAGAGGAAGACCCCAGATATTTCTCTGATGAGGAGTCTTGTGGTCTTCCTTCTGATTCTACTCATTCGCCGGAGAGAAAGCTTTCTCCCCCTGAGAGTCTGTCTTTCTCTTCATTTGTCCGGGAAATGTCTACGACCATTCCCCTTCCCAGTGGTTACTGAGGATGAGCCCAGGGCTGAGATGTTCAAGGTCCTGGACTATTCTTCGCCACCTAAGGAGTCGTCCACTGTTCCTCTTCATAATGTCCTGAAGCAGACATAGATGGTTAACTGGACGAAACCATTAAGTAATCCCACTATTCCCAAAAAGATTGAGTCCCAGTATTGGATCCACGGGGACCCAGAGTTGATGAAGACCTAGTTGCCTCATGACTCTGTGGTTGTGGATCTGGCTCTCAAGAAAGTCAAGAGTACTAGGGATTATGCCTCGGTGCCCCTGGGGCAGGAGTCTAGGACTCTGGACTCTTTTGGGAGGAAGGCCTACCATTCTGCTATGCTCGTGTCCAAGATCCAATCCTACCAGCTCTACAGGAGCATCCATTTGCGGAACAATGTGCAGCAGCTGACGGACTTAGTCAATAAGCTCCCGTCGGAGCAGGCCAAGCCTTTTCAAGAGGTGGTCAGGCAGCTGAAGGCGTGTCGCAAATTCCTGTCCAGTGGTGTTTACGACACTTTTGATGTTGCGTCCGGGGCCGCTGCTCAAGGTATAGTGATGCGCAGACTCTCATGGCTGCGTGCCTCTGACCTGGAGAATAGAGTCCAGCAGCGGATTGCGGATGCTCCTTGCTGGGGGGATAACATTTTTGGCGAGAAAGTCGAACAGGTGGTAGAGCAGCTCCACCAGCGGGACACTGCCTTTGACAAACTCTCCCACTGGACGCCTTCAGCATCTACCTCAACAGGTAGACGTTTTTATGGGGGAAGGAGGAATACTCCCTATGCTTATAATAAGCGTAGGTACCATCCACCTGCCCGTCAACCTGCTCAGGCTAAGCCACAGCGCGCTCGTTCACGTCAACAGCGTGCGCCTCAACAGGCCTCTGCAGCTCCACAGCAAAAGCAAGGGACGGGCTTTTGACTGGCTCCAGGCGAGCATAGCTGAGATAAACGTGGAGGGAGGTTAAAGTTTTTTCACCAACGGTGGCCCCTTGTAACCTTCAAATAGTCTGGTTAGGATACTCCCCCAATTTGACTCAAAACCTCCAACTTTTCCTCCGGGAGCTCAGTCCTTCAGCTTCCAGCACAAGCAGATACTTCCAGAGGAACTCTCCGCCCTTCTCAGCGCCAATGCGGTCGAGCCCGTGCCACCAGGGCAGGAAGGGTTGGGATTCTATTCCAGGTACTTTCTTGTGGAAAAGAAAACAGGGGGGATGCGTCCCATTCTAGACATAAGGGCCCTGAACAAATATCTGGTCCGAGAAAAGTTCAGGATGCTTTCCCTGGGCACCCTTCTTCCCATGATTCAGAAAAATGATTGGCTATGCTCTCTGGACTTAAAGGATGCTTATACTCACATCCCGATACTACTAGCTCACAGGCAGTATGTTCGACTCCGTCTGGGAACACGGCATTTTCAGTATTGTGTGCTACCCTTTGGTCTTGCGTCTGCGCCCAGTGTTCACAAAATGCCTGACGTCTCTACGCAGGCTGGGAGTGCATGTGTTCCCTTATCTCGACGATTGGCTGGTGAAGAACACCTCGGAGGCAGGAGCTCTACAGTCCATGCAAATGACTATTCGACTCCTGGAGCTACTAGGGTTTGTGATAAATTATCCAAAGTCCCACCTTCTTCCAGTTCAACGACTAGAATTCATAGGAGCTCTGCTAGACTCCCAGTCTGCTCATGCCTACCTTCCCGAGGCGAGGATGGACAATCTCCTGTCCCTTGTTTCCTGGGTATGAGCGTCTCAGCAGATCAGAGCTCGGCAGATGTTGAGATTGCTCGGCCACATGGCCTCCACAGTTCATGTGACTCCCATGGCCCATCTTCACATGAGATCAGCTCAATGGACCCTAGCTTCCCAGTGGTTTCAAGCTGCAGGGGATCTAGAGGACGTGATCCAACTGTCCACAGTTTTTCTCAAATCCCTACATTGGTGGACAATTCGCTCCAATTTGACCTTGGGACGTCCCTTTCAAATTCCTTAGCCGCAAAAAGTGCTGGCTACGGATACGTCCATCCTGGGGTGGGGCGCTCATGTCGATGGGCTCGACACCCAAGGATGTTGGTCCCTCCAGGAAGCAGGTTTTCAGATCAGTGTCCTGGAGTTACGAGCAGTCTGGAACGCACTAATGGCTTTCAGAGTTCGGCTGTCTTATCAAATTATTCAAATTCAGACAGACAATCAGGTTGCTATGTACTACATCAACAAGCAGGGGGCACCGGATCTCGCCTCCTGTGTCAGGAAGCCGTCAGCATGTGGCTTTGGGCTCGCCAGCACGGCATGTTTCTCCAAGCCACGTATCTGGCAGGCATAAACAACAGTCTGGCCAACAGGTTGAGCACGATAATGCAACCTCACGAGTGGTTTCTCAACTCGAGAGTAGTACGCAAGATCTTCCAGGTGTGGGGCACCCCCTTGGTAGATCTTTTTGCCACTCAGATCAATCACAAGGTCCCTCAGTTCTGTTCCTGACTTGAGGCCCACGGCAGACTAGCGTCAGATGCCTTTTTCCTTTATTGGGGGAAGGGCCTCCTGTATGCATATCCTCCCATACCCTTGGTAGGGAAGACTTTGCTGAAACTGGATCGTGGAACCATGATTCTGATCGCTCCCTTCTTGCCACGTCAGATCTGGTTCCCTCTTCTTCTGGAGCTGTCCTCAGAAGAACCGTGGAGATTGGAGTGTTTTCCAACCCTCATCACTCAGAAGAAGGGGGCGCTTCTGCATCCCAACCTCCAGTCTCTGGCTCTCACGGCCTGGATGTTGAGAGCGTAGACTTTGCCTCCTTGGGTCTTTCTGAGGGTGTCTCCCGAGTCTTGCTTCCAGAAAAGATTCCACGAAGAGGTGTTATTCTTTCAAATGGAAGAGGTTTGCCGTCTGGTGTGACAGCAAGGCCCTAGATCCTCGTTCTTGTCCTACACAGACCCTGCTTGAATACCTTCTGCACTTGTCAGAGTCTGGTCTCAAGACCAACTCTTTAAGGGTTCACCTTAGTGCAATTAGTGCTTTTCATTATTGTGTAGAGGGTAAGCATATCTCTGGACAGCCTTTAGTCGTTCGCTTCATGAGAGGTTTGCTTTTTTCAAAGCCCCCTATCAAGCGTCCTACTGTGTCATGGAATCTCAATGTCGTTCTCACCCAGATGATGAAACCTCCATTTGAGCTACTGAATTCCTGCCATCTGAAGTACTTGACCTGGAAGGTCATTTTCTTGGTGGCAGTCACTTCAGCTCGTAGAGTCAGTGAGCTTCAAGCCTTGGTAGTTCATGCTCCTTATACTAAATTTCATCATAATAGAATAGTCCTCCGCACTTACCCTAAGTTCTTACCGAAGGTGGTGTCGGAGTTCCATCTGAACCAGTCAATTGTCTTGCCAACATTCTTTCCCCATCCTCATACCCGCCCTGCTGAACGTCAGTTGCACACATTGGACTGCAAGAGAGTATTGGCCTTCTATGTAGAGCGGACAAGCCCATTCAGACAGTCCGCCCAAATGTTTGTTTCTTTTGATCCCAACAGAAGGGGAGTGTCCGGGAAACGCACCATCTCCAATTGGCTAGCAGATTGCATTTCCTTCACTTACGCCCAGGCTGGGCTGGCTCTTGAAGGTCATGTCATGGCTCATAGTGTTCAAGCCATGGCAGTGTCAGTGGCCCACTTGAAGTCAGCCATTATAGAAGAGATTTGCAAGGCTGCAATGTGGTCATCTGTCCACACATTCACATCTCATTACTGCCTACAGCAGGATACCTGACGTGACAGTCGGTTTGGGCAATTGGTGCTGAAGAATCTGTTTGGGGTTTAGAATCCAACTTCACCCCCCTAGGCCCATTTTTATTCTGTTGCAGGCTGCACTCTCAGTTAGTTGTTTCTATTTAGGTCATTCTCAGTTACGTCCTCGCCGTTGCGAGGCCCAATTGACCAATGTTTGTTGTTTTGAGTGAGCCTGGGGGCTAGGGATACCCCAGTCGTGAGAACAAGCAGCCTGCTTGTCCTCGGAGAAAGCGAAGTTACTTACCTGTAGCAGGTATTCTCCGAGGACAGCAGGCTGATTGTTCTCACAAACCCGCCCACCCCCCCCCCCTTTGGAGTTGTGTCTTCCCTTGTCTTGTGCTTTCTACTTGACTGAGGAGCACGCTCATGCTACGAGCGGGAAGACTGCCGCGATTGTGCACATGTGCACGCGAGGGCTAGCAAACTTTATTGTTAGGAAGATCTTCCGATCCTGGGGCTGCCGTCGGACGTCACCCATTAGTGAGAACAGTCAACCTGCTGTCCTTGGAGAATACCTGCTACTGATAAGTAACATCGCTTTCTCCAAGGACAGCAGGCTCAGTATTCTTACAACTCTCCCTCCTCCCCGTTGGAGTTGTTCCATTTATATTGTTTTTGCTTCTTATCTAACTGAGCACTATACGGTTGCGTCACAGGCGGGAAGCCGCTCGCGCATGCGCGGTTTGTCAGCCCTGCGCGATGGAATGTTCGAGAGGATTCTTGAGCTTTTGGACTTTCATCCAGTCTCCTGGGCCGTCGCGGACGACGACCCATGTGTAAGAATATTGAGCCTGCTGTCCTGTCCTCAGAGAATACCTGCTACAGTTATGTATCTTCATTCTAGATGTTTTTTCTTCAGCACTGATCCCCAAGGTGGACTCTAGCATCAGGTAACTATGATTCAGATTATCCTTTCCAATGTGTATCACCTTGCGTTTGTCCACATTAAATTTCATCTGCCATTTGGATGCCCAGATTTTTAATTTCCTAAGGTCTTCCTGCAGTATTTCACAGTCTGCATGTGTTTTAACAACCTTTGATAGTTTTGTATCATCTGCAAATTTAATCACCTCACTCACCGTCCTGATTTCCATATCATTTATAAGTATGTTAAATAGCACCGGACCCAGTGCTGATCCCTGCAGCACTCCACTATTCATCCTCCACCGTTGAGAGAAATTACTATTTAACCCTACCCTCTCTTTTTTGTCCAATTACCAATTCCTAATGCACACCAGAACCTTTCCTCCCATTCCATGATTAATTTTCTCAGGAGTCTCTCATGAGGAAGCTTTTGGCTTTCTGAAAATCTAGATACACTATATCCTTCCTCAACCGAGGGTGAACAATATATTACACCTTGCCACTCAGGTATCCCAGTTGACTCATTTATCTGCTTGTCAGATGCTCCTCATCCTCAGTCACATTGCTTCAACAGTCCATGTAACACCATTGGCTGGTCTTCTGTTCTCACCACAGATGCTTCCATGATGGTCTGCATACACAGGGTTCTTGGTCCCCACGAGAACAACATATCAATCTCCTGGAATTGCAAGCTGTTTGGAATGCTCTCTAAACCTTCCAGAATCATATTCTCAATCAGATTATACTGGTTTGCACAGACAATCAAGTAGCGATGTCTTACCTGAACAGACAGGGAAGAACTGGATCTTAACTTCTCTGTCTCCAAGCAATCCAAATCTGGACTTAGATAGCTTCTTTAAACATCTTTATAAGAGCTGTTTATAGTAACATAGTAGATGACGGCAGAAAAAGACCTGCACGGTCCATCCAGTCTGCCCAACAAGATAAACTTATATGTGTATACCTTACCTTGATTTGTACCTGTTTTTTTTTCAGGGCACAGACCGTATAAGTCTGCCCAGCACTATCCCCTCCTCCCAACCACCAGCCCCGCCTCCCACCACTGTCTCTCACAGACCGTATAAGTCTGCCCAGCACTATTCCCCGCCTCCCAACCACCAGTCCCGCCTCCCACCACTGGCTCTGGCACAGACCGTATAAGTCTGCCCACCACTATCCTCGCCTCCCAACCACCAACCCCTCTTCCCCCCACCGGCTAAGCTCCTGAGGATCCATTCCTTCTGCACAGGATTCCTTTATTTATATCCCACGCATGTTTGAATTCCGTTACCGTTTTCATCTCCACCACCTCCCGCGGGAGGGCATTCCAAACATCCACCACTCTCTCTGTGAAAAAATACTTCCTGACATCGTTTTTGAGTCTGCCCCCCTTCAATCTCATTTCATGTCTTCGCGTTCTACCGCCTTCCCATCTCTGGAAAAGATTTGTTTGCGGATTAATACCTTTCAAATATTTGAACGTCTGTATCATATCACCCCTGTTCCTCCTTTCCTCCAGGGTATACATGTTCAGTTCAGCAAGTCTTTGCTCATACGTCTTGGAACGCAAATCCCATACCATTCTCGTAGCTTTTCTTTGCACCGCTTCAATTGTTTTTTACATCCTTAGCAAGGTACGGCCTCCAAAACTGAACACAATACTCCAGGTGGGGCCTCACCAACGACTTGTACAGGGGCATCAACACTTCCTTTCTTTTGCTGGTCACACCTCTCTCTATACAGCCTAGCAACCTTCTCGGTACGGCCATCGTCTTGCCACACTGTTTTGTCGCCTTCAGATCCCTCTCCCCCCTCAGTACATATCAGACTCTCACTGCCTAACACATAAGTCTCTTGTGGGTTTCTACTCCCTAAGTGCATCACTTTGCATTTCTTCGCATTGAATTTTAATTGCCAAACCTTAGACCATTTGGCAGACAATACATTTCTTGATTAGACTTTGCTCAGTTTAAGTTATGTCCAATAAAAAAGGTATCATCTTATTTTCTTTTCCATGTTTTATTTTGTTTGATTTCTATTGATAACCTCTCATAGGGAAAACGCTTCTCAAACTGTATCAAGACCAAGGAACCATGATTCTTATTGCTCCTTACTGGACTCCTAAAATCTAGGTCCCTCTTCTAGAGTTGTCGTCCAATGAACTGTTCAGATTAGATAATTTTCCAACCCTAATAACACTGAACGAAGTATCCCTCCTTCATTCAGAGCCATGCTCTGGCCCTGATGACTTGGTTCCTGAAGACATAGAGTTGCATTCATTGAACCTCCCTCATGCAGTCTCTCCGATACTTCTTGCTCCTAGGAAACCTTACACAAGAAAATGTTGCCATTTAAAGTGGAAAAGATTTTCTGTCTGATGTTCAGCTTGGTTGCTTGACTCTACAACATACACTCATAAGAACATAAGAATAGCCATACCTGGTCAAACCAGTGGTCCATCTAACCCAGTATCCTGTTTTTCAAACAGTGGCCTAGCCAGGTCACAAGTACCTGGCAAAAACCCAAATCGTGGCAACACTTCATACTACAAATCTCAGGGCAAGCAGTTGCTTACCATGTCTGTCTCAATAACAGACTAGGGACTTTTCCTCCAGGAATTTGTTTAAACCTTTTTTAAACCAAGATACACTAACCACTGTTACCACGTCCTCCAGCAAAATGTTCCAGAGCTTAACTATTCATTGAGTGAAATAATATTTCCTCCTATTTGTTTTAAAAGTATTTCCATGTAACTTCCTCGAGTGTCCCCTAGTGTTTGTACTTTTGGAATGAGTGAAAAATCGATTTACATATACTCATTCTACACCACTCAAGATTTTGTAGACCTCTACCTACCCTTATGGAGTACCTCCTCTATCTTTCAGGTTCTGGACTCAAAACTAACTCCAGAGTACATTTGAGCACCATCGGTGCTTTTCATACTAAATTTGATAGTAAGCCAGTTTGTTTATCCTTGATGGTTAGATTAATGAAGGGTTTATTTCATACCAAACTTCCTATAAAACCACCTCCAGTCACATGGGATCTCAATGCCGTCCTCACTGCTGTCATGAAACCTTTTAAACCACTTCGTTCTTGTTTTCTGAAATTCCTCACGTATAAAGTAGTTTTCTTAACAGCTCTTAATGCTGCCAGAAGAGTCAGTGAGCTTTAAGCCCTTCTGGCAGATCCAACAGGGTTGTACTCCGAATCTATCCCAAATTCCTCCCAAAGGTGATTTTATAGTGCCGTCTCAACTTGTCCATTGTACTACCTGTTTTCTTTCTTAAACCATATTCTCATCCTGGAGAAGCAGCACTGCATACCTTAGACTGCAAGCATGCTCTAGCATACTATCTAGAACAAACAAAACCTCATCAGAAATTTTCCCAGCTTTTTGTATCGTTTGATCCGAAAAGGTTGGGAATTCCCATCACAAAGCACACAGTATCTACTTAGTAGGCTGACTGTATCTCCTACACATAAACTCAAGTTGGGCTGACCCTCCATAGCCGGGCTACAGCTCATAATGTAAGAGCCATGGCGTCCTCAGTAGCCCGTTTCCGCTCTGCCTCTATTCAAGACATTTGCAATGCGGCTGCATGGTGTTCTATCCACCGCTGCTCACTACTGTCTAGAACGGTATTCCAGGCAGGATAGCCAGTTTGGAAAAGCAGTCCTGCAAAATATGTTTACTGTTTAACATCCAACTCCACCCTCCTGCCTGATATTTTCACCAGGCTCACTATCTATTTAGTTACAAAAAATGTATCTTTCCTGTGAGCCTTGTAGCTATTGAGTCTCCATATGTAAAATTATGTCTACTTGTCCTCAGAAAAAGCTAAGTTACTTACCTGTAGCAGATGTTCTCAGTGTACAGCAGACACATATTCGCACATCTCTCCCACCTCCCCTTGGAATTGTCTTTCTAGCTTTAACACTATACTGCTGGTTCCGTGCTCGCGCATTGGACAGGAACGCACCTGTGCATGCGAGGTGGGGGGAACGGCCTCAAAGATTTAAAGTCACTGTGCACTTGGCAGTGTCTACACTGAGCTCTGTGGATGGCATCACCCATATGTGAGAATATATGCCTGCTGTTCTTGTAGAACAACTACTACAGGTAAGTAACTTAGCTTTCTGTTACATCCCAAGGATCAGTCCAGACAAATGGGTTGTGATCATCTGCCAGCAGTTATGAGTTGTGCCTCATAAGCTCCTGCGCTTAGCAACCAAGCCAGTATTCTCTATCTCCAGCAGACAGGATAGCAACTTCTGTGCTCTTTGGTGACTTATGTGACTCTCCTGCTTGCAGGTTCAGTTGAGTTTGCCTCATGTGTAAACTTAGTGATCTAGGTCCCTTCCTGCTCCCTGTTGCCACTTTCTACCTCTTTATCTCAGTCTTCCCTTCTCTTTTTCTCCTGCCTCTATCTTAAAAAAAATAAATAGCAGCCTTTTCAGTTCTTTTTGAGAGCTCGCGTGAAGATTGTGGAGCTTCAGTGCCTTGGAGATCACAAGACTGGCTGTTTTCTGTGAGTGTATTTATTCTGTGTCTGAGCCTATTAAGTCTTGTATGCGCTGTGGGGCTAAGCTCTCGGCTACCAGTTCCTGCACGCTTTGCTTTACTTCTGTGGAAATGCCACTTTTGCCTACTTTGGCCTCCAATACTCCATCTCTGGGAGTTCAATCTTCCCCACTCCGATGGTGGTTTTGGCAGGCTCAGCACCAGTGGCTCTTGCGCTTTGCAAGGCTTCGGCAGCCATTTTGTCAGCGGGTTCCTTGCCCACTACCGTGTCCCGGGATGTTGGTGTTATGGGGTTAGAAGTCTCTGCCCTACCATTTTTGCCTGAATTTGTTATTTTATTACATTAGGTTTTTTATTAGTCAGTTCAAGCTGCCTCTACTTAGTTTTTTTTGTTAAAGTTTACTATACCGCTCAACCTAACTTGCAGACCTGAGCGATTTACAAAACTAAGGGTAGATGAATAGGCAGAAAGGAACTACAGTATGAAACAGGAAAGGAATATATCATTTCCACATATGAAGAATGTACAAGCTAAAGAGCAGCAAGTAGTATGGGTCATAGGCAAAAGGGAAAAGAAGAGGGGGAAAATGAGAAGGGAAGGAAGGAAGGGAGAGGAAGAACAGCCTGGGAGTTTGAATTCTGATTCCCCTTGTAGTGGATCAGGGAGCCATAAAGGCTTGATTAAAAAGCCAGGATTTTATAGCATATCTATTGCAGAGGATGAGTAGGGGAATATGGAATGGTCAGCTTGATAAACGTAAGGATCTGTTTCTCAATTGGGAGCCAATGAAATTTCTGAAATAAAGGGGACACATGATCAAACTCAAGTTGTTTGAGGAGCAGCTTCCAAAGAATCAAAACCTTTCCATTCCTCCTCAGGACTCAGAGGGGATTTTATCTGTGTATTCTGACTGTACTAGTTCTGCTGATTGCACTGACTTGGACATTTCAGAGGCAGACGGGGGTGTTGATTCTCCTATAGCTAGGTTGTTTTTGAGAGCTTTAAACATTTCTTCCCCTGCTTCTCAGTCCTCTGGTCCTGCTCCATCAACTATGTCAGGTACTAAGAGACCTCCTGTATCTTTCCATATTCATGAGGCTGTGCAGGAGCTTTTGCAGCTCAGTGAGAGACCCCTGATTCGAACCTCTGGGTGCCTTGCGCTATGTCCAAATTATATCCCCTTCTGCCGTGTGATTTAGAGCAGTTTGCTCTGCCTAAGGTGGATGTCCTTATTACAGCAGTTACTAAACGTACCACTATCCCTGTCTGCATTAAGGATATGCATGACTGCAAGCTTGAGGCTTCCTTGAAGCTTGCCTTTCAGCTAGCTGTGTTAAATTCTCAGGCAGCAATTTTTTCTTTTTGTTGCCAGGGCTGCTTTATCGTGGATTCAACAATTGTACACATTGGACTTGCCTCCAGACTTTCTTTCTACCCTACAGATAGGGTTTTCCTATTTGTCAGATGCTGTTCATGATATTCTGTTAGTATCAGCTTAGGGCCATTTCAGTGTGATGCTGGCTGTGGCTGAGGCATTGGGTCACTAATGTGGTATCCAAATTTCGTCTGGCAAAAGTTGCCCTTTCGGGGAAACTTCTCTTTGGTGCAGATTTGGAGAAGATTGTTAAAGACCTGGGAGATTCCAAGGTCCATTGGCAACCTGAGTACAAGCCTAAGCCTCAGCTCATTTTAGAGAAGCAGGGAGGTCTAGACCAGGGAAGGCTAGTGCTTCTACTCAAAAACCTCGCTTTCCTCAGATTCAGTCTCTTCTTTCCAGGAGGGAAGAAGCCCTTTTCCGCTTCCTCAAGAACCTCTCTCTTTCTTCGCAGCCCTTACAATGACAGGGTTGAGGCTCACTCCTTGTATGTAGACATAGTTGGGTGTCTTTCCCGTTTTTACCAAGTTTGGACCACCATTACTGCAGACCAATTTGTCCTTGGTGTCATTCTCCATGGCTACAAGCTAGAATTTTCAAAGCCACTCGCAGATCTTTTCATGCTGTCCCCTTGCGGCAGTTCTGCGAATAGTTGGGCAGTCCTGACTACCTTAGCCTCTTTAAGGTTTCTGGGGACCATTCAGCCCGATACTCCATCAGAAAGGGGGCACTGGTCGATGGGAAAATGTGGGATACCAATGCAATAAATAAATTCCATCTATTTTATCATCCCAAAGAAAGGAGAAACTTTTTGCTCGGTTCTGGATCTCAGAGGGATGAACAAGTCTGAGTGCTGCCCTTACACATGGAGACTCTTCCTGTCATAGCCTTGGTCCAGCCAGGCGAGTATCTCTCCTCATTGGACCTCAAGGATGTTTGTATTCATATCCCAGTTTGGCCTCTTCACAGGAAATGTCGCCAGTTTACGATCCTGGGAGATCATTTTCAATTCAAGACCATGCCTTTTGGCCTCACCATTGCACCTCGCACGTTTTCAAAAGTTATGGTGGTGGTGGCAGCCTTTCTTCACCGGCAAGAGATCTAGGTACATCCTTACCTGAACGATTGGCTAATTCGGGCGCCTTCTTATAAAGAGAGCCTTCACAGTATACAGTCAGTCCTGTTTCTTCTTTCTGTGCTGGGTTGGGTGGTGAATTACAGCAAGAGCCACCTCACCCCTACCCAGACCCTGGAGTTTCTGGGAGTGTCCTTCAATACCCAGATGAGGAAGGTTTTCCTGTCTCAGCATCGTCAGCTCAAACAGCAAATTCTCTGGTTTTTCTCTCTTCCCTGCCCGCTGGCGTGTGATTGAGTATGCACAGGTTCTCGTTTCTGTGGCGGCAACTTTGGATATTCTGCCTTGGGAAAAGTTCCACATGCGTCCCTGTTTAGCCAATGGTCATCGGTCTCGGGGACGCCGTGGATGCCTCAAGCAGGCGGAGTCTTGGTGGCTTCTCCCTGCACACATTTGTGCGGGGTTGCCCTTACAGACTCCCAGTTGGTATGTCAGTCTCTTCAGATGGGGAGCCCGTTATCTCCACCACTCTGCACTGGTCCGCTGATTGAGAATGGAGGCTTCTTAGTCCATCAACAGATTGGAACTTCGAGCTGTCTGGAAAGCTGTACTAATCTTTGATCCTCTTTTTCACAGGAGGCTGCTGCACGTGCTCTCAGACAATGTCACAGCCATGTCTTGCATCAACAGGCAAGGAGGAACAAAGAGTGTATTTCTAGCCCAGGAGGTACATCTTCTTTTTCAGTGGGCTGAGTTGAAAATTCCAATGATTTCAGCATCTCACATATTGGGTTCACTGAACTAACAAGCAGATTTTCTCAGCAGAGTGCCCCTGGACCCGGGGGAATGGCAGCTGTCAAAGACCTGCATTTCACCTCATTTCCACACAGTGGGGCCTTCCAGTTCTGGACCTTATGGCATCTGGACTCAATGTGCAAGTACACAGATTCTATAGCCGCTTCTAGGAGAAAGACTCAGTTCGTGTAGCTCTGGACTGGCCCAGACGTCCTTTGTATTCGGACCTCATCTGTCTTTAAATGGTTCCTCAGTTGATTCTTCTTTTACAAACGGGCTTATTGCACTAAGGTTCAGTACTTATAGAGGATCCCCCACTTTGGTCTTACTGCCTAGCTTTTGAGATGGCACGATTGAGGAAGAAGTGTTACGTGGGTGATGATGTTACTACCTTGATGCAGGCCCAAAAGTGGTCCACTTATGCTAGAGTGTGGAGAACTTTTGAGAGCTGGTCTGCACAGGTGTTTCTCCATTTCGTGCTTCCTTGTCTCAGATTTTATCTTTCCTTCAGGAGGGATTCAAAAAAGACTTGGCTCTCAATTCGCTCAAAGTTCAGGTGGCAGTGTCGGTGTGTCATAGAGAATGCCTCATTGACTGCTCACCCTGATATAGTGCGATTCCTCAAGGTAGTTGTTCATCTGCGTCTTGCTCTCTGCAATATTTGTCCTCAGTGAAGTCTTCAAGTGGTTCTTAAGGCTCTTCAGTCAGCCCCCTTTGAGCTCCTTCGTTCGGCAACTACCGTATTTTTCGGACTATAAGACGCACCGGACCATAAGACGCACCTAGGTTTTAGAGGAGGGAAATAGGAAAAAAATGTTTTTTCTTTTTCCCAACTCTAAAACCTAGGTGCTCCGGTGCATCTTGTCGGAATCCCTCCCTCCCTCCGAGTTCGGGATCGCCCTCCCCCCGGCCCTGTCACCACTTCTCCCTACTCACGCGATCTTCCCTGGTGGTCTAGTGACGTCGGGGCAGGAAAGAGCCCCCTCTTTCCTGCCCAGCGCGCTGCTCTCCATCCTCCTGTATGCATTGCTGCCTGACGGTCTCGGCGAGATTCAAAATGGCCGCCGAGAATTGAAGTCTCGGCGGCCATTTTGAATCTCGCCGAGACCGTCAGGTTGCATACAGGCGGATGGAGAGCAGCGCGCTGGGCAGGAAAGAGGAGGCTCTTTCCTGCCCCGACGTCACTAGACCACCAGGGAAGATCGCGTGAGTAGGGAGAAGTCTACCTTCGGACTATAAGACACACCCCCCCATTTTCCTCCCAAATTTGGGGGGGGAAAAGTGCGTCTTATAGTCCAAAAAATACGATATTAAAGATCTTACTTTTAAAGGCAGTATTTTAGTTGCCATTTCGTCGGCATGAAGATTTTCAGAGCTTCAAGATCTCTCTTGCAGGGAGATCCCTTTCTCTTCTTTTGTGATTCTGGAGTTTCCATACGGACAGTTCCATCCTTTTTGCCGAAGATTGTATCTCCTTTTCATGTCAGTTAGACTGTTTCTTCCTTCTTTTCCAGGGAGGTCTGTTCTGCAGAATATGCTTCCAACGATTTCAGGTGGTCTGATCATCTTTTTGTCCTCTTTGCAGGACTCCGGAAGGGTTTGCCTGCCTCCGAAGCAACAGTACCTCGATGGCTTAAGGAGTCTATTTCTTCAGCTTACAATCTGAGGGGTAGATCTGCTGCCATGCATGTTAAGGCTCCTCCTACCAGATCTTTAGCGACGTCTGGGGCAGTTTCATTGGCAGAGATCTGTCGGTCAACGATGTGATTGTCTTCTTATTCCATTTTTAAGCATTACCGTTTGGATGTGTCTGCTTGAGCAGATGCTTCCTTCAGGGCCACAGTTCTCGCTGCAGGGATATAGTCTCTCCCCTTGGATTGCTTTTGTACATCCCATTTGTCTGTACTGATCCTTGGGACGTAATAGGAAAAATTGGTTGTTACCTGATAATTTTCTTTCCTTTAGTCCCAAAGGTTCAGTCCAGAGCCTGCCCTTCTGTGTTGGTTTTTCCGGGTTTTATAAATTTCAAGTGTTTGTATTGTTTTGTTTCCGTTATTTCTAAGGTACAAGTTTTGCCCTTTATTTCATAGTTCTTTTTCTGTTTAGAGGCTGGAGGTTTTTTTTGTTTTGTTTTTTCCCTTTGGAAGTCAATGTTTCACTTATTTGTCTGGACTGATCTTTTGGGACTGAAAGAAAATTATCAGGTAATTATTTTATCCTTATTTTACAGTATCTTAAAAACATATGTTAAATCTAATGTCAATGAACAAATCAGTATTGAATTGACTTGAATACAGTCTTTTTCTTGAAGAGCTTAGATTTTTACTTGGAGAATATGGAGTTTCTGATTTGCTAGGCATTGCACCATAAGTTGTGAATAGAGAACAGAAGTGGTATACCCATGTCTCACAGCTATATGTTCTAACCACCATGCTGCTCTGCTAGCTATGTGAATATTACATGTTCTTATCACTTTTAAGTTGTTATGTTTGCTTCTCTTAACAGATGAGGGTTGGCTGGAGGTTGTTCAGTCGCTGATTAGAGTTATTCCATTAGAAGATCCACTGGGACCAGCTGTTATAACATTACTACTGGATGAGTGTCCACTACCAACCAAAGTAGGTTAATTAACATAATATAGATAATTGCTCACGACAGCAGCTCAGAAGTATACACCACAAGCCTTGGTACTAGCTCTGCTTTTTGGAGTATCATCTTTTTATCTTGACAGTTTTCTCTTGTTCTCAGGCTTGCAAATCAGTTTGGACTGACCTCCACAGTGGTAATTTTTTTTTTTTTTTTTAAATGACCATCACTGGGAAATGGTGACTAAAGTAGCAGATCCAAAATGTTGAGATGGCCAACAGACTTCATTAAAACCTCATTTTTTGTTTTTGGTTACTTTAGTCACCTTTTTCCAGAGATGATCACAAATATACATAGTAGATGACGGCAGAAAAAGACCTGCATGGTCCATCCAGTCTGCCCAACAACATAAACTCATATGTGTATACCTTACCTTGATTTGTACCTGCCATTTTCAGGGCACAGACCGTACAAGTCTGCCCAGCAGTATTTCCCGCCTCCCAACCACCAGTCCCGCCTCCCATCACTGGCTCTGGCACAGACCGTATAAGTCTGCCCTCCACTATCCTCGCCTCCCAACCACCAACCTCTCTTCCCCCACCTGCTCCGCCACCCAATTTTGGCTAAGCTTCTGAGGATCCATTCCTACTGCACAGGATTCCTTTATGCATATCCCACGCATGTTTGAATTACTTGAGCACTAGTAAAAGAATTATTCTTGATCTTCCTTCAACCTCCCATCACTATACAATTGCCATGGTTCACTCATATTCTTCTTTCCAGTCCCTGTTGGTCTCAGTGCTTTTTCTCCTAATTGCTTATGTATCCCCCTCTCCGTCTCCCCACTGCTGATCATCTTTGTCCTGGTCACTGTTTTCTCTTTGGCTGATTCTATGCAACTCTTGGTCACTTTAAGCTACACAGTGTCTGCAGTCCTTTTCTCAGTAATTGTTGTGAGAAGAGTGCAGGAATTAGGAGAACCATACTACTCATCTTCCTAAGAGCCATCCAGAAATGGAAGCATAATGTTGCATGCTGCACTCCAAGCCCTGTAAAATTTAGGCTTACTGCAACCTCAGATTTTAAGAACACTTCTATGTTGAGCTACATTACTGTGGACCTTCATTTGCAGTTACTGTGGGGTTCCCCGCATTTTATGAGCACTCCTGCTGTCCTATTTCATTATGATCCTTGGTTGTGGTTGATAGCAGAAAGAAGAGGCAAAATGTGGCTGCAGTGTAGAATAAATCCAAAAGCAAAAAGCAGCTTTGCTGATAGCCAATAATAGTTTTAGAATTCAAGTGTATTAAAAATAAATAAATAAATAGAAAACAACTTTGAAAAAGCAAATAGGGATCATCAATTAAATGTCTTACATGTTTGGGCACAGGGTGCTTGCCTCAGGGGAAATTAACAACTCCTCTTATCAATGATCCCACCTAGAAAAACATACAAGTAAAAGGATTTATAAGAATTAGGGCTGCATTTTGCTTAAAATTTTTTATCTCGATTAATTGCACAGTTAAAGCTTATTTATCTACTTATTTATTTTCTGCTGCAGCTGCTTGTGACTGGGCAAATCACTTAAATTTCCATTGCTCCAGATACAAAATAAGTACCTGTATATAATATTTAAACCACTTTGTAACCGCAGAAAGGCAGTATATCAAATCCCATCCCCCTTCCCTTCCCTAATCCCTCCCTCCTGCCACCCAAATCCAATTTATCTCCCTTTCTCTTCCTTCCCTCCCTTTTCTCTTCCCACAGGTGCATTATCTCCTTCTCTCTCCCTCCCTGCTATTGTTCAGCACCTCCCCTCCCCCCCTCATGAGTATCTACACAAACTTGGCAGTATTTTCCACTGATGACCCCTCCAGTTCTGTTCATCTGCAGCTGTCCAATTCTGCTTACAGGTCTGCAGCTCACTCCACTTCCCTACTTTGGGGTTCAGTATCTGCCCTCTTTCCCCTCTAGTCTTCCTTTCAAGGTGGTCTTCTATTTGTCCCTGGCAGTGGCTGCCTGCGGCCAGGTCCGAAGCTTTCCCTCTGACCCATCCTGCCCATGCAAAAGAGGAAGTGATCTCAGAGGAGGCACAATGGGCCAGAGGGAAAGCTTTGTACCATCTGCTGCAAGCAGCCACTGCCAGCAACTGGGGACTAACAGAAGACCATTTTTAAGGTAGGCTGACATGGCGGGGGGATGTTGAATCCTGAGTGGAGGGAAAGATGCTGGTTCGTGCTGAGGACAAGGGGTCAGGAGTGGAAGAGAGCAGAAGACGTATGGAGGAGACAGGAGATACTGCAGCATGAGTAAATTCTCTGAGTGCCGTTAATTTTATTAATCACAATTACTGATCAGTGCATGGCTCGCACAGTTAACTGCAGTTAACTTGCAGCCTAATAATACTTTCTAGGCAGGTTTTATTGACAGACTAACAAATCAAACAGACAAAATGTGGACCTTCTTTAGAAAAAAATTGTTTTAAGTGTTTTTTTAAATCAAAATAGAAAAAAAAAATAAAACATATAGCAAAAAATGAGAACCAAAATATAAGAGCAGCACCAAAACTAGCAGGATTTGGGGGGGGGGGGGGGGGGTAGTTTGGCAGCTGTGACCATGCACTTGTGTGCTTTCCTGTCTCACTCACACTGGATTAACAGTTCCTTTCTTACTGCTGAACTAAGAGGATATCTTTTGTTTGTGCTCTCTTTGGTGCAGTTTTTTTTAAACTTGCGGCCTTCTTTGCCTTTTTTTTTTCTTCATTATGCGAGTAGTGTAAGGCCAGTTCCCCCCCCCCCCCCCCCCTTTTTTTTTTTTTCCAAGTTTAGTGTGTGTTTTGGCCATTTTAAATTATCTTTGGTTTTCTGTGGCTCTTCAGCCTGCATAGGGCTGAGCTTCCCGGCTGTGACTTTTTTTTTTTGTTTTTTTTTTTAATAAAAAAATTGAGCCTTTGATTTTGCTTTGAATATTTTTTTCTACGTTTTTTTAAAATTCCTAGTGGTTTTAAGAAATGTTCTTGGTGCAGCATGGTCATCTCTGTGACTGACCCTCATAATTGATTCTTACTGTGCCCTGGGGCCAAACTTAAGGCCTGTAATTGTAAACTGTGTTCTACAATGTGGAAAAGAACCCAAAAGAGTCATGAGGCCCTGCGTTAGAGACTTTTAGTGCATCCAAGTCTGGTCCATTGACATTAGAGCCATTGGTCTCTATGTCTCCCAGAACTGCATCGGTCCCTGGGAATACACTGACACTGAGGAGGTCTTCACCTGCTTCAACGTCTGGTGTCAGTAGTGTCCATCCGGGCTGAACAGTCTTGGATCCAGTACAGAGGACACACAAGGATTTGACATCGTTCTCATCAGCTTTGAGGGACCCTGATAGGCATTGAGCATAGGTGAAGAAGCACTGACTCTGGACCTCTTCAAAGCATGGTACCAGGAGCTCCTGGAAACTGCCATTGCTGGTATCTGAGAAACAATGCTGAGAGGGCTGCTCCCCCTCCATGAAATCAGTGTTGCCACAACAGCTGTCTGAGCTGGGACCAGACCCTTGATTCAGCCCCTTCATTTTCTCAGACTGTCACCATTCCAGCACTAGTTCAGCCTTTACCGATACCTACATCCGAAGAGTTGCTCGGGACCATGATACAGGAGGAGCTGGAGCGCATCTTGGTTTGGTGTGATGTTCTGGCATTGAGGGCACCGGTACCGCTTGGGGCATCGGTCTCTGCCGCCACTCGGGTGGATTCCCCGTTGATGGAGGGAGCTTCGTCCCCGCCGGCGCGGGAGTCCACCTCTCAACGCCATCATTGAGAACGTGGTTCCTCTGAGTATAGACGGGCCCGGTTTCGGACGGAGGTCAGGGAGCTCATGTCCGACACCGAGGAGGAGGCCTCGGTGGGGGCAAGAGGAGGACCCCAGGTATTTCTCTTCTAAGGAGTCCTGTGGTCTTCCTTCTGACCCCACTCCTTCACCAGAAAGGAAGCTCTCGCCACCTGAGAGCCTTTCCTTTGCCTCCTTTGTTGTTAGGGATATGTCTGTGAGCATTCCCTTCCCCGTGGTTATTGTGGATGAGCCGAGGGCTGAGATGCTCGAGGTCCTCGACTATCCATCACCACCTAGAGAGTCTTCCACGGTACCGTTGCACAATGTCCTGAAGGAGACACTGCTTTGGAACTGGTTGAAGACTTTATCTAACCCCACGATCCAGAAGAAAGCGGAGTCCCAGTATAGGGTCCACACTGACCCGGAGTTGATGAGGACTCAGTTCCCACACGACTCCGCGGTCGTGGATTCTGCTCTCAAGAGAGCCAAGAGTTCGAGGGATACCGCCTCTGCGCCCCCGGGGTGTGAGTCTCGCACTCTGGACTCTTTTGGGAGGAAGGCCTATCATTCCTCCATGCTCGTGACCAAGATTCAGTCTTACCAGCTCTACACGAGCATTCACATGTGGAATAATGTGAAGTAACTGGTGGACCTGGTTGATAAGCTCCCGCCGGAGCAGGCCAGGCCTTTTCAGGAGGTGATCAAGCAGCTGAAGGCGTGTCGCAGATTCCTGTCCAGGGGTATTTATGACACTTGTGATGTTGCATCCGGAGCTGCTGCCCAAGGTATAGTGATGCGCAGACTCTCATGGCTGCACGCCTCTGACCTGGACAACTGGACCCAGCAGCGGCTAGCGGATGTCCATTGCCGGGGGGATAACATTTTTGGCGAGAAAGTCGAGCAGTTGGTCGAACAGCTCCACCAGCCAGAAACCGCCCTCGACAATCTCTCCCACCGGGCGCCTTCAGCACCTACCTCTTCAGGTAGGCGATTTTTCAGGGGAAAGAAGACTGCTTCTTAAGCTTACACCAAGCATAGGTACAATCCTCCCCGGCAGCTTTCCCAGGCTCAATCCCAGCGCGCTCGCTTATACACACATCCCGATACTACCAGCTCACAGACAGTATCTGCGATTCTGTCTGGGGACACAGCATTTCCAGTATTGTGTGCTACCCTTTGGGCTCGCCTCTGCGCCACGGGTGTTCGTGAAGTGCCTAGTGGTGGTTGCGGCGTCACTACGCAAGCTGGAGGTGCAGGTTTTCCCTTACCTCGACGATTGGCTGGTGAAGAGCACCTCAGAGGCAGGAGCTCTATAGGCCATGCAGAGGACTATTCAACTCCTGGAGCTACAGTGGTTTGTGATAAACTACCCAAAGTCCCATCTCCGCCCAGTCCAGTCACTCGAATTCATTGGAGCCCTGCTGAATTTGTTTTAAATTTACTACACTGTAGTTTCATCGCATGCCCCCTAGTCTTAGTATTTTTGGAAAGCGTGAACAGACTCTTCACATCCACCTGTTCCACTCCACTCATTATTTTATATACCTCTATCATGTCTTCCCTCAGCCGTCTCTTCTCCAAGCTGAAAAGCCCTAGCCTCCTTAGTCTTCCTTCATAGGGAAGTCATCCCATCCCCGCAATCATTTTCGTCGCCCTTCGCTGCAACTTTTCCAATTCCACTATATCTTCCTTGAGATACGGCGACCAGAATTGAACACAATACTCAAGGTTCGGTCGCACCATGGAGCGATATAACGGCATTATAACATCCTCACAACTGTTTTCCATACCATTCCTAATAATACCCAACATTCTATTCACTTTCCGAGCCGCAGCAGCACACTGAGCAGAAGGTTTCAGTGTATTATCGACGACGACACCCAGATCCCTTTCTTGGCCCTTAACTCCTAACTTGGAACCTTGCATGACGTAGCTATAATTCGGGTTCTTTTTTCCCACATGCATCACCTTGCACTTGCTCACATTAAACGTCATCTGCCATTTAGCCACCCCGTCTCCCAGTCTCGAAAGGTCCTTCTGTAATTTTTCACAATCCTGTCGCGAGTTAACGACTTTGAATAACTTTGTGTCATCAGCAAATGTAATTATCTCGCTAGTTACTCCCATCTCTAAATCATTTATAAATATATTAAAAAGCAGCGGTCCTAGCACAGACCCCTGAGGAACCCCACTAACTACCCTTCTACATTGTGAATACTGCCCATTTAACCTCACTCTCTGTTTCCTATCCTTCAACCAGTTTTTAATCCACAATAGGACTTTTCCTCCTATCCCATGACTCTCCAATTTCCTCTGTAGCCTTTCATGAGGTACCTTGTCAAACGCCTTTTGAAAATCCAGATACATAATATCAACCGGCTCCCCTTTGTCCATATGTTTGTTTACTCCTTCAAAGAATTGAAGTAAATTAGACAGGCAAGATTTCCCCACACAAAAGCCGTGCTGACTCGGTCTCAGTAATCCGTGTCCTAGGATGTGCTCTGTAATTTTGTTTTTAATAATAGCCTCTACCATTTTCCCCGGCACTGACGTCAGACTCACCGGTCTATAATTTCTCGGATCTCCCCTGGAACCTTTTTTAAAAATGGGCGTTACATTGGCCACCCTCCAATCTTCCGGTACCACGCTCGATTTTAAGGATAAATTGCATATCACTAGCAATAGCTCCGCAAGCTCATTTTTCAGTTCTATCAGTAGTCTAGGATGAATACCATCCGGTCCAGGAGATTTGCTACTCTTCAGTTTGCTGAACTGCCCCATTACGTCCTCCAGATTTACCGTGAAGTCAGTAAGTTTGTCCGACTCGTCCGCTTGAAATATCATTTCCGACACCGGTATCCCACCCAAATCTTCCTCGGTGAAGACCGAAGCAAAGAATTCATTCAATCTCTCCGCTACGTCTTTGTCTTCCTTGATCGCCCCTCTTACCCCTTGGTCATCCAGCGGCCCAGCCGATTCTTTTGCCGGCTTCCTGCTTTTAAAATACCATAAAAAAATTTTATTATGCTTTTTTGCCTCTAATGCTATCTTTTTTTTCGTAATCCCTCTTGGCCTTCTTTATCTGCGCCTTGCATTTGCTTTGACACACCTTATGCTGCTTCTTGTTATTTTCAGACTGTTCCATCTTCCATTTTCTGAAGGCATTTCTTTTAGCCCTAATAGCCCTCACTTTTCAACCAGGCCGGCTGTCTTTTGGAGTTCGTCTTTCTTATCTAATTTGTGGAATATGTTTGGCCTGGGCCTCCAGGATGGTATTTTTGAACAGCGTCCATGCTTGTTGTACAGTTTTTACTCTCTCAGTTGTCCCCCTAAGGTTTTTTTCCCCACCATTCTTCTCATTTTATCATAGTCTCCTTTTTTTAAAGTTAAACACTAACGTATTTGACTTCCTGTGTATAGTTACTTCAAGGTTGATATTAAAACCGATCATATTATGATCACTGTTATCAAGCGGCCGCAGTACCATAACGTCCCTCACCAGATCATGCGCTCCACTAAGGACCTTGCTGAAACTCAAGCAAGACCGCGGCACCATGATTCTGATTGCGCCTTTTTGGCCCCGTCAGATCATAAGTACATAAGTACATAAGTAGTGCCATACTGGGAAAGACCAAAGGTCCATCTAGCCCAGCATCCTGTCACCGACAGTGGCCAATCCAGGTCAAGGGCACCTGGCACGCTCCCCAAACGTAAAAACATTCCAGACAAGTTATACCTAAAAATGAGGAATTTTTCCAGTCCATTTAATAGCGGTCTATGGACTTGTCCTTTAGGAATCTATCTAACCCCTTTTTAAACTCCGTCAAGCTAACCGCCCGTACCACGTTCTCCGGCAATGAATTCCAGAGTCTAATTACACGTTGGGTGAAGAAAAATTTTCTCCGATTCGTTTTAAATTTACCACACTGTAGCTTCAACTCATGCCCTCTAGTCCTAGTATTTTTGGATAGCGTGAACAGTCGCTTCACATCCACCCGATCCATTCCACTCATTATTTTATACACTTCTATCATATCTCCCCTCAGCCGTCTCTTCTCCAAGCTGAAAAGCCCTAGCCTTCTCAGCCTCTCTTCATAGGAAAGTCGTCCCATCCCCACTATCATTTTCGTCGCCCTTCGCTGTACCTTTTCCAATTCTACTATATCTTTTTTGAGATACGGAGACCAGTACTGAACTGGTTCCCTCTTCTTCTGGAGTTGTCGTCCGAAGAAACGTGGAGGTTGGAGTGTTTTCCAACCCTCATCACTCAGAACGAGGGGGAGCTTCTGCATCCCAACCTCCAGTCTCTGGCTCTCATTGCCTGGATGTTGAGGGTGTAGATTTCGCTGCCTTGGGTCTTTCTGAGGGTGTCTCCTGAGTCTTGCTTCCAGAAAGGATTCCACTAAGAAGAGTTACTTTTTCAAGTGGAGGAGGTTTGTCATATGGTGTGACAGCATGGCCCTAGAACCTCGCTCTTGTCCTGCCCAGAACCTGCTTGAATACCTTCTACACTTATCAGAGTCTGGTCTCAAAACCAACTCAGTATGGAGCCATCTTAGTGCCAATAGTGCTTACCATTATCGTGTAGAGGGTAAACCTATCTCTGGACTGCCTTTAGTCGTTTGGTTCATGAGAGGTTTGCTTTTGTCAAAGCCCCCTGTCAAGCCTTCTACAGTGTCATGGGATCTCAACGTCGTCCTCACCCAGCTGATGAATCCTCCTTTTGAGCCACTGGCTTCTTGCCATCTGAAGTACTTGACTTGGAAGGTCATTTTCTTGGTGGCAGTCACTTCAGCTCGGAGGGTCAGTGAGCTTCAAGCCTTGGTAGCCCATGCTCCCTATACCAAATTTCATCATAACAGAGTAGTCCTCCGCACTCACCCTAAGTTCCTGCCAAAGGTGGTATCGGAGTTCCATCTGAACCAGTCAATTGTCTTGCCAACATTTTCCCCCCGTCCGCATACCCACCCTGCTGAACGTCAGTTGCACACATTGGACTGCAAGAGAGCATTGGCCTTCTATCTGGAGCGGACCAGCCCCCACAGACAGTCCGCCCAATTGTTTGTTTCTTTTGACCCCAACAGGAAGGTGTTTGCTGTCGGGAAACGCACCATCTCCAATTGGCTAGCAGATTGCGTTTCCTTCACTTACGCCCAGGCTGGGCTGACGTTTGAGGGTCATGCCGTTAGATTGTAAGCTCTCTTGAGCAGGGACTGTCCCTCCCCGTGTTTAAACTTGTACAGCGCTGCGTAACCCTGGCAGCGCTATAGAAATGCTAAATAGTAGTAGTAGTATGTCACGGCTCATAGTGTTAGAGCCATGGCGGTGTCAGTGGCCCACTTAAAGTCAGCCACTATTGAAGAGATTTGCAAGGCTGCGACGTGGTCGTCAGTCCACACATTCACATCTCATTACTGCCTCCAGCAGTATAGCCGACGCGACAGTCGGTTTGGGCAGTCGGTGCTGCAGAATCTGTTCGGGGTGGTGGACTTTGGTCCTGTGGAACTGAGGAAGTGAGTTTGATTCTCCTTCCTGTACACATTGATTTGATTTGCTTACTTTTTTTTTTTTTTTTGTCTATTAGATTGTAAGCTCTTTGAGCAGGGACTGTCTTTCTTCTATGTTTGTGCAACGCTGCGTACGCCTTGCAGCGCTATAGAAATGCTAAATAGTAGTAGTAGTAGATTCCCACTTCAGGCACAGGCAGCTCCTTGTGACTCTGGGCAAGTCACTTAACCCTCCATTGCCCCATGTAAGCCGCATTGAGCCTGCCAAGAGTGGGAAAGTGCGGGGTACAAATGTAACAAAACAAAAAACTCCACCCTCCTAGGCCCAGTTTTATTCTATTCTAGGCTGCACTCTCAGTTGTTTCTATTTAGGTAAATCTCAGCTATGTCCTCGCCGTTGCGAGGCCCAATTGACCAATGTTTGTTGTTTTGAGTGAGCCTGGGGGCTAGGGATACCCCATCAGTGAGAACAAGCAGCCTGCTTGTCCTCGGAGAAAGCGAAGATACTTAACCTGTAGCAGGTATTCTCCGAGGACAGCAGGCTGATTGTTCTCACCTACCCTCCCTCCTCCCCTTTGGAGTTGTTAGTTCTTATTCCTTTGCTTTTTACTTAACTGAGCAGGAGCGGTCGCACACGGGCGGGAAGACAGCCGCGCATGTGTGGTGGGACCTCCCGCGAGACTTTTTTTCCGGTTGGAGGGGGCTGCCGTGGATGTCAGCCACTCGTGAGAACAATCAGCCTGCTGTCCTCGGAGAACACCTGCTACAGGTATGTATCATTCGCTAACTCGAGCATGAAATTGCTCATCTGTTGTTAAAATTGTCCACAGTACCTGAAGATTGGAGGTTGGCCAATGTAATGCTAATTTTTAAAAAGGGGGTTCCAGGGTTGATCCTGGAAATTAGACTGATAAGCCTAACTTCATTGCTGAAAAAATAGTAGAAACTATAAGAATAAAATTACTGAGCACATAGCCAAGGGAAGTCATGTCTCACCAGTTTGCTTCATTTCTTTGAAGGCATGAATAAACATGTAGATAAAGGTGAGCCAGTTGATGTAGTGTATGTAGATTTTCAGAAAGCTTTTGACAAAGTTACTCATGAGGCTCCTGAGAGTTAAAAAGTCATGGGATAGGAAGTGATGTTCTGTTGTGGAATAGGAATTGGTTAATGGCTAGAAAACAGAGGGTAGGATTATATGGCCATTTTTTCAGTGGAGAAGGGTGAAGTTAAATGCACACGGACTGTGAAATATTGCAGGAAGACCGTAGGAAATTAGGAATACTGGGCAAAAAATGGGAGATGAAATTTAATGTGGACAAATAATCCTAATCATAGTTACTTGATGCTAGGTCAACCTTAGGTTCAGCACCCAAGAAAAGGATCTAGGTATCGTGGGAGACAATACGCTGAAATGTTCTGCCCAGTGTGTGACTGCAGCCAAAAAATGCTAACAGGATACTAGGAATTATTAGGAAAGATATGGAAAATAAGACAAAAAAAATATTATAATGCCTCAGTATCACTCAATGGTGCATCCTCACATTGCATGCAATTCAAAAAAGATATAGCAGAATTAGAAGAGGTTCAAGGAAGGGTGACCAAAATGATAAAGGGGCTGGAACTCCTCTCATGTGAAGAAAGGCTAAAGAGGTGAAGACTCTTCAGCTTGGAAAAGAGACAGCTGAGGGGAAGATATGATAGACATCTACAAAATTGAGTGGTGTAGAATGGGTAAAAGTGAACTGATTTTTTTTTTTTTACTCTTTCAAAAAGACTAGGGGACAGTCAATGAAGTTACATGGTAATACTTTTAAAATTAATAGGATGAAATATTTTTTCACTCAATGAATATTTAAGCTCTGGAACTCTTTGCCAGAGGATGTGGTTGTAGCGGATTAGCATATTGGATTTTAAATGTTTTGGACAAGTTCCTGGAGGAAAAGTCCATTGTCTGCAATTGAGACAGACATGGTGGAAGCCATTGCTTGCCCTGGGATCGGTAGCATGAAATATTTGCTACTATTTGGGATTCTGCCAGGTACTTGTGACCTGGATTGGCCACTGTTGGAAACAGGATACTGGGCTAGGTGTACTGGGTCTGACCCAGTATGGCTATTCTTATGTTTTAGTTATAGAGGAGGAAATATGAGAGGCAATTAAGTCATTGAAACTAGGTAACTCCAGACCTTACCCTTCCTATCTCTGAAAGCCTAAAAATACTTTGAGTAATCATTGATCGTAACCTATCACTTGTTAGCCAAATTAATTCCGTAACAAAGAAAATGTTCTTCTCATTGTGGAAACTCAAGCGGATAAAACCTTTCTTTCCTAGAGAAGGTTTTCGACACCTAGTTCAATCAATGGTATTAAGTCACCTAGAGGCATATTTTCAAAGCACTTAGCCTTCCAAACTATGGAACTTTGGAAGGCTAAGTGCTTTGAAAATATGCCTCTCAGACTACTGTAATGGAATATATGCTGGATGCAAAGAACAACTTGTTCAGAGACTCCAGACTGCCCAAAATATAGCAGCCAGATTAATTTTTGGATATCCAAATTTGAGAATTCTAAGCCCCTTCGAGAAAAATTACACTGGCTCCCAATAAAGGAAATAATTAACTTCAAAATTTGTGCCCTAGTCCACAAAATTCTTTATGGAGAAGTCCCAGGATACATGAATAACCTAATCAACCTTCCTTCTAGGAATACATCAAGAACATCCCGTTCATTCTTAAACCTCCATTATCCTATCTGCAACAGCCTCAAGTATAAATCCACTTATGCTACCTCCTTTTCCTTTATCAGCACCCAATTATGGAATGTTTTACCAAAAGCTGTCAAAACTACCCAAAATCATCTTAACTTTAGGAAATTACTCAAGACCAGCTTATTCAAGAAAGCCTACTCCCAGGATCCAACATAAATCCTAAAGTCCTTCAAAGCAATACATTAATGGACTATTTTGGACTCTTTTTCCTTTCCCTTTACCCTCCTTTCAACTTATACTTCTACACTCTCTGTTTACAACAATATATTGTAATTGATTAATAACCGGGTTGGCAATTGCCTTCTTGGTTTAATGTGAGCCACATTGAGCCTGCAAACATGTGGGAAAATGTGGGGTATAAATGTGATAAAATAATAAAATAAGGCACTGTGTCTAGACTGGCTTTTTGCTAAATTTTTTATTACATTCAGGGATATATTAGCCCATTGGAGGAGTTGCTCAATGGGGAAGGGCTGGCAGAAACTGAGTACATACACAACTAGGAGGCGGAACATCATATGTGCAATGATGGTTCCATTGTGACAGCGCCACATATTCCCCTTGGGGATATAATGGGTGTAAACGGTATGGTCTGAGCACATTTTAAACACTTTAAAATATTTTACAACACTTTAAAGTACATAAACAGAAAAGATAAATTGTTTTGAACCCAAGTTTGTTATAGTGAGAAACTGAGTTAGGCCAGGATTTCAGTAATCCCTAAGTTCCCCCCTTATGTATGGATATTACAGACTTAAATGTTTGTTAAATGCGGATGTTACACTATTTTACCATACATGTACCTCACTCTACCACAATATCATCTTGTAATTGTTCATACCTTGTATTTGTTCATACCAGAATCGGCTAGTGCTGTTTACGGTACTATGTAAGCCACATTGAGCCTGCAAGTAGGTGGGAAAATATGGGCTACAAATTTACCAAATAAATATTGTCAAACGTGCCACAGCCATACTGAATAAGGTTATTGTGCACTGAAACAACAATTCTATAAATGGTGCCCAGTGTCAGTATTGCACACTCAAATGCATGCATGTATTCCATCAATGGTGGGCTAGTATTGGCGCTTATTAGATAAGAGGTGTCCAATAGTACAAAAGGCGCCAATGTGCAGTAAAGTGACCAGTGTCAGCGGCCCTTTGTTACATATGGGCACCAGTTTTTATGGCATGTACGTGTTGATGTTATAGATACTGGGACAGTCACAAAATAGCATCTGTGATAAGAATGCTCCAATTTGGTACCATGGATGACACTTTCCTGTTGGCCAGGCTCTTTATCCCAATGTCTAGGAAGCTATTCCCAGGTCCTGGCTGCAAGAAGGACTTTGTCGAGATGCACAGGGTTTGGCAGCAACTGCAGCAAAAGTTCAATAGAAGCTACCAGCCTCAGAGGTAAGCACATTCAAAAGGACAGAGCAGGGAGAATGAAGATGAGAGCAATACATGCAAGCTAATGCCACACAGGGGTTGAAGTACCATAGGGGTCAGGGCACTGTAGCCATCCAGCCATTCCTCAAAACACAGCACTATTGCCAGCCATCCTTGCAAACACACACACACAGCAGCACTATGGCCAGCCATCCTTTCAAATGCACACACACGGCAGCACTATGGCCAGCCATACCACCAAGTGTGCACACGGCAGCACTATGGCCAGCCATACCACCAAGCGTGCACACACACGGCAGCACTATGGCCAGCCATACCACCAAGCGCGCACACACACACACACGGCAGCAATATGGCCAGCCATACCACCAAGTGTGCACACGGCAGCACTATGGCCAGCCATACCACCAAGCGCGCGCACACACACACACACACACACACACACACGGCAGCACTATGGCCAGCCATACCACCAAGTGTGCACACGGCAGCACTATAGCCAGCCATGACACCAAGCGTGTACACACACGGCAGCACTATGGCCAGCCATGCCACCAAGCGTGCACACACACGGCAGCACTGTGGCCAGCCATCCCTCCAAGCGTACACACACGGCAGCACTATGGCCAGCCATCCCTCCAAGCGTGCACACACACTGCAGCACTATGGCCAGCCATCCCTCCAAGCGTACACACACGGCAGCACTATGGCCAGCCATCCCTCCAAGCGTACACACACGGCAGCACTATGGCCAGCCATCTCTCCAAGCGCGCACACATGGCAGCACTATGGCCAGCCATCCCTCCAAACACACGAATGCGCGCACACACTTACATGGCAGCACTATGGCCAGCCATACCACCAAGCGCACACACACACGGCAGCACTATGGCCAGCCATACCACCAAGCGCACACACACACGGCAGCACTATGGCCAGCCATACCACCAAGCTCATACACACGGCAGCACTATGGCCAGCCATACCACCAAGTGTGCACACGGCAGCACTATAGCCAGCCATGCCACCAAGCGTGCACACACACGGCAGCACTATGGCCAGCCATACCACCAAGCGCGCACACACACGGCAGCACTATGGCCAGCCATACCACCAAGTGTGCACACGGCAGCACTATAGCCAGCCATGCCACCAAGCGTGTACACACACGGCAGCACTATGGCCAGCCATGCCACCAAGCGTGCACACACACGGCAGCACTATGGCCAGCCATCCCTCCAAGCGTACACACACGGCAGCACTGTGGCCAGCCATCCCTCCAAGCGCACACATACGGCAGCACTATGGCCAGCCATCTCTCCAAGCGCGTACACATGGCAGCACTATGGCCAGCCATCCCTCCAAACACACACGAATGCGCGCACACACTTACATGGCAGCACTATGGCCAGCCATACCACCAAGCGCACACACACGGCAGCACTATGGCCAGCCATACCACCAAGCGCATACACACGGCAGCACTATGGCCAGCCATACCACCAAGTGTGCACACGGCAGCACTATAGCCAGCCATGCCACCAAGCGTGCACACACACGGCAGCACTATGGCCAGCCATGCCACCAAGCGTGCACACACACGGCAGCACTATGGCCAGCCATACCACCAAGTGTGCACACGGCAGCACTATAGCCAGCCATGCCACCAAGCGTGCACACACACGGCAGCACTATGGCCAGCCATCCCTCCAAGCGTACACACACGGCAGCACTATGGCCAGCCATCCCTCCAAGCGCACACATACGGCAGCACTATGGCCAGCCATCTCTCCAAGCGCGCACACATGGCAGCACTATGGCCAGCCATCCCTCCAAACACACACGAATGCGCGCACACACTTACATGGCAGCACTATGGCCAGCCATACCACCAAGCGCACACACACACGGCAGCACTATGGCCAGCCATACCACCAAGTGTGCACACGGCAGCACTATAGCCAGCCATGCCACCAAGCGCACACACACACGGCAGCACTATGGCCAGCCATACCACCAAGCGCATACACACGGCAGCACTATGGCCAGCCACACCACCAAGTGCACACACACGGCAGCATTATGGCCAGCCATACCACCAAGCGCGCACACACACGGCAGCACTATGGCCAGCCATCCCTCCAAACACACATGAATGCGCGCACACACTCACACGGCAGCACTATGGTCAGCCATACCAGCAAGCGGTCACGGCAGCACTATGGCCAGCCATACCAGCAAGCGCACGCACACACGGCAGCACTATGGCCAGCCATACCAGCAAGCACGCGCACACACGGCAGCACTATGGCCAGCCATACCAGCAAGCGCGCGCACACACACGGCAGCACTATGGGCAGCCATACCAGCAAGCGCGCACACACATGGCAGCACTATGGCCAGCATACCACCAAGTGCACACACACGGCAGCATTATGTCCAGCATACCACCAAGCGCGCACACACACGGCAGCACTATGGCCAGCCATACCACCAAGCGCACAGACACACACACGGCAGCACTATGGCCAGCCATACCACCAAATGCGCACACACACACACGGCAGCACTATGGCCAGCCATCCCTCCAAACACACACAAATGCGCGCACACACTCACACGGCAGCACTATGGTCAGCCATACCACCAAGCGCACACACACACACGGCAGTACTATGGCCAGCCATACCACCAAGGGTGCACACACACGGCAGCACTATGGCTAGCATACCACCAAGCGCACACACGGCAGCACTATGGCCAGCCATCTCTCCAAAGACAAGCGCACAGACACGGCAGCACTTTGGCCAGCCATCTCTACACACGCATGGCAGCACTATGGCCAGCTGTCCCTCCAAACACACCAGAGAATGGGAATCGCCACATGGCCTGTGCTACACAGTACAATTTTAGGAGCAAGATTAATGTGTAGGAGTAAAGAGGCCACAACCAAGAAGGAAAGCGTTATGTGAAGAGTGACAAAAGGATGTAGTGTGGTGAGGGGGAATCATGAGTAGCACTGTGCAGCATGCATCCAGGGCCACCCCTAGTTATTAGCATGAGCAATATGTTGAGCAACCTAGAGATTGTCAGGGTCTGCTGCATCCAAATGAAAACCATCAACTCTGCCTGTTGCACCAACCCAGAAAAAGATGTTACAAGCATTGTAATGGTATGTGCGCCTGCCACATGATTGCTGAAAGTAAGAAAGTTGATCTTGGTCTACCAGCAGGCAACAGTCATCAAAGGTGCATGGCAGAGTTGGAGGGAAGAACAGCTCTGTCTAGGGTGCCTACCACCTTTCCTCTAGTTCTGACTGCGTCAGTGTTGGCAGCAGTCACCTATTTATGCCAAAGCACCCTCTGCCTCCACCATTGTGTATGTGGTATATATTGAAGTCACATAAGGACACACCTTATGAATGAGGAGGACCTAGCTGTTGGATTGCATGTCATTTTGGCACACACTGCTGTTGTGGCTGTCTGGAAGGATTACAGCAGGAAAACAAAGTTATCATGCCAGTTGTTGAGAGGGACATGCTGGCCCACTATAGGCATCCATGTGCCACATGTGGCAGTGAAACCATAACAGATTGCACTGGGTAGGCGGTGTTCCCTCCCTAACCTCAGGGGGCCAGATCAGGTCTCTGCATGGACCTGCTGTGTGTAAATACACTCAACAATTCCGCAATTTCTCTTTTTTACACAGAAGAGTAAAAGAACCGTGGCTGTGAAGGCCCAGCAATCTTGAGTGGGTCAGATGGCAGTTGGAAAAAGAGGCAGGTAAGTTACAATGTGCTGTGATAGCCCCACATATTGACATCCAGTAAGATAGTGCATCTGTTGCCACAGCCACTCAATGGGCCAGGCAGTCACATAAGGCATGTGGCGACATGGCCCTGGTACATGCATGATCCCTCACTAGCCTCCTTTCATGTTCCTGTGCCTACCCCCGCTGCTCCCCCTTACCACTACCACCTCCTCATCACAAACCATTAGGGAGAGTCAGTAAGAACAATGCAGTATCGTCCCTGTAAACACAGGTCTACACTGAGGCAGCATAGTGTTCTAGCCCATATTAATTGGAGGTCTGCCTTGGAAGGGGTGGGAACCAAAAAGGCACTGCTGTAACACACACACACACACACTGCTGCTATTATAAGTGTTATGGCTGTCTGGAAGGATTGCACCAGGAAAACAAAGTTGTCATGCCAGTTGTTGAGAAGGAGGTGCTGGCCACTTGCGACATACCACAGCAGGAGTCATCCAATGTGACACAGATTGCTGAAGAGGCGGTAGAAAGATAACTCTGTGTGGATATATGAGAGGGTAGGGGTCGAAGGCATTGTGTGCGAATTGAACTTCACACTTCCACTGCCAAGTGGCTCTCAAATGCCCTCACTTGTATGTAACATAGTAAACAACAGCAGATAAAGAACTGAATGGTCCATCAATCCAGTCTGCCCAATAGGTCTCATTCATTCTCAATTCTAGATTGGATCAGCAATAAATGTGATATTATATACGTGATCATGGTCTTTCTTTGTTGTTTCAGGGACGTAGACCATAGAAGTCCGCCCGGCTCTATCCTTATGTTCCAACTACAGGAGTTGCTGTCAAAGCCTATCCGAATCCATCTTGTCATTTATGGGACGCTGACCATAAAAATCTGCCCGGCACTGTTATCATGTTCTAGATTAGTGGAGTTTCTGTCAAAGCTCTCTATAGCCTGCAAATAGGTGGGAAAATGTGGGATACAAATGCTACAGATAAATAAATAGCCCATTCTAAGCCGGATTGCTGTATGCGGGACTCAGACCATACAAGCCAGCCCAGCACTGGCCTTAGTTGATATAGCCAGAGTTGCCATTTAAGCACCACTTGACATTCAAACACATATGCATACCTTTAAACT
The DNA here is from genome assembly GCF_901765095.1 of Microcaecilia unicolor. NCBI lineage: Eukaryota > Metazoa > Chordata > Amphibia > Gymnophiona > Siphonopidae > Microcaecilia > Microcaecilia unicolor. Next base: position 209,008,169 of record NC_044035.1, on the reverse strand, counting down.
TTTGTTTTTTATACCATTCATTTTCTAATTAGAGATCTATACCCTGTGTTCATCCCATGCCACCTTGAATTCCACTACAGGTCTCTTCTCCACCCTCCCTTGGGAGGGCATTCTAGGCATCAACCACCCTCTCAATGAAAAAGAATTTTCTGACATTACTCCTAAGTCTACCACCTCACAACCTCAAATCATGCCCTCTAGATATATACCATTTTCCCTTCTCTGGAAAATATTTGTTTCTGTATTAATACCTTTCAAGTATTTAAACATCTGTATTGTATTTCCCCTGTCCCTCCTCTCCTCTAGGGTATACATATTCAGGTCTTCCAGTCTCTTCTCATACCTCTTTTGGCGCAATCCCCATATCATTTTTGTCGCTGCCTTCTGGACCGGTTCAAATCTTCTTATATCTTTAGCAAGGTACGACCTCCAAAACTGAACACAATACTTCAGGTGGGGCCTCGCCAACGACTTGTACAGGGGCATCAGCACCTCCTTTCTTCAGCTTTTTAGAGCACCTCTCTCTCTATACAGCCTAGCATCCTTCTGGCTACAGCCACCGCCTTGTTACACTGATTTATCACCTTAAGATCTTCAGACACTATCACCCCAAGATCCCTCTCCCTGTCGGTGCATATCAACCTCTCACCGCCTAACTCATACGTCTCCCTTGGATTTCAACTCCCTAAATGCATCACTTTGCACTTATTTGCATTGAATTTTAATTACCAAACCATAGACCATTCTTCTAACTTTTGCAGATCCTTTTTCATGTTTTCCACTCCTTCCAAGGTATCCACTCTGTTACAAATTTTGGTATCATTCGCATAAAGGCAAACCTTACCATCTAACCCTTTGGTAATGTTGCCCACAAATATACTGAACAGAATCGGCCCCAGCATCGATCCTTGAGGCACTCCACTACTCACCTTTCCTTCCTCCGAGTGAATTCCATTAACCACCACCCTCTGGCGTTCAGTTCCTAATCCAGTGCACAACTTTGGGTCCTAGCTTAAGCCTTTCAAGTTTATTCAAAAACCTCCTATGAGGAACCGTGTCAAAGGCTTTGCTGAAATCTACATTTGTCGCATGTCCTCGATCCAATTCTCTGGTCACCTAATCAAAGAATTCAATCAGATTTGTTTGACACAGTTTACCTTTGGTAAAACTATATTGTCTCGGATCCTGTGGTCTGTTGGATTCCAGGAAGTTCACTATCCTTTCCTTCAGCATTGCTTCCATTACTTTTCCAATAACCAAAGTGAGGCTTACCAGCCTGTAGTTTCCAGTTTCTTCTCTGTCACCACTTTTGTGAAGAGGGATTACATCCACTATTCTCCAATCCCACGGAACCGCCCCCATCTTCAAGGATTTATTAAACATCTTTAAGAGGACCCATCAAAACCTGTCTGAGCTCCCTTAATAGGATGGATCCCGTCTCGTCCCATGGCTTTGTCCACCTTTAAATTTCCAAGTTGTTCACAAACACTTTCTTCCGTGAACGACGCTGTATCCACTTCATTTTCATATGTATCTTTGTCAATCATGGTCCTTCTCTAGGAGTTTCTTCCGTGGACACAGAACAGAAGTATTTGTTTAGCACATTTGCTTTTTCCTCATCATTAGCCACATAGCGGTTCACAGCATCTTTCAGTCTCACAATTCCATTTTTATTCCTTCTTTCATAATTGTTAATTTATTAGGTCTGCCATCTCCATTTGGGCAGCGGAGCTACGGGCTTTCCACTAGCCTGGAAGGAACTGCATATCCCCTCTAGATACTTGATTACCCCAACCTGGTATCTGCTCATGACAGTTCTACACCGTCTAGGCAGTAGCGACCTTCCCAATTAGAAAGGAGCCCAGTATTCAGTAGATATAGTAATATATAGTTTATTAGCATTGATATCTTACCAAAAGATGGTACAGGCAGATCAGGCATTTACATGATGGAACAGCACTTCACGACACGACTAAAGCCCTCTGAAGTCTTCTGATCTAATACCCTTCAGACTCCCCTTTTTATACTATTTTGGCCCTATTGATTCCAGTGGACCCCAGCTTTCTCACCAGAGCTCTTGGCCCTTATCAGTTGATCAAAATGACTTCATATGTTCCCAAAACTGAACTATAAACAAATGATGTGACATCTTTCCAAGTCCCTCTCAGCCCCCCCCCCCCTGTTTGCACCTGACCCACTGCTATCTCCCATTAACCATAATGTCTATGCCTGTGACTCTTGTTGGTGCCCTTCCAGTTGTTATCTACAGAGCATATTCCCCCCCTCCCTCTATCTGGTCCCAATTACCTCATTTCAGCATTTGCTGCAGTGAAATATATTTTGTATCAGAGATGATTTTGATTTTAAGAGGCCTAGCTCTTTAGCCTGAGCCGTTGGCCTGTATTTTACTGAGAGCAAGGGCTAGCATATTTCTACATTCCCCTCTTGCCAGACCTCCAAAGGGCCGGCACACATGACTACGAGTGGGTGTGGCCATACTTTCCAGAGGGCTCTTAGAGTCCTGTGGGGGGGGGGGGATGTATAGGGTTGAGGTGACAGGGGTGCTCTGTCATAGTGAGGGACAAGGCCATAGCAAGAGTCAGTATGTGAATACATAATTATATGCTGGACTCACCGTTGGGACTCGCCTTTTACCATAACCAACCCAAGGGGCTTAACTATCCTACACCTACCCCTCTGGGGCGGAGTGAGACTTGGAAACATGAGAATTCAATTAAGTCTATGAGTCATACATTGGAATCAATAAGGTTGAGTGCATATGATTGCAATCAATATATCATGATTACAAAGGTGATCATTAGTCGAACTTTGATTAAGTAAATATTGCTTAAATTGGTGTTAATAGGGAACAAATATTTCATTTTAGCATGTAAAAAGGGTTAATATTGGCCAAATAATGAATAACTACTGCAAACTCAAGAGCATTATAATTATGAGTGTTGCACTGTTTAACCTGCAGTAGTTTTATAATTATGGGCAAGATAATGGCAAAACTCTGGGTGTAATAGATCTAGATCGTATATGAAGGCACTGTTGAGTTATAATGTTTTTGGAAAATACATAGGAACATAATCTTCTTCCTTTGTACAGAAAATGAAGCAAATCAATTCATTTCTCTCTTGATGACTGAGAAATCATCAGTAGTAGAGAACAGTCAGCTTAGTTACCATTTGAGGTCCAGTGATGAAAGGTACAACAGTTTAAAAATGGAAAGAAAACAATCTAAACCTGTCTATACAAATTGGCAGAATATAACAAACTAAAAAGAAATGTATGATAGTTCAATGAAACAGCATAAGCAGAATAAATATCTTCCTTAATAAAAGAGGTGTACTTGCGTTACAGGCAATAAAAGTAAAACAAGTAAAATAAACAGCAGTAGTCTTACACAAAATTTATGGTGGGAATGTAGTTTGTCTTGTTCTGAGAGTAGTAACAATGAGGTTTAAGACTTAGGGAGTGATGCACCAGATAGCAGTATCAACACCTGATTTAGTAGCTAATTTTGTTGGCTAAGGCAGAAAGGTCTTGTAATGCCTTTATAACAGAATCATCGGTGTCAGTATTATTGGGAATGTAAGTGCAACAATGATTTCTGGCTTTAAATTGATCAAGTACCCCTCTTGACACTCCTATAGCATCTATAGTGACAACAGAGGTACGGCACCTGTCAATCCATATGCGGAGTAAAGTTTATAAATTTCAACATATCTATTTCCAATTTGCAGATGAAAAACCAAGGATGCCACCCACTTTGAACAATGCTATAAGTGGCAGACCAAAAATATACAGATTCTGTGGTGGAGGGTCTGATTATTGGATGTGTACTCTGTTCAACTTTAATTCGTCCATATCCCTGGAAAATTTCAAAATTATCCAACATGGGACCTATTAGATCCAGTAGCCCATGTATCAAAGGGTAACACAAGATATCAAATCTGGTTAAAGGGCCCCAGGTAGGATCATCATCCATTCCAGGATCCCAATCTAGGGGATGAATGGGACAGGTACTGTTCAGAGGCTCATCAGAGTGAGCACCAGCCATTTGATAGCTAGGCAGGTGTAATGCAAGAAGTATTAAATGTAAAGTCAAAAAAGAAAAAAACAAACAAATGATGATTCGTATTGTCAAGAATAATAGAATTAAATAAAATTAAAAAGGCAAATTATGATTAGATACAGGGTTTCAATGAAAACAGAGTAAGTCTACTGTTGGGGTACCTGGGGTGGATTCTTATGATTGAGGCCCAAGATAGGAGTTGGGGGGGTGTCGGCCTGGCTCCCTAAGTCAGGAGAATTAAACAGGGAAATTATAGGAGCCAAGTAACAGTAAGGAGAAGGTAGGCAAGAGTATAATAACAAAAAATTCAATAGCAGTCTAACATTAGTCTTGGTAACATTAATGAGTATACTGAAGAAACCTGTGAATCTTTTCAAATGTATAATAAATCAGTCCCAAAACCAAAATTAGGAATAATATAAGTACAACAAGTCCCAACACAGTTTTTGGAGTACAGAGTACAGTGTCCTCTTGTGGGTAGTTGGACTTGCGTCACCCAGTTCCACTGGAAAGATGGCAAGTGCAGTAGCGGGCTCACTTTGATGGGCAATGTTCCGTTCAGGTACGTGGTAATGTCTGTAGTTGTCAGATGCTCGGTCATGGGAGTGAGAATTTTGGAAAATGTTCTTTTAGTCCATCAACTTGAAGTGGTGGCGGAGGCTGCAGAACCAGTGGTGGCTGATTTATTTGTGGTGATGGGTCTGGAATCATCAAGTGGCTTGAAAGAGTCTGAATCAGGAGTCTTATAGATGCGAATATCTCTTAGTTGGATCCAGGATGTGTGGTCTCGTAACTTGACTAATTTGGAAGGGTCCTACGTAAATAGGGGTGTAGTACTTCCGGTGAACCAAATCTCTAACTTTGAGAACTTTTGGATGACCGTGACGGGCAGGGCTATCATTACCCTCCCCTCTTCTGACTGAGATTGCCTGTGAAATCGAAGACAGAAAAGTAACGATATTTGGTAACATATCCTAATATACAGAATATTGGTCAGGCAAGGGGTTATCAGGATTGGCTTTAAGAAGGCGCATAGTGCGGCCTATACAGAGCTTAAAAGGAGACAGCTTTAAAAAGAGGCAGATGGGGTGGCTTAAAGAGCTAATAAGGCAAGTGGCAGAGCCAATGTTTTATTCAATTTACCATAAGTTGTATTAATTTAGTTTTTGTTTTGAAGTGCATTGTAGTGCTCAACTAGGCCATTGCTAGTAGGTTTATAAATACAAACAGAGTGTGTGAAATAGTACAGGAATGAAAGAATTGAGGAACCCATTAAAATACCAAATATGGGAATAATCTCTCTGATGCCAAGGATAAGCTTCTATTTATTTTTGTTTTAAATTTGATTAGAAAGCAGACAAGCAGGTACCTTTTTACCTTTGACAAGTATCTGCATATCTGTAAAATCAGTATAGGCCTGGCCCTTGCACAATGGGCAAGTGACCAACAGGTATACAGCAGATGATATACTGATCTGGAATGACATCAGACAGAGAAGCTTTCCTTTGCTTTATTCAAATATGTTGTCAGTAATGCTTATATACTGCCTAATAAAACAGAAAAGCAAAGGAAGTCAATCCTGGTCTCCCAACATTATGAACAGAAAGATTTATAGAATTAGGGAAATACAGTATTGGGTAAATTCTAAGGGATACCCCATCTTGTGAAATACCTGATCAAGGAAGGGTATTTATTTATATGGAAATAAGCAGTTTGTGTTAATTTATTAGGTCTGCCATGTCCATTTGGGTCAGGTGCAAAGAGGGGCGGGGGGGGGGAGGGTGGTGCTGAGAGGGACTTGGAAAGATGTCACATCATTTGTTTATAGTTAGGTTTTGGGAACATATGAAGTCATTTTGATCAGCTGATAAGGACCAAGAGCTCTGGTGAGAAAGCTGGGGTCCATTGGAATCAATAGGGCCAAAATAGTATACAAAGGGGAATCTGAAGGTTATTAGATCAGAAGACTTCAGAGGACTCCAGAGGGCTGTAGTAGTGTTGTGAAGTGCTGTTCCATCATGTAAATGCCTGATCTGCCTGTACTATCTTTGGATAAGATATCAATGCTAATAAACTATATTACTATATTACTCCTAATTTTGGAAAATGTTCTTTTAGTCCATCAACTTGAAGTGGTGGCGGAGGCTGCAAAACCGGTGGTAACTACTGAGCTGGTGGGGGTGGCTTGAAAGGGACTGAATCAAGCCTTGTAGATGCGGATATCTTTCAGGTAAACCCAGGATGTGTGGTCTCGTAACTTGACTAATTTGGAAGGGTCCTATGTAAATAGGGGTGTAGTACTTCCGGTGAACCAAATCTCCAACTTTGAGAGCTTTTGGATGACCGTAACAGGGGCAGGGCTATCATTACCCTCCCCTCTTCTGACTGAGATTGCCTGTGAAATTGAAGACAGAAAAAGTAATGATATTTGGTACATATCCTAATATACAGAACATTGGTCAGGCAAATGGTTATCAGGATTGGCTTTAAAAAGGCGCATAGTGCGGCTTATACAGAACTGAAAAGGAGACAGCTTTAAAAAGAGGCAGATGGGGTGGCTTAAAGAGCTAATAAGGCAAGTGGCAGAGCATTGAGCCAATTTTAATTCAATTTACCATAAGCTGCATCAATTTAGTTTTTGTTTTAAAGTGCATTGTAGTACTCAACCAGGCCATTGCTAGTAGGTTTGTAAATACAAACAGAGTGGTGTGAAATACTCAGTGCAGGAATGAAAGAATTGAGGAACAATGGGCAAGTGACCAGCAGGTATACAGCAGATGATATACTGATCTGGAATGACATCAGACAGAGAAGCTTTCCTTTGCTTTATTCAAATATGTTGTCAGTAATGCTTATATACTGCCTAATAAAACAGAAAAACAAAGGAAGTCAATCCTGGTCTCCCAACATTATGAATCTAAAAATTTATAAAATTAGGGAAATACAGTATTGGGTAATTTCTTGTCGCCCCTCCTTGCATTTCTAGCCATTTGTTCTTTCGCTCGAACTTCGCCAGACGTATTTCTCTCTTGGCTTCTTTCAGTTTCATCCGGTATTCCTATCTGCGTTCCTCTTCTTGAGTTTTTCTATTTTTCCATGAACGCCAACTGTTTAGTCTTTATTTTCTGAGACACTTGCTTGGAGAACCATATCGGTTTCCTTTTTTTCTTGCCTTTATTTACTTTCTTTACATAAAGGTTGGTAGCCATATTTATAGCTCCTTTCAGCCTGGACCCCATTGCTTTTCCACTTCTCGTATATCCTTCCAGTCCATCAGATCTTTCCTTAGGAATTCCCCCATTTTACTAAAGTCAGCATGTTTGAAATCCAGGACTACCCCTTTAGCAGTTATATATATCAAACCAAACTGTTTGATCACTGCTGCCCAGGTGGGAACCCATTCAGACATTAGACACACTTCACATTTGTGAGCACCAGATCCAGCATCACTCCCTTCCTCGTGGTTCCATCATCATTTGTTTGAGCAGAACATTTTGAAAGGCGTCCATGATCTCTCCACTTTCCGATTCCACAGATGGAAGTTTCCAATCCGCATCTGGCAAGTTGAAATCTCCCAGCAACAGCAACTTTCTTCTTTCCCAACTTTTGGATATCTGTAACCAGATCTTTTATCTAGTTCCTCTGATTTTGTCAGAGGTCTGTAGACAACACCCATGTGGACAGAGGTTCCATCATCTCGTGTCAAGGTGATCCATATCGCTTCTTCCTTTCCCCAGGCCCCTGGCATTTTAGTCACTGCGATATCGTTTCTCACGTACAGAGCTACTCCTCCACCTTTACTGCCAGCTCTATCCTTCCTAAATAGATTGTAGCCTGGTATTATTGAGCCTTGTCTCTGTGATAGCAATAATGTCTAAGCCTGCCTCTAACATCAGGGCTTGCAGATCATGAACTTTGTTGCTTAGACTGCGAGCATTTGTGGTCATTGCTTTCCAGCTACATTTCAGTGGCAGTTTCATTCTTTGTTTAGTTTTTTGTTTGGTCTCACTTCTTGCTGTGTTGGAAGGAAGTGATTTGCTAAGATTGTCGTTGGCTTCATTGCTTTCTTTACTACTGTCATATTTTGTGTTTAGCTGGTGGTGACCATGGAGTGACCTGCCTCCATTTGCCACCCCTACCTTCTATGACTTGCACATCATGATATTTGGGAAACACCTTCCTATTGATAAGCTAGGGGCTGATCTTATGCGTAGGGCAGGATTAACAGCTTTTGTAGGCAGGCATCACCAAGGTTGCCCATTATTTTCCCTGATCAGAATAGGGATACATGTGAGGATTTCATAATAGGGACCAGGGTTATACAGACAGCAGGAGACGACTTGCAGTAGAGGGGGCAGGGGAATGTTAACAGTAGAGCTGTCTTGCTAATGCTAGAGGATAAGTGTACTGATTAGACCTCTGTTGCCAGTTGTGCCATGTTAACCAGATCATATACCTAGCACACCTGGGAAACAGTGACCATCAAACGGTTTGTTTTGATGTAACGGCTCATGTGAATGGCGGCTACTCTAAACTCAAAGTCCTGGATTTCAAGCGAGCTGACTTTAACAAAATGGGAGAATACCTGAGGAAGGAGCTGATGGGCTGGGAGGACATACGAGAAGTGGAAGGACAGTGGTCCAGGCTAAAAGAAGTAATAAACAGGGCCACAGACCTTTATGTAAAGAGAGTAAATAAAAGCAAGAGAAAAAGGAAACCGATATGGTTCTCAAAGCAAGTGGCTGAGAAAATAAAGATTAAAGAGTTAGCGTTCCAGAAATATAGAAAATCTCAAGAGGAGGAACACGGGGAGGAATATCGGATGAAACTGAAAGAAGCCAAGAGAGAGGTACGTCTGGCGAAGGCGCAAGCGGAAGAACAAATGGCTAGAAATGTAAGGGGGGGAGACAAAAACTTCTTCAGGTATATTAGTGAAAGGAGAAAAACTATAAAGGGAATTGTGAGACTAAAAGATACAACAAAACGCTATGTAGAAAATGATGAAGAAAAAGCCAATTTGCTAAATAGATACTTTTGTTCTGTTTTCACTGAAGAAAATCCTGGGGAAGGACCAAGAGGGACTAGCAAAAGTACACCTGAGAATGAGGTGGATAGAGCGCCGTTCACAGAAGAGAGTGTGTATCAACAACTTGGAAAGCTAAAGGTGGACAAAGCCATGGGGCCGGACGGGATCCACCCCAGAATACTGAGGAAGCTCAGAGAGGTTCTGGCGGGTCCTCTTAAAGATTTGTTTAATAAATCCTTGGAGACGGGAGAGGTTCCGAGGGATTGGAGAACGGCGGAGGTGGTCCCTCTTCACAAAAGTGGGGATAGGGAAGAAGCTGGAAACTACAAGCCGGTAAGCCTCACTTCGGTTATTGGAAAAGTAATGGAAGCGATGCTGAAGGAAAGGATAGTGAATTTCCTGGAAGCCAATAAGTTGCAAGATCCGAGACAACATGGTTTCACCAAAGGGAAATCGTGCCAAACGAATCTCATTGATTCTTTGACTGGGTGACGGGAGAATTAAATCAAGGACGTGCTATGGACGTCATCTACTTAGATTTCAGCAAGGCTTTGACACGGTTCCCCACAGGAAGCTCTTAAATAAACTAGACAGCCTGAAGATAGGACCCAAAGTGGTGAACTGGATTAGGAACTGGTTGACGGACAGACGCCAGAGGGTGGTGGTAAATGGAGTTTGCTCGGAGGAGGGAAAGGTGAGTAGTGGAGTGCCTCAGGGATCGGTGCTGGGGCCGATTCTGTTCATATATTTGTGAGTGACATAGCCGAAGGGTTACAAAATAAAGTTTGCCTTTTTGCGGATGACACCAAGATTTCCAACAGAGTGGACACCCCGGAGGGAGTGGAAAACATGAAAAAAGATCTGAAGAAGCTAGAAGAATGGTCTAACGTTTGGCAATTAAAATTCAATGCGAAGAAATGCAAAGTGATGCACTTAGGGAGTAGAAATCCAAGGGAGACGTATGTGTTAGGCGGGGAGAGTCTGATAGGCACGGACGGGGAGAGGGATCTTGGGGTGACAGTATCTGAGGACCTGAAGGCGACGAAACAGTGCGACAAGGCGGTGGCCGTAGCTAGAAGATTGCTAGGCTGTATAGAGAGAGGAGTGACCAGCAGAAGAAAGGAGGTTTTAATGCCCCTGTATAAGACATTGGTGAGGCCCCACCTGGAGTATTGTGTTCAATTTTGGAGGCCGTATCTTGCGAAGGATGTTAAAAAAATGGAAGCGGTGCAAAGAAAAGCTACGAGGATGGTATGGGGATTTACGTTCCAAGACGTATGAGGAGAGGCTTGCTGACCTGAACATGTACACCCTGGAGGAAAGGAGGAACAGGGGTGATATGATACAGACGTTCAAATATTTGAAAGGTATTAATCCGCAAACGAATCTTTTCTGGAGATGGGAAGGCGGTAGAACTAGAGGACATGAAATGAGATTGAAGGGGGGGCAGACTCAGGAAAGATGTCAGGAAGTATTTTTTCACAGAGAAGGGTGGTGGACGCTTGGAATGCCCTCCCGCGGGAGGTGGTGGAGATGAAAACGGTAACGGAGTTCAAACATGCGTGGGATATGCATAGAGGAATCCTGTGCAGAAGGAATGGATCCTCAGAAGCTTAGCTGAAATTGGGTGGCGGATAAGGTGGGGGGAAGAGGGGTTGGTGGTTGGGAAGCAAGGATAGGGGAGGGCAGACTTATACGGTCTGTACCAGAGCCGGTGATGGGAGGCGGGACTGGTGGTTGGGAGGCGGCAAATACTGCTGGGCAGACTTATATGGTCTGTGCCCTGAAAAGGACAGGTACAAATTCAATTCAAGGTAAGGTATACACGTATGAGTTTGTCTTGGGCAGACTGGATGGACCATGCAGGTCTTTTTCTGCCGTCATCTACTATGTTACTATGTAGTCGCTAACTGATAGTTTATACAGAACACAGATTTGGCTTATCATCCATTGCTATTGGAGCTGGCTCCAACTACACAAATGGGCCCTTGTTCCAAGGCAACTTATTCAATGCTTCAGTCTTGCCCTATCTATTTAGTGATGTTTACATGTGCTGTAGCACTCTGGTGTGCTTCTATTCTGCCATTATGCAGCACCCCCGCCTTAGCAGCTGCACATTTGGTAACTGTCTGCTCAGATATAAGGGTAAACCATCATGTATACTATCCAATAGTTATTCATTCAGATATGCAGGGGATGTGGATGTGCACCTCCTACATTTAGCCTGTTATGTGGTTCTCATGCACTGACACATGTTGATATCTAACATTTAACTAGGTCACTTTGGAACAGAGGCTACATGTCTATCCACAGTTATGGCATTCTATTTTTTTTGTTATTATTATTATTACTACAGTCATATATCCTGCAAAGTACCAAAAGTTCATTGTAGGTATCAACAGAGAAAAGCTGAACAAACATCAAGAATTACAATATTTTAAATCAAATTATACAATGATTTTAAAAAATACCCCATTACCACAAATTAGTAAAATTTCTTTAAAAGAAATGTCTTAAGAGCTTTCCTACAGATGACAACTCTTCTACTGTCTAGTACATGCAGCTAATAAACACATTGTCGCACTGTCTTTCTTCGTTGCCTTGCCATTGTTCAGCTACTGCTTCCCAATGTTGTTTGTGCTAATGTACAGCTCTTATGTGACCAACAGATGCTGCAGCAGGAAACAACAGAGGAGAGAGCAGAAGGGTGGATGACGCCAATCCCTCACAAAATCAAGCAACAGAAAGGCAACCTGCAGCACCATCAGCAGGGGACTACAACCAGGAGGAATTAGAATCTGTATCTCCTCCCGATTGATACTGGAGAGGGTGAAGAGAGCAACATATGAGGTGTCAAATGGTGAAGATACAAAAAGCTACAGTAATATTTCCCATCGTTATGGGTGCTACAGGCTTGGTCAATAAACTAGCACACCTGGATAAGTTGCCTATACTTATGAACTCCAGCAAGAAGGTCTCTGTAGCACAATGCAATTACTATGGCCTGCGTTAGCAGTAAACTTGAGAGACTGAGATCTTACCCCATGTACTCTGGCTTAGGAATGAGCTTCATTCCTGTCATGGTATGTTCAAAATAATTTATTTGGAGAAATTGCCCCAAGTGAAGATCATCACCCAAGGGAGACCTTCTGCAGAAGCTCAGTGTCTGCACAACTCCATCTGAAGGAGACAGATGTGGAGGACCAAGCAGCACAGGACATTCAGCGCCCCTGAGCAGATAAAGGACATATTAGCAGCTTTAGCAGAGAACATCACACAACAAAACAGTCTGCTCAGGGAGGAAACTTCACAAGGAAACTTGGGGTCTAAGGAATGCTCTAGTACTACCTCTTTATCATAGCAACATAGTTCCAGACCCTGAATAGGACCCTGTCCGCCTTGTTCCTCCAGATGGTGGGGCACCAAATATCACCAACTACCCCCTCATCTAACACCTCTGTGCTGATGTGCTCCCCAGCACTCTTTATGTCACATTGCGCTGCCCTCCCACCCATGTCCTGTCACCAGGAATGTGAGGGTTGAACCCCTGATCCTGACTTTCCTAAGGAGGCCTTAGGGGTGCTTCATGGTGGAGCTATTTCACCATGTACCTCTGTACCACAGCAGTTGCCTCACTCTGCCTCTCCTATCCTGTTGCCATAGGAATGGGAAAAAATAGGGAAAGGGCAAAATGGGACGTGCACAGGGAGGGTTGATGGAGATCAGGCACAGGGAATGTTTGGGAATTGGAAGGCATTAGAAAATGTTTTATATGTTGTCATACACCAAATAAATGCTTGCTTAACAGAAACTGCGTCTGGATCAGTTGATTCCTCACTGCCAGTGCATCCTGGTGAACTTGACGGTGGTGGTGCATGATCCCAATGCTGGACACCACCTCCTTGTCTGATCCTGTGTGGGTTCTAGCACCCTCCTGTTGACAGCAACATTGTGTAGCGGTGCCACAAAATATCGCAGGCCTTGGCCAGGGTGTAGAGCAGCTTGCCCCATGGCCTGTCCAGGCACATGAACCTGGATTTTAAGATCCTAATAGTCCATTCTATCAGAGCCTTGGGTTTTCTATATATCTCATTGTACCTCTGTTCAGATGGATCCTCTAGGGTCACAATGGGGGTCAGCAGCTAGGTCCGGAGTATGAGTATCTCTGGTCCCTTGCAGGGAGGGAAGCAGAGAACATATTAGTGAATACGTGGCAGATATATGTTGATAGCACACAGCATTGCTGTTCCCTGAAGTTTACAGAGATGGGAGTTGCATGCTATAGATTTTACCATTGGGAATGGTATGGTGAGAGTGTGTGTGTTAGGTCAGCAATGACCAACTGCTGCTGATCTTACCACTATCAAAACCATTCATATGTTCCAAACTGTCCAAGCATATAGGAATCCAGGTATGACCCTGAATAGCAGACATCAGTGATTAATTTTGAAGAGTTGCAGACTTACCTGCATGTTGAGAGAGTGGAAAGAGTTTCTGTTCCTGTATATAGCCTCTTAGGCTACAGATGATCTGAATGGTACACATGTAGTCAATTGCTCAAAGACCAGAGGGGAATTGTGCCGCCATGTAGAACTCTGTCATAGTTTAGTGTTACTGGTTCTCAGTTTGTGGAAATTGGATGTACTGTGTCTCAACAAATGCCTTTAGAAACTGATCTAGGCACTGTGGGGTTGTAGTGAAGGGTGTCTGGAAGGGATCCTGTTGCAAGGAAAGGCCAGGGCTGTGGTAACCTTACACAGATTGACAATACATGTACCTGCCATGCAATAGGCTCCAGGTTCTCCTCTAGCTGGGTGCACACGTTGTGCTATGGCATCCTTATCAGATTCAGATCTATTCCATCTTAGGCATTCTCTCATCTGACATGTCCAGAAGTAGCTTTCTGACCCTGCATACCTCTCTGTGCCTGCAGAAACTGGACATCATTTGCATTCATTTATGGGCAGTGGCGTAGGAGCAGGAGTAGTAGCCGTAGCCGCCACCTACAGTGACTTAGGACTATAATGGCAGAAGCAGACAAGCACAGAAGCTTCATAGCATTTCAGTCACAAACAAAGTAATAAGGATACACCCAGCTCCACAAACAGTGAGAGGAAGAGATGCACAGATACAGACCCATGGGGAGAGACACACACACACACAGTAGTGAGGGATACAGTTGTAAGAAGGGGATGGGTCATGGGGAAGCTGGAGGTAAGATGTTTGTAGAAAGTAGGGGAGGTGAGGCGAGATGCGGAGGTAGTTGGATAAAGTGGTTGATGCAAAGAAACAGTATATTCTAAGCCTGTAAAATATATTGGATATTTTTCTGCCTAAATTAATTCTGAAGAGTATTTCTCTAGTTTGGCCTGCAGATGGTGCATGTTTATGATAGAGGACTGACTTCTCTGTCTTTTAGTTGGCACACAGATAATAGGAAGTCCCTTTAGTGATGTAACCAGTTCTTATTTGAAACTTGACTGTTCTGGGCTCTTAGTGGCCTGGAGTTTGAAATTACCCAGCTGATGCCGACTGTTGCTTCAGTTCTCTAGCCAGGGAGAAGAGAGAGGGAGATCTCTTTGCTGAAGTGCTGTGAACAGATATGCGCCCTGATCTCCCCAGGTACTTTCTAGGAAATATGCAAATATTTAGTTAGTTTTCTAATTGATCCATTTTTCAGTTACTTGTTACTGATTGCAATTTGCATTTTTTTTTTCTTGTCCACTGTCCAAGCTCTGAAAATAAACACATTTGTTTGTTCATTCTGCCTGTCTGGACTGATAAATAATCCTGGTGGTTTGTATGTTGGGTCTGTTAGTGCTTTCTGGGAACTGTGGGACCACTGGGAATGTGGCTCCAGTAACTTAGAAATCACTGGGGATAACTGGAGAGTAGTAGGAGGAGGGTGCTAGTGTAGAGCACAAGCGGCAGGTTCAGGCGGACCTGAGCTGTGCTGGGGATAGACCCTCTAAATGGCTGCGGGGTAACCCAGGTGGGTGGCTAGGTGTTTCGTGACATACCTTTGTCTTTTTTTTGTGGCAGCGGTGGGAGACTCAGTGCGTGGAGTGAGGGTCACCATCCACTGAGTCTTTGTTGAACCGTTATGCCATTACCCCCAAGACCTACAGACTAAAGTTCCGGACTTTGTAAAAGGGGGCAGATGATACTCTGAGTTTGTGATTCAGCTAAAATACCCGTATCAGCGGTGGCTCAGTGGAGCTGAAGTTAAAACCCTGGAGGACTGCCAAAACCTGATGGTTCTGGAGCAGTTTCTTCAGCGTTGTCGTCCAGAGGTGAGGGAACATGTCCAAGATCATCAGCCCCAATGTTGGAGGTTTCACTGCAAGTCTTTCTTCAGGGACTCAGTTGAGAGCAGTCTCCGGTAGAAACAAAAGTCTAGAGCTGCTCTCACCCGAGTCCCTAATGAAAGACTGGAGGTTTTGGCCTGATGAATTAAGTGGAAAGTTTACCCTTTTAGCGGTTGTTTATTCTGACTGCCACATGTGTATTATCTGAGGGCAATACTCCATATTTATTTAAACTGGTGTCTTTATCTCTTAGTTATTTTTGTGTTTTATATATATACCCATTATGCTGTGCCTGCTTGCCAATGCCTAACCCCTTATAGAATACCGCTGAGCACGTTCTCTGCTTTTTGTGTGCAATTATAGCATATTTCTGCATGAAGGGGTGCATAACCTTCATAGAATTGCCCTCCTAATGCACAAGGACTAATCAGAATTAATACCTGGCCATCATTCAGCTGACAAAAATATTGAACTTTATTATGGATTACATAGGAGCAGAATACTTCCTCATCACTACTCTCAGTTCACACTGAGAAGGCCTTTGACAAAGCAGGCTGAGATGTTGTTTAAAAAAAAAAAGTAGAAAAATGAGTTTTGAGGCCAATTTTTTGATTTGGGAATGGGCACTAGATGGAGAGCCAAAAGCTTTTTATAAAGGTGAATGGAAGATTTTCAGGGGTTTTTTTTGGGTTAGGGAGAGCCATGAGGCAGGGATGCCTTCTTATCCCCTTTACTGTTTACTATGTCTGAGACCCTGGCAGAGAAGGTGAGGACAAACCTAGATACTGTGAACCAGATTCAGAAAATGCCACCTGAAGTTAAGATCTGTGCTAAGCTAGTATTCTGGAAAGGGCACTTTGTACGCAGAGCGCTCTTTACATAGCACATTCTCGTGTTTAACTTTGGGTGCAGGCACTTATGCCTGTTAAAAGTTGGTGTAAATACTTGTGCAAATGATGGCAGGTAGGTGAGCAAGTGCCAGTATTCTATATCATTGCATCTAAATGCTGGGAATGCTCATGCTCCTCCCATAGCCGCACACCCTCTTTAGTTATGTGTTATGAAATTTAAGCGCACATGTTATAGACTAACGCATAGGGAGATCTGTGCACAGTTCCTAATTATTTGCAATTAAGTGCTTGTTAACACCAGTAATTAGTGCCTAATTCACTAATTAGTTTACCCACGGATCTGTGATCCATACCTAAATTTGGATGATCTATATAGAATCTGAGGGGTGTGTAGAAGTAGAGGGGCTAGCTTATAGAGTAGGGCTTTCCAAACTGTGTGGGTTGCAACCTTAATTGGGGTTGTGACCTAGCCCAGAGGTGTGTAAGTATGTTGTCATGCTGCACATTCATGGAGCCATGGACGTCACTACAGCTGCAACCATGAGGTCATGGCCTGAAAAAGATTGGTAAGCGCTGTTACAGAATATCGCTGTTTGAGGATGATACCTTGATACTCAAAGAATAGTTAAGCTCTGGAGCTTGCGGCCGGAGGGTGTAGTAGCAGCGGTTAGCATATCTGGGTTTAAAAAAGTTTTGGACAAGCTCCTGAGAGGAAATTCCATAATCTGTTATTGAGATGGACATGGGAGAAGCCACTGCTTACTCTAGGATTGGTAGCATGGAATGTTACTAGTAATTTTCTGCCAGGTACTTGTGACTTGGATTGTCCACTGTTGGAAGCAGGATACTGGGCTAGATGGATCATTGGTCTTGACTCAGTATGGCTATTCTTATATTCTTGTGATCACTTTTGAGTGGCTGAACATCACATTGCCCATGATAATTAGGAAATTGGAGGAGCATTGCAGACTGTCAGACTTTAAGATGACGATGAATAAATCTGAGATTGTAAAAATCTGACTCACCGATAAGCAGGAGGAGCAGCTTAGAAACAATTTCCCTTTCACATGGGCCAAGACTAGTATTAAATATGAGGGGATTCAGATAGCATTAGACCAATCCAAGTTATGTAACTGTAAGCCACTGCTAGAAGGGATGGGTAACAGTAATTGACGGCAGATAAAGACCTGCATGGTCAATCCAGTCTGCCCAGCAAGGTGGCCAGAGCTGTGCCTGCCACTCTGCATGGGCCCCAGTCACCCTTGCATAAACACTGGTTGTCAAGTGTCCACCATACCAACCATATTGGCAGCCAAACATGATGGAGTCTTGGTTATAATTACATATCATCCCCAACTATTGCTGATAGTATTCAACTTACCAACCAAGATGTGTTCTCCTCCCCCCTGAGTAGCTCGTGATAATAAAGTGATCTACATCACTGGAGTTGCGGAACTTCATCTGTATTTTGCCATTTGCAGGACACAGGACTATAGAAGTCTCTCCAGCATTGGCATTAGTTCCTCCATGCTGGATTTGGCGAATGTTTGTCTTTTGCAGGACACAGACCGTGGAAGTCTGTCCAGCATCAGCCTTAGTTGGATTAATGGAGCAGGCTGAAGTTATGGCTTGGGAGGACAAAAAGTCTAAAAATGGTGATCCTTTCCAAATTCCTGTATCTTTGTCACACTTCACCAATCAAAGTACAGGAGAAAAACATTTAAGATGATAAGCTTAAATTTGTCTGCAGATGTAGGCCTCCTGGCCTGGCAAGGAATGTACTATTTTGCCCAAATGATAAGGGAATTTAAAATTCTCCGAGGACAAGCAGGCTGCTTATTCTCACACGTGGGTCGACGTCCGCGTTGGCCTGGAAATCGGCAACGTGGTGTGGCTGGTTCCTCCTATGCTCATTGAGGGCCCGGGAAAGGAATCTTCATTTTTGCAAGTTTTTTCACTTCTAATCGTTCGTTTGTTTAAAAAAAAAAAAAAGAAACAAAGTTATAATCCTTTTAGTTTCCCTTAGTCTTTTCTCCTACGTTTAAGTTTTCTTTGTTTTCGACGTGGTCAGGTTTCTTCCCCTTTTTGTGCCCCTTTCATTTTGGCACAATTGTGTCTTTTGATTACGCCGAGGCCGGTTTTCCTTCCATGTCATCGAAGACACCTAGCGACTTCAAACGTTGTACTCGGTGCAACTGGACCATATCAGGTACTGACACCCATTCCTGCTGTATCCAGTGCCTTGGGCCTGACCACAGCCCAGCTGCTTCTAATCTGTGTGTTCGTATGAAGAAATGGACCCAAGTAGCTCGAGAAGCCCAACGAGAGAAACGTTTTGGGGCTTGATCCGGTCCTTCGACGCCGGCATCGACTTCGGTACCGAGGGCCGCATGGACGTCAGGTAATGGCTGCTGGGAGACCAAGTCGTGCTGGGAGCAGTGAGGCATCAAGTGAGTCTTCACCTGCCTCGAGGCCTCCTGCTATGCAGACTCCGAGGAGACGTGAGGATTCCATGTCCTCGTCGGTACCGAGAAGTCTGGATGACGGGCATCGAGCGAAGGCGAAGAAGCACTGCCATCGATCTCCTTCTACACACGGTGCCGGGAACTCCTGGGAGTTGAGGAATTCGGCACCCAGGAAGCATCGGCGCCAAGAGGATCACTCCCCCTCTATACAGGAGGTGCCGATGCGCCAGTCTCTTAGCAGCCCGGTACCTGCACCTGAACCTCAGGAGATTCTGCCACTGGCTGTTCCATCGACCCCGCAGCCTTCTCCAATGGCGGCTCTCGACGAGCACATCCGGGCTCTACTTCCAGACCTTCTGGAAGGACTGCTGTGCCAGTCTGCTTTGGTGTCAGTGATGCCTGTGCCTTCCGTACCATCTGCTACAGCGTCGTCTGGCCCTTCGCCTTAGGGAGGTCCCCATCCGGTGTCGGTTGCCACCCAGGTCGACTCCCCTTCGACATCGGTGGAGGAAGCTTGGCGTCTGGCCCTTCGCCTGTGGGAGGTCCCCGTCCATTGTCGGCTGCCACCCAAGTCGACTCCCCTTCGACATCGGTGGAGGAAGCTTCGCTGCAGTCCATGTTGGCGTTGGCCTCTTGCCATTGCCATCGAGGACATCGATCCTTGGTATCGAGGCAGGCTCAGTCTCAGAGTTCCCTAAGAGAGGTTTTATCCAATACTGAAGAGGAGCAATCGTGGGAGTCAGAAAGATCCCAGATACTTTTCTTTCGATGAGTCGTATGGGATTCCCTCTGAACCTTCCCCTCCACCTGAAAGGAGACTTTCCTTTACATCTTTTGTCCAGGAAATGCCTATGGCTATTCCATTCCCTATGGAGGTGCAGGATGAGCCCAGGGCTGAGATGCTCGAGGTCCTGGACTATCCCTTTCCAGCTAAGGAGACTGTGACTGCTCCTCTACATAAGGTACTGAAGGAAGTCCTTATGCGGAACTGATTGTTCCCTCTGTCTGGCCCCGTGATCCCAAAGAAAGCTGATTCCCAGTATCGGATCCACAGTGAACCTGGGTTGATGAGGTCTCAATACCCTACAATTCCATGATGGTGGACTCCGCCCTCAAAGGAGCTATAACAGTACTAGGGATTATGCCTCGGCGCCCCCAGGCAGAGAAGCTAGGACCTTGGATTCTTTTGAGAGGAAGAGGTATCAGGCCGCTATGCCCGCTGCCCGTATTCAGTCCTACCAGCTCTTCACGAGCATACGCTTGCAGAACTCGGTGAGGCAGCTGTCTAGCTTGGTCGATGCCCTCCCTCTGGAGTAGCTCGAGCCTTTTTGCCAGGTGATCAGGCAGCAGAAGACGTAAATTTCTGGCCAGGGGCGCTTACGACTCTCTTGATGTAGCATCCAGAATCACTGCTCAAAGTATAGTGATGTGCAGACTCTCATGGCTGCGTGTCTCTGACCTGGATCATTCGGTTTAGCAGCAGATGGTGGATGTACTTTGCCGGGGGATACTCTTTTTGGTGAGAAAGTAAAGTATCTTGTTGATCATATAAAGAAGCATAATGATGCTATGGATTCTCTCTCCCGCTGGGCACTTTCTGCTACAACCTCTTCAATCTAGGAGGTATTTTTTTTTTTTTTGGGGGGGGGGGGGGGGAGGAGTGCTCCCTGTTACTGTGCTGTGCGTAGGTACACTCCGGATTCTCTGCAGTCTACCCAGGCTCAGTCCCAGCTCGTTCGTTCTCATCAACAGCATGTTCTTAAGGACCCTGCTGCTCCCCAGCAAAAGCAAGGGACGAGCTTATGACTGGCTCCATTTTAAGCATAGCCTCAGTAAAAGTGTTCGTGCCGGACAACTTGCCGGTCGGAGGGAGGTTAATATTTTTTCACCAAAGGTGGCCTCTTATAATCTCTGACCAGTGGGTTCTTCAAATAGTCCGTTTAGGATACACCCTCATTATGGAATCCAACACCTCCAAATTGCTCATTCTTACAGCTCCCAGCAGAAGTAGCTATTTGCAGAGGAACTCTCTGCCCTTCTAAATGCCCATGCGCTCCCGTTCTACCAGGGGAAGAAGGGCTAGGATTCTATTCCAGGTACTTCCTTGTGCAAAAGAAAACAGGGGGGATGCGTCCCATCCTAGACCTAAGGGCCCTGAACAAATTCCTAGTCCGAGAAAAGTTCAGGATGGTTTCCCTGGGCACCCTTCTTCCCATGATTCAGGAGAACGATTGGCTATGCTCTCTGAACTTAAAAGGATTCTTACACTCACATCCTGATACTTCCAGCTCACAGTAAGTATCTTCGGTTTTGGCTGGGAACACAGCACTTTCAGTACCATCTGTGCCCAGAGTGTTTACAGAGTGTCTGGCAGTAGTTGCAGCGTCGCTGCGCAGACTGGGAGCACATGTGTTTCCTTATCTTGATGATTGGCTGGTAAAGAGCACCTCGGAGGACGGTGCTCTGGAGTCCTTTCAAATGACTATTCGGGTGCTAGAGCTACTGGGTTCGTAATGAATTACTCCAAGTCCCATCTCATTCCTGTCCAAAAATTGGAATTCATTGGAGCACTGCTGGACACGAAGACAGCTCGGGCTTATCTTCCTGAGACAAAGGCAGACAACCTCCTTTTCCTGGTTGCCACAGTTCGAGCGTCTCAGAAGATCACAGCTCGGCAGATGTTGAGACTTTTAGGTCACATGGCCTGTACAGTACATGTAACACTCATGGCATGTCTTCATATGAGATTAGCTCAATGGACCCTAGCTTCTCAGTGGTATCAAGCTACAGGGAATCTGGAGGATGTTATCCAACTTTCCACCGAATTTTGAAATTCTCTTCAGTGGTGGATAATTCCATGGGACAGCCATTCCAAATTCCTCAGCCACAAAAGGTGATGACGACATGTATCCCTCCTAGGGTGGGGAACTCATGTAGATGGGCTTCACACTCAGGGAGCCTGGTCCTTCTGGAAAACAGGTCTTCAGATAAACCTCCTGGAATTACGAGCGATCTGGAATGCTCTGAAGACTTTCTAACCAAATCATCTTGATTGAAATAGACAGGTTGTGATGTATTACACCAACAAACAGGAGGGCACCGGATCTCACCCTCTGTGTCAGGAAGCTGTTCAGATGTGGATTTGGGCACGCCATCAGGGCATGTTTCTCCAGTCTACTTATCTGGCAGGTGTAAACAGTCTGGTCGACAAGCCGAGCAGGGTAATGCAACCTCACGAGTTGCATGGGCTTAGCCCGCAAGATCTTCCTAGCATGGGGCACCCCCTTGGTGGATCTTTTTGCCACTTAAATGACTCACAAGGTCCCTCAGTTCTGTTCCAGGCTTCAGGCCCACCACAGACTAGCGTTGGATGCCTGTTTCCTTCATTGGGGGACAGGCCTTCTGTTTGTGTATCCTCCCATACCTCTAGTAGGGAAGACATTGCTGAAACTCAAGCAAGACCATGGAACCATGATCCTAATTGCACGTTTCTGGCCACGTCAGATTTGGTTCCCTCTTCTTCTGGAGTAGTCCTCCGAGGAACCGTAGAGATGGAGTGTTTTCCAACTCCCATCACGTAGAACGATGGGGTCGCTTCTACTTTCCAACCTCTAGTCTCTTTCTCTCAATGCCTGGATGTTGAGACCCTAGAATTCGCCTCCTTGGGCAAGAGGGTGTCTCCCGAGTCTTGCTTGCATCCAGAAAGATTCCATGAAGAGGTGTTACCAGTGGTGTGCTGGTAAATTTTTAACAACAGGGTCTCTCCCCGTCCACCTCGGCATCCCCCTTGTCCATCACTGCGCCCCCCCCCATCCACCTCTGCGCCCCCCCCCCCCCACCCCCCCAAAAAAAAAAAAAAAAATTGCAGAGCTGGCTATAGCCGGGGGGTGGGGTGGGCAATGCATTACTCTCTCCAGGAAAAAAAAAATTAAATGATCCCAGGTTCCAATCTAATTCATGTTTATATGGGATAAAATGCCATAAATAAGTAGATAAATATAAACTTCGTTCAGCACCTGATTCTCAAAGTGGACATATTCCAAACACTATAATGAAAATAAAATTATTTTTTTCTACCTTTGTTGTCTCATGACTTTGTTTCTCTGATCATGCTGGCCCAGTATCTGATACTTCTGCTCTCTATCTGTTCCCTTGACTCTGTTTCCAGGGCTTCCTTTCCATTTATTTCTTTTCTTTTCCTCCTTTCTTCTTCATTTCTGGTCCTCTGCAGACTTTACTGTACAGTGGATCCAGCTTCTGCCTATTTTCTCCATCATGTGCAGTTTATCTCCTCACTTCCTTTTCCCTCATCTAATCTCCTTCCTCTATCATCCCTCCATGTCCAGCATTTCTTCTCCCTCCCTTCCCTCCATCCATGTCCAGAATTTCTCTTCCTCTCCCCTCCATCCATGTCCTGAAACTCTCCTCTCTCACCTGCCCCCTCTATCCATCCATACCCAGCAATTCTCTTCTCTCCCCTGCCCCCCTCTACCCCCCTCTACCCATCCATGCCCAGCAATTCTCTTCTCTCCCCTCCCCCTTCTATCCATTCATGCCCAGCAATTCTCTTCTCTCCCCTGCCCTCCATGCCCAGCAATTCTCTTCTTTCCCTGCCCCCTCTACCCATCCATGCCCAGCAATTCTCTTCTCTCCCCTGCCCCCTCTACCCATCCATGCCCAGCAATTCTCTTCTCTCCCATGCCCCCCTCTGTCCATTCATGCCCAGCAATTCTCTTCTCTCCCCTGCCCCCCTCTGTCCATTCATGCCCAGCAATTCTCTTCTCCCCTGCCCCCCTCTACCCATTCATGCCCAGCAATTCTCTTCTCTCCCCTGCCCCCCCTCTACCCATCCATGCCCAGCAATTCTCTTCTCCTCCCTGCCCCCCTCTACCTATCCATGCCCAGCAAATTCTCTTCTCTCCCCTGCCCCCCTCTACCCATCCATGCCCATCAATTCTCCCTCCCCTCTCGCTCCCATTCATGTCCAATGATTCTCCGTTGCCCCCATCCATGTCCAGCGATTCTCCGTCGTCCCCATCCTCCCCTCCCACTCAACTTTTTTTATTACCTCTTGTCGAAGCGGCCCCTTTATTTAAAGCCCTGCCCGTCTCTAGCCTTCCCTGCTTTCTTCATTCATGATGAGTTTGTTGGAAATACGTCAGAATGACGTCAGAAGGCGGGACTAAGGGAACGACACTCATCACGAAGCAAACAGGGAAGGCTAGAGCCGGGCAGCAGGGCTTTAAATAACGCGGCCGCTTCAATGGAGGGTAATAAAAAAAGATGGATGGGAGGGGAGGATGGGGATGACAGAGACTCGCTGGACATGGATGGGAGGGAAGGTAGCATGGCCTGTGGTGGCGCCCTCCTGCCATGCTTACCTCGTCACTAGGAGCTGGCTCGTCCTGGAGAACAACCGCTTGCAAGATCTGGCAAAATTTAACAACCGGCTCTTGCGAGCTGGTCGAGCCGGCGCCAGCACACCACTGGGTGTTACTCTTTCAAATGGTGGTGGTTTGCCGTCTAGTGTGACAGCAAGGCCCTACATCCTGTCTCTTGTCGTACACAGACCCTGCTTGGAATACCCTTCTACATTTGTCAGAGTCTGGTCTCAAGACCAACTCCGTAAGGGTTCACCTCAGTGGCAATTAGTGCTTATCATCAGCGTCTAGAAGGTAATCCGACCTCTGGATAGCCTTTAGTTCGCTTTTTTATCAAGCCCCCTGTCAAACCTCCACCATGTCAGGGGATCTCAATGTCATTCTCACCCAGCTATGAAAAGCTCCTTTGAGCCACTGAATTCCTGTCATCTGAAGTACTTGACCGGAAGGTCATTTTATTGGTGGCTGTTACTTCAGCTCATAGGGTCAGTGAGCTTCAGGCCTTAGTAGTGGATGCACCTTATACTAAATTTCATCACACAGAGTAGTCGTTTGCACACAACCTAAGGTTCCTGCTGAAGGTGCTGTAGAAGTTCCCATCTGAACTAGTCAATTGTCTTGGCCAACATTCTTTCCCCAACCTCAGCCCACCTGGCGATCGCAGCTTGCACACCTTGGACTGCAAAGACAGCATTGGCCTTTTACGTGTGAGTGGACGAATCCCTTCAGACAGTCGCCCAGTTGTTTGTTTGTTTCAATCCCAACAGGAGGGGAGTCGCCATCAGAAAACGCATAGTCTCCAGTTTGCTAGCAGATTGCATTTCCTTCACTTATGCCCAAGCTTGGCTGACTCTAGAGGGCCATATCACGAGCTCATAATGTAGAAAGCCATGGCTGCGTCGGTAGCTCACTTAGTCTCCTCCATTGAAGAGATCTGCAAGGCTGCATCGTGGTCATCAGTCCACACATTCACATCTCACTACTGCCTTCAGTAGGATACCTGACCGTGACAGTTGGTTTGGGCAGTCAAAGCTGCAGAATCTGTTTTGGGTTTTAGAATCCAACTCTACCCCCCTAAGCCCATTTTATTCTGTTCCAGGCTGCACTCTCAGCTAGCTGTGTATAATTTCAGGTTAACCTATGTTATGTCCTAGTCGTTTGAGGCCCTATTGACCAATGTTCATTGTTTGCGTGAGCCTGGATGCTAGGATACCCTACGTGTGAGAATAAGTAGCCTGCTTGCCCTCGGAAGGAAAGCGAAGATACTTATCTGTAGCAGGTATTCTCTGAGGACAGCAGGCTGATTATTCCCACAGGCCCTCCCACCTCTTCTTTAGAGTTGTAATTTGTTATTTCTTATGCTTTTTAATCTAACTGAGGTACGCGCTCACACGGTGGGAAGTCAGTCTGCACTTGCGCGCTGCATGCACGCCAGAAGACTCTGCAAAACCTTTTTGGTTTTGCTATTGCAAAATGCCGATTCCCGGACGACATGGACATCAACCCACGTGTAAGAATAATCAGCCTGCTGTCCTTAGAGAATACCTGCTACAGGTAAGTATGTTCGCTTTTCCAGGTATTCAGAAATACTGAACAGTAGTTCATTTGAGAGCAGTGTGTGACATGCATAGAAAAGCATATAAACAATGGTTTGGTCTTAAGCAGACTTTGGGAAGGGGGAGCTTGATTTCTTTGATTTGGAGTTCCAAACTTATCAGGATGGGAGAGGAGGTTCTATCCTGTAGTTAAGACATACATTAAACTTATGGTTTGAAGCATATGGAGAAGTCTAGAGAGTAAGAAAGTTTCATAGATGATGCTAATAAGGTACTGCCCAGCAATGGCTTTCCTACAATTGAGCAGTTATTTGACCAGGGTGTATTGATTCTATGAGGACAGTAGGACAATAGTATCTTTACACTTGGGTAACTTCATCCCTGTGGAGCCTGATGAATTTGCAGATGATACAAAACTATTCAAGGTTGTTAAACACGTGCGGACTGTGAAAATATTGCTTAAAGACCTTAGGAAATTGGAATACTGGCCGCCAATGGCAGATGATATTTAATGGGGACAAATGCAAGGTGATGCACATTGGAAAGAATAATCTGAATCACAGTTACCTGATGCTAGGGTATACCTTGCGGGTCAGCGCTCAGAAAAAGATCTAAGAGGTCGTCGTAGATAATACGCTGAAATCTTCAGCTCGGTGTGCGGTAGTGGTCAGAAAAGCAAACATGATGCTAGGATTATTAGGAAAGGTGGATAGTAAGATCGAAAATACTGTAATGCCTTTGTATCGCTCCATGGTGCATCCGTACCTTGAATATTGCGTTCAGTTCTGGTCGCCATATCTGAAAAAAGATATAACGGAATTAGAAAAGGTTCAAAAAGAAGAGCGACTAAATGATAAAGGGGATCAGGGACGAGCTATAGATGTAATCTACTTAGATTTCAGCAAAGCTTTTGATACGGTTCCCACAGGAGCTCTTAAATAAACTGGATGGGCTGAAGATAGGACCTGAAGTGGTGACTGGATGAGGAGCTGGTTGACGGACAGACGCCAGAGGGTGGTGGTTAATGGAATTTTGCTCAGAGGAGGGAAAGGTGAGTAGTGGAGTGCCTCAGGGATTGGTGCTGGGGCCGATTCTGTTCAATATGCTTGTGAATGACATTGCCGAAGGGTTAGAAGGTAAAGTTTGCCTATTTGCGGATGATACTAAGATCTGTAACCAGAGTGGACACCTGGGAGGGAATGGAAAACATGAAAAAAGGATCTGAGAAGTTAGAAGAATGGTCTAAGGCTTGGCAATTAAAATTCAATACGAAGAAATGCAAAGTGATGCACTTAGGAGTAGAAATCCACGGGAGACGTATGTGTTAGGTGGTGAGAGTCTGATATGTACATACGGGGAGAGGGATCTTGGGGTGATAGTATCTGAGGATCTGAAGGCGACGAAACAGTGTGACAAGGTAGCTAGAAGGTTGCTAGGCTGTATAGAGAGAGGTGTGACCAGCAGAAGAAAAGAGGTTTTAATGCCCCTGTATAAGTCGTTGGTAAGGGCCCCACATGGAGTATTGTGTTCAGTTTTGGAGGCCGTATCTTGCTAAGGATGTAAAAAGAATTGAAGCGGTGCAAAGAAAAGCTACAAAAATGGTATGGGATTTGCGTTTCAAGACGTATGAGGATAAACTTGCTGACCTGAACATGTATACCCTGGAGGAAGGGAGAAACGGGGTGATATGATACAGACGTTCAGATATTTGAAAGGTATTAATCCGCAAACGAACCTTTTCCGGAGATGGGAAGGCGGTAGAACTAGAGGACATGAAATGAGATTGAAAGGGTGGCAGATTCAAGAAAAATGTCAGGAAGTATTTTTTCACAGAGAGAGTGGTGGATGCTTGGAATGCCCTCCCAGCGGGAGGTGGTGGAGATGAAAAAGGTTAACGGAATTCAAACATGCGTGGGATAAACATAAAGAAATCCTGTTCTGAAGGAATGGATCCTCAGCAGCTTAGCGGAGATTGGATGACAGAGCCGGTGGGGGGAGGCGGGGCTGGTGGTTGGGAGGCGGGGCTAGTGCTGGGCAGACTTATACGGTCTGTGCCCTGAAAAAGACAGATACAAATCAAGGTAAGGTATACATATGAGTTATCTTGTTGGGCAGACTGGATGGACCGTGCAGGTCTTTTTCTGCCGTCATCTACTATGTTACTATGGATGGAACTCCTCTCATATCAGGAAAGGCTAAAGAGGTTAGGGCTGTTCAGTTTGGAAAAGAGACGGCTGAAGGGAGATATGATTGAGGTCTATAAAATCCTGAGTGGTGTAGAACGAGTAGAAGTAAATCAATTCTTTTTACTCGTTCCAAAAGTACAACTAGGGGATACTCGAGGAAGTTACATGGAATACTTTAAAAGAAATAGGAGGAAATATTTTTTCACTCAACGAATAGTTAAGCTCTGGAACTCTTTGCCAGAGGAGGTGATAACAGTGGTTAGCATATCTGACTTTAAAAAAGGTTTGGATGAATTTCTGGAGGAAAATCTATAGTCTGCTATTGAGACAGACATGGGAAGCATGTAGTACAGAGTATGTAGTATGGGATTTGTAGTATGGAGTGTTGCCACGATTTGGGTTTCTGCCAGGTACTTGTGACCTAGGTTAGCCACTGTTTGGAAAACTTGAAAATTCTTGGGTCACCATTGATCAAAATCTCACTCTCGACAACCACGTGAAAAACACGACCAAAAAGATGTTCTACACCATGTGGAAACTTCAAAGAGTAAAACCTTTCTTCCCGAGATACATCTTCCGTACCCTGGTACAGTCAATGGTAATAAGTCATCTGGACTACTGCAATGCACTGTACACCGGGTGCAAAGAACAGACAATCAAAAAACTCCAAACTGCCGAGAATACGGCCGCCAGACTCATATTTGGAAAAACTAAATATGAAAGTGCAAAACCAATTAAGGAATGCATTGCGTTCAAGATCTGCACGATTGTACATAAAATCATTCATGCAGACCCCCCAATCTACATGCTAAACCTTGTGGACCTACCTCCCAGAATCGCCACAAGATCATCTCACAAATTTCTCAACCTACACTGCCCCAGCTGCAAAGGACTGAAGTACAAACTGATATATGCCACTACCTTCTCGTACACGAGCACGCGGTTATGGAATGCATTACCCGCAGACTTGAAAGCAATCAACGAAACAACTATCTTTCGAAATCTCTGAAAACATTCTTCTTCAACAAGGCCTATAATGAATATCTATAATCTCACTAAGTCGCCTCACCAACCCACTCAATCACGAAAGCTCACCTTATACAACTATCCTATTCAATCCCTTACTTCTTCCCTCCTCACTACCTGATCGCTACAAATTACTAATTGTATCTGATATCTTGTTATGACAAGGTCAACAAATCTATGTAAGCCACATTTGAACCAGCAAATTGGTGGGGGAATGTGGGATACAATGCAATAATAAATAAATAAAACAATGTTTGGCTAGATGGACCATTGGTCTGACCCATTATGGTTACACATATTCTTATGACTCTGCTCAGTGCACTGTATCTTTAAGAGGCTTTTAGAAACAGTCCCACTGCGCATTCAGAAGCGTGAGACTCTCATTTATTCCATGAAGCAGGAACATCGAGGTCTGTTTGTCCTCAGCACTATTTTTCTGCTACTTTTTCTGCCTTCTCATGTGGGTAACTGTAGTTTTTTTCTTTCATTTTCCCCTCATGCTTTTGAATTTACTATTCCTTATAGTCGTTTTTCAACACTTTCTTTGTTTTTCCCGGTTCCTAAGGTCCTCTTAGGCCAGAGCCCTAGCTCAATTAGAGGTAAGCTCCTTTTTGGCCTCAACATTAAGTCACTTGATTTGGTCAGTATTCATTTTCCACGGCCAGAAGACCCTCAGTGGCTTGAAGAGATGCACCTAGTGCAATTGGGTGATTTCACTCTGACATGCAGAATTGGTGTGTAGGGTGTCTGTGCCCTGATCATGATCCAACTAACTGCTCTGATGAAGAATGCAGAACATAGAAAGTGCTTCGGTCCCATCAAAAGGGACATTTTGGCTCTTTGAAGTCTGCTTCATTGGCATCAGAAGCACCAACCCAGATGGCTACCAGTGCTGCATCTGATACTTGGACTGCTTCGGCATCAGAGAACTCTCACCTCCCTTGAAATCATGCACTGGTAGCAGGCCTCAGGACTGATCTGCACTGGACCCAACACCAACTACACGTGGATTCAGCAGCAACCTCTTCGGCACCAGGGACCTCGATGTCAGGTGAAGTCATGAAGCATCATCATCAGTCCCTTCGACACACAGTGTCTGGAGCTCTGACGTATTAGCATTATTGGCACTAAGAAGCATCAGTGCTGGGAGGTCTGCTCCTCCTCTGTGGTGCTGTCGCCTCAGCCCCCATGCAGCTAGGTCCTTGCTTCCAATTCGGCACCAGTGACTCTACATGCTGTCTCAGTGCTAACACCGGCACCAGCCTTACCGATGCCTGTACTTGATGGCTGCTTTTGGGCCATGCTGAGAGAAGAGCTGGCAGGTTTACCTCAGCTTGAAATTGCTCAGGGAATGAGGGCACTTACACCAGCCACAGCACTCAGCATCTCTGAATCTGAGGCCCACACTTCACCAGTGGAATGGTCCTTGAACCCCTTGATTCAAGAGGCATCGGTACTGCTTCATGCACTGCAGCACTCAACGTCAATTGAAGGAGAAGGACAGGGTCGAAAGTGAGCATACGCTTCAGTGCCTGGCCCCAAGGCCTGGACATCTTTCCAGCCGGCTGAGGCAGGTGCTGTCTCTGACGTAGCATGAAGACTATTTTGCTGAGTCTGATACGGACAAGTCATGGGAGTCTGAGGAAGAGCTAGATTATCAGAGGAAGGGGGTCTTAAGGCATACCCTCAGAGACCTTCCCGCTGATTAGAGAAGGAAATAAGAATATAAGAATAGCCATAGTAGGTCAGACCAGTGGTCAGTCTAGCCCAGTATCCTGCTTCCAGCAGTGGCCAATCCAGGTCACAAGTACCTGACAGAAACCAGGTTAGTAATACCATTCCATTCTACCAATCCCAGGGCAAGCAGTGGCTTCCCCCCATGTTCATCTCAATAAGAACCTTTTTTAAATCCAGGTACTCTACCACCATTACCACATCCTCTCGGCAACGAGTTCCAAAGCTTAACTATTTTTAGAGTGAAAAAATATTTCCTCCTTTTTGTTTTAAAAGTATTTCTATTCAATTTCATTTTTGTACTTTTTGAATGAGTGAAAATCAATTCACCTTCACCCACTCCACACCAGTCAGGATTTGTAGACCTCAATCATATCCCCCCTCCATCAGTCGTCTCTTTCCAAACTGAAGAGCCCTAACCTCTTTAGCCTTTCCCCATATGGGAACAGTTCCATCCCCTCTATCATTTGTCACTCTTCTTTGAACCTTTTCTAATTCCGCTATATCTTTTTGAGAAAAATGGCCATTTAGCCCTGCCCTCTGTTTACTGTTCAATAACCAAGTCTTAATTCATTGAAGGATGTTGCCTCCTATCCCATGACTGTAATTTTCTCAGGAGTCTCTCATGAGGTACTTGCCCATGTCTTGCCTGGCTGATGGAGCAAAGCTACAAGCGGGTCATCATTCTTATATGCAAAATGATTTCAAGAACCTAAAACTGCCTCCAGGTATGATTGCGTACATCCAAGAGCTTGATGGATGTGCAAGGAACAAAATTGTGGTTGCATTAATATAAATTATACAGCCAGCTGCTGCATTTGAAAGTCTTTCACTATTGATTTGGGCTATGTTTCGTGCACATATAACACATGATAAAGATATGGGGAAGAAAATGGTGATAACCTTTTAGCAGTTATACCAGATGGATTGACATCAGTGCTTGCAACTTTATGCTGCTTTTGTTTCTTTCTCAAGAAATCAATTATCTAATGGTTGACCTATATTTAATAGAGGTCAAGCAATATATATTTTAGACAGTTTAAAACAAAAAAATGTCAGGCTTTACTGATCGAAGGAGATAACATCATAATTGCACTTCAATGTTATATTTTATTGTACTTTACACAGTACGGTTTGTATACGGACATGTATTTTCCTTGCTGGTTGGTTGTGATGTGCTGTACCTACCTTGATTAATAAAGATACTTTAAAAAATATATTGTTTAAGTTGTGCTAACATAAGTGAAGCCCTCTAGAACATCCTATGATGCTATTTACAGATCCTTGTTGAAATAAAACAACCATGAGTAAAGGCTGAAATAAAACAACCATGAGTAAAGGCCAAAAACCAAAACTGGGAATATAAATGCATCTTGGCACATCAAGCAAGCGACTTCTATGCTGAGCATGTTGATACTGAAAACGGTTTACATCTCAGATCTTGTTTGGTGCCAATTGGTTCAAATAGGTTCTGTATGTGCGAGGGAGTATGTCTGGGTTTCCTGCAGTTCTACAGGGATTTCCCCGGGAATTGGTGAATTCTGTGGCACGGGACAGAGTTGTGGCTCTAGCCATGGAACTGTGGAAAACCAGTGGCCCTATCCATCATAAGTATCTCCTTTGCATAAGGAAAGTATCCTGTATTATAGAAACAAAAGCAGCATAAAGTTGCAAGCATTGCTATACATAAGATGCTGCTGTCTTTAGTCCAGGATTAAGGCATAGACAAAACTAGGCACATTCTTGGGCCCAAATGTTTAGGGGGGTCCTGTCAAATGTGCTCAGGATTCAGGAGGTTAGGCTTGCCCACTGCCTGTTGTTGTTTTTTTTTTTCAGGATTCTAACAATTTGTAAATTACCTATCTCACAGCCAGATGGAGACTAAATATGTGGATATCTTTCAGAGTTTAGCCCACTACAGCTCTCCATTCTCCCCCATTCCAGTGCATAGGCTGTAGTAGGATCCAGCCAGTGGGAAAGCTTCTAGTCACAGAAGGAGGGACTGAGTTGTAAGGGCTGGGGGAGAAGCTGAGCTTTGCACAGAGTGTTTGGAATAGAGAGCTGCACGGGAACGGGGTTCACGGGAAATCCCGCGGAACCCGCGGGATTCCCGCAGGGACGGAAGCAGGTCCTGCGGGGTTCCTGTGGGGACGGAAGCAGGTCCTGCGGGGTTCCCGCGGGGACGGAAGCAGGTCCTGGGGTTCCCGTGGAAGTGTAAGCTGCACTGCATCAGCCTCTCATCTACCGAGTACCTTGAGTGCTGTCTCCTCCTCCTCCTCTTCCTCTTTGTTTTAACAGCACAAATGTGGAAAGTCTTCCGTTAAGGAGGTGGTAGAGACACCAAATGATGATGGAATCAAAAAGGCTTGGGATGAACACAGAGGATCTCTAATTAGAAAATGGAAGTAATAAAACCCTAACCTTAAATGGCTGCATGTGTGTGGATGATGATCAAGTGATGCTTAGATGACGACTCTGGCTGTGATTAACTAGGGCCGATAACGGGCAGACTTGTATGGTCTGTGTCTAATATATGGCAGTCTGGTTTAGGATGGGATAGAAAGAGCTTAAGCAACAACTTCAGTGGCTGGAACATAAGGACAGTGCTGGTCAGATTTTTACGGTCTGTATCCCACAAATGAGAAGCCAAATAGACTGGAGTGGGCTTCAACGAGAACTCCAGCAGTTGGAACATAAGTATAGGGCCAGATAGACTTCTATGGTTTATGTTCCAGAAACACGAAAGAAAGTATATAATATCACACTCGTTGATTTAATCATGAATTGATAATGAGTGTGACTATTGGGCAGACTGGATGGACTGTTCAGGTCTTTATTTGCTGTCACTTACTATGTTACAATTAATCCTCTTTGCTCCCGGGCTGATAAGCAGACCTCAGCTCTGACACAGGCAAGAGCATCGGATGTCACCTGACCTACTGGCGCGTGCATGTGGTGACCTCTCAGCACACAGTGCCAGAAATCAGAGACAAATCTTACATGTGCACACCAGAGTGTTCTAAGTTTCAGCTTCCATTCCTTCCTTGCCTACAGTGATGTGGCTCAAATCCAGAGACAGACTGAGGGAGCTGACTGGAATTTTCTTTTATGTACAATTAAATTCTTGCGGGGATGGGTTAAATTCTTGCTGGGATGGGTGAGGACGGGTTGGGATGGGTTAAACGTTTGCGGGGATGGGTGGGGATGGGTAATATTCCAGTGGGGATGGGTGAGATTCTAGCAGGGACGGGCGGGGATGGGTAAGATTTCTGTCCCCGTGCAACTCTCTAGTTTGGAGTAAAGTTGCTAGTTCTGCAGTAAAACCACGGAATTTGGTGGTTTCCTGCGACCCATCACAGGATTTTTTTTTAAAGGTCGCAGGTAATTGAGCGGTTTTTCATCACTGTGACTGCAGGTTGGGTGGTTTTCCCCGCTCTGCCTGGTTGCCGTCCTATTGGTCCAATAGGAGGCCACGGGAAGTGGAATCCCAGCCCTCTTTAAAGACTTGTGGGGCGGGCTGCAGGTGCAGTGCACTGCACCGCACACTGTGTGATACAATCACAGATAGTGTTTGCGGGTCCCCTCCTGATCTCTGTGAGTCAGAGCAGATCATCAGGAGGGGGACCTTCGGCCCGCCACCAGAGAGGAGGAGGCAGAAGATAGTGTGCAGTAGCTCACTGGCAGCAAGATTGAGTGAGTCAGGTCGGGAAGAGGTGGAGGAAGCCGGAGCAGAGGGCGAGGGGCCTGACGATGCAACATCGTGGGGATGGGAGATCCCGCAGTAGCTTTGGTGACTGAATCCTCGAGTAACGTCTCCCCAGTCCCCTCCCTTCCAGCCCCCTGGGTGCCCTCCCCGAACATACTTCCTGGTGGTCTAGTGGGACTGGAAAGATCCCCACTCTTTGCCGCTGATCTGCTTCTCGCTCCCGCCTTTTCTTTAAAATCACTGCTGCGGTGGTCTGGACTGCAGCAGAGAGACTTCAATCGGTGGCCTTTCAAGAGTTCCGCAGAAGTCTCGTGAGGCTGCCGCTTTAAGTCTTAGCAGCCATTTTAAAGAAAAAGCAGGAGTGAGCAGCATAGCACCATGGGCAGCAAAGAGTGGAGATCTTTCCTGCCCCACTAGATCATCAGGAAGTACTGAGGTATGTGTTGTTGCTGCATCCGCATTGTCATTCTTTATTATTGGTAGCATTTTTATTTAATCTCACTTATATTTTCAAATATGCCATCTTGTGCAGCATAGCATGCACACAAAGGATGTATAATAACAGAATAACTTTTCATAAGTAGAGTAGTAATTTGTTACAAATTGTAAACAGTGTGTCATTTGGAGGACCTGGTTATAGGGACACCCTAGCATTCGTTGTATTTGTAAAGAGATTTTTTTTCTCGTGGTAAAGGGCCACTGAAACAGACATCTTGTTATTAGAATCAGGTGCTCACTGCTTAACATTCAGAGTTTCTATTCATTTATTTACTTATTTAGAACATATCCCACATTAAACATGATTTAGGTAGAAACCTGGGAGCATGTCAAATCCTTTTTTTCCCCTGTGCCTAGATCAAAAGAGAAAGATAGTTTGTGGGAACTTGCTCCTTTTGTTTTGTGGAATATTATAAAACTGCATTTAATATTGTTTATTACTACTGTTTATAAAAGCGAGATTGAATATAAATGCATCCTGGGAATAATGATAGCTAAGGGAAAGCAGCAGTAGAAGAGCTGGAGCTGAATGGCATTTGCTTTCAAAATGGTGATGCATAACTTGATGGGATGTCCTTGTTTAGGTGTCTGGTGCTCGTTGGGGGTGGGAAGGATGTTTGGTGCTGGCTGCTGGGTGGCAAAAAGATGTCTAAGGGGTACATACATGGAGAGAGGAAGGGAAAAGAGGATATACAGCAGTCTTAGCCTGTAAAAAAAAAAAAAAAAGACGCTTGCCTTGCTGTTGCTGCTGGGTGGATGTTTGATTTATGATGCTGCTTGATTATCCTGCTGATGATGGTGCTGATTATGCTGATGATGATTATGGTTATGTTGCTGATGATTACAATATTAATATTTATATTGACCTTATTAATATTTGGCTACTTTTGGACTAGAAAACTTTTCACCATCTGGCAACACAGGTTTGGAGAGAGCCAGTAGAATCAGTGAGTGTTCTGGGGCTCGGGGGCAAATATTGTTTGGCCTTCTCTCCTACCTTCCCCTCCCTCTCCCCCCTTTGAGGTTCAGGCAGTGGGTTACCTAGATTTCTGAAAGCCTAGATGAACTTTTTAGTATCGAGTTTCTTCTTGGGTCCTTTCCCTCCTTCCCCACCTATGTTCTTTTCCTGAGTTGTCTCTCTAGCACACCTCCCCCTTCAGACTCCTTTCTTGGGCTCTTTTCCATCCTCCCTGTTTTTCTCCCTTCTTGACTGGTCTGTGGCCTTACGGCATCTATCAACACAGGGCTTGTGAACCAGAGTGTCCCCTGCCCATGCAGAGATTTCCTAGGTCACAGGGAAGTTTTATAGAAGGAGAGGATGGGCTGCCACAGAGCTTGAGAGCACAATTCAGGCCAAAGACCATTCTGTGTCTTTATGCTTTAAAATGCAGTGCACTCCATTTAATAAGTGCACTTCGGATAAGCGCATGCTCTGTTTAACTGCATGCCGTACTTTGGTCCCGTTTTTCACGCCATCAATTTCTATGGGGCCAAACCGGTTTAATACACCACTGATAAGTGCAAGATTCGCTTATATGCATGGTTTAAGACCGCTCCTGAAAATATTAGGGGGTTTCTGGGTCCCCTAAATTTAGGCTTATGTGGGAAGGCTGTTAACAACCCCATCTGACTCCAATCATTGGACCCACTACCTTATGATCTAAACTCAATAACCATGAATCAATCATGGACCAGACAACTCTGCCAGGGGTCTGTCTAGGGATGTACATTTTCCCAATCAGACCCAAAAGGTTTGACATTTTATTGTGTTTGATTTCTTTACTGTCCATATCAGATCAACAAATTCCCCATAAGTAAGGAATAAGGAAGATTAGAGACAGGTTTATTACTCACCCAAGTCAGGTTACATAGAACAATGTATTCTTAAGGAAAGGAAAAAAAAAACATATTGGGCCAGATTCTATGCCAGATTCAATGTATGGCACCTGAAAAGTCCGTGACGTAAAAAAATTATGTCTAGGCATATTCCATAAGGTATGCCTACATTTTACAGAATAGGCTTAAATTTTCACGTTATATAGAATACACCAAGCGCTTCTTCAGCCAACCAAATTTGGTCACATCCATTTAGGCCACGTTTTACTTGGCGTAAATCCTGCTGACTAAATTAGGCGCATAGTGGGTGTATTTCAATCCGTTCAGAACTCTGCTGCGCGTCTTATCTTCCGCCTGGACTGGTATACTCATATCACCCCTCGCCTCAAATCACTTCACTGGCTTCCGATCAGGTACCGCATACAGTTCAAGCTTCTCCTTCTAACCCACAAATGCACTCGATCTGCAGCCCCTCCTTACCTCTCTACCCTCATCTCCCCTTACGTTCCTACCCGTATCCTCCGCTCTCAAGACAAATAACTCCTTTCAGTACCCTTCTCTACCACCGCCAACTCCAGGCTCCTCCCTTTCTGCCTCACTCTATGCTTGGAATAAACTCCCTGAGCCCATACGCCAAGCCCCCTCCCTACCCATCTTCAAATCCTTGCTCAAAGCCCACCTCTTCAATGTCGCCTTCGGCACCTAACCACCATACCTCTATTCAGGAAATCTAGACTGCCTCAATTTGACATTTCATCCTTTAGATTGTAAGCTCCTTTGAGCAGGGACTATCCTTATTTGTAAAACTGTACAGCGCTGCGTAACCCTTGTAGCGCTTTAGAAATGTTAAGTAGTAGTAGTAGTAAAGGTCTTTCACAGAGATGACACAGGACAGGCTCTAGTCTCTAAGTCTTCTGTTACATACCAAATGCCAACCATATTTATACTTTTTCCTTCCATTAAGTTCTATTGAAGTTCTAAAAAACTATTCCTATGTAAATGGCCCAGGTGGCCGGATGACGCTTAACCACAGATTTTGATAACTTTATCCTTGGAACAAACCCTCCCCTTTTTCCGGCAGATGGCCAGTCTTCTTCTAGTCACAATGTTCTTTCACTTCTCCTTTTTTCATGCACCTGTTATGAAGTCAGAAACTATCAACCTAAAGTCAGCTTAGAAAATGTACTTTTAAAATGAATTCTTCCCTTGGCCTGTTTTACCCAGAATCCCTTAGGCTGGGCAAAGCTCTTCCAGCAGGTCCCAGGCTGGGTAGTAGGCCTCAGGCTTGTACTATATTTATACACTCCTCTGCAGGAAAGACTCCGCATAAGCGTACACGCGGAATATGGAAACCGATTGTCGTGTGACAAAGGGGCGATAAATTTGAAATCTCGTTGGTTAACTGCCACAGGCAGAATAAGTGAAAGAATGTAGAGTGTACACTGGAGTCGTCGTCGTCACGCAACTGTAAGACTTTAACACTGGCTGAACGAATAGATGTTCTTAAAAAATTAGAAAACAAAGTCAAGCATCTATTGCTAAAGAATATGGTGTCAATCCCAGTCAAATGTCACTTATCTTGAAGTAGAAAGATCAGCTTCTGGAAGACTGGCAAAACAATTCAAATCCACACAGGAAACGAAAACGGGTGGGAAAAGCTGAAGAGGTAGAAGATGCTCTTTGGTGGTTTTCTCAAGTCAGGAGCAGATCATTTCCTGTCAGTGGTCCACTGCTTATGGAGAAAGCTAATCAGCTAGTTCAAAGTCTTGTCCACTGTTGGATGGTTGGAAACATGGAAGGAGAGGAATAACACAAAATTTAAGAAACAGCATGGTGAAAAACAAGACGCTGATGACTTTGGTGCTCAGAATTGGGTTGTTTCAGTTCTTCCTACCATCTTGAACGAGTTTGCACCTCGTGACATTTTCAATGCTGACGAAAACGGTTTCTACTAGCAAGCGATTCCTGA
Organism: Microcaecilia unicolor; assembly: GCF_901765095.1. Lineage (NCBI taxonomy): Eukaryota > Metazoa > Chordata > Amphibia > Gymnophiona > Siphonopidae > Microcaecilia > Microcaecilia unicolor. The sequence goes on along the minus strand of NC_044035.1, from coordinate 208,969,546 downwards.
CGGAACACTTGCATTCAAACAAGCCAAAACTACAGGAAGTAAAACGTCGAAGGACCAACTGACGATCCTCCTTTGCTGCAATATGGATGGGAGTGAGAAGTTGAAACCACTCGTCATTGCAAAGAGCAAACAGCCCTGTTGCTTCAAAAATGTTAAGCGACTTCCTGTGTCATACGAGGCTAATGCAAATTCATGGATGACTGGGGAAATTTGGAAGCAGTGGCTAAAGAAGTTAGACACTAGAATGCGGGCACAAAAGCATCAGATTTTGTTGCTTTGTGATAATTGTGCTGCACACAGTGATGATGTCAGGCTGTCTAACATCAAGATGGTCTTCCTGCCACCAAACACTTACCTCTCTGATCAAACCTATGAATCAGGGCATAACAGCCAATTTTAAACAACATTATCAGGCTCTTGTGCTACGTCGTCTGATGAGCATTATGGATGACCAGGCTGGCAAGGATAAATGTGCTGTTCAACTGGCTCGTAATCTGTCACTGTTGGATTCCCTACATATGCAGAAAGAAGCCTGGAAATATGTTACACAGGCAACCATTGAGAACTGCTACAAGCGGGCAAGCTTTGTTAAGGATGTGGAGAGGGACGAAACAGATGCAGCTGTTGCAAACGTGTCAGATGAACAGGCTATTGACATCCCAGCCAGTGTTACTGAAGAGGAGTTTCATCACTACGTAGCTGTTGATTACGATCTACAAACAGCTGACGACAGCACCGATGTCGTGATATGCGCCTACACGCAGGCAACGGCTGATGATGAAACAGATGATGAAATGAGCAGTGAGGCCCATGCTAACGAAATTCAACAACCTCCCGTCACTTTTGCAAGAGTGATGGAGAGTCTCAACACCGTGCGGGCCTATCTGGAGGCCACTGGATATCAGTGCTATGACAGTTTTTACCGTCTGGCAGATGTAGTCTATGGAACTCACAGACACAAGAGTGTACAGAGGACTATGACTGATTACTTCAAGTAAGCTTAACGTCAGTTAACGGAGACTGTATACTGTACGTATAATAAACAGTACTATACATATGTTTATCAGATGTCAAGCTTCTTTGGGTCACAACGGTTAAGTGCATGCTCCGGTTAACTGCATGTATTTCTTTGGTCCCAGACCCTTGCACTTAAGCAGATTGCACTGTATAACATTTAGCTTCTCTTTTTCACTGGGATCAAAGTACCCCTTCTTGGCCCTTTGCCCGAGAAACCTGTTCATTGTGTGGGTTTGTGCGTCCCATCCCGTTTGTATATGCAATGATGTAATAAACCATTGCAAAAGATGATTGTAATCCGATGGGTTGGTCGTGAGCCCTTGAGCCCTGGCTGAGGCTGCAGACTGCCGTCCCAGGCCAAGGGGAGACCGACCCACCACTGCACGCCCCAGCTACCCAATACCCCTAGCCTACCCCCTCCCCACAGCACCTGAGGAAGAAAGGTAAACGGGCCATACAGGCGAGCCTCGCGGCCACGAACTGGAACTCAGACACTCAGAGCCACTGGTGCGGGCCTCACGGCCGAACTGGAACCCAGACACACCCAGGGAAGGGAGAAAGAACCCAGGAGTCCCCCCCGGAACCCCAAGGTGCCAGCCGTGCGCTGAGCACCAGCCAAACGGCAAAGGAAAATAATGAAGGAACAAGAGCAGGGCCACACCTCCCAGGGGACCAGCGCAGGACAGGGGACTAATACAGGAAGCCCCTGCAACCGCGGGCGGATGTGGAGACAACAACCCCAAAGGACCCCTCCCCCAGGGGCCAAGGGGAAAATGAACACAACACCCCCACAACCAGAGGACAGGAGCAGCAAACAAAAGGGAACCTAGGCCCAGGCAAATGCCAGGGGAAAGACAGAACACCCCGAAGACAGAGGCAGAGCCATAGAACACAAGGGGTTAAACTTACTGAGCCAACAGATAGGAACACAAGGGAGAGAGATCCTAAAATAAACAAGCAGAGAGAACCCTCTCAGCTCAGCCCTGCTGAACAAACACACAGCTGGCTTCCCACTGAGAACTGCAAGCAGCGAGGGAGAGCCCAGCTGGAGGCAGTGAACTGATTACAGATTCACACACAGGCTGTAACTAGCTAACACAAACAGCGACAAGGGAACAAGAATCCCTGAACATAAACACAGATCAAAGCCAGAGCACATTCTGAAAGAGAACTGCACAGCTTTCTAGTCACAAGGAAATGTAACGCCAAAGCAGGGGATGCAGCAACATGCAAGCTTAAGTACTACCCACTGATGTCAGTACAAACCCTGACAGCCAATCAGGGATGAAGTCCACCCCCTTCCCCTGCCAAACCTGCAGAATCATAACAATGATGATTAAACTTTTGTTAAATATTATGCTGGAAAGACTCGGCGGGGCCATATATAGTGACTTTATTACATGGCATTTGAACAAGCTGAGTTTTTGGTCCAGAAGAAATTCCATTTAATGCTGCTAGAATGTATTTGAGCTATGATCTCTCTCTGTCATATTTATAGAAAAATACCAGTTGTCATCAATACTGTTAAACCATAACGTATAAAAATAGTTAAAGTATGGGTAGCTGCAAAAGCTGCACGTATGGTAGCCATCCATTTAAGTTTGTAATGTTAATGGAACTGAGAGGGAATGAGGTAATCTGGGATGTCATTATGGATGCCCTCCCTGGATGCAAGCAGGAATGTCTTCAAAGGATGGAGACAAGCAATGTGAACCCCATCTCTCACCCTTGATTGCATACATTTCACTCCCTTAGATTAGGAATAGCCCAGGCAACCTTATTGGAAGAGTAGTCGCAGGGGACAGTACAGATATGGTAAGTACCCCAGAGTGGAGGGGTACCATGTTACTTAACAATAATTCTGGTTGTTGTGTTTCTACAGCTGTCACCCACTCCAGCTTTCATTCAGGGGACACTCACTGGCCAGAGGACAGGAATTTCTTTCTTCTCTACACTTAACATTAGTTGTTGGTCAGCAGGGGCCTCCACAGCCTAAAGCATCCCTGGCTCTGATGGACAGTTAATTGAAACTGTAATCCCTCCTGCCACAGAATTGAGATCAGAGTCTTTTGATTCTGTATGAGTGACATGCTGCCAGTCTAGTTTTACTTTTTTGTTGTAATCTTTTCTCCATCTTTAGGGGAGATAATTTGACTGTTTGACATGTTTTAGTCTCTTGATTCCTAGAAACTGTTCCATTCATGGCAACAGTATAAACCCAGGTGAGAAATGGTTTGAATAAACTCTTCTGTAAATTATTAAAATGTTTTATGTTTTCTTGCTGCAAAAACATTACTGCATGTTGTCTATTTCTAGGATGCGCTGCAGAAGTTAAGTGCGATATTAAACTTAAGTGGAGAAGTTGTATGTCAGGATGCATGTAATCCCTCCATGCACCGTAACACAACTGCTGTGCTGGGCTGCTTGGCTGAGAAACTAGCAGGTAAGTTTGACTAGAATGAAGTGACTACAGTTTTTACTGACAGTAGTCCTTTGAATCAGTCCAATGTCATTCAAATTGTGGTGGAATTGTTACAAAATCATATACTATAATCCCAGTGCACAAATTCACCGGGATTGATAGCATAGAATGTTGCTACTGTTTGGGTTTCTCCCAGGTACTTGTGACCTAGATTAGCCACTGTTGGAAACAGGATACTGGTCTAGGTAGACCATTCGTCTGACTCGGTATGGCTATTGTTATGTTCTTAACTTCAAAACGTTCATAAATTTGTCCATTGCATAATCCAAACGGAATCAATTTATTAAAAAAAAAAATCTCTGGACCATCAGATGTGGCCACTACTTGTATCTGCCTCCTATTTAGGGGGCTTGCTGCTCACTATACTTCATTGGCCCATTAAAAAAATATATTTTAAACATTGTTTTATTTCAATATTCTAAACACTTATCTTTTAGTGAAAGACAGCAAGACCAGCTGCTGACATGAATCATGTTTCACTTGTCTGCATCAGGGAAGCTAGTCTTCTCTGCATGACGTCTATAATTTTCTCAGTGTGTTTCCCAAAAGACCGGTCTTGACCATTATTATATCAGAATGAAATGGTCCACATTATTGAATGTGGCATAGATGTCAAGCAAAACAAGAAATATCCTCTACATTGATCAGACCAAGTTCCTTGACACAGATGAGCAAAACGTAATTCATGTTGGGCATTTATCTTGTTGGGCAGACTGGATGGACCATACAGGTCTTTGTCTGCCTTCATTTACTATGTTACTATGCTATGTTGGCAGTTGGTCTTCCTGACACTCTTTAAAAGATCAGTGAATTAAGAATATTGAAATGAAACAATATTTTAAAATATTTTTAAAAATGGGCCAATGAAGTATGGTGAGCAGGAAGCCCCCCAAATAAGAGGCAGATAGATATAAATAGTCCAAAACCTTTTTTTTAATGATTCAGTTTGGACTATGCAGCAAAGTTACAAATGTTTTGAAATCTACTCAGTGAATTTGTGCGCTGGGATTATGTTTAAATCTTTTTATTGATAACCGATAACATAAAGTAGCAAATACAATTCTCGAAGAGAAACATAAATACAAAGTGTCATCAATGAATTCAAGCTGTTATATAGATTTACAATTATACATTTTTTCATTTTCTCCTCCCCTTCCTTCCCCCACCCCAAACCAATTCCACCCCTCTTCCCAGTCTTTGGTGTCATTTTCGCTGTTCACTCAGGAGTTTTTATACATTAATGAAAACTGCTTTGTGTCCGCTGATCTCTAGTCATCTCTTAGTTGCAGGATATAAAATATATATAGCATGGGCCAGGTTAACCTCAACACCTATATATTACCATCCGTAAGCTCATTTATCCCAGTCCTTATCCAGTGTTCAAGAGATTACTTAGACGTCACCACTTCATATATTCTGTTCCCCCCATGCCCTCCCTCCCTGGGTCCCATTCAATGTTCAGGATGTTAAAAGTTCAACAAGAAACTTCTACCCTGGGAGGGAAGGGTAGTCCATAGGGGCTCCCACATTGCCCGAAACTTCCGGCCCGGTGCACTCTCATGTCTCCTGTTACAACCAGTCCTAGAACCAAACTTATGTCCTGATATGGAAGCAATTGCTTCATTAGCCCAGAGAAAAATTGACTTTCTGACGGGGTGGGAGCATATATATTGAGTAGATATAGTTCTCTCCCCTGTAACCATAATTTAATCATTATATATCGTCCCTTGGGGTCTTGTAGGACTGTCTCAGCGGAGTAAACTAACTGTTTGTGGAGACATATCGCCACTCCCCCTTTTCGCCCACTTGGGGAGGCATAAATCACCTGTCCCACCCAGCCTTGCTTAAGCTTTTCATGTTCTTGGTCTGTTAACCGGGTTTCTTGCAAACATGCAATATCTGTCTTAAGATGTTTTAAATGCACTAAAATTTTTTCCATTTGATCGAGGAGGAGATCCCTCCCAAGTTCCATGTTGTTATGCTACAATGTGTTATTATATCTTTCCGTCACAACAGTAAGACTAGTGCAGTTTGCAGCCTCTGGGCCCCAGCCCTGTCTTAGAAGCTCTTCCTTCTGAACTATTCCCTGAGTGACACCCATTTCCATCACTGGTTTAATAATATATGACTGCCATCCCTTGGCCCCTGTTTGAGAGTTGTCTGTATTGGTCCTACTTCCCCCCCCCCCCCCCCCCCCCATTCCACCCTATCCCCGTTATCCCTACCCACCTCCCATCCCCTCCCAACCATTTCCCCCTGAGTTCCTTCTCCCCTTGGTCTTTCCTTTCTTCCTGAAAACCTTGTTCTTCCTCCAGTCCCGGATCATGCCAGGATCCCCACCCCCTCATCTCTCTCGTGTTAATTCGTAGCTTCCCTTCCCCAACCTGGTAAACACTTACTTCTGTGCCAATTAAATACTACGCATCTACAGTTTACTTCCCCCAACTCTACAAAACAATTATTTTAACAGTATAAAATAACCTTGTCCGCAGACTGTCCTTCGGTCATGGTACACTTTCTCTGTCAACTGTGCTCGTGACCTTCATTTCCTTCGCTGTATGCGCAGTCCTATTTAAAGCAGTAGATCTCATTCTCGTCCTTTCATGGCCCAGGTACTTGCAGGTTACCATTGATAAACTTTTGTGCTTCTGGTACCGTGTCGAAGGTGCGCCATTGTCCTTCATGCTGTATCTTTAAAATAGCCAGATAAAGCAGTATAAATCGAGTTTTCTTTTCTACCAGTGTAGAGCATAGTGGGTGAAAACGGCGTCTCTTGTCCTGCACTCAGCGGAGTAGTCCTGGAAGATCTTTATCTGTGTTCTTTCATACGTCAGAGAGTCGAGCTTCATTCGAAAGCCTCTTATTATTTCTTGTTTATGAAGATAGTTGTGTACTTTTATAAAGACCATCCTTGGCCTTTGTTGTCGTTGTTGCCGGCCGACTCTGTGGGCACGCTCAATGCACAGTGCCCCATAGCTGTCAGATAGAGCCAGCTCCTTTACTCAGCCATTGCTCTAAGAGATGCCCTAGCAATTTCTTTGGTATTTTTTTCCGGCAAGCCAACGAGTCGCAGGTTGAACGTTCGTGACCGATTTTCCATGTCTTCAAGCTTCTCTTGCTGGGCCTTGAGGCCTTGATCTGTTCTTTTATACGCGAGACCTCTGACTCATTCTGAGCATGTGAGTCTTCCAGCATTGATATTCGGCTTTCTGACTCCCCCAGCCATTTCACTGTGTCGGCCAGGGATGCTTCCAGGTTATTTAACTGTTCCGTTAATAAATCGAATTGTGGGGTTAGAGCTGCACTTACTGCTTCTGTAATTTGTGCTAGCTGTTTATCCGTGAATTCTTCACCGCCATCACCTTTCACCTCCGCCCAGTGGTGTGCTGGAGCCGGCTTGCAAGAGCCAGTTGTTAAATTTATTGGCATCTTGCGAGCCGGTTCGCCTCTGCTCCCCGGCTCGTCCATCATCTGTCTGCCCTCTGCAGCTCTGCGAGTCCCCAATAGACCTGGCTTCCTTCTTGCGCCGCAGCCCTGCCTTTAAAAATTTTATTTTCCCTCGAGGCGCGCCGGCGTTGAAACGAAGGCAGCAGACTCAGCTCGGTTCCAGCCTTCGTTCCGTTCCTTCGCATCATGGCTCCGCCGTCGCACAGGAAATGCGTCAGGCGAGGAGAGAGCCATGATGCGAAGGAACAGAACGAAGGCTGGAACCGAGCTGAGCCTGCTGCCTTCGCTTCAACGCCGGTGTGCCTCGAGGGAAAATAAAATTTTTAAAAGCAGGGCTGCGGCGCAAGAAGGAAACCAGGTCTATCGGGGACTCGCAGAGGGCAGACGGATGATGGACGACCGGGGGGGGGGGGGGCTGGAAGAAAGCAGATGGAGGGGAGGAGGGCAGGGGGGAGACGAGGGTTGCTGGACATGGGTGGATGGAGAGGAGGGCAGGGGGAGAGGAGGGTTGCTGGACATGGGTGGGTGGATGGCGGGCAGGGGAGAGGAGGGTTGCTGGACATGGGTGGATGGAGGGCAGGGGGGAGAGGAGGGTCGCTGGACATGGGTGGATGGAGAGCAGGGGAGAGAGGAGGGTTGCTGGACATAGGTGCATGGAGGGCAGGGGAGAGGAGGGTTGCTGCTGGACATGGGTGGATGGAGGGCAGGGGGTAGAGGAGGGTTGCTGGACATGGGTGCATGGAGGGCAGGGGGGAGAGGAGGGTTGCTGGACATGGATAGAGGAGAGGGAAGGGAGAGAGAAGAAATGCTGGACATGGATGGAGGGGAGGGAAGAGTGAGGAAGGAGATGAGAAGAGGGAAAAGGAAGAGAGGAGAATAACTGCACATGGATGGAGAAAATAGGCAGAAGCTGGATCCACTGGACAGTCAAGTCTGCGGAGGACCCAGCTTTTACTTACAGATGTAGGGCAAGAAATGAAGAAGAAAGGCAGAAAGTAAAGAAATAAATGGAAAGGAAGCCCTGGAAATGGAGTTAAGAGGACAGATAGCAGCAGAATCGGATACTGGGCCGGTATGATCAGAAAAACAAAGTCACCAGACACCAAAGGTAGAAAAAATCATTTTATTTTCATTATAGTGTTTGGAATATGTCCACTTTGAGAATCAGGTGCTCAACATTAGAAGTTTATTTTTATTTATTTATTTGTGGCATTTTATCCCACATTAAACATGAATTAGCTTGCCCCCCCCCCCCCCCCCCCCCCCCAGGCTCTCTCCCCGGCTATAGCCAGCTCTGCAATTTGGGGGGGGGGGGCGCAGAGGTGGACCGGGGAGAGAGCCTTGTTGTTAAATATTTATCAGCACACCACTGCCTCCGCCATCTTGGAGCTAGCTTTTGGCGGTGACAGCTTTTCTTTTTCAGTTTTGTTTCCCGACGTGACGATCCGGAAGGCATCGGTCGCAGGAACTGGTCCATGCAGTTAGCACTATGTTTTATTGCTGAATTTTGCTTTATGGAAGGGTAGGTTCACTGTTTATAGCTGATATAGAGGGTGAGGATCCCGGAGCAGCGTGAGGACACAGCCACTACTCACACCACATCACCGGAAGTCCCTCCTGCGCTGGGATTATAATATACAAGACAATTTTTACTGGGCAGAAGCTACTGTATGTATAGTTCTCCGAGGACAAGCAGGCTGCTTGTTCTCATGACTGGGTTGACGTCCACGGCAGCCCCTCAAACCGGAAGAAAATCTCGCGGGGAGGTCCCGCACGCGGGGCACACCCACCACGCATGCGCGGCCGTCTTCCCGCCAGTGCGCGACCACTCCCGCTCAGTTTTTTCAATTTCCGCGCTGGAGAGAGACGCGTTTTCGTCCCTCTCCTTGTCAGCCCCGGAAAAATGTTTTGTGGCCTAGTCCGCGATTTTCTTTTGCTTCTATGCGCGTTCACGTGCCCCTTTTTTCCTTTAAAAAAAAAAAAAAATTCCCTTTCATTGAGTTTTGCGTATGATTTTTTATTTTCGTGCTGTTACTTTTTACTGCCACCATCGACAGTTTTGACCTCGCCGACGCGATTTTTCCGTCGATGTGCTTGAAGATCCCGAGTGGATTCAAGAAGTGTGGTCGGTGCGGCCAGCAGATCTCGCAGACTGATCCTTACGCTTGGTGTCTCCAGTGCCTCGGTCCGGAGCATAATTCCAAGCCGTGCACCTTGTGTCTCGGCTTGAAAAAGCGGACGCAGGTGGCGAGGCAAGTTCTTCGGGACCGTCTAGTTGGAACTTGCGCCGGCCCTTCGATGTCGACGTCGGCGGCATCGGTGTCGACGGCCGGGACTTCGGTATCGGTACCGATGTCGATGTCTTCGACGCTGACTATGGCCCCAACCCCAGGAGTACAGGTTCCCTTGGCCCGACGACCTGCCAGCGACGGCGGCAGTGAGCGACCGAATGGGCAATCCACTTCGGCTGCTCCCACTGCCCAAGGCCATCGGGACCGAACCCTGTCAGATCCGACCCCCAGAGGGCGCGGAGACTCCACCTCCTCCTCGTCCATGCCGCGGAGCGCTGATGACGAGCATCGAAAGAAAGTTGCGAAGAAGCACCGTCATCAGTCGCCCACGGCACATGGCACGGGCAGCTTAGGGACGTCGAGGGACGATTCGATCCCTAGGAAGCGCACACGCCGAGAGGAGCGCTCCCCCTCTATTGAAGAGGTGTCGATGCGCAGGTCGTCGGGTATCCCGGTACCGTCTACTGGACCCGGGCAGCTTTGAGCACCGACGCCCGCACAGGCCCCCCAGCCTATCCCGACAGCGGGCCTAGACGAGTGCCTCCAAGCCATCCTCCCAGGTATCCTGGAGGGGCTGATTCACCAGGCCTTGCCGGCACCGGGGGGTGCTTGCGCCCGCGGTGCCGTTAATGGAAGCGCTGGCTAGCTCTGGCCCCGTGATGCGGACGTCGACACTGGTACCGCTTGCTGTGCAGGTCTCGACCGCCACTAAGGTGGAATCCCCGTCGACGTGGATGGAGGGAGTTTCGTCCCCGCCGGCGTGGTAGTCCTCCTCTCTGTACCATCATCGTGGACGTGGTTCCTCGGAGTCGAGATGGGCCCAGTTGCGGTCTGAGCTCAAACAGCTCATGTCGGACACCGAGGAGGAGGCGGATCCCAGATATTTCTCCTCCGAGGAGTCTGCGGGTCTTCCCTCTGATCCCACGCCTTCACTGGAGAGGAAGCTCTTTCCTCCAGAGAGCCTCTCCTTTGCCTCTTTTTTCCAGGACATGTGTATTAGCATTCCCTTCCCAGTGGTCACCGTGGATGAGCTGAGGGCTGAGATGCTCAAAGTTCTCGACTATCCATCACCACCTAGAGAATCTTCCACGGTACCGTTGCACAGTGTCCTGAAGGAGACACTGCTTCGGAACTGGTTGAAGCCCTTATCTAATCCCACCATCCTTAAGAAAGCGGATTCCCAATACAGAGTTCACAAAGACCCGGAGTTGATGCGGCCTCAGCTGCCACATGACTCAGCGGTCGTGGACTCTGCTCTCAAAAGGGCAAGGAGTTCGAGGGATACCGCCTCGGCGCCCCCAGGGCGGGAGTCTCGCACTCTGGACTCGTTTGGGAGGAAGGCCTACCATTCTTCCATGCTCGTGACCAGAATCCAGTCATACCAGCTCTACACGAGCATCCACATGCAGAACAATGTGCGGCAACTGGCGGACCTGGTTGACAAGCTCCCGCCGGAGCAGTCCAGGCCTTTTCAGGAGGTGGTCAGGCAGCTGAAGGCGTGCAGAAAATTCCTGTCCAGGGGTATTTATGACACCTGTGATGTGGCATCCAGAGCCATGGCCCAAGGTATAGTGATGCGCAGACTCTCATGTCTGCGTGCCTCTGACCTGGATAACCAGACTCAGCAACGGCTGGCGGATGTCCCTTGCCGGGGGGATAACATTTTCGGCGAGAAGGTCGAGCAGTTGGTGGACCAACTACACCAGTGGGAAACCGCTCTCGACAATCTCTCCCACCGGGCGCCTTCAGCATCCACCTCCGCAGGTGGACGTTTTTCCCGGCAGGCTGCACCCTACGCTTACAGCAAGCGTAGGTACAACCAACCGCCCCGAAGGCCTCCTAAGGCACAGAGACAGTCCCAGCGCGCTCGTTCCCGTCAACAGCGTGCGCCTAAGCAGCCCCCTGCAGCTCCACTGCAAAAGCAGGGGATGGGCTTTTGACTGGATCCATGGGAACATAGCCGCCATCAAAGTAGCCGTGCCGGACGACCTGCCGGTCGGGGAGAGGTTGACAGTTTTTCATCAAAGGTGCCCTCTCATAACCTCCGACCAGTGGGTTCTCCAAATAGTGCGGTGCGGATACACCCTGAATTTGATCTCCACCCCGCCAAATTGCCCACCGGGAGTTCAATCCTTCAGCTCCCACCACAAGCAGGTACTTGAGAAGAACTCTCCGCCCTTCTCAGCGCCAATGCGGTCGAGCCCGTGCCACCCATGCAGGAAGGGCAGGGTTTCTATTCCAGGTACTTCCTTGTGGAAAAGAAAACAGGGGGGATGCGCCCCATCCTAGACATGAGAGGCCTGAACAAATATCTGGTACGAGAAAAGTTCAGGATACTTTCCTTGGGCACCCTTCTCCCCATGATTCAGAAAGATGATTGGCTATGTTCCCTGGATTTAAAGGATGCTTATACTCATATCCCGATACTGCCAGCTCACAGACAGTATCTGCGATTCCGTCTGGGGACACGTCACTTTCAGTATTGTTTGCTGGCTTTTGGGCTCGCCTCTGCACCACGGGTATTCACGAAGTGTCTCGTGGTGGTTGCGGCGCACCTTCGCAAGCTGGGGGTGCACGTGTTCCTGTATCTCGACGATTGGCTGGTGAAGAGCACCTCAGAAGCAGAAGCTCTTCGGTCCATGCAGTGCACTACTCAACTACTGGAGCTGCTGGGGTTTTTAATAAATTACCCGAAGTCCCATCTCCAGCCAGTCCAATCCGTCGAATTCATAGGAGCTCTGCTGAATTCACAGACGGCTCACTCCTACCTTCCCTAGGCGAGGGCTCAGAACTTTCTGTCCTTCGCCTCCCAGGCCAGAACGTCCCAGCAGATCACAGCTCGGCAGATGTTGAGACTCCTGGGCCATATGGCCTCTACAGTCCATGTGACTCCTATGGCTCGTCTTCACATGAGGCCGGTTCAATGGACCCTAACTTCCCAGTGGTGCCAGGCCACAGGGAACCTAGAAGATGCTATCCGCCTGCCCACCAGTTGTTGCAATTCGCTGTTCTGGTGGACGATTCGGACCAATTTGACCTTTGGACGTCCGTTCCAAATTCCTCAGCCGCAAAAAGTGCTGACGGATGCATCTCTCCTGGGGTGGGGAAGCTCATGTCAATGGACTCCACACCCAAGGGGTGTGGTCTCTCCAGGAAGCAGGTCTTCAGATCAATCTCCTGGAGCTCCGAGCAGTCTGGAACGCGCTGAAGGCCTTCAGGGATCGGCTGTCCTTCCAAATTATCCAAATTCGGACAGACAATCAGGTTGCAATGTACTACATCAACAAGCAGGGGGCACCGGATCTCGCCCCCTGTGTCAGGAAGCCGTCAGGATGTGGCGCTGGGCATGCCAGCATGGCATGCTTCTCCAAGCCACGTACCTTGCAGGTGTAAACAACAGTCTGGCCGACAGGCTGAGCAGACTCATGCAATCGCACAAGTGGTAGCTCCATTCCAGGGTGGGTACGCAAGCTCTTCCGAGAGTGGGGCACTCCCTCGGTGGACATTTTCGCCTCCCAGACCAATCACAAGCTGCCTCAGTTCTGTTCCAGACTTCAGGCACACGGCAGACTAGCGTCGGATGCCTTTCTCCTCCATTGGGGGAACAGCCTCCTGTATGTATATCCTCCCATACCTTTGGTGGGGAAGACCTTACTGAAGCTCAAGCAAGACCGCGGCACCATGAGTCTGATCGCGCCCTTTTGGCCCCGTCAGATCTGGTTCCCTCTTCTTCTGGAGTTGTCCTCTGAAGAACCGTGGAGATTGGAGTGTTCTCCAACCCTCATTTCAATGAACGACGGCGCGCTTCTGCATCCCAACCTTCAGTCTCTGGCTCTCACGGCCTGGATGTTGAGGGCGTAGATTTTGTTTTATTGGGTCTGTCTGAGGGAGTCTCCCGTGTCTTGCTTGCCTCTAGGAAGGATTCCACTAAGAAGAGTTACTTTTTTAAGTGGAGGAGGTTTGTCGTTTGGTGTGAGAGCAAGGCCCTAGAACCTCGTTCTTGTCCTGCGCAGTGTCACGTCCCGTGCCTATACCTGCGCTCCCGCTGTGGGCAGCGGGAGCCAGCGGCCTCCACGGCAATCGAGGACGACAGGAGAAGGTCCCCGGAGGAGCCGGCGCTGCCGCGGACCGGCGACCCGCTAGGATGAACGCCGGCCTCGGGGAAAGGGAGGGAGATTCGCGCCAGCCAAGATGGCGGCGCCGGAGCCGACGTCGCTGGGGCGTCGATTGGAAGGGTGCCGGAACCCCTCCCACCTCGCTCGGGATTGGCGGACTCGGGGGATGACTCCTCCTGGAGTGCGGGCGGAGCCAATCCCGGAGCTCTGCCGATTCCTCGGGGCCGGATTGGTGGGTTCTCCTCCCGGGGGGCGGAGGGGCGCAGGATTTAAACCCAGGAACCAAAGACGTCTTTGCTTCCGGTCCTGTTTCGGAAGCAGGGCCAGTGGAGTCGTGTCGGATTGCTAGCCGCCCTTGCTAGCCACTATTCAGAGACTGTGCTGAGGTTCCCTCGGACTGCTAGCCGCCCTTGCTAGCCACTATTCAGAGACTGTGCTGAGGTTCCCTCGGACTGCTAGCCGCCCTTGCTAGCCACTATTCAGAGACTGTGCTGAGGTTCCCTCGTATTGCTAGTCGCCTTGCTAGCCACTATCCAGAGACTGTGCTGAGGTTCCCACGGATTGCTAGCCGCCCTTGCTAGCCACTATTCAGAGACTGTGCTGAGGTTCCCACGGACTGCTAGCCGTCCTTGCTAGCCACTATCCAGAGACTGTGCTGAGGTTCCCACGGATTGCTAGCCACTATCCAGAGACTGTGCTGAAGTTCCCACGGATTGCTAGCCGCCCTTGCTAGCCACTATTCAGAGACTGTGCTGAGGTTCCCATGGATTGCTAGCCGCCCCTGCTAGCCGCGATCCAGAGACTATAGTGATTCTACCCATGGATTGCTAGCCGCTCTTGCTAGCCGTTACCCATAGACTGTGTTTGCTGACCGCCAGCCAGGCCAACCGTCAACCCCGTGGTTCCAGCAGTCCTGCTGGCCGCCTGCAGCTGAGGGCTCAACCCTTGATGAATGGCGGCCGCCGCGGGTGATGATTCGGGGTTGCACGGCTGTCCTCCAAGGTCTTTCGGGGCCTTAGGGGGACCTAAGGGCTCACCAACATAAGAGACAAGACACGCAGACCCTGCTTGAGATACCTTCTACACTTGTCAGAGTCGGGTCTCAAGACCAACTCATTAAGGAATCACCTTAGTGCAATTAGTGCTTACCATCATCTGGAGAGCCTTTACTCGTTCGATTCATGAGAGGTTTGCTTCTGTCAGAGCCCCCTGTCAAGGTTCCTGCGGTGTCATGGGATCTCAACGTCGTCCTCGCCCAGCTGATGAAACCTCCTTTGAGCCTCTGAACTCCTGCCATCTGAAGTTCTTGACCTGGAAGGTCATTTTCTTGGTGGCAGTTACTTCAGCTCGTAGAGTCAGTGAGCTTCAAGCCCTGGTAGCTCATGCTCCTTATACCAAATTTCATCACAACAGAGTAGTCCTCCGCACTCACCCTAAGTTCCTTGCAAAGGTGGTGTCGGAGTTCCATCTTAACCAGTCAATTGTCTTGTGAACATTCTTTCCCAGGCCTCATACCCGCCTTGCTGAACGTCAGTTGCACACATTGGACTGCAAGAGAGCATTGGCCTTCTACCTGGAGCAGACACAGCCCCACAGACAGTCCGCCCAATTGTTTGTTTCTTTCGACCTCAATAGGAAGGGGATCGCTGTCAGGAAACGCACCATTTCCAATTGGCTAGCAGATTGCATTTTTACTTACGCCCAGTCTGGGCTGACTCTTGAGGGTCATGTCACGGCTCATAGTGTTTGAGCCATGGCAGCGTCAGTGGCCCACTTGAAGTCAGCCACTATTGAAGAGATTTGCAAGGCTGCGACGTGGTCATCTGTCCACACATTCACATCACATTACTGCCTCCAGCAGGATACCCGATGCGACAGTCGATTCGGGCAGTCGGTGCTGCAGAATCTGTTTGGGGTTTGAATCCAACTCCACCCTCCTGGGCCCGGTTTTATTCTGTTCAGGCTGCACTCTCAGTTAGTTGTCTTCGTAGGTCAATTTCTGTTATGTCCTCACTGTTGCGAGGCCCAGTTGACCCTGTTTGTTGTTTTGAGTGAGCCTGGGAGCTAGGGGTACCCCAGTCATGAGAACAAGCAGCCTGCTTGTCCTTGGAGAAAGCGAATGATACATACCTGTAGCAGGTGTTCTCCAAGGACAGCAGGCTGATTGTTCTCACCTACCCTCCCTCCTCCCCTTTGGATTTGCGTTTTTTCCCCATTTCTTTGCTTGTCATTTAACTGAGCGTGAGCGGTCGCGCAAGGGCGAGAAGACAGCTGCGCATGCGCGGTGGGCTGCCCCGCGTGCGGGACCTCCCGCGAGATTTTCTTCCGGTTTGAGGGGCTGCCGTGGACGTCAACCCAGTCGTGAGAACAATCAGCCTGCTGTCCTCGGAGAACACCTGCTAAAGGTATGTATCATTCGCTGTTTGAACCTTAATGGTTTGTAAAAAATTATAACTGGAGGCAGTGTTATGAAAGTGAGGGGCCATTTTACTAAGGTGTGTAGGCGCCTGCGTGCGTCAATTTGGAACTACCGCCCGACTACCGCAAGCCCCGGTTGGTAATTGCATTTTTTTGTGCGTGTCCGATATGCACGTCAGAAAATATTTTTTATTTTCTACTAAGTGGTGCTAACCGGGCTGTAATTGGTAGTGTACGCATGCTGACTATTACTGCCCGGTTAACATATGAGACTTTACCGCTAAGGCCCAAAATGGACGTGCACCAATTTTTATTTTGCCACACATCCATATTAGACTTCAAGAACAGTGCCTTCATATGAGGAAACTATGATACACGGATTACTTCACGAGAATTGTCATTTAGAAAGTTCAGCAGCAACATCACTTCTATCACTGCCATCAACATTCTAAAAACAGATGTCATTTTCATCACTACAGTCGCTGCTGGATGAAGTTCGAGTAGTTTGTTCCAATGTCAGTTCAAAACACTGCAGTGCGTTTAAATATTCTCTTTAAAAATCAGATAGGATAACACCTTTTTTGTGGCTTTGCACTGTCTTCCAGTTGAAGCCAGAATATGGTTTAAGTTGGGCTATTTGATTTTTAAGATTTTAAGTGGCCTAATTCCTCAATATGCAGTTCATCTTATATGTAGGCCATTAACTTGTCAATCCTGTGATATGTGTTAGCATTTCCAAGTCCCAAAGCAGTTACATCAAAGAAAATGTTTGCATCTTTCTCCGAGGACAAGCAGGCTGCTTGTTCTCACACTTGGGTCGACGTCCACGTCGGCTCAGGATTGGAAGTTTTGCGAGCAAAAATCTTCCAGAGTCTTCTGGTGCACCGTGCATGTGCGGACCGGTTTCCCGCCCGTCACGTGAGTAAGGACCTCACTTTTCTTTTTCTCCACGTCTGAGGTGACACGGTTTTTTTCACTGTGTTCCTCTGCCCAGGAAAGAGTCTGCGCATTACTGCTTCTTGTTCTTTTTGTTTCTCGTCTTTTTTGTGGTTTTTGTCATTAAGTTTTCTTTCTTTTCGCCGCACCCGTCTTTTGTTTTCCCTTTTTGTGCCTTTTTAATTGGCATAATCGCGTCCTTTATTTTCACAGCCGTCGTTTTTTCTTTCATGTCATCGAGGACACCCAGCGGCTTCAAGAGTTGTACTTGGTGCAACCCGGACCATCTCGGGTACCGACCCCCACGCGTGGTGTCTCCAGTGCCTTGGGCCCGATCATCTACCAGCTGCTTGTAAGCTGTGTCCTTTGATGAAAAAATGGACCCAAGTGTCTCGGGAGGCTCAACGAGAAAAACGTTTTGCAGATCGTTCCGGTCCTTTGACGTCTGCATTGGTACCGAGGTCGGCGTTGTCGACGTCAAGGGAATCATCAACTTTGAGAGCACAGGTAATGGCTGCTGAATGACCACATCACGCTGGGAGCAGCGAGGCATTGAGTGGGTCTCCACCTGTCTCTAGGCCTACTATGCAGGCCCCCCGGGACCAACCTTCGTCGGACCCAGCCCCGAGGAGGCGTGAAGATTCCACATCCTCCTCTTCAGTACCGAGGAGTCTCAATGACGGGCATCGAACGAAGGCTAAGAAGCACCGTCATCGATCTCCTTCCATACGCAGTCCAGGCAGGGGTCGACTTCTCGACATCCACCTCGAGGTTGTCGTTCCTCGATGTCAAGATGGGTTCGGGCTGCTCTTAGAGAGCTTTTGTCCGATACCGAGGATGAGCATTCGTGGGAGGAAGAGGAATATCCCAAATACCTTTCTGGAGAAGAGTCCTATGTGGTCCCCTCTGATCCTACTCCACCCATTGAGAGAAAAATGTCTCCGCCTGAGAGTCTGTCTTTTTCCTCCTTTGTTCGGGAAATGTCTAAGGATATTCCCTTCCCTATGGAGGTAGTGGATGAGCCCAGGGCCGAGATGCTCGAGGTCTTGGATTTTCCTTCTCCACCTACAGAGGTTGCAACGGCTCCTTTGCATAACACACTCAGGGAAGTTCTTATGGAAAACTGGTTGTTCCCTCTCTCTAATCCAGTGGTCCCCAAAAAAGCTGAGTCCCAGTACAGAGTCCATGGAGAGCCACTAATGGTGAAGTCTCAACTACCTCACGATTCCATGGTGGTGGATTCTGCTCTCAAGAGAGCCAAGAGTACTAGGGACTATGCCTCGGCATCCCCAGGCAGAGAGTCTAGGACCTTGGATTCTTTTGTTAGGAAGACGTATCAGGCTGCTATGCTCGCAGCCAAAATTAAGTTCATAAGCACTGCCACGCTGGGAAAAGACCAAAGGTCCATCAAGCTCAGCACTCTGTCTCAGACAGCGGCCAATCCAGGCCCCAAGAACCTGGCAAAACCCCCAAATTTAATAATGATCAATGGACTTTTCCTTCAGGAATCTGTCCAGACCCCCTTTAATCTCAGCAAGGCCAGCTGCCGTCACTACCTTCTTTGGCAATGAGTTCCAGAGTCTAACTACACGCTGCGTAAAGAAAAACTTTCTCCGATTTGTTTTAAACCTACCACATTCTAATTTCATCTTGTGTCCCCTGGTTCTATTATTGTTAGAAAGTGTAAACAAGCGCTTCATATCTGTCCTCTCTACCCCACTCATTATTTTGTAGACCTCTATCATATCGCCCCTCAGCCGCCTTTTCTCCAGGCTAAAGAGTCCTAGCCGTCTTAACCTCTCCTCATAAGGTAGTCGTCCCATCCCTTTTATCATTTTTGTCGCCCTTCTCTGCACCTTCTCCAATTCCTTTATATCTTTTTTGAGATGAGGCGACCAGAACTGAACACAATACTCCAGGTGCGGTCGCACCATTGAGCGATATAACGGCATTATAACATCCTCATGCTTGCTTTCATGTTGACATACCAGCTCTACACGAGCATCCAATTGCGGAACTCGATGAGGCAACTGTCCAGTTTGGTCGAAGCGCTTCCTCCGGAGCTCGCCGAACCTTTTCACCAGGTGGTCAGGCAGCAGAAGGTGTGTCGAAAATTCCTGGCCAGGGGTACTTACGACACATATGATGTGACTTCCAGAATAGCTGCTCAAGGTATACTGATGCGCAGACTCTCATGGCTGCGTGTCTCTGACCTGGATCATAAGATCCAGCAGCGAATGGCGGATGTTCTGTGCCGAGGGGATAACCTTTTTGGCGAAAAAGTAGAGGATGTGGTCTATCAGATCAAAAAGCACCATGATCCTATGGATTCTCTCTCCTGCCGGGCGTCTTCTGCTACCACCTCCTCATCTAGGAGGTTTTTTGGAGGGAAGAGGAGTGTTCCCTATTCCTATAATAGGCGTAGGTACATTCCTGCTTCTCAGCAGCCTACCCAGGCTCAGTCCTAGCGCGCTCGTTCTCGTCAACAGCGTGCTCCTAAGGCCCCTGCGTCTCCCCAGCAAAAGCAAGGGACGGGCTTTTGACTGGCTCCAGTGCAGCATAGCCACAGTGCAAGTGTCCATTCCGGACGACTTACCGTTTGGAGGGAGGTTAATATTTTTTCACCAAAGGTGACCTCTTATTACCTCCGATCGGTGGGTTCTTCAAATAGTCCGGTTAGGATACACTCTCAATCTGGTATCCATGCCTCCAAATTGTCCACCGGAAGCTCAGTCCTACAGCTCCCAGCACAAGCAGGTACTTGCAGAGGAACTCTCCCCCCTTCTAAAGGCCAGTGCGGTTGAACACGTTCCACCAGGGGAAGAAGGGCTGGGATTCTAAACCAGGTACTTCCTTGTGCAAAAGAAAACGGAGGATGCGTCCCATCCTAGACCTAAGGGCCCTGAACAAATTCTGAGAAAAGTTCAGGATGGTTTCCCTGGGCACCCTTCTTCCCATGATTCAGGAAAATGATTGGCTATGCTCTCTGAGGATGCCTATACCCACATCTCGATACTCCCAGCCCACAGGAAATATCTTCGATTTTGGTTGGGAACTCGGCACTTTCAGTACTGTGTACTGCCCTTTGGCTTCACATCTGCGCCCAGGGTTTTCACAAAGTGCCTGGCTGTTGTTGCAGCATCGCTACGCAGACTGGGAGTGCATGTGTTCCCTTATCTTGATGATTGGCTGGTGAAGAGCACCTCGGAGGCAGGTTACAGTCCATCCAGATGATTATTCGAATGCTAGAGCTACTGGGGTTTGTGATTAATTATCCCAAATCCCATCTTGTCCCGGTTCAAAAATTGGAGTTTATTGGAGCTCTGTTGGACACACGGACGTCTCAAGCTTATCTTCCCCTGGCAAGGGCAGACAATCTCCTGGCCCTCATGTCCATGACTCGAGCGTGTCAACAGATCACTGCTAGGCAGATGTTGAGACTCTTAGGACACATGGCCTCCACAGTTCATGTAACTCCCATGGCACGCCTACATATGAGATCAGCTCAATGGACCCTAACTTCCCAGTGGTGCCAGGCCACAGGAGATCTAGAGGATGTGATCCATCTCTCCAGTGACTTCTGCAGTTCCCTTTAGTGGTGGGCCATTCGATCCAGTTTGACCTTGGGATGTCCTTTCCAAATTCCTCAATCACAAAAAGTGCCGACGACGGATGCATCACTCCTAGGGTGGGGAGCTCATGTAGATGGGATTTGCACTCAAGGAGCTTGGTCTTTTCCGGAAAAAGGTCTTCAGATCAACTTCCTGGAATTACGAGCTATCTGGAACGCTCTCAAGGCTTTCGGAGATTGGCTGTCTAACAAAATCATTCTGATTCAGACAGACAATCAGGTTGCTATGTATTACTCCAACAAGCAGGGGGGCACCGGATCTCGCCCACTGTGTCAGGAAGCTGTCCAGATGTGACTTTGGGTGCACTGTTATGGCATGTTTCTCCAAGCCATGTATCTGGCAGGCGTAAACAACAGTCTGGCCTACAGGTTGAGCAGGATCATGCAACCTCACAAGTGGTCGCTAAACATGGGCGTTGTTCACAAGATCTTTCGAGTGTGGGCACTGCATCGGTGGATCTTTTTGCCACTCAGATCAATCACAAAGTCCCTCAATTCTGTTCCAGACTTCAGGCCCACGATAGACTAGCGTCAGATGCCTTTCTCCTGCATTGGGGGACAGGCCTTCTGTGTGCTTATCCTCCCATACCTCTAGTAGGGAAGACTTTGCTGAAACTCAAGCAAGACCACGGAACAGTGATTCTGGTTGCTCCCTTCTGGCATCGTCAGATCTGGTTCTCTCTTCTTCTGGACTTGTCCTTCGAAGAACCGTGGAGTATGGAATGTTTTCCGTCCCTCATCACCCAGAACGAGGGGTTGCTTCTACATCCCAACCTCCAATCTCTGGCTCTCAGAGCCTGGATGTTGAGAGCTTAGAAGTTGCCTCTTTAGGTCTTTCAGAGTGTGTCTCCCGAGTCTTGTTTGCTTCCAGAAAAGATTCCACGAAACGGTGTTGTTCTTTCAAATGGAGGAGGTTTGCCGTCTGGTGTGACAGCAAGGCCCTAGATCCTTTTTCTTTTAGTGCAATTAGTGCTTATCATCAACTTGTAGAAGGTAAGCCTATCTCTGGACAGCCTTTAGTTGTTCGCTTCATGAGAGGTTTGCTTTTGCCAAAGCCCCCTATCAAACCTCCACCAGTGTCATGGGATGTCATCGTCGTTCTCACCCAGCTGATGAAAGCTCCTTTTGAACCACTGAATTCATGCTATCTGAAGTACTTGACCTGGAAGGTCATTTTCTTGGTGGCTGTTACTTCAGCTCGTAGTCAGTGAGCTCCAGGCCCTGGTAGTGCATGCACCTTATATCAAGTTTCATCATAAGAGTATTTATTTATTTATTTTGCTGCATTTGTATCCCACATTTTCCCACCTATTTGCAGGCTATATGTGGCTTACAATACATTACAACAACAATCACATTAATAAAATTAGAATTACAGAATATAGATACAGATAAGGTGCTTAAGAATATCATGGCAATCATATTAACGGAATAAGAGTTTTAGAATTGTTATAAATAAGGTGCATAAGAATATTTTGTAGGATTAGAAGTGGATAATTAGATAAAACATAACATAATGATATCAGGACAAGATATAATATACAGTAATGAGTAGTTCTCCGCACTCATCCTAAGTTCTTGCCGAAGGTGGTGTTGGAGTTCCATCTGAACCAGTCAATTGTCTTGCCAACATTTTTTCCCCGTCCTCATACCCACCCTGGTGAAGACAAGTTGCACACCTTGGACTGTAAGAGAGCATTGGTCTTTTACATGGAGTAGACAAATCCATATAGACAGTCTACCCAGTTGTTTGTTTCTTTTGATCCCAACAGGAGGGGAGTCGCCATCGGAAAACGCACAATCTCTAATTGGCTAGCGGATTGCATATCCTTTACTTATGCCCAAGCTGGGCTGACTCTGGAGGGCCATGTCACGGCTCATAATGTCAGAGCCGTGGCTGCATCAGTGGCTCACTTAAAGTCAGCTTCTATTGAAGGGATTTGCAAGGCTGCAACGTGGTCATCAGTCTACACATTCACATCTCACTACTGCCTTCAGCAGGATACCCGACGCGACAGTCGGTTTGGACAGTTGGTGCTGCAGAATCTGTTCGAGTTTAGAATCCAACTCCACCCTCCTAGGCCCATTTCTGTTCTGTTCCAGACTGCACTCTCACTTAGTTGTCTTTCTTTTCAGGTCAATCTCTGTTATGTCCTTGCCGTTGCGAGGCCCAATTGACCAATGTTCATTGTTTTGAGTGAGCCTGGCAGCTAGGGATACCCCAAGTGTGAGAACAAGCAGCCTGCTTGTCCTCGGAGAAAGCGAAGATAGTGGGGTACATTATTAATACTTTTTAAAAGGTGTCAAAAACAGTTTTGTTCCATACACATATCTTGGCTAAGTGAATTATTTTTTTTTAAATTATGTTTTTATTGGGTTTAAAAATACAAAATACAAAGAAAAGACGGGAAAATGAAACTAACATTCCAAAAAGGAATACAAGAAAATACAAAACCAAGAAAAAATGTCCTCTCAAGTCCACAAGATGGAGTCATCCTACCTAAAGCTCACAATCAGATTAAAGAGTTGACAGAATAATTATCTTAATAATATAAAATTCTTTCTAAATCCCAATCAACTGGAAACACAAATCCAAAACTTCAATTAGTTTGTATCACTGGTTTATCCTGAAGAAACATACCTAAATGAGCTATTTCTAAAAATACATATCTATTGTTCCCTAATGTTACTAAGTATTTGCAGAGAAATCTGAGGAAAACATGGCTCCTACTGCCAAAACTTAAGGTTTGTGCAGCAGGAACTCTCTTCTACGATATTGAGTCTGCTTGGAAGCATCTGAGTAGATCTGTGTCTGCTGGCCAGAAAAAAAAAAAACCTATCTTGACAGGTATAGAAGAAAAAGTCATAATAAGGTAGCTGTTTTGCAAATAATTTCCTGAGATCTTTTAAAAAAATGAGAAATGTCCAAACTGTCAGGAGAGGATTTTTGATTCATAGCTCTATCTTTTTGAAGTATTCTAGAGCCTCTTGAAACATAATAAATATTCTCAGCAGATAATGTTTCTGTTTGAGGATATTGTAAGATTTTCTTCATATACATTTTCAGTAATTCTAGAGGCACTAGGTAATAGGTTACAGGAAATTTTTAAAAAACATAAGCTTTTTTGCACGAGAGATTTTCCATTGACTCCAACATAACATGAACTGACAAACTGTCTTTGATCTTGGAAGAAATGGCAGATTGAAATGCAGTAACAGAAAAATCTATCTTTTGTGTTCTTTGCTCATTAATATGACACTGTGGCTCAGTATCTGTAATTTTACTAGTAACTTGCTCAGTAAATTGACACAAACTAGGAACTGACTTCTGCATAGATTGCTCTATCGTTGTAACAACCTGCCATATGTCTTGCAAAGTAACAGTAGTAGTTTGAGGGTCGGGTTCAGATCTTAAAGGAGAGATAGGAACCATCTGAACTGGAGTTAAGACTAAAGCAAGAGAAACAGCTTGGTCTTTGTCTTCTGAAGGAAGGCTTATTAAAGGGGAAACATCCTGCGAGGAGTGAACACTTTGCTATATGTGAAGCATGTCCACTTGCAGTAACAATATTAGTAGGCTGAGGAGGAGTCATTCAGAGCATAAAGAAGCAGCTGAAGATGACTAAGTACTAAATAAGTACCCAAGTATTGTCATACTGGGAAAGACCAAAGGTCCAACAAGCCCAGCATCCTGTTTCCAATAGTGGCCAATCCAGGTCACAAATACCTGGCAAGATCCCAAAAAAGTACAAAACATTTTATACTGCTAACTGCCTTTACCACATTCTCTGGCAATGAATTCCAGAGTTTAATTACACGTTGAGTGAAGAAATATTTTCTCCAGTTTGTTTTAAATTTACTACATTGTAGCTTCATCGCATGCCCCAAAGTCCTAGTATTTTTGGAAAGCGTAAACACGCTTCACATCTACCCATTCCACTCTACTCATTATTTTATAGACCTCTATCATATCCCCCCTCAGCCACCTTTTCTCCAATCTGAAGAGCCCTAGCTGCTTTAGCCTTTCCTCATAGGGAAGTCATCCCATCCCCTTTATCATTTTCGTCGCCCTTCTCTCTACCTTTTCTAATTCCACTATATCTTTTTTGAGATGCGGCGACCAGGATTGAACACAATATTCAAGGTGCGGTCGCACCATGGAGCGATACAAAGGCATTATAACATCCTCATTTTTGTTTTCCATTCCTTTCCTAATAATTCCCAACATTCTATTTGCTTTCTTAGCCACAGCAGCACACTGAGCAGAAGGTTTCAATATATCATCGACGACGACAAATCCCTTTCTTGGTCTGTGATTCCTAACATGGAACCTTGCATGACATAGCTATAATTCAGGTTCCTCTTACCCACGTACATTACTTTGCACCTGCTCACATTAAACATCATCTGCCATTTAGACGCCCAGTTTCCCAGTCTCGTAAGGTCCTCTTGCAATTTTTCACAATCCTCCCACGATTTAACGACTTTGAATAACTTTGTGTCATCAGCAAATTTAATTACCTCACTAGTTACTCCCATCTCTAGGTCATTTATAAATATGTTAAAAAGCAGCGTTTCTAGCATAGACGCCTGGGGAGCCCTACTAACTACCCTTCTCCATTGAGAATACTGACCATTTAACCCTACACTCTGTTTTCTTTCTTTTAACCGGTTTTTAATCCACAATAGAACACTACCTCCTATCCCATGACTCTCCAATTTCCTCTTTAGTTTTTCATGAGGTACTTTGTCAAACGCCTTCTGCAAATCCAGATACACATTATCAACCGGCTGACCTTTATCCACATGTTTGTTCACCACTTCAAAGAAATGTAGTAGATTGTTGAGGAAGTGGACCCTTTCTCGGCCAAAAATGATGATCAGTGGTTCCTTTAGTTGTCGATGCAGCCTTACTTTTCCCCATAATGGAAAGGAGATAATTACCTGCTCCTATCTCCTCTTTGTCTCCAAAGGGGCATACCCCTTTGGTCACCCGTCCGCAGGCTGTGTTCCACTGCACCAGATGGCATATATGCTGTTCGATCTTAGAAGTGATGTCACCCGCTTAGACTTAGGGTGTCTATGGAATTGCCTGTCCGATCTTCCGGTACAACACACCCACACCCTTAGGCAGCAGCTCTCCCTGCATTCCTCAGCACCAGATGGGATATATGTTCCTCGATTTTAGCAGTGACATCACCCGCCAAGGGCTAAGGTGTCCACGGGACTGCCTGTCCGATCTTCAGGTACAGGATACTCATGCCCTTAGGCAGCAGCTGTCCCCTAGGTGGATCATTTATAATGTAGGTTAAGAATACATATAATACTGTTATATCCTAGATCTTTGATTTGTTGTCTGCTGAGAACTGCTTACCAGCTTCAGCAGGCTGTAAATGAAATACTGTAATTGTAGCTGTGGCAGCTTCATTGACTTAATTGGTTTAAAAAAAAAGTTTTGTTGCAGCCAGAGTCAAATCTTTGCAGTCAACATAATAGCCAAAATGCTTATCAAGCCCACGTTGAAGTGCATGAAGTAGAAGTGAGGCATATTTAAGGTCTGTACCAACCTTAGCTTCGGTATCAACATGACCAAAGTGCGCATCAAAAAGCCCAAGTAACATGTATCTTCACTTTGTAGGATGTCCAGAGCAGCTACTAATGGACTCATAACAAGGCAGTATGCACCGAGAAAAATTACTTCATGCTGTCTAAATCCAGTCGCTCCTAAAGCTGTAGACAATTCATTCAGCAGGCTGAGTTAATATTTTTGTAAACAATGGAATAAATTTTCTCAACAGCATTGAAGAAATAATTCCATTGTATTGCATTAGGAACGATCACTTCATATTGCATTTTTCTTCTATAATATCAGCTGCCTGAGGACTTCGACTTGTCTTGTTCCATAATAGTGCACTCTTTGCCATATAGCTTTTAGAAAAATCTTCTTGTACAATTATATCATTACAAGCATATTCCAAGTCAGCAGCTACCAAGTTTAGAATGTGTGCAGCACACCATTATTGCAGTGGCAAAGCGTACTTCTCTTCTGCTGTATCGTGACCATCAGCAAAAACTTCGCTGATATTAGTAAAGAAAATGTCTTCTAATTCAGATTCTAGAGGATTGAGAAACCTGATAAGTTGTCATCTGAAAACAAATGGAAGGCTTTGACAAAGTTAGAGCCATTGTCTGTGATGGTCATTGTCATCTTAGCTGCCAGATTATATTTATTGTGGATGCTATCAGATCATAAGTGTGCTGCCTCCTTATACATTGACATGTAAGAGTGGCAGGGTGGCAATGTAATGAAGATTCATCTAACCAGTGAGCAGTCGCACCAAAGGAACTGTGATTGACTTGTTCAGATATCAGCACTTGTGCAAACATGGTGTTTTGCTCAAATGAGCTGTCAGTGTTTCCTTCATTTTGCCAAATTTATCCTCAAGACATCCAACCAGAGTTTTCTGACTCAATCAGTCTTGCTGGTTGCAACTCAGTGACAAGCTTTAGAAAAGATGGCTGCTTGACAATGCTAGATGGCTGCACATCTATGACTATTTCATGATGAGGTCTTCCACTTGAATTTGTGATGACCCCACCTAACTGGTTGTCCCATTCAAGTGGTTACTTCTATTAAAATCCTGCTTTGTACTGTGCATGATGTTTAATATGTAAATTCCTTACCAAAAAAATCTACTGTTATCCTTAACTTATATTGCTCATAAGCAAACTTGATTACTGTAATACTACATGGATTGCGTCTTTTAAAGTCATGGTTTGGTTTATTTACTTATATTACTACTACTACTTAACATTTCTAAAGCGCTACTAGGGTTACGCAGCGCTGTACAATTTCACATGGAAGGACAGTCCCTGCTCAAGGAGCTGACAATCTAAAAGACAGGTGTACAATATAAAGACAATCTAAACAATCTAAAGACAAGTGTAGAGTCCGTCTGATAGGGCATACTATATTTCACGAAAGGTTAGGTGCCGAAAGCAGCATTGAAGAGGTGAGTTTTAAGCAGAGATTTGAAGATGGGTAGGGAGGGGGCTTGGCGTAGGGGTTGAGGAAGATTGTTCCAAGCATAGGGTGAGGCAAGGCAGAATGAGCGGAGCGTGGAGTTGGCAGTGGTGGAGAAGGGAACTGAAAGGAGGGATTTGTCCTGTGAGCGGAGGTTACGGGCAGGAACATAGGGGGAGATGAGGGTAGAGAGGTAGTGAGGAGCCGCAGACCCGGGTGCATTTGTAGGTAAGGAGGAGAATCTTGAATTGTATGCGGTATCTGATCGGAAGCCAGTGAAGTGACTTGAGGAGAGAGGTGATATGAGTATATCAGTTCTGGCGGAATATAAGACGTGCGGCAGCGTTCTGAATGGATTGAAGGGGGGATAGATGGCTAAGTGGGAGGCCGGTGAGGAGTAAGTTGCAGTAGTCAAGGCGAGAGGTAATGAGAGCGTGGACGAGAGTTCGTGTGGTGTGCTCAGATAGGAAAGGGCGAATTTTGCTGATGTTGAAGAGGAAGAAGCGACAGGTCTTGGCAGTCTGTTGGATATGCGCAGAGAAGGAGAGGGAGGAATCGAAGATGACTCCGAGGTTGCGGGCAGATGGGACGGGGTGAATGAGGGTGTTATCAACTGAGATAGAGAGTGGAGGAAGAGGAGAGGTGGGTTTAGGTAGAAAGACGAGGAGCTCGGTTTTGGACATGTTCAGCTTCAGGTGGCGGTTGGACATCCAGGCAGCAATGTCGGATAAGCAGGCCGATACCTTGGCCTGGGTCTCCGCGGTAATGTGTGGTGTAGAGAGATATAGCTGGGTGTCATCAGCATAAAGATGATACTGAAAACCATGAGATGAGATCAGTGAGCCTAGGGAAGAGGTGTAGATTGAGAAGAGAAGGGGTCCAAGGACAGATCCCTGGGGAACTCCAACAGATAGTGGGATGGGAGTGGAGGAAGATCCATGAGAGTGTACTCTGAAGGTGCGGTGGGAGAGATAAGAGGAGAACCAGGAAAGGACAGAGCCTTGGTACCCAAAAGAGGACAGTGTGGCAAGAAGTAAATCATGATTGACAGTGTCAAACGCAGCGGATAGATCGAGGAGGATGAGGATGGAATAGTGGCCTCTGGATTTGGCGAGGAGCAGGTCGTTGCAGACTTCAGAGAGTGCTGTTTCTGTCGAGTGAAGAGGGCGAAAACCAGATTGAAGTGGATCTAGGATGGCATGGGAGGAGAGAAAATCAAGGCAGCGACTGTGAATGGCGCCCTCAAGTATTTTGGAGAGGAAGGGGAGGAGAGAGATGGGGCGGTAGTTGGAGGGGCAGGTAGGGTCAAGTGATGGTTTTTTTAGGAGAGGTGTGACTACGGCATGCTTGAAGGTGTCAGGGACAGTTGCAGTGGAGAGGGAAAGGTTAAGGATGCGACAGATGGAGGGGGTAACAGTATGGGAGATGGTGTTAAGTAGGTTGGTGGGGATGGGATCGGAGGAACAGGTGGTGCATTTCAAGGAGGAAAGAAGGCGGGAGGTTTCATCCTCGGTGATCTCAGGAAAGGACGAGAATGAGGCCATGGTTGGTTGGTTATTGGATAGGGCTACAGGCTGAAGAGGAGGTGGTAACTTGGTAGTGAACTCAAGGTTGATCTTTTGTACCTTGTCACGGAAGTAGTCAGCCAGTGATTGAGGAGAGAGTGAAGGGGGAGTGGGAGCGGGGGGCACTTTGAGGAGGGAGTTAAGGGTGGTGAAGAGACGACGAGGGTTGGAGCTGAGAGAGCTGGTCAATTGGGTGTAATAGTCCTGTTTTGCACGGAATAGGGAGGAATGGAAGGAGGATAGCATGAATTTGTAGTGAAGGAAGTCTGAATGGGTACGAGATTTCCTCCAGAGGCGTTCAGCGGATCGGGTGCAGGAGCGAAGGTAACGGATGCAAGGGGGTCAGCCAGGGCTGGGGATTAGTACGCTTTGTGGGACGGGAGGTAGATGGAGCGAGGGTGTCCAAAGCAGAGGAGAGAATGGCATTGTAAGCGGAGACCGCTTTGTTTACAGTCTCGGAGGACATGATGGAGGGGAGGAGATTAGAGATACTAGAGGATAAAGTAGGGGGGGGGGGGGTCAATAGCCTGGAGATTCCTGGAGGTGGTGGTTAACGTTGGACGGGGCAGAGGAGGGGGGTGAAGAAGTGTGAATGTGATCAGGTGATGATCGGAGAGAGGGAGAGCAGAAGCGTGGAAGTTGGAGGGTGAGCCAGAGGAGGAGAGGACTAGGTCAAGACAATGGCCGTCACGGTGAGTGGGGGTGGTGGAGCACAGCTGGATGTTGAAGGAGGATGTTATGGTGAGGAACTTAGAAGCATTAGGGTCGGATGGGTCATCAACGTGTATGTTAAAGTCTCCGAGAATGAGGGACCAAGGCAGAGCAAATGTATATAATCATTTAATACACAATCATAAACAAAATCCAGTAAAAACATATTAAAAAAGCAAAACAATATATTGGCTGCTAAAAAGTTAGAGACATAATATAACCTCAAACAGATTTGTACAACTGTGCTGTGCGTGATAATAAAAAAATCAATTTCCAGTTCAATCCCCAGGGACTCATTATTCAAATCTAAACAAATGACTCTTCAGTTTTTTCTTAAAAGGTAGTGTCAGTTTGCACTCTGATCTGTAACAATAGCTGGTTCCATTCTTTTGGTCCCACAATAGAGAACGTGCATCTCCTAGTTGCCATGAAATGGAAACCTTGCAAAGAAGGAAAAAAAAAGTAAAACACACCTGTTTTTGATCTCAAAGGTCTAGCAAGTGTAGAGAGATGTAACACCTCTGCCAAATAATGCACTGGGGTATGATGTCTTCTCCGAGGACAAGCAGGCTGCTTGTTGTCACAGTTGGGTCGACGTCCGCGGTGGCCCAGGAATCGGCAAACATTTTGCAAGGAAAATAAAACAAAGTCTTTCTGTAGATTTCCCTCATCCACACATGCTCGAATGTCTTCCCGCCTGCCGCGCGAGCATACTTCTTTTTCTCCGCGGTGAGGTGCGGTTGTTTTTGTGTCGCTCCTCTCTTAGGCCCAGGAAAAAGTTCTGTGAGACTTGTTTTGTTTCTTTTTGTTTTTTCTTTCAAATATTAAAAAAAAAAAAAAGTAAGTAGATTTTGTTCCCGTACTTCTTTTACATTTTTTCCCTATTAAAGTTTCCTTTCTTTTTTGACACGGCCGGCCTTTTCCTCTTTTTTTGTGCTTTTCTTTTTTGGCACAATCTCGTCATTTGATTTTGCTGAGGCCGTGTTTTCTTCCATGTCATCGAAGACACCCAGCGGATTCAAATGTTGTACTCGGTGCAACCGGATCATCTCAGGTACCGATGCCCACGCTTGGTGTATCCAGTGCCTTGGGCCCGACCATAGCCTAGCCACTTGTAGTCTATGTCTTTGTATGAAGAAACGGACCCAAGCGTCTCGAGAAGCCCAACGGCAAAAGCTTTTTGGGGCTCAGTCCGGACCTTCGACGTTGACATAAACATCGGTACCGAGGGCGTCGACATCAACAGGAGCATCAACGTCAGGGAGCAAGGTAATGGCTGCTGAGAGACCAACTCGTGCTGGGAGCAGTAAGGCGTCAACTGGGTCTCCACCTGTCTCGAGGCCTCCTGTTATGCAGGCCTTTGTCGGACCCAGCCCCAAGGAGACGTGAGGATTCCACATCTTTGTCGTCGGTACCAAGGAGTCTCGATGACAGGCGTCGAGCGAAGGCTAGAAGCACCGTCGTCATCATCTTCAACACACGGTACCAGGAGCTCCGGGACATCGAGAGAGTCTGCACCCGAGAAGTGTCGGCGCCGAGAGGAACGCTCCCCCTTGGTATAGGAGGTGCCGATGCGTTGGTCTCTTGGCAGTCCGGTACCTACTCCCGAGCCTCCACGGATTCTGACATTGCCTGCTCCACCGCCCCCGCAGCCTTCTCCGATGGCGGCTCTTGACGAGCGTATCCGGGCCTTGTTTCCAGAACTTCTGAAAGGCTTACTGCGTCATCAGCTTCGGTGTCGGGGGTGCTTGCGCCCTCTCTGCCATGTGCTGTAGCGTTGCCTGGCACTTCACCTGTGGTGAGGTCTCCGACTTTCGGTGCCGCCTGCGGCATCTGCTTCAGCTGCCACCCAGGTCGACTCCCCTTCGAAGTTGGTGGAGGGAGCTTCGCCGCAGTCGGATAGGGTGTCAACCTCTCGACATCGCCACAGAGGACATCGTTCCTCGGCGTCAAGACAGGTCCAGTGTCAGAGTACCTTGACACAGGTAGTGTCTGACACTGAGCAGGAGCACTTGTGGGAATCAGAGGAAGATCCCAGGTACTTCTCTTCCGATGAGTCTTTTGGGATTCCCTCTGACACTTCTCCGCTGGAAAGAAGACTATCTCCACCTGAGAGTCTGTCTTTTTCCTCTCTTGTCCGGGAAATGGCTACAGCTATTCCTTTTCCTGTGGAGGTTGAGGATGAGCCCAGGTCTGACATGCTGGAAGTCCTGGATTATTCGTCCTTATTCGTTAATTTGTACAGTGCTGCGTAACCCTAGTAGCGCTCTAGAAATGTTAAGTAGTAGTAGTAGTTCTCCACCTAAAGATGCTGTGACAGTCCCTCTCCATAAGGTACTGAAGAAAGTCCTTATGAGAAACTGGTCCACCCCTCTGTCTGGCCCTATGGTTCCCAAAAAAGCTGAGTCCCAATACCGAATCCACGGTGAACCTGGATTGATGAGGTCCCAGTTACCCCACAATTCCATGGTGGTGGATTCCGCTCTGCTTCGGCGCTCCCAGGCAGAGAAGCTAGGACTCTTGACTCTTTTGGGAGAAATACGTATCAGGCCGCTATGCTGGCTGCCAAGATCCAGTCATATCAGCTCTTCATGAGCGTACACTTGGGGGACTCGATATGTCAACTGTCCAGCTTGGTTGATGCACTCCCTGCGTAGTTGGCCGAATCTTTTCGCCTGGGGGTCAGGCTACAGAAGGCGTGTCGCAAGTTCCTGGCCAGGGGTACTTTTGACGTGACATCCAGGATTGCTGCTCCGGGTATAGTGATGCACAGGCTCTCATGGCTGCGTATCTGACCTGGATCATTCTGTCCAGTATCGGATGGGGGATATGTTACTTGCCAGGGGAACAATCTTTTTGGAGAAAAATAAGAGGATCTTGTTAATCAGATTAAAAAGCATAAATGATGCTATGGATTCTCTCGCCCATCAGGTGCCTTCTGCTACAGCCTCCTCATCTAGGAGGATTTTTGGAGGGAAGAGAAGTGCTCCCTATTCCTGCTCTAGGCGTAGGTACACTCCTGCTTCTCAGCATCCTGCCCAGGCTCAGCCCCAGCGCGATCGTTCTCGTCAACAGCATGCGTCTAAGGCCTACTCTGCTCCCCAGGAAAAGCAAGGGACGGGCTTTTGACTGGCTCCAGTTCAGCATAGCCTCTGTAAAAGTGTCCGTACAAGACCACTTGCCGGTAGGGGGGAGGTTGATGTTTTTTCACCAAAGATGAACCGGTGGGTTCTTCAAATGGTCCGGTTATGATACACCCTCAATCTGGAATCCAAACCTCCAAATTGCCCACCAGGAACTCATTCTTACAGCTCCCAGCACAGGCAGGTACTTGCAGAGGAACTCTCCGCCCTTCTAAAGGCCAATGCGGTCAAATCCATTTCACCAGGGGAAGAAGGGCTGGGATTCTATTCCAGGTACTTCCTTGTGCAAAAGAAAACGGGGGGGGGGGGAGGGGATACTTCCCATCTTAGACCTAAGGGGCCTGATCAAATTTCTAGTCAAAGAGAAGTTCAGGATGGTTTCCCTGGGCACCCTTCTTCCCATGATTCAGGAAAACGATTGGCTATGCTCTCTGGACTTAAAGGACGCTTACACCCATATCTGGATACTCCCAGCTCACAGGAAGTATCTTCAGTTTCGACTAGGAATACAGCACTTTCAGTACTGTGTACTGCACTTTGGTCTGGCATCTGCACCCAGGGTATTCACAAAGTGTCTGGCTGTAGTCGCAGCATCGCTACGCAGACTGGGAGTGCATGTGTTTCCTTATCTCGATGATTGGTTGGTGAAGAGCACATTGGATGTGGGTGCTCTACAGTCCATGTGAATGACTATTCAGGTGCTAGAACTACTGGGGTTCGTCATCAAGTATACCAGGTCCCATCTCACCCCAGTTCAAAAATTGGAGTTCATTGGAGCACTGTTGAACACAAAGACAGCTCGAGCTTTTCTCCCCCGAGGCGAGGGCAGACAATCTCCTGTCCCTAGTGTCTATGGTTCGAGCGTCTCAACAGATCACAGCTCGGCAGATGTTGAGACTTCTGGGTCATATGGCCTCCACGGTTCATGTGACTCCCATGGCACGTCTATACATGAGATCAGCTGAATGGACCCTAGCTTCCCAGTGGTATCAGGCTGCGGGAAGTCTAGAAGATGTGATACAACTGTCCACCGACTTTCGGAATTCTTTGCAGCGGTGGACGACTCGATCAAATTTGACTTTGGGACGTCCATTCCAAATCCCTCAGCCAGAAAAAGTGCTGACGACGGATGCATCCCTCCTAGGGTGGGCATCTCATGTAGGTGGACTTCACACTCAAGGAGCTTGGTCCTTTCATTAAAAAGGTCTTCAGATCAACCTCCTGGAGTTGCGAGCGATCTGGAACGCTCTAAAGGCTTTCAGAGACCGGCTGTCCAACCAAATCATATTAATTGAAACAGATAATCAGGTTGCCATGTATTATACCAACAAGCACGGGGGCACCGGATCTTGCACCCTATGTCAGGAAGTGGTCCAGATGTGGCTTTGGTCACACCGTCACTGCATGTTTCTCCAACCCACTTATCTGGCAGGCGTAAACAGTCTGGCCGACAGATTGTGCAGGATCATGCAACCTGACGAGTGGTCCCTGAACATGGGCGTAGTCCGCAAGATCTTCCGAGCGTGGGGCACCACCTTGGTGGATCTTTTTGCCACTCAGATCAATCACAAGGTCCCTCAGTTCTGTTCCAGGCTTCAGGCCCACAACGGACTAGCGTCAGATGCCTTTCTGCTGCATTGGGGGACAGGCCTTCTGTATGCATATCCTCCCATACCTCTAATAGGGAAGACTTTACTGAAACTCAAGGAGTGGAGGAGTGACCTAGTGGTTAGGGTGGTGGACTTTGGTCCTGGGGAACTGAGGAACTGAGTTCAATTCCCACTTCAGGCACAGGCAGCTCCTTGTGACTCTGGGCAAGTCACTTAACCCTCCATTGCCCCATGTAAGTCGCATTGAGCCTGCCATGAGTGGGAAAGCGCAGGGTACAAATGTAACAAAAAAAAAAACCCCCACTGATCAAGGCCTGAATTTGTGTCTTGAATGATATTCTGAATCCTGCATTATACCTAAACTCTGCACTTGATGTGAAATCTTAATGGGACCACCAGAAAGTTGAGTATATTATCTGGATCCAAATTACAGCTAACCAGCAAGATCTCAGTTTTGGAGATATTCAAGACAACGTTGTTCTTTCTCATCCAGTCAGTGACACAGTCAAAATCCACTTGCAATACAATACAATAGAATATAGTGCAAAAGAAATAGAAACAGGGACGGTCAGTGGGAGAAATAATTGAATACCATCTGTATATACATAGTAATGGACTCTTAATGATTTTAACAACTGACATAGTGGGATTAAGTTCAAATTGAAAAGGACAGCAGACAAAGGAGAAGAGAGTTTACTATCCCAGACCTCTTGCTTCCATCCATGCTATAGAAAAAGACTATTGCAGTACATTTCCTGAAAGACCAAATAATCTCAGCTTTATATCAGAATGAAACGGTCCACTTTATCAAATGTGACAGAGATGGCAAGCAAAACAAGAAATAGCTACGACGTTGATCAGGTTTCTGCTGAATAACATCTAATGTGGCCAGGACAAGGGACTCCGTGTTCTCCAACTGAACACGGACCACCTTCTCCAGTAACTTCACCAAAATGGGTAGGGAGGAAATTGGATGTAAATTGGAAAGCACATTTCAACAGACATAAGAACATAAGAGTAGCCATACTGGGTCAGACCATTGGTCCATCTAGACCAGTATCCTGCTTCCAATTCAGGTCACAAGTATCTGCCAGAAATACAGTTAGTAGTAAGATTCCATGCTACCAATTCCAGGGCAAGCAGTGGCTTCCCCCATGTCTATCTCAATAGCAGACTATGGGCTTTTCCAGAATTATGGTAGAGTTAAAAAATGAACTTGCAGAGCTGTTAGTAATATTGTAATTTACCTTTAAAGTTGAGCATGGTACCAGAAGATTGGAGAGTGGCCAATGTAACACGAGTTTTTAAAAAGGGTTCCATTGGTGGTATAGCAAATTATAGACTGGTGAGCCTGACGTCGGTGCCAGGCAAAATAGCAGAGACTATTATAAAGAACAAAATTACTCAGCATATGCATGTATTAATGAGACAAAGCGAACATGGATTTAGTCAAGGGAAATGGGAATTAGAGTTATGGGATATAATGTCCTATTATGAATTAAGAACTGATGAAAAGATAGAAAACAGAGGATAGGGTTAAATGGTTGGTATTCTCAATTGAGAAAGGTAGATAGTGGGATTCTCCAGGGGTCTGAGCTGGGACTGCTGCTTCATAACATTTATAATTGAACTAGAGATGGGAATAACTAGTGAGGTAATTACATTTGCTGGTGACACAAAATTATTCAAACTTGTTAAATCACAAGAGGATTGTGAAAAATTGCCAGAGGACCGTAAGAGACTAAGAGGCTGGGCATCCCAATGGCAGATGATATTTAATGTGAAGAATTACAAAGTGATGCATATGGGAAAGAGGAAACCAAATTATAACTATGTGATGCAAGGTTCCACATTAGGAATCACAGCCCAGGAAAAAGATCTAGGTGTCATCATTGATGATGATATATTGAAACCCTCTGCTTAGTGTGCAGGAGTGGCTAAGAAAGCAAATAGAATATTCGGAATTATTAGGAGAGGAATGGAATACAAAAATGAGAACGTTATGCCTTTGTATAGCCCCATGGTGAATAGATATAGCAGAATTAGAGAAGGGAGACAAAAATGATAGAGGATGGGTTGACTTCCCTATAAGGAAAAGCTAAAGTGGCTAGGGTTGTTCAGCTTGGAGAAGAAGACAGCTGAGGGGAAATGTAAAAGAGGTCCATAAAATACTGAGTGAAGTGGAACGGGTAGACGTGAATCTCTTTTTACTCTTTCCAAAAATACTAGGACTAGAGAGGCATGCAATGAAGCTACTGAGTAGTAAATTTTAAAACAAACTGAAGAAAGTATTTCTTCACTCAACATGTAATAAATCTCTGCAATTCATGCAGTAAAAGTATTTAGCCTTATAAGGGTTTTAAAAAGTGTTGGATAGTTTCCTAAAATAAAAGATCATTTTCCATTCTAAAAGATGGATTGGAATATCCATTTTTTATTTCTAGAATAAGCTGCTTAAAATCTGTTTTACTCTGATCTTGCCCCAGGTACTTGTGACCTGGATTTACCTCTGTTGGAAACAAGGTACTGGGCTTGATGAACCTTCAGTCTGTCCCAGTATGCAAATGCTTATGTTCTCATGTTCTTAACTTATCCAAACCTTTTTTTAAAACCAGGTATACTAACTGCTGTTACCACATTCTCTGTCAGTGATCCACGTCGGCCAGGGAACCTGCATTTTCCATAGCAAAGTAAACAAGTCTTTGTTAGAGCCTTCTGGCGTGCTGCACTGCACTGCACTGCACATGTGTGGAGTGTCTTCCTGCCTGTTGCACTACTGTGCTCGTCAGTTCTTCTTTTTCCGTGTGAGCACATAAGCACCGCCATACTGGGAAAAGACCAAGGGTCCATAAAGCCCAGCATCCTGTTTCCGACAGCGGCCAATCCAGGCTTCAAGAACCCGGCAACACCCCCCCCCCCCCCCCCCTCCAAAAAAAAAAAATTTAATAATGTTCAGTGGACTTTTCCCTCAGAAAAGAGGCAGTTTTCTACACCACTCAGGGTTTTATAGACCTCAATCATACTTCCTTTTCGCCGTTTCTTTTCCAAGCTGAATAGCTCTAAACTGTTTAGCCTTTCATCATAGGAGAGGAGTTCCATCCTGTTTATCATTTTGGTTGCTCCTCTGTGAACCTTTTCTAATTCCACCATATATTTGTTGAGATATGGTGATTATATGGTGATCAGAATTGAATGTAGTCCTGAAGATGAGGTTGCACCATGCACAGATAAGGAGGCATTATATTATTATTCATCTTATTTTCCATTCCTTTCCTAATAATTCCTAGGAACTCAAGTAGATTACATCTTGCGCACGTCCTTCATCCAGTTCTTTGGTCACCCAATCAAAGAAGTCAATATGATTCGTTTGGCAGGATTTTCTTTGGTAAAGCCATGTTGCCTCTGGTCCTGTAACCCATCAGCTTTTAGAAAGTTAACTATCCTTTCAGCAGCGACTCCATTATTTTTCCTACCACTGACGTGAGACTTACCAGTCTGTAGTTTCCCACTTCTTCCCTGTCTCCGCTTTGGTGAAGAGGGACCACATCCGCTCTTCTCCAATCTCGCAGAACCTCTCCCATCTCTAAAGATCTATTAAATAAATCTTTAAGAGGTCCCACCAGGACCTCTCTGAGCTCCCTCAGTATCCTGGGATGTATCGAATGGGTAACAGTCCCACAGATTCCCTTACAGTCTCTCTGCTTCTGATGTACCTGAAAAGTTGTTACTATGAGTTTTTGCCTGTCTGGCAAATTTCTCTTCATATTCTCTTTTAGCCTTCTTTATCAATTCTTTGCATCTAATTTGCCAGTGCTAATGTTGCTGCTTCTTATCTTCATTTGGATCCTTTTGGTTCTAGTAGCCTCTTTCACTTCACCCTTTAACCGTGCTGGCTGTTATTTGCTCATCTGTGGATACAGATCTGTGGAATACATCTGGTCTGGGCTTCCAAGATTGTATTTTTACATGGCATCCATGCCTGATTTAAAGTCCTAAGCTTTACAACCCATCCTTTTAGGTACTTTTTAACCATTTTATCATAGTCACCCATTCAAAAAATTAAATGCTGCTACAGTAAATTTCTTTAGAGACTTCACTCCAGATATCAGTTCAAATTTGACCATGTTATGTTCATTGTTTCCTAGTGGAGTCTACTCCATTACCTCTTCTATTGTGCCCTGCATTCCATTAAGGACGAATCATGGCTATCTTCAAAGCATCAAGGAATGTACCCTCTTTCAAAGATGTGTTCACAATAGCTGTTTAGAGCAGGGATGGCAAGCTACAGTGTCTGAGGGGGACAGTTTTGTGATGATAATTGAAGTCTAAAGGAGTTCAGTATGGACTGTATCTCAGAATCCTCAACTTACTCAAATGTGGATCATTTTGCCCCATGATCCATGGAGTGGAGGAGTGGCCTAGTGGTTAGAGCACTGGTCTTGCAATCCAGAGGTGGCCGGTTCAAATCCCACTGCTGCTCCTTGTGATCTTGGGCAAGTCACTTAACCCTCCATTGCCTCAGGTACAAACCTAGATTGTGAGCCCTCCTGGGACAGATAAATATCCAGTGTACCTGAATGTAACTCACCTTGAGCTACTACTGAAAAAGGTGTGAGCAAAATCTAAATAAATAAAAAATAAATATGTTTTTCTGGAGGCAAACATTTTTGAGAAGAACTGATTAGCCCTCTGACCTTAAATTCAAAAGTCACTGGACAATAAAAGTATATCCAGCTGTAATGGCCTATTTTCTTGTGTCAGAGAATGAGCAGTGGCAAACAACTCCTTCAGTCAATTCAGGGCATTTTAAAAAAATCTTCTAATAGAACAAACTCCTCTCATGAGTTACTACAGCTTTATATTCCTCTGCTTTTAAAAAGTAAGTATCTCGCATCCACATTTCTATTCTTCTCCATTTGTGCTCAGTTGCTTCCATCGTAAACTATGGTAGAAAACGTTTTCCCCTGGGACACAGTCACCACCTTTACAGGTACAGACATGTCAAGGAGTGTTTTAAGGGAAGCATTCTATTACGGACTTTCCCCCTCCGACTGAGGAAATGCTGTCCAACAGAATGCCCAATTTTTCATCAGTGATAACAAGACCTAGTATATTTTACAATTTATTTTTCCCTAGGGTGAGTCACAATAGTTCCCACACAAGAACTAGAAAAATGGAAAAATGATCAGACCAGGGGATGGGATTAATAACCAAGCATGCTTTTGTGAAAAATTTGATGGTTAAAAAAATAAGTCCAAGTTGAAATGCATTGCTGTTCGATTAATTTGACACAATCCTAACACTGATAAAGCACTAAACAATAATCTCCCCCTTTTGTTTAAACCATAATAGAAAACTTTTTCCCTGGATAATCACCATTTTCAGATTATACAGAATTGTGCCATTAGTTTTCTCACAGGAACACACAAATTTGATCATGTGATGCCAGATTTGAAAGCAGAACACTGGCTGCCAGTTTAATCAGGACAATGCTATGGACATTTAAGGTTCTTCATTCAGGTCTGCCATTATTTCTTTTTTTTTTAATTACTAATTCCATTCAAAACTTGTAGAATGTTAAGGTCTTAACAACATTTTGTTGATACTATATACCATTTCTATTGTAACCGTACTATTGCATTGGAATGTTTTGCCAAGCCATGTTAGATTATAAAGATCTGTGAAAAATGTAGACGCAAACTGAAAACATTCTTATTCCGCAGTGTTGTGTGGTTGGTTATTTGGTGTTAGGTTAAGGATTACTAGTTGCCTTTGTAAAAATAAACTGAAAATTGTGTTCTTTGCGATCTATTGCTGTTATTGTGATGTGATTTCAGTTTTCTTATTCTTTCTCTCTTCTATCTCTAACTTATATGATGGGCAGCATTTAGTTTGTTTCATTTATTCAAACTTTATACACCGCTTTATATAAAGTGCCAAGGCAGTGAACAGTACATAAAATGAAGTGAAAAGAGCTCCATAAAATTGATAATAAAGATTACATTCAGGAGATCACGTACTGAGCTGAGTGGAACAGATGTGTAGTAGCTCCTCTCTCAAGCCCTGCCTCCCCCCCCTCCCCGGCATAAAATACCGCTTTTTAGGAGGGTGAGACTCAAGAAAACAGTGAATAAAGGATTGTGCGCTTATATGGACCTTTTTGTCATGAAATTAGAAGCGGGTATGCTGGCGAAAAGCGCAAAGAAAAGGGCGGATAAACCGCGGGGGACGGATCCCAAAATGGCGCTAGTACTGCATCAAGCTCTACGCCAGCGACATTTACTACGCAGCAACTCCTGCAGCTAACAGAAGCGGTGAAATCGGCACTAGACCCCCAGTTACAGCACTTATCTAGTCAACTCACCACTTTAGAAACGCTCTTGGAAGACACAACAAGGCGTAAGGGGGAGTTGGAATTCAGAGTGTCAGCAATGGAAGATGGGGAGGTCGGGAAAAACAAGCAGCTGGAAGAGCTACAAAATTTAGTATGAACACAATCACAACAAATTGATGAGCTGGAGAATTGTTCGAGGCAGGATAACCTACGGCTCGTGGGCATCCCAGAAACAGTTCCGGAACATATGCTGCAAACAGTGCTAGAAAAATGGCTGACCGCGGAAATGGCGCTGTCCGATAGTAGAGAGCCCTTATGCCTGGAACGGGCCCATAGAATAGGGCGCAGGCCTGAACAAAATCAAAGGCCCAGAGTGGTCATAATAAAAGTACATAATTTTGTACATAAGGTGGAGATCCTGAGAGGGGCCTGAAACGTGACAAGTTGTTTTACAATGGGAACCCCATTAAAATATTTCAGGACTTTTCGCTGTGCTTACAAGAGAAGAGACGGGCATTCCAACCTATTTGCAAAGCCCTGGCGGACGGCCAAAAGAAATTCGCACTAATTTACCCGGCAACACTAAAAATTCACCATCAAGAAAAGTGGCACTTATTTAAAACGCCACAAGCTAAAAACTTTCTTACGGGATTGGACCCAACATGAGCCATTGGAACAGTTGGGGTGACTTCAAAGAAGAGGAGAGAGACCAAATAAGACTTTTAGATCAAAAGGGAGAGTGAATGATTACGATGAGTTGGAGTGCTTGTGTGTTATACATTCTGTGAGTATTGATCAATATGTGATTTAAATAATGTGTAACGAAAGT
The DNA here is from genome assembly GCF_901765095.1 of Microcaecilia unicolor. Lineage (NCBI taxonomy): Eukaryota > Metazoa > Chordata > Amphibia > Gymnophiona > Siphonopidae > Microcaecilia > Microcaecilia unicolor. The sequence goes on along the minus strand of NC_044035.1, from coordinate 208,927,993 downwards.
AAAGCGTTGCAAGGGCTGGGCATGTTAACATATAATAGTGCTTGGGGGGGGGGGGGCTCGCTGTCACATGATCTCCATTAGATATTAGAAAGATGGGGTTTAGGCTTACGGGGTTAAGGGGGGGGGATAGGGAGTGGGGAAGGAGGAGGGAGATGGGAATTAGCGACACCACAAAATGGATGGGGGGAACTCGAGCGACATCTGTGTAAACATCAGTGTAAGTGTGATAAGGGTAGGAAGGGCGCTGGATGTGATCGGAAAGGTGACAGTAAGTGCTTAGCAAAGATAAGAGGCCTTGTGGGACTCTCGGGTGAGGCATTATTAGATAAGGATCACCATCAGAATTATCAAATAAGCAGAAGATTAGAACTTTAAGGTTTGCCACGTGGAATGTAGGTGGAATAGTAACCCTGGTGAAAAGAGCAAAAATCTTGGCAGCCCTGAAGAGACATAAGGTAGACATTGGGTGTCTACAAGAAACCAGATTGTCACCAGTGGAACATATGAAATTAAAAACCAGATGGGTGGGAGAAATTCATTCTGCCTCAGCCGGAGTTTGAAAAAGTGGAGTGGCTATACTAATACGCAAAGGGCTGGCGGCTAAATCTGAATTGGTGCAGGCTGATCCTAAGGGCGGTTATGTGGTGGTTCGGTTGTGGATACAAAACAGAGAGTTTTTGGTGTAGGGACTATACAGGCCAAATACATATGATGCAAAGTTCTGTTCCAAATTACTTGATATATGCATGCCCTATAAATCTTCTCAGCCCATGGTGATGGGGGACTTTAATTTGGTCTCGGACCTACAATTGGATTGCTCAGAGCCTAATGTAAGACACCATGGAGAGCCTAAGGCACAAGCAATGAGAAACTTTATGCACTCCCTTGACCTAGTGGACACATGGAGGGCGTTGCACCCGGGGGAACGTGATAACACACAAGTCTCTCGGGCGCACGGCACGCTTTCTAGATTAGATTATATATTGACTAGTAAAAAAAAGGCCAGTTTCTGTCAGAAATGAAACGGGCGCTAGCAAGTTTATCCTCGGAGTGTATGTTTGAGAGAGAGTGTGTGTGAGAGATGGAGAGTGTGATAGAGAGTGTGTCAGAGAGAGTGTATGTGAGAGACAGAGTGAGTGAGTGTGTGCCCCCTCCCTTTATGGTCTGAGGCCCCCCTTCCACCCTCACCTCTCTGGTCTCAGGACCCCCCTCACCCCCAGCCACCCATGTCCAGGGACCCTTCTCTCCCTCTGCCCCCCTCCATCCACCCATGTCCAACGACCCTGCTCTCTCACCTGCTCTCTCACCTACCCCTCCTTCATCCACCCAGGTTGTGTAGCGAATTTTTCGGGGCAGGAATCCCCGGTCCTGCCTGCCTGCTGCTGGCACTGACGCTCCCCCACTGCCGGATCCCTGTTCAAAATGGCCGCCGATACTTCCGATGGTGGACTCGCGAGACTTCTGCTGAATTCTTGGAGGCCTCCCTTGTAAATCTCGGTGGCCATTTTGAGCAGTGATCCGGCAGCAGGGGAGCGTCAGCGCCAGCAGCGGGCAGGCTGGACCGGGAATCTTTTTTCCCTGCCCCAAAGAATTGGTTACACAACCTGGGTGGATGGAGGGGCAGGTGAGAGAGCAGGTTCGTTGGACATGGGTGGCTGGAGGGGGGGGGCAGGGGAGAGGAGGGTCGTTTGATGCGCCGCTCCCTGCCACTTGCTCTGCGTGTTTCCCTACTCCTCCCCCTGCCTGGGAATCAGCTGTGAGTGACGTCAGCCTGGCTACGGAGCCTAGCTCAGCAACTCTGAAGGAGCCACGGATACAGGCAGACACTTTAGAATGTTGTAGTGAGAATTATTATATAGGATTAGCCAAACAGCATTTTCCTGGGTAGTTAAAGTGGAAATAGGCCCGGGAGAAATATCTGACCACCATGGTGTGGATGGATGTGGAGACCACAAAATTTTATCAGACATTGGGGGGGTTGGAGGTTCCCGACTTACCTTTATCAAAATAAGGATTTCCAGGCCTTCATACATCAGAAATGGGAAGGCTATGTGCAACATAAAGGACACATGACACAGCCAACTCTATTCTGGTCAGCGAAAGCTGTATTGAGAGGAGATGTGATAGCATATGTTCACGATAGAAATAAAAAACACTCCATAGCAATTCTGAGCTTGGAAGAGGAGTGGCCTAGTGGTTAAGGTGGTGGACTTTGGTCCTGAGGAACTGAGTTCGATTCACGGCACAGGCAGCTCCTTGTGAGTCTGGGCAAGTCACTTAACCCTCCATTGCCTGCCGCATTGAGCCTGCCATGAGTGGGAAAGCGTGGGGTACAAATGTAACAAAAATAAATTTTAAAAAAATCTTAAGAAGGCGAAAGCCTGTTATGTACGTAGACCAAACGCCACAACAAAAGAGCAATTACAGGCAATGCAAGTGGCACTTAATTCTTTACTACATGAGTGTATGTGCAGATCATTAGCGTACCAAAAATTTAAATTACAAAGATTTGGAAACAGGTCGGGATCAATGTTAATGAGACTGGTTAAGGCCTGGGGAACCCGAAAATCAATAACGATTCTAAGAGATGAGAAAGGAACATTGTGTAATAAAAGTGAAGAAATAGCCAAAATTTTCACAAGATATTTTAAAGCTATGTATACCGCAACTCAGAAGCCTGATCCCAGAGAAACTAAAAACTTCTTGGTGAGAGCGGAACTTCCCCAGTTAACATAAACAGAAATTACAGAGCTTGAAAGTCTGCTACAAGGGAAAGAGATACAAGTGATTAAGTCCCAGCCGTTGGGATCGGCGCCAGGCCCTGATGGGTATACAGGAGAATTTTATAAGTTACTACCAGCCTCCTTTGTAGGACCTTTACACGATTATTATACCCAGGTCATAAAAGAAGGTAAATTCCCACAGTATTCTAACGAAGCACTGATTTCCCTAATACCTAAACCCGGGTGGCCAGAAGATCAGGCAGCATCATATAGACCAATATCTCTTATAAATGTTGACATCAAAATATTAGCCAAAATACTTGCTAATCGGTTGGCTAAAATATTACCTAGATTAATTGGGCAGGAACAGGCAGGCTTTGTTAGGTCTAGACAGGCAGTAGGGAATGTACGCAGTTTATTATTAGCAATGGCATCGAGTCAGTAGCTGGAGTTATCGACCTGCCTATATAGTCTGGACGCAGAAAAAGCTTTTGATAAGGTGGGATGGGAATACCTGTTTACAACACTTGAGTACATGGGGATTCAAGGTTGGTACTACCGGGCCATAACTGCTCTATATATAGACCCAGAGGCCTCCATACTAGTCAATGGAGTTAAAGCGAGCCCATTTAAGATTGAGAGAAGCACGAGATAGGGGTGTCCCCTCTCACCTTTTACTCTTTGTCTTGGCTATAGAGCCGCTGTTGCGGGCTTTTAAGTCTACACAGGAGATACCGGGAGTGAAGGTGGGAGAAGGACAGGTTAAAGTATTAGCATTTGCTGATGATTTGGCCGTGATCACATCCAGCCCTCGGGAGGCGTTAGAGGTAATGTTAAAAATCATTAAGAAATATGGGGAATTATCCAGTTTTTCTCTTAACCTGCAGAAGTCAAAGGGATTGGTGATATATCCAAGGTTAGGATATAAGGGGCCGGGAGAGAGAGGTATAACATAGGAGAGAGACAGAATTAAATATCTGGGTACTTACCTCCCATGGGATTTGACAACATTATATACACAAAATGTGACATCATTGCTTACTCAGACATGTATGCAGTTGTGAATGTGGCATGACTACCTGTTATCATTAATGGGGAGGATAGCATTATACAATATGGTGATTGTGCCCAAGTGGCTATGCATATTCCAGACCCTGCCACTATACCTCAAGCTGGAGGATGAACAGAAACTGAACAAGCAACTGCAGAGGTTTTTATGGAAGGGGCGGAAGGCTCGAATCTCTCTTACAACACTCCAGATATCAGTGGAGTCCGGGGGTCTGGGACTTTTGAGCGTGCAATGTCTCACCGTAGCATGTGGAATGAGACATATCACGGATTGGTTCCGAGCTACAACAGAGTTCTCAGCTACTGAATTAGAGACGACATTAACAACTGAGACACATTTCAGCTGCTTATTGCATACTGGGGGAGGCCAGATTCCACCGATCCTTCAGGAGTCTCATATATTGCCCACGGCGAAAGCAGTATGGAGATGGGTTTGTCGCCTTCACCAGTTCTCTCCACGGATTACCCCATATCTGGCAATTTGTGACAATCCAGGGTTTCCTCCAGGAAAGATCTACAATGTATTTCGACAATGGCAAAGAAAAGGGTTAACATATATAGCGCAGATATTGACTGAAGAAGGACAAATCCAACCGTTTGAGCAGATGAAGATTAAATTTTCCTGCCGGCAATCGGAGTATTTTCATTATATGCAGCTGAAACACTACATAGCCACCCTGCCATGGCAAGACTTGACAGAAGATGTGCAGGAGGAACTATCAGATGCGTTCTCCCTACAAGCGCAAAATAAAGTCCCATTGAAGATGCATCATAGACACATTAGAGACACAATACCGGAACCAAACTACGCGAAACTAGCACAGGCTTGAGGCCTGGACCTGGGAATAGAAATTTCAAGCCAAATACTCAAAACGCATGTTCTGTCGCTACGGGGCTCCTGCAAAATGATGGCACATTGGGAACTACAATATAAGTTTGTCATGCGGTCATATATTCCACCAAGAAGGGCCTTTCATATGGGAGCATCTTCAGATGGGGCATGCCCAAAATACGGAGCGCAAGGAGTACTCTTGGGACACATGTTTTGGCACTGCGCTAGAATAGCGCATTTCTGGAAGACCCTACTAAAACATATTTCGACTATATTGCAGGCCAGATGGCGATATGAGCCGCAACTGTTGTTTGGAAACCCAAGATTAGTATCTCTGGCGCTGGCAGGATACCGAGGCTTTGCATTACGAGCAATTATCATAGCAAAGAAAGTAATACTCACGGAATGGATTACAAATAAAACACCAACAATTCAGCAATGGAGATGCCAGATGGTTTGTCTCATGAGATTTGAAAGAAGAGTGATGGATCAGAACGTAAACTTCAAAGAATCAGACTACTGTAAGATCTGGACTCCATTTTGGTTGACATTGCCACCGGCGGCGAAAGGCCTCATACTAAATATATAAATATATAAGCATGTAAGCATGTAAATAAGAGCTCAATGCAGAGATGTTCGAGTAACCTTAACAGAAAGGGGGGAGGGGGTTAGAAGGGTGGGAGGAGGGGAGGTTATAGTTAGTAGGATTACATTGAAAAGGATGATGTGGCAGATTTTGGTTTGTTTGTTGTTTATGCACAGATGTTCGAGTAACCTTAACAGAAAGGGGGGAGGGGGTTAGAAGGGTGGGAGGAGGGGAGGTTATAGTTAGTAGGATTAAATTGAAAAGGATGATGTGGCAGATTTTGGTTTGTTTGTTGTTTGTTTGTTTGTTTTTAAGTATTTCTGCTGAATCCAGAGCAATGTATCTATGGTTATTTTGAATATATGATTGAAAGATGTTATCATCATCAATAAAATCTGTTTAAAATAAAAAGATTACATTCATATAAAACTCACAAACAAACCAACAATTTTTGTTCAGGCATTATTCTTGACTCAGGAATTCTGGGCATATCAGTCTCAATCTTTGACATCCTGTAAACAGAGGGTTATAATCCTAGGGGCCATTTGGGTTTTCCAGGCCACTTACAGTACAGCCTTGATTATCCAACACAAACGGGACTGACCTGTTGTCAGATAAGTGAAAAGTTGGATAATACGCAAAACAATGGTAACCCCTTTAAAAATGTACAGAAAACATACTTTATGTGTATAGAACAGGCATAGGGTATCTTTAATTTAAAATAGTGTTTATTAACACTAGTAATGAAAAACATTGTACAGCAGGCAATTTGAGCACAAATACAGTACAGAGCAGTATACAGTTGTACAGTGTGAATAGACATGCAGAACTGAGCAAAGAAAGCCGTATTTATCTACTGCATATTCAGCCTCTCTAGAGTTGTCTTCTATACCAGACAGCATGAACCGAGCAGAGCTCACAGCTTTGTCTTCTGCAATCAAATAAAAGTTTGAAGCAGAAATCAATACAGCAGAACTGAAACTGGAAACTCTGTGGATCTAAGAATAAAGAAAGTGCTATAAATGTAAATGAACACAGGAATAGCTGTACATATATTACTGTACTATATAAAACTCATTATGCACAAAAATCTTACCATGGTTCGCTTTCTGCAAAAGCACGGTCTCAGATCAGAAGTGGCTCCCTGGCAGGAAAAGCAGACTCTTGGGTCACATAATGCAGTGTGTGAGGTCCAAAAATGTTTGCAAAAGCACAGTGTGAAATTAAAAAAAAACTGTTCCCTTGCATGAAAAGCAAGGTCTCTGCTCAAAACATCTTTAATGTTCACTTTCTTTTGCACTTCTTTTCTGCAAAAGTTTCTGCTCTATAGACAAAACAACTTTTTTCCTCCTTTGACTGGCCAAAAATTGCTGCCATACTGTGAAAGCAAGGTCTCAGCTTAAAACTTCAAGTTCCCTTGCTGCAAAAGTGGGGTCCCAGGTCCAAAAATTGGTTCATGCTGTACTGTTGTAAAAGCAAGGTCTCCGCTTAAAACCAACAATTCCCTCACTGCAAAAACGGGGCTCCAGGTCCAAAAATTTCTGCCATGCTGTAAAAGCAAGGTCTCCACTTTAAACTTCTTCAGTGGAAGAGAAGCTGTGGGCTTCTTAATGGCAATGAGGGTGCATGTTTCCCTTACATAGAAGCAGTCTCAGATCAAACATGGCTTCCTTACAGTGTATGAAGCTGGAAAACAGGAAGAGAAGCCGCATGCTTCTTAACATCAACAAGATGATGTCACCAAGGGGATCTGTCAGATATGCCAGATGGTCGGATTATCAAAGGGTGGATAAAACTACTGTAATCAGTGAATGCAGTCTGGAAAAAAAAAAGCTAAATAAACTAAAAACTTAATTTGCCATGAGGAAAACCTATGTCTAATTACCAATGTGTGGCACTCTTTTTTGGGTCTTAGCCCTCTTTTTGCAGTTTTAGGCCCTAGCTGCTATTCTCTGTGACCAAGTCCCACAACCTTTAGGGTTACATTGGGAAAGTGCCCTTTGTTAATGAAGTCAAAATAAAATCTGGTATTATGAAGCTTTGCATTGGCTTGCTATGTTCATTAGATGTAAACGTGTATTCTCTTCCTTGCAGGTCCTGCAAGCATAGGTTTGCTTAGCCCAGGAATCTTGGAATATTTACTGGAGAGCCTGGTATGTCTGCCTCTGCATCATTGTTTTAATTTTGTGGTGGGGGAAGGGGTTGACTACGTAAGAATTGAGTATACAGAAGTAATAAAACATAAAAATATATGGGGCCAGTATACTAGAATGTGCTACCATCAGTTGTTAATGGCCAGTGTTTACGGCAAACAAAAAGATGGACAGTTAACTGCATATTTATTTTACCTACAGATGCTATCATGAAAACTGAACTACACTTGGAAACATAGTAAAAATTTTTATGGTAATGCATCTGCAAAGCAATTGATATGAATGCTTTTTTGTGTGCACTAGTTGATAATGAACTGTTTTGCATCTCATTACCATAGACTTTGAATTTAAACTCTTGCAAACCAATTTATATATATTTGAACCTCTAATGTGTAAATTATTTTGTGCACGTTTAGCACACTAAGTTTGTCACCATTGAAAAATAGTTGGTTACAGATAGAACCCAGTGGATTTATGCTCATCTAAGCTGTGTCTGTTGAGGGGGGGGGGGGGGATCTTCTAGACCCTGAATATGGTAGTTAACCATTCTATGGACTTGGACCCAGCATTGGTAGATGTGGCAATTAAGTGCTTCTCTGGCTGCTAAGTGGGAACAAGTAAGTTAAGGGCCCTTTTACTAAGCTGCGGTAAGCACATAAGTATTGCCATACTGGGACAGACTGAAGGTCCATCAAGCCCAACATCCTGTTTCCAACAGTGGCCAATCCAGTTCATAAGTACCTGGCAAGATCCCATAACAGTACGATACATTTTGTGCTGCTTATCCTAGAATTAAGCAGTGGATTTTTCCCACATCCATTTTAATAATGGTCTATAGTCTTTTCCTTTAGAAAGCCATCCAAACCTTTTTTTAAACCGCACTACACTAACTACTTTTACTACATTAGCTGGCAACAAATTCCAGAGTTTAATTACATGTTGAATGAAGAAATATTTTCTCCGATTTGTTTTAAATTTACTACCTTATAGCTTCATTGCGTGCCCCCAGTCCTAATATTTTTGTAAAGAGTAAGCAAGCGATTCACGTCTAAACTGGGCAACACAATAATAATGGGTGATTTTAATTACCCCGATATTGACTGGGCAAATGTAACATTGGGGCATGCTAGGGAGGTAAAATTTCTTGATGAAATCAAGGGCATCTTTATGGAGCAGCTAGTACAGGAGCCGACGAGAGAAGGAAAAATTCTAGACCTAGTCCTTAGTGGAGCGCATGATCTGGTGCGGGAGGTAATGGTGCTGGGGCCGCTTGATAACAGTGATCATAATATGATCGGATTTGATATTAGCTTTGAAGTAAGTATACATAGGAAATCAAATACATTAGCGTTTAACTTCAAAAAAGGAGACTATGATAAAATGAGAAGAACGGTGAAAAATATACTTAGAGGAGCGACTGCAAGGGTCAAAAATTTACATCAGGCGTGGATGCTGTTCCAAAACACTATCCTGGAAGCCCAGGCCAAATATAGTCCGTGTATTAAAAAAAGAGGACGGAAGACCAATCGATGGCCAGCGTGGTTAAAAAGTGAGGTGAAGGAAGCTATTAGAGCTAAAAGAAAATCCTTCAGAAAATGGAAGCAGGAACCGACTGAAAATAATAAGAAACAGCATAAGCAATGTCCAGTCAAATGCAAAGCACTGATAAGGAAGGCTAAGAGGGACTTTGAAAAAAAGATTGCGTTGGAGGCAAAAATACATAGTAAAAAGTTTTTTAGGTATATTAAAAGCAGAAAGCCGGCAAAAGAATCAGTTGGACCGCTAGATGACCGAGGAGTAAAAAGGGCGATTGTGGAAGACAAAGCCGTAGCGGAGAGATTAATTGAATTCTTTGCTTCGGTCTTCACCGAGGAAGCTGGTGAGACGGAGAAACTTAATGAATTCTCTGTAAACCTGGAGGATGTAATTTAGATTGTAAGCTCTTTGAGCAGGGACTGTCTTTCTTCTATGTTTGTGCAGCGCTGCGTACGCCTTGTAGCGCTATAGAAATGCTAAATAGTAATGGGGCAGTTCTACAAACTGAAGAGTAGCAAATCTCCTGGACCAGATGGTATTCATCCTAGAGTACTGATAGAACTGAAAAATGAGCTTGCGGAGCTATTGTTAGTAATATGTAATTTATCCTTAAAATCGAGCGTGGTATCGGAAGATTGGAGGGTGACCAAACAGCTTACTGACTACATGGACAAATTCTCAATACTACACGAATCACAATCAGGATTCCTCCCCCACCATAGTACTGAAACTGTCCTAGTCACTCTCCTGGCCAAATTCAAGCAGGAAATAGCTACAGGTAAAAGAATACTAATCCTCCAATTCGACATGTCGAGTGCATTCGACTTGTTAAACCACAATAATATACTAAGACTCCTGGACCACTTTGGGATTGATGGAAATATACTTAATTGGATCAAGGGTTTTCTAACCACCAGAACATACCAAGTAAGATCAAACTCAAACATATCACCACCTTGGAAAGCAGCCTGCGGAGTACCTCAAGGATCACCATTATCACCAATACTCTTCAACATAATGATGATCCCACTGGCAAAGTCTTTATCCAATCAAGGCCTCAACCCGTTCATCTATGCAGACGATGTCACAATCTACATTCCCTTCAGACATGTTTGACAGAAATAACCAATGAAATCAAGGTAGGTCTGAACATCATGGACTCACGGGCAAACTCATTCCAACTAAAACTGAACACTGAAAAAAAACACACTGCCTCATCCTCTCATCTCAACACAACAAGTACAAGCCCACAACCATAAACACCCCTGAACACACCCTCCCTATCTCAGACAGCCTAAAAATACTCGGCGTCACAAGCAACCACAACCTTACTCTTGAGAGCCAAGTAAACTCCGTAACAATGAAAATGTTCTACTCAACGTGGAAACTTAAACGCATAAAACCTTTCTTCCCGAGGGGAATTTTTTGAAACCTAATACAATCAATGGTTCTAAGCCATGCAGATTACTGCAATGGAATTTATGCAAGATGTAAAGAACAACTCACAAAAAAACTCCAGACCACCCAAAACACAGCAGCCAGGCTGATATTTGGTAAATAACGATTTGAAAGTGCTAAACCCCTCTGAGAAAAGCTGCACTGGCTCCCAATCAAAGAACGGATCATCTTCAAAATCTTCACCCGGGTCCACTAAATTATCTACGGCATAGTCCCAGGATACATGACAGACCTTATAGACCTGCCAACCAGAAACAGAACCGGATCATCACGAACATACCTAAACCTCCATTACCCAAATTGGAAAGGACTCAAATACAAAACAACCTATTCACCTAGCTTCTCCTATATAAACGCACAACTATGGAAAGCACTCCCAAAAGCTGTGAAAACAATCCATGACCACCTAAACTTCAGGAAATCACTAAAAACCAACCTCTTCAAAAAATCCCCACACCCGGCAACACAGCATAACCAATGATCGTACTGGACAATGAGACAAAGTCAGCATGTATTTAGTGAAGGGAAATCTTGCCTCAACAATCTACTTCATTTCTTTGAAGGAGTGAACAAACATGTGGATAAAGATGAGCCAGTTGATATTGTGTATCTGGATTTTCGGAAGGCATTTGACAAAGTACCTCATGAAAGACTCCAAAGGAAATTGGAGAGTCATGGGATAGGAGGTAGTGTTCTGTTGGGGATTAAAAGCTGGTTAAAAGATTGAAAACAGAGAGTAGGGTTAAATGGTCATTATTCTCAATGGAGAAGGGTAGTTAGTGGGGTTCCCCAGGGGTCTGTGCTGGGACCACTGCTTTTTAACATATTTATAAATGACCTAGAGATGGGAGTAACTAGTGAGGTAATTAAATTTGCTGATGACGCAAAGTTATTCCAAGTCATTAAATCGCGGGAGGATTGTGAAAAATTGGAAGAGGACCTTACGAGACTGGGAGACTGGGCGTCTAAATGGCAGATGATGTTTAATGTGAGCAATCGCAAAGTGATGCATGTGGGAAAGAGGAACCCAAATTATAGCTACGTCATGCAGGGTTCCACGTTAGGAGTCATGGACCAAGAAAGGGATCTAGATGTCATCGTTGATGATACATTGAAACCTTCTGCTCAGTGTGCTGCTGCGGCTAAGAAAGCAAATAGAATGTTAGGTATTATTAATAAAGGTATGGAAAACAAAAATGAGGATGTTATAATGCCTTTGTATCGCTTCATGGTGCGACTGCACCTCGAATATTGTGTTCAGTTCTGGTCGCCGTATCTCAAAAAAGATATAGAATTAGAAAAGGTGGGGGGGGGGGTCACGTGATGCCAGCGGGCTGAAAGGACGCTCGAAGTCCAACTCCGCTCCTTTCGTGCAATTATCGGCATACTACTCGGCTTTCCCACACCCCTTAGCAATAAAAAATTTAGCGCTGTGCTTCGCAGGCAAGCAGGCATCAGAGGAGGAAGTCGGGTGCAGAATTGAAAAGGTGCGGTGGGGCATGCCTGCAAAAACTCTGCGGCCAGTACGAGATCGCACTCAAGCAGGGAGCCCCAAAATGGCGATGTCGTCGACCGCCCATACGGTTATAACCTTGCAAGAAGAGGCAGTTCAGGAGCTGACACAAAAACGTACAGCAGTATTAGACGATTGCATGGCGAAGATCCAGTCGACGGTGAACTCTATTAATGAGAAGCTGGAGAGGCAAGCAACCCGACTTCAAAGCGTGGAGGAGAGAATCAGCAGGCAGGAAGACAGAGTGGAAGCACTAGAGAATAGACTATCAACAGTGGAAGCGCTTGAGAAACAGCTAGTTCAGCTCACAGATGATTTGGAGAACAGAAGCAGGCGAAAGAATATAAGACTCATAGGATTACCCGGAGTCAGTGCAGGAAAAGGAGCTGAGAGACATAATTTTAAAATGGCTCCTCACACAACTGAAGCTGGAGCAGATGAAGGACAAAATACGAGTGGAGTGCATCCAAAGAGTGGGAGCTCCACGAGAAGCGCCTCAGCGTCCCAGGCCAGTACTAGCAAGAATCCTAGATTATGGACATAAAGAACAAATCATGCAGGCATACAGAGCTATGAAGAACTTGGATTACAATGTTCCAGGATTACTCGGCGAGAGTGTCTGATCAGAGGCGCCGTATGGGTCAGTATTGCAAGACACTATTTGACAAAGGGGTCAGATTTACCATGATGTACCCGGCGAAAGTACGGTTGACACATGAAAATAAGACTTTGTATTTTACTGACCCCATGGAGCTCAATGCGTTTGTGAGTAAAATATGAGAGAGAGGGGCTTTTCAAAAGAGCCATGAGCCCAGGTCAGATATTGAAGAGAATTTTATTAAAGACTGAGTTCTGGTAATGAGCCTGATGAAAAATGAAGAAAAGAAAGAAAGACAGAAAAAGTGCGCTTCCCAAGAGTGAACAATAGTAAAGCACTGAGGAGGACAGGAAGAGGTGATAACAATTTAAAACTCTGTGGGAAGCGCAGAAATATGTTTGAGCACAGTTAAATACGAGTTAGACTGGAATACAAAAGTCTGTTGTACAGAGCCTCAAGTGAACTGTAAGGAGCAGGAGGTGCGTGTTGCCTGTGATGGAAGCAGGCAATGTCAGCGTGTGAGAGGCTTCTAACCACTGGATAGCGCAAGTTGAGGAGATTAGACAGCAGTTACCGAAGGCTTGATGACAAAGAGACTGCTTGGTGATATACTCTCATGTTTCTGGTTAAATTGTTTTTGTTCAGTTTATCAATGTTAGCTGTGCTGAGGATTATGGAACTCAGCAGGGTAGAGGGTGTTTGTGTGTGAGTTTAACAGCTGAATAGAAGAGGCAGATTGTGGAGAGCGTGTAGTGTGAATGATGTCTGAGCAGAAAGGGGGAGGGTAGCAAGTAGAAAGGGGGGGGAGGATAGTGCTAAGGGAGGAGGGCGGGACTGGACATAGGGAAGAAAGAGAGGAATTATGGTGTGGCTGTGGGAGCTACTAGTGTTGGGGCTTGTCTTTCACATGGGGCGGGGGAAGGGAGGGGAGAGAATGCAGAGGACAGGGGAGGGAGGGAGGAGAGATATAGAGTAGGGCAGGATAGGATGCAATACGTCTGGGACTTGTTCATTGATCACAGATGCCATGTGCTAGGGACAGCAAGCAAATACTGGGGGGGTGCTGAGCTGGGCGGCCACCTCCATAAAATTTCTTCTGAGAGATTGCATGCAATATTTCTATAGATGGTGGATTGGGGGATGAGCAAGATTAGAATAGCTACACTTAATGTAGACGGGATTCACTCACCTGTTAAGCGCACAAAAATACTAAGTTATAGTAGACGCATGAAGGCAGATGTTATGCTAATGCAGGAAACACACCTTTCATCATCAAAGCATTTAAAATTAAAAAAGGCTGGGTGGGCGAGTTGGCATTTGCCTCTTACAACAGTAGGCAACGGGGAGTGGCCATTCTTATTAATAGGTCCCTGGCGTGCACTAAGCATAGAGTTATTCAAGATCCGGAGGGAAGATATGTCATATGGTTGGGGACAATTCAGGGTGCCAAAATAGCATTATGTTCGATTTATGCCCCAAACGTGTATTCCCATAAATTCTTTTCCGACGTGATGGCAGCGCTGGCCCTGTTGAATGAGTATAGGCTAGTAGTGGGTGGAGATTTTAATATAACAGCTGATTCATTAATAGACTGCAGCCCCCCGAAGCCCAGGCAGAAAGCTGCGAAAGGGTGGGGGAATTAACTTTTTGATGCAGGAATTGGGTATGTTAGATGCTTGGCGAGTGTTAAACCCTGACGCCCATGAGTATACTTTTTATTCCAATGTACATAAGGTATAAGCACGTTTGGATTATATATTTCTGCCTGCAGCATCATTGTCTGTAATACGGGGGACAAGGATAGAGGCAGGGGTAGTGTCAGATCACGGTATGGTGTGGGTAGATTGGGGGGGGGGGTGCCAGGGGAAGACCCAGTCCTCTGGCTGGAGAATGAATCCTGCCTTATACCAAGACCAGCATTTCAGGGAACATTTAATACAAGAATGGGAGTACGTTAGAAGTAGACCCGGTGACCCTTTGGGAAACAGGGAAAGCGGTAATGAGGGGTAGGATAATAGCATACACTAGTAGGATGCGTAAAGAGAGAGATTCTGAGCTGATTCATCTGCTAGGGAAGCTCCAAGCGGCAAGAATGGACCTCGTACGGGTTGATAGGCATAGCAGTAGAGGGAACTTTTGGCAACTTAAAAAGCAGATTAATGAGGTGTTGAATCAAAGGGCTAGATTAGGTGTGCAGCTGTACAAGTATAACCTGTACAGGTGGGGAAATAAGATGGGAAAGTTGTTAGCAATGATGGTAAAGAACAGGTCAGCAAAAAAAAGCGATTGCAAGCATTAAAGCTAATGATGGTACTGTATTAAAAGCGGACAAAGATATACAAAAGGCGTTTGTGGGTTTCTATCAATCCTTATATGATGCAGGGAGCTGTGATGTGCAGGAAAGGGATACATTTTTTCAAAGTTTAGGTATGCCAAGGTTATCGTCACAGCAACTAGAAGCTTTAAATGCCCCATTTCAAGGTCCCGAAACCCAACACGCTATCAAAAAACTTAAGCTAGCAAAAGCACCAGGCCGGACGGACTGGGAGCAGAATTTTATAAAATTCTGGGAGCTCATATAACTGGCCCTCTAGAAGAACTCTGTCAAGCCCTATGTAGACCGCAGCAGCATACAGACCGATTGACACATGCTACCCAGAGGCGTAGCCAGGTTTTGATCTCAGGGGGAGCAGACTTTTATAAAATAGGCGCCGGTTGGTGTCAGCTAGACAGCAGTGTCTGTGTTGTTGCTCAAGGACTGTGGTGGGCACTGATTAATACGGGCTGTCTCTGTTGCGTCCTGCCTACAAGGAAACAGTAAGTTACATCAGGAGGCAGGACGCAGAAGAGGTCCCTGGACTGGCCAGAGCAACAACCTGTCTTCTTAACTACAAAGTAAAAATATTCAAATTGTGACCATCACCTCAGGAATAGCACACACATTCCTTCCACTGCTAGACACCTTGTTTAAATCAGATGGGCTTTTGTTTGTGATGTGACTCTACAGGATGTGGAAACCACTAGTCTTCAGGATTTTTAATTTGGTTGACAAGGACCACCAAAGGCGACCCTTGCCCCAGAGTGGCTGAGCCCACTTTCAAATAGGGCTAGGCATTTTGCCCTTCAGGTTTTCAGGCTATCCACAATGAATCTGCATGAAAAAGATTTGCATGTAATGGAGGCAGTGTATGCAAATCAATTTCATGCATATTTAATGTGGATATCCTGAAAACCTGACTGGCAATGGGGTACTCCAAGACCAACTTGGGAAACACTGCCCTAGAACACAAAACTTACCACCCCATAACAGCCCAAACCCACCTATGAAAAGACAATGCAATATATATTACAGTGGGTTCTCGAGCACCAATATACCTACTATTGGGAAACTGGAACAAGCTGCACTGTTACACATTCCTTCACAGACACTACATGCTTGCAGAATTCTTCACCTCAGTCGCACATGCAGAACATGAACAGACCCTCATCTATATAACATGAGTAGCCATACTGGGTCAGACCAAAGGTCCATCTAGCCCAGTATCCTGCTTCCAACAGTGGCCAACCCAGGTCACAAGCACCTGGCAGAAACCCAAACTGTGACAACATTCCATCCTACCAATCTAATACAGAATAGGGAGCCACAAAAAAAAAAAACCAACAACAACAAAAGTTGAAATAGAGACCCCCTCCTCTCTGCCCAAGAAAACCAGACTCTATAAACAGTGCAATACTGGTAAAAAGAAACAGAAAAGCATTTTCTCCTGTACGTCACAAAATAAACATAGAAAAGTATACATTTTACAAAGCAGGTACATCTCAATCCTTACAAAGTATTAAATAAAAATAATGTTTTTTTTCTACCTTTGTTGTTTGGAAATTTGGCTGGTCCCAGTCTTTTTTTCCATGTTCCATGAGTCAGCCTTACAAATTCTTTTCCAGGCTGGCCTTTCCATTTCTTCTCTCTCCTTTTGTCTTCTTCCTTTCCTTCTCTACATCTATTTGGCACTGATCTGTGTTACCATCTTTCCCCTTTTCCAAAATTACCTCTTTGTCCCCCATCTCATCCCTTTTTCACGTCCCTATCTCCTTCTCCCCTTTCCAATAGTGCCCTCTCTGTGTCCCTATCTCCTCCTCCACTTTCCAATAGTGCCCTCTGTGGCCCTATCTCCTCCCCCCTTTCCAGTAGTGCCCCTCTATGTCCCTATCCAATCTCAGTTTTCCTTTCCCAGTGAAGCCATCATCGCCATACTCTCAAAACAAAGTAAGCAAACCTATGAGCTGCTGCATCCATGTTTTCACTCTTCATTGTTGGTAGCATTTGTTTTTAATCTCACTTATATTTTCAAACATGCCATTCCTTGTCATCAAGCAGATGAAGCCATTATGTATGGGTTGTGTCCATCAACCAGCAGGGGGAGATAGAGAGCACTCAACTTTTCACAGTGCCTCATGGCCAGCCAGCTCCACTGCCTCTTCAGTATTCTCTATCTCCCCAAGCAGGGTGGCTGCAGCTTCTTCGAGCTCCATCAAAAATCTGCCTGGGGGTGGCTCCTGGCTTCCAAGTTGTTAGCCGGGGTGTTAGAGGCTATAAAAGCTTCACTTTGAAGGCACATAGGTTAGCCCTTTCCCTGCCTTACCCATGCCCCTGTGGATGTGGACATATTAGCTTGCTTTTCCCTGTCCTTTCCCACTCAGTGGATGTAGGCACATTGGTTCGCCTTTCCCTGCCTTTCCCACTCATATGAGCCTCCGGAGTTCTTATTACCTCTGCTTTCCTCACAGCGTTTAAAAAAAAAATGGAACAGAGGTTTTCCTTTGGTTCTTCTATGGGACTGGAGCTGTGATACTCGGTCCGGCGAGGTAAGAGTGTTTTCTAACTCCTCCGGGGTGGGCCCGCGATCGGGGTGTTTTTGACACGAAACCGCCATTTTTGAATTTTCCCGCCGTTTTTGGCGATGGCTGCAGAGAATGTAAAGTGCTGTTCCCGGTGTGGCAAGCGCCAAGAGGGATTACAAAAAAAAGATAGCATTAGAGGCAAAAAAACATAGTAAAATTTTTTTTCGGTATATTAAAAGCAGGAAGCCGGCAAAAGAATCGGTTGGGCCGCTGGATGACCGAGGGGTAAAAGGGGCGATCAAGGAAGACAAAGACGTAGCGGAGAGACTGAATGAATTCTTTGCTTCGGTCTTCACCGAGGAAGATTTGGGTGGGATACCGGTGTCGGAAATGGTATTTCAAGCGGACGAGTCGGAGAAACTTACTGACTTCACGGTAAACCTGGAGGACGTAATGGGGCAGTTCAGCAAACTGAAGAGTAGCAAATCTCCTGGACCGGATGGTATTCATCCTAGAGTACTGATAGAACTGAAAAATGAGCTTGCGGAGCTACTGCTAGTGATATGCAACTCATCCTTAAAATCGAGCGTGGTACCGGAAGATTGGAGGGTGGCCAATGTAACGCCCATTTTTAAAAAAGGCTCCAGGGGAGATCCGGGAAATTATAGACCGGTGAGTCTGACGTCGGTGCCGGGGAAAATGGTAGAGACTATTATTAAAAACAAAATTACAGAGCACATCCGAGGACATGGATTACTGAGACCGAGTCAGCACGGCTTTTGTGTGGGGAAATCTTGCCTGACCAATTTACTTCAATTCTTTGAAGGAGTAAACAAACATGTGGACAAAGGGGAGCCGGTTGATATTGTGTATCTGGATTTTCAAAAGGCGTTTGACAAGGTACCTCATGAAAGGCTACAGAGGAAATTGGAGGGTCATGGGATAGGAGGAAATGTCCTATTGTGGATTAAAAACTGGTTGAAGGATAGGAAACAGAGAGTGGGGTTAAATGCAAAGTGATGCACTTACGGAGTAGAAATCCACGAGAGATGTATGTGTTAGGCGGTGAGAGTCTGATATGTACGGACGGGGAGAGGGATTTTGGGGTGATAGTATCTGAGGATCTGAAGGCGACGAAACAGTGTGACAAGGCGGTGGCCATAGCTAGAAGGTTGCTAGGCTGTTGTTTTTAATTACCTCTTCTTATAGACCTCTTTCTGACTCCGTCACACGGGGGACTAAAGGTACTTATTTCATATATCAGGTTCTGTATAGTTTCTCTGACCTCCATTGTCACCCAATCATAAGGGGGTGGCATTAGGAGCTGTAATTGAAAACTAATTCCCATAACTACTGCTTACTGTTTTTCTGGGTCTAGGTATATTCTGGGCCATTTATGTTCCCACATAAATCTTATTAAACATCTGTCTAAGTTTCTGCAAAGACTGAGTGTCACTTGTATATGATCTACCTTGTAGGCTAAATGTAAGGTAAAGAGAAGATAGAATCAATAAAAATAAAGACAGAGATAGGTTTAGATAGATAGATACATTTTATTTCTTACCCAAACACAGGTCTTCAAGTTGATACAAATACAGACATCAGATTCTGGTTTCAGCCGCACAGGGCTTCGCCGTCTGACAGAAGCTTTGGAGAAGACTCTCAAACTAAGCCAAAATCTGCCATCTTTTATACTCTATCCTCTCCATAGAAGTGAATGGTGAGAAACCTTGCTCCTAATCTTTCTCACTTTCTGAGATCATACTTTCCCACGCGATCTGCTATCTGATGTACCCAACTCCTTCCGTTCTCAGCTACTGCTAATTATCAACATGTTTTGGGAAGCGTTGAGATAACAGTTTCACATCTTCCGGCTGCAATACTTTTCATACCTTTCTCATGAACTCTGTATTACCTCTGTATCATTGTATACCAAAACTAATAAGCTCCATTTTATTCATCTGATCTTTCATTACAGGTGCTATATTTGATTTAAAAATTGTACCAATTTGTGTCAGAAGTCATTATTCAGACCTGCTTTTTGCAGATTCTCAAATATTAAATCATTTACTTGTTGTTTGGCCTAGTCAGTACTTTTTCAGTTGTTTTTAGGCTGCATAGCTTTGGCCATCACTATTCCAGTGGTAGCCTTAAAGCTAGGCCATATATTAACATTCCCCTCTTCACCCTATCCCATAGGGTGACACCAGGGTTAACGTACCCTGGTACCATCCGTTCCAGAAGGTATTCTATGAGGCCATCAAATTATCTGAGTCTTAAGATCAACTGGTACAATTTGTTTAGTTTTCGGTTGAGACTTACTCAAACCTGTAGCGAGAAATGTTTTTATGAATGGGACTAATCCATGAGCTCATTTACAAAATCCCATGAAATATAGGTATGCGGGTAATAGCAATTTCAGGTGGATCATACTAATAAACACTTTCAGGTCTTTCTATGGCTTCTATTGTATCTGTAGCATAGTGCATGGGGAGATAATCCAATGTATCTGTCTCAGTGGTCCTTGGAAGGAATAATGGTTTTGATTAAGCATTGTTATGGGCTCAACAAATAGTACTCTGATTGCAGGCTGTTTAAGGTTGTAGGTATTCAGAATCCTTAAACAGGTCGGGATTCCTGGACCTTACCAGTACTCATCATTGGCATCCAATCATGAGCACTAATAAGTGGATAGCAAGTATGAGGTTGCCTCATACAGCAAAAATGGTCAATCCTAGGAAAATTTATATTAACCAAGGTTATGCATGGATCTTGACATATGCATAATGACCTGGAAGTATGGGAAGCATTGTATATATCCGTTACCCCTCTTGGAGCTTAGTCAAACCTACAGAAAGACATGCAGCTCAAGTAAGCCTACACCAAAGTTAAACAATTGCATAACAGGTTGATACTAACAGAGTTTACATCTACATTATGATATCTTAGCCAGTATTAGGGTTTGATGTTACCCTTGTATCTGAACAATATCAATTTCAATTTAAATTACATAAACAGAAATAACGGGGAAACTCGTGGAAAAACATTTAGAACAATAAAGGAAATAAAACCTTTTCACTATCTAGACAGGATTGCTGCTAAACTGAAAATAAAACAAAATATGATATATCTGAATTGCAACAAGGCATATTCAAATAGCAATGCAAGAAAAAGGTTCCTCAAAAAAGACAAATGGAAGAAAAAACATTAAAAAGTGCAGCTACTTGATTGACCTTCACATAGAGTTTAAGTAACCCTTTTCAATCAGTCAAAAAAGTAGGGAGAAGCATATCGCTTTAAGACAAAACCACTACGTGGCAAGAGTTAGTTGAAGCAAGGTGTTAGTTAAATACACAAAGCATAAATTACACACAAACAATCTACATCAGTTTTTCTCACAATCACTCACAGTGAAAGACAGAGAGACAAAAAGAGCAATAGTTGCCATTCCTGTTTCGAATAGAAAGGAATCAGAAAGTGGAGTGCATAATTTTCCTTATTCATGTCTGAAAGCCTCACCAATTCCCAGTTCAAGAATACTACAAAATCTATGAGCAGCGCAAAATGATCCCCCAAATGGCCAGTTCAAGGGAACATTTCTCCGCATTTATTCCATATAACGGATAATGGTTATTAAATATTTCTTCTTTCTTAGACAAGGAAATAATGAAAAGCCTTCAGATATCACACATACCATAGAGAGATTTCAAAAATGAAGGCTTTATATTCATGAAAAAAACTAAAGAAGTAAATGTCACATCAATTTAAACAGCTTAATAGTTAAAGCAGAAAACATTTTAACAATGAGCAATATACAGCTTTTATTTAAAAGGGATCTCGTATAAAGTAAAATGGCATAAATAAGTCAGTTCAGGTATATATATATAAATAGACATAAAATGAATATCCTCTGGGGATCGCTCACCCCTGCAGTTGATAAGAACTCCCCAGGGAAGGTATGCATAGAAACAACTAAATAACTTGCTGACTCAGTTAGGTCATTTGTATGGTACCATAAATATACACTTGAAATTAAACCAGGAGAAATATAAAATAAAAACATGTTACCTGCAATAGAAACAGAAACATCACACCAACACATATACAGAGAAATGGTTTCTGGATACTAAATGAGGAGCTGAGTACTATGAGTAACTGTGAACTACAAAATCAGATCGGGTTCGGAATACGCCTAGTCATTATGGACGGGTGGGGTGGGCGATTTTGATTTCTGGGCCAATGTTGAACTGGCAGAAGACATTTAGATGCATAATGTCCAATTTGACGGCAACGGAAACATGTCACACTAGCACGGCGATAGGGACTAGATTGGGAATCCTGGTTTCCAGCTTTAAGGCCTCTGCGATTGTCAGCATACCTGAATTGGGGGTTATGTTTTTCATAATCTGGCAAATCAGGGTAAACACGAGGGCAAGTAGTAGGTGAACTGGAACTAAGGATAACAGGGTACCTAGTGCCATGAGGAGAGGAAAGCAAATATAGGGTGGACGGGGTGCTAGAACTAGAAGGTGTGGAGGGGCTGATCTTAGAGGACATCTTAGCCTTCAAATCAGCAATCTGCAACATTGTGAGATTCCTGTGCAAAACCTGGTCCCGGCGGACCTCTCTTTGCCTATTCTCAATTTGTTGCCTACAATAGTGAAGGACATGTTCCCGAACCTGTGGCCATTCCATGTGTTGTAAACCTATCGTCTTATCTAGGTTCTTCCTGACCTTAGAGGGTAAGGTCTGTTTAAGTAAGTAATAGAATACAGGGAGAGCATTGTCTGAGTCAAATCTTTCCTCAATCTCATCATGAAACAACTGCTGCATCCTAATTAGGTAAGCTTCAATCAGTTCTGACCCCACCTCCCATCGTTGTGAAGTGATGACGGAGAAATCTTTCTGGGCAGGGAAGGAAGTACGTATCTCTTGAAACAATTTTTCTTTAATCACTGTCAAGGGGGCACTATCATACTGATTCTCAGTCACAAGTTCAGCATAGCCTGCTTGTGTGAACAAATCAGTGATGCTAGCATGGGCGGTCCTGCCCAATATGGCCTTCATATTTCCTACTGAAAGAGCTGTCCCTAGAGTGGCCTGTTGTAGTTTTAGTAGCCATTTGTTCCCTCCTTTAGTAATATTCGGGAGTCGCAGAACAAGGTCATTCAGCTCAGTTGCAGACAGGGGAGTAGTAATATACTCTGTATGAGGAAGACCAGCTGACATTCTATTCAGCAGGGGGAAAAGATTTGCAGCTCGGGGAAAGTTTAGCACCCTCTCCCCAGGAGGGGGTGGTGTGAGGGTGATCATATTGATTAAAATATCCAATGGTGGAATTTCAGCAATGATCTAGAACGTAGGTAGATAACTGTGGGCTAGAGCAAATATACATGAAACCCAGGCCTAGAACCAGTGGTTTGAAGCCATAAGTTAAGGACGGGACAAAATAAGTATCAGTGATAGTTGTATAGTTGTATAATAGTGAAAATAAATTATATAATAATTTTTTTCAGAGCCGCTATAGAACCCGATTTTGAACACAGTCCTAGGACCAAGGTTTCAGAGAATACAGTAGAATTATGAAAAGAGCTAGGGGCGGTACGCCAATAGTTTACCAGAGCATGCGATACTCACGTGTCTTCTATTATACTCAAATTCTGTGTAGGAGGTCTAAAATATAAATGATCAGTCGGCATAAAGATCTACATACTAGTCGACATACAGAGGAGAGGTATAGATAATTCATATTAAGATAAAGGTAAAGATAAGAATATACGCTAGTGTGTATGCAACTATGTATAAATACTGCCTTCCAGGGTAAGCCTCTGGTCAAGAGCCAAATAAGCGCCTCATCAACCACTCTAGTCAAGAGCCCACTAAACGCTTCATCAACCACCAGGAGCCAAAATACACGCATCCCCGGTGCCAGGAGCCACACTACACGCTCACTGGTAGAGCCCTAAATCAGGGAGTGCACCCATCAAGGGATTCAAGTACCCGTGAAAAAGGTACAGTGAATCCGGAAGGCAGTAACCCAATGAGTTTTCACGTGCTAGGAGCCTTAAACGCATCAAAAACGCATCAACTGTGACAAGAACCCTAAACGCTTCAACCAGCTCCCACTGGGTTTTCAATTAATCAAACTATAAATTTACGACCTCTGATTAGACTAGCTAGTAGGAAACGGTACAGAGGCGTCCCTCAGGAGTACCGGTGCTACAGGTTCTAGCCCAATTGGAAAAGAGGCAAGTGTTATAGACTGGGGGGCCGGGCACACCCTGAAAACTGGGTGGTATTAATGGCCCAATCCCTAACAATTTAGGTACCGTCATCCATCCAAGGGACAAAAATTTTGCCCCGTAGAGGGGTGTAAGCCCTTCCCCTTACCTTTCGCCGGGCATCGGTACGTAAGCCAATGGTTCTAGCGTAACACAAATAGGAATGAGAGTAAGGGTATAGTATGTATCAGGGAAGAGTCCCTAAAATATACTTCAGAAAAGGAAAAGAGGGGTGGGTGTGGATCATTAAAAGGAGTTTAGCCTGTAACAGGAAAAAAACTTTTGGGCACCTTATGGGCGGCGGCCGATCCAGAAGACTTTAAGGATCCAGCCACGAAATAAAAATAAAGTGTACATATTATATGGAAAAAACTGGGCCTACCTAATTTGTAATGTAAGGCCAAAATAAGCTGTAAGGGTAGGTTGGGAGCTGTATATGGCATCTAAATATAGACTTTAAACAAGACATGAAACTACTACATACTATAATAAGAGGAACAGGGGAGAACCATATATATAACTGGAACACCGATTTCAACAAAAGGCAAGAAAATGTATATTAACAAAGACATTATAACATGTGTAGTCCGGAGCTATAGCCCTAGAATAAATGTAATAAAGTTAAATACATATTAAATGCTTTTGGGGCGGGTACCGGATAGGTTGGAAGTAGCATCTAAACGGGAAAACATAAGAGAAGCATGTAATTCAATAAATTGTCAAACAGGACGCCAAAATCGTGGTGCAAAGATGACAAGTTAATACCTATAAATATGACAAATTACACTCAGAAAAGGAACATAATAAATAAAATAAACCCGAATGCAATGGCAGGAAGCTTTTGTGGCTAAACAGGTGAAAGGGAAAAAACAAATTAAAACATGTGATTCTTACACCAAGAACTTCTAATGATTCGGCATAAAACATACATACTAGTCAGTGACTGAAATGGTATGTCTAAATGATGACAAACAGAACAGCTGCAGCATTAGAAGGAAAGATAAGGCAGGGTTATAAAGAACCAACAGGAAATAACTGAAGAAGTGAAGTAACGCTGTATTATCATGGCACGCAGCCATCATCTTCTCAACCAAAAAGGTAAAACTTATTTTATATGCATATCTATTAAGGTAAAAGTAAAGGAATGCTTCTATATAGTACATAATACTTCTACTATCATATAAGTTATACAAGGGATTATCTAGCTCTTAATGTAACAATAAACCACTGTAATTTTATGTGACTTTCTGTGTTGGATCCCGGTTTACAATGCTGTCGAGTAAAAACAGAAAACTTTTTATAAAGACTTACACAATTTAATACATTATAGAACCATATTATTTAAAAGTGATTGTCATTCTTAGAACGTGGAAATATTCATCAAGAAATATTATAACCTAGCTCATTATTACAAGTGTTTAAAATAAGCCAGGACGAAAATCACAATGCAAGAGATAACGTTATAATATAGTCCTCAAAATGGGACTTAAATATGAGGACAATTTATAATTCTGACAATCTATAATACTGTTCAAAAATCAATGTTTCCTGAAGATAAGCAGGCTTGTATTAAACTAACACGATAGTACGGTGCTGGGGCTGTAACTTATATTTCTTTTAAACGAGTACACCATTAAAATAGAGTACAAGAAACTAGAACCAGAGTATCGGAGATCCAAAGCATACGAGAATCTTATCTAGAGGGTAACATTGTGGTTAAAAGACTGCTTCTGGGAAGTAAAACTTTTAATATGATTTAGCAGTAATCCTGTAGAGAGTTTAAGAAGAACCAGAACATCAAAGAGGTTTACAGAAAATTGTTATAAGGATTTAATGTTGACGTGGATGTTATAGGAAAAGGAGAATAAAAACCAGAAGGGAAGTGTGCTTCCTGTGCTTAATTTGAGTTTACTGCTCACTGCAAGCATTGGACATTACGGCTACTGAAAATAGAACTATACAGCACATAAAAACTGTAAGTTTAATTTTTCATATTAAAACTTTCTGCTGTTATAATTAATCAGGATAGGATTTTATCAGATCAAACGTATTGCAGTTCTTAGGAACTATTGTGTAAGGAACCAGGGAGTTAATGTTTGAGAAAGTATGACAATTCTAACTACTTACTCAGATAGACAGCCGTAATCATTATGTGTTCATATGAAAGCTGAAACTGTCAATTGTACACTTAATACGACAGCTCCTTTAAGGCAAAAATTTCTAATGTCTTCTACTGTGTTTTTTAAAATAACGGCAATCTAAATTTCATTACTACCAGCATATCGCTTGATTCTGTTAAGTAAGGGTTAATTTTTAGTTTCCGGACTAAGGCTTCCTAGAAGCATTGTAATGTGATCACAGGAAACCACACTAGGACAAAGAAGGAGAAAGCTGGTTTTTTTAAAGGGGAAAGTCAAGTAATGTATGTTTGAAGGAAAGATATCCTTTTAAAACTTTGTAACCACATGGTGTAGCACAATAAGGTCTATCAAGCTGTCAATTGCAGTACCAAAAGAAAGAAAAACCTGTCTCGGGGTTAAAATCATGGCTCAGAGACAGAATGAGAAAGCATTAGAGTCTCAGACGGTCTATTGTTTAAGGGAAATGAGATAAAAGAGAAAGAAACGCTCAAAAGTCAAAGCAATATGAGCAGAAAATTTTGGAAAGTGGGGGACAACGTCCTAATAAAATGACACAAAAGAGGAGGAAAAAAAGTATGCCCTGATAAAAGGAGAATGCAGAGTAAGACTAAAATGCAGTGCCATAATTTTAAAAGTGAAAGCAGAAATACATCCGTACAATCTTACATGCTCAGAGGTGCACGTATAACGGACTTGGCAGCATGAGGCATGAAAAGATAAGTCATTTTACAATTATGGTGCCTGCTTAAGGAAACATACCAGAGAATCAGATAATCTCATCGGCGTTAAGGGAAGGACCCTTGCATAAGTCCACCGTCGAGAATATGTTGAAGAAAAAGTTGTACCAATTTTGAGGGGAAACCGGAGTTGAATGATATGAAAAAGATATGAGAGGGAGTTAAGTTAGATGGATTTAGGAGCAATACAGTTGACAGAGGATAGGCAGTGAGAGGTTAAAAAGAATACCTGTGTAAAT
The DNA here is from genome assembly GCF_901765095.1 of Microcaecilia unicolor. NCBI lineage: Eukaryota > Metazoa > Chordata > Amphibia > Gymnophiona > Siphonopidae > Microcaecilia > Microcaecilia unicolor. Next base: position 208,901,289 of record NC_044035.1, on the reverse strand, counting down.
GACTGTTTAACTTGTACCACTTCAGCATAGAACAGGGACAAAAAACGAACGGAAAAGGGGAAAAAAAAAATCACTTTTTTGAGCTTTCAAAAGTGAACTGTAGAGCCTCCTCTGCCAAAGCAGTGCTGGACTGATAAGGCAGCTAAAGTGGGCAAGCTTCCCAGATTCTCATGTCCTTGAGATAGTGAACTACAGCACTTGTTAGGGAAAACCTTTAAAAGCTACCGAAAGAAATGGCAGTTTCGGAAGCCTGGATAAGGATATTAAAAAATGTGAGAAAAAGGGGTTTAGAACTTACAACTCTTCGGGCAAGTTTAAATAGATTTACAAAGGCAGATTCGAAGCCCAAGAGGGAGTATATATTTACTAATAATGTAATAAGCTTTGTTCCGGAAAGAGAATCAAACCTCACAGCACATGGGACTGAGAAAGAAAAAGAAAAGTTTTCTAGGAAATCAAAAAATAAAAAAAAATGATTTCTGGTTTGCACAGGAAGCCAAAAAGGTGTATGTAAGGTATTAAGTTACCCCAATTGGTACCGTGCGGGTCACAGCCTTATAAATTTTACACGGACCGCAGACATATAGTGTAGGAGTCGGTAGAGCACCAGAGAGGAGGGCAGGGAGGATTATTGTGGCAGAAAAAGGGGGACAAGAACAAAATGTTGTGGAGGAAGGGATTCAGATTGGACTTAAGGAAAGAAAAATGGCTATGGGGGTGGGGTGAGAGCACAGGACTGAACAGCTGTAAAAAAGAGCAATCAGTTGAACCACGCAGTAAATAATAAAGATTTTGACAGGTGGAAATGAGAAATAAGAAAAGCAGAGACGGCAGACAGAGTGCAAAGACACACACAAAGATGCAAAAGGAAAAAGAACGGAATAAGAGATACTACGCAGTTATTCATGCTGCACTATGAAAAAGAGCCGAGAAAAGTGTGGACAGGAAGGGGGGGTGTGGGCTGAGTGGTTAGAGAGAAAGCATAGTTCAGAAGACTGAAGGAACTGATTAGATAAGAGGAAAACAGCAGTTGGACGACGGTAAGCAGCTACAAAGCTGAACACCTTAATTACTGTTTCCAATAGGAAAAAAAATGAGGAGGAATAATAAAAGGGACAGTCCCGAGACGTAAAAAGAATCTCGTGGATAACTGTCGCACACACAGAGTGAAGGCAATAGCAGATGTGAAAAGGTGGGGGCTGTCTGTCAGTTTGGAAGAGTGATTATAAGAACAGAGAATTCAAAAGGATTTTAAGGGAGAGAGCAATTTGAAAGCGTGCTGTTCTCCTAGAGTCGAGGGACTTCCCCCGATACGGGAACATAGGCCCAGGGGACTAATAGGAAGAGGTAGGTAGAAGAAGTTAGGATGAAGAAGAACAGGAAAAGGGATTGGGGAGGAAAGTAAGGTCGACAGAAGAAGAAAGAACAGAATACATAGTGAGAACAAGGGGATAGGGATTTGAAAAAGGAGGGATTAATACAGAACACAGGGTGGGATGGGAAACAGAAAATGCGCAATCTCTAAGGATTGTTAAGCGAGAATGCTAGCATAAAGACCAATCCAAAGATTTTGAACATTGAAATAAGCTTACAGCAAAACCCAAATCGCAGTCGCCTGGATTCGTTGTTATGCTTCATTCACACAACAAGCACACTCTTGCGCACATCACGCAAATCAAAGAGACGGACAGGGTAGAAGAAATTTAGGGAAGCAGGTGAGTCAGCGCAGGGCATGAAGACAGCAAGAAAGTAAAAGAATATGTAAGATAGGGGTCCATGATAGAGAAAAAAGGAAGGAATAACAGCAGGGAGATTAGAGAAGAAAAGGTGAGAGAAAAAGAGATAAAAATTGATAGAAAGTGATAGAAAGGTAACATAGAACATTTGAACGCAGAAAATTAAGTATCCCCTCTTGCGTTTAAATGAAGGACAAGAAGGGCAGCGAGTAAGGGCAGCGTTCGGGGTCACCACTGTTTTTAATTACCTCTTCTTATAGACCTCTTTCTGACTCCGTCACACGGGGGACTAAAGGTACTTATTTCATATATCAGGTTCTGTATAGTTTCTCTGACCTCCATTGTCACCCAATCATAAGGGGGTGGCATTAGGAGCTGTAATTGAAAACTAATTCCCATAACTACTGCTTACTGTTTTTCTGGGTCTAGGTATATTCTGGGCCATTTATGTTCCCACATAAATCTTATTAAACATCTGTCTAAGTTTCTGCAAAGACTGAGTGTCACTTGTATATGATCTACCTTGTAGGCTAAATGTAAGGTAAGAGAAGATAGAATCAATAAAAATAAAGACAGAGATAGGTTTAGATAGATAGATACATTTTATTTCTTACCCAAACACAGGTCTTCAAGTTGATACAAATACAGACATCAGATTCTGGTTTCAGCCGCACAGGGCTTCGCCGTCTGACAGAAGCTTTGGAGAAGACTCTCAAACTAAGCCAAAATCTGCCATCTTTTATACTCTATCCTCTCCATAGAAGTGAATGGTGAGAAACCTTGCTCCTAATCTTTCTCACTTTCTGAGATCATACTTTCCCACGCGATCTGCTATCTGATGTACCCAACTCCTTCCGTTCTCAGCTACTGCTAATTATCAACATGTTTTGGGAAGCGTTGAGATAACAGTTTCACATCTTCCGGCTGCAATACTTTTCATACCTTTCTCATGAACTCTGTATTACCTCTGTATCATTGTATACCAAAACTAATAAGCTCCATTTTATTCATCTGATCTTTCATTACAGGTGCTATATTTGATTTAAAAATTGTACCAATTTGTGTCAGAAGTCATTATTCAGACCTGCTTTTTGCAGATTCTCAAATATTAAATCATTTACTTGTTGTTTGGCCTAGTCAGTACTTTTTCAGTTGTTTTTAGGCTGCATAGCTTTGGCCATCACTATTCCAGTGGTAGCCTTAAAGCTAGGCCATATATTAACACTGTATAGAGAGAGGTGTGACCAGCAGAAGAAAGGAGGTGTTGATGCCCCTGTATAAGTCATTGGTGAGGCCCCACCTGGAGTATTGTGTTCAGTTTTGGAGGCTGTATCTTGCTAAGGATGTAAAAAGAATTGAAGCGGTGTAAAGAAAAGCTACGAGAATGGTAAGGGATTTGAGTTACAAGACGTATGAGGAGAGACTTCCTAACCTGAAAATATATACTCTGGAGGAAAGGAGAAACAGGGGTGATATGATACAGACTTTCAAATATTTGAAAGGTATAAATCCGCAAACAAACCTTTTCCGGAGATGGGAAGGCGGTAGAACGAGAGGACATGAAATGAGATTGAAGGGGGGCAGACTCAGGTAAGATGTCAGGAAGTATTTTTTCACAGAGAGAGTGGAATGCCCTCCCACGGGAGCTGGTGGAGATGAAAACGGTAACGGAATTCAAACGTGTGGGATAAACATAAAGGAATCCTCTTCAGAAGGAAGGGATCCTCAGAGGCTTAGCCGAGATTGGATGGCAGAGCTGGTGGGGGGAGGCGGGGCTGGTGGTTGGGAGGCGGGGCTAGTGCTGGGCAGACTTACACGGTCTGTACCCTGAAAATGGCAGATACAAATCAAGGTAAGGTATGCACAAAAAGTAGCACATATATGAGTTATCTTGTTGGGCAGACTGGATGGACCGTGCAGGTCTTTTTCTGCCGTCATCTACTATGTTACTATTCACAATGGAGAAGGGTAGTTAGTGGGGTTCCTCAGGGGTCTGTGCTAGGACCGCTGCTTTTTAATATATTTATAAATGATTTAGAGATGGGAGTAACTAGCGAGGTAATTAAATTTGCTGATGACACAAAGTTATTCAAAGTCGTTAACTCGCAACAGGATTGTGAAAAATTACATACCGGGGTACAAATTATATCGTAGTGATAGGGTGAATCGGATTGGTGGAGGGGTAGCATTGTATATTAACGAGAGCCTTGAATCAAATAGATTGAAAATTCTGCAGGAAACAAAACACTCCTTGGAATCACTGTGGATTTAAATTCCATGTGCAAAGGGGAAAAGGATAGTGATAGGAGTGTACTACCGTCCGCCTGGCCAGGACGAACAGACGGATGCGGAAATGTTAAAGGAAATCAGGGACGCAAACAAACTGGGCAACACAATAATAATGGGGGATTTCAATTACCCGCATATAGACTGGGTTAATGTAACATCTGTACACGCAAGGGACATAAGATTTCTTGATGAAATCAAGGACAGCTTCATGGAACAGCTAGTTCAGGAGCCGACAAGAGAAGGAAAAATACTAGACTTAGTCCTTAGTGGTGCTCATGATCTAGTGCAGGGGGTAACGATACGAGGGCCGCTTGATAACAGTGATCATAATATGATCGGTTTTGATATTGGCATTGAAGGAAGTGAAACTAGGAAATCAAGTACGCTAGCGTTTAACTATAGAAAAGGTGATTACGACAAAATGAGAAAAATGGTGAAAAAAAGACTGAAAGGAGCAGCTCGCAGAGTAAAAAACTTGCATCAGGCGTGGATGCTGTTTAAAAACACCATCCTGGAGGTTCAGGACAAATATATTCCACGTATTAGAAAAAAGGGAAAAAAGACTAAACGTCAGCCGGCGTGGCTAAACAGTAAGATAAAGGAAATCATTAGAGCCAAAAAACAATCCTTCAGAAAGTGGAGAAGAGAACCAACTGAAAGTAACAGGATAGATCATAAGGAATGCCAAGCCAAATGCAAAGCGGAGATAAGGAGGGCAAAAAAGGACTTTGAGAAGAAATTAGCGTTGGAAGCAAAAATACATAGTAAAAATTTTTTTAGATACATTAAAAGCAGGAAACCGGCCAAAGAGTCGGTTGGGCCGCTGGACGAAAATGGTGTTAAAGGGGCGATCAAGGAGGACAAAGCCGTAGCGGAGAAATTAAATGAATTCTTTGCTTCGGTCTTCACCGAGGAGGATTTGGGGGGGACACCGGTGCCGGAAAGAATATTTGAAGCGGGGGAGTCGGAGAAACTAACAAATTCTCTGTAACCTTGGAGGATGTAATGGGTCAGTTCAGCAAGCTGAAGAGTAGTAAATCACCGGGACCTGATGGTATTCATCCCAGAGTATTAATAGAACTAAAAAATGAACTTGCGGAGCTACTGTTAGAAATATGCAATCTGTCCCTAAAATCGAGTGTAGTACCGGAAGACTGGAGGGTAGCCAATGTTACTCCGATTTTTAAGAAGGGTTCCAGAGGAGATCCGGGAAATTATAGACCGGTGAGTCTGACGTCGGTGCCGGGCAAGATGGTGGAGGCTATTATTAAGAATAAAATTGCAGAGCATATACAAAAACATGGACTGATGAGACAAAGTCAGCACGGGTTTAGTGAAGGGAAGTCTTGCCTCACCAATCTAATGCATTTTTTTGAGGGGGTAAGCAAACATGTGGACAATGGGGAGCCGGTTGATATTGTATATCTGGATTTTCAGAAGGCGTTTGACAAAGTGCCGCACGAAAGACTCCTGAAGAAATTGCAGAGTCATGGAATCGGAGGTAGGGTATTATTATGGATTAAGAACTGGTTGAAAGATAGGAAGCAGAGAGTAGGATTGCGTGGCCAGTATTCTCAGTGGAGGAGGGTAGTTAGTGGGGTCCCGCAGGGGTCTGTGCTGGGTCCGTTGCTTTTTAATGTATTTATAAATGACCTAGAGATGGGAATAACTAGTGAGGTAATTAAATTCGCCGATGACACAAAATTATTCAGGGTCGTCAAGTCGCAGGAGGAATGTGAACGATTACAGGAGGACCTTGCGAGACTGGGAGAATGGGCGTGCAAGTGGCAGATGAAGTTCAATGTTGACAAGTGCAAAGTGATGCATGTGGGTAAGAGGAACCCGAATTATAGCTACGTCTTGCAAGGTTCCGCGTTAGGAGTTACGGATCAAGAAAGGGATCTGGGTGTCGTCGTCGATGATACGCTGAAACCTTCTGCTCAGTGTGCTGCTGCGGCTAGGAAAGCGAATAGAATGTTGGGTGTTATTAGGAAGGGTATGGAGTCCAGGTGTGCGGATGTTATAATGCCGTTGTATCGCTCCATGGTGCGACCGCACCTGGAGTATTGTGTTCAGTACTGGTCTCCATATCTCAAAAAAGATATAGTAGAATTGGAAAAGGTACAGCGAAGGGCGACGAAAATGATAGTGGGGATGGGACGACTTTCCTATGAAGAGAGGCTGAGAAGGCTAGGGCTTTTCAGCTTGGAGAAGAGACGGCTGAGGGGAGATATGATAGAAGTGTATAAAATAATGAGTGGAATGGATCAGGTGGATGTGAAGCGACTGTTCACGCTATCCAAAAATACTAGGACTAGAGGGCATGAGTTGAAGCTACAGTGTGGTAAATTTAAAACGAATCGGAGAAAATTTTTCTTCACCCAACGTGTAATTAGACTCTGGAATTCGTTGCCGGAGAACGTGGTACGGGCGGTTAGCTTGACGGAGTTTAAAAAGGGGTTAGATAGATTCCTAAAGGACAAGTCCATAGACCGCTATTAAATGGACTTGGAAAAATTCCGCATTTTTAGGTATAACTTGTCTGGAATGTTTTTACGTTTGGGGAGCGTGCCAGGTGCCCTTGACCTGGATTGGCCACTGTCGGTGACAGGATGCTGGGCTAGATGGACCTTTGGTCTTTCCCAGTATGGCACTACTTATGTACTTATGTACTTATGTACCTTACGAGACTGGGAGACTGGGCGGCTAAATGGCAGATGACGTTTAATGTGAGCAAGTGCAAGGTGATGCATGTGGGAAAAAAGAACCCGAATTATAGCTACGTCATGCAAGGTTGCACGTTAGGAGTTACTGACCAAGAAAGGGATCTGGGTGTCTTCGTCGATAACACGCTGAAACCTTCTGCTCAGTGTGCTGCTGCGGCTAGGAAAGCGAATAGAATGTTGGGTATTATTAGGAAAGGTATGGAAAACAGGTGTGAGGATGTTATAATGCTGTTGTATCGCTCCATGGTGCGACCGCACCTTGAGTATTGTGTTCAATTCTGGTCGCCGCATCTCAAGAAAGATATAGTAGAATTGGAAAAGGTGCAGCGAAGGGCGACTAAAATGATAGCGGGGATGGGACGACTTCCCTATGAAGAAAGACTAAGGAGGCTAGGGCTATTCAGCTTGGAGAAGAGACGGCTGAGGGGAGACATGATAGAGGTATATAAAATAATGAGTGGAGTGGAACAGGTGGATGTGAAGCGTCTGTTCACGCTTTCCAAAAATACTAGGACTAGGGGGCATGCGATTAAACTACAGTGTAGTAAATTTAAAACAAATCTGAGAAATTTTTTCTTCACCCAACGTGTAATTAAACTCTGGAATTCATTGCCGGAAAATGTGGTGAAGGCGGTTAGCTTAGCAGAGTTTAAAAAGGGGTTGGACGGTTTCCTAAAGGACAAGTCCATAAACCGCTACTAAACGGACTTGGAAAAATCCAAAATCCCAGGAATAACATGTATAGAATGTTTGTACGTTTGGGAAGCTTGCCAGGTGCCCTTGGCCTGGATTGGCCGCTGTCGTCGTCAAGATGCAGGGCTCGATGGACCCTTGGTCTTTTCCCAGTATGGCATTACTTATGTACTTACAGTGGGGGAAATAAGTATTTGATCCCTTGCTGATTTTGTAAGTTTGCCCACTGACAAAGACATGAGCAGCCCATAATTGAAGGGTAGGTTATTGGTAACAGTGAGAGATAGCACATCACAAATTAAATCCGGAAAATCACATTGTGGAAAGTATATGAATTTATTTGCATTCTGCAGAGGGAAATAAGTATTTGATCCCCCACCAACCAGTAAGAGATCTGGCCCCTACAGACCAGGTAGATGCTCCAAATCAACTCGTTACCTGCATGACAGACAGCTGTCGGCAATGGTCACCTGTATGAAAGACACCTGTCCACAGACTCAGTGAATCAGTCAGACTCTAACCTCTACAAAATGGCCAAGAGCAAGGAGCTGTCTAAGGATGTCAGGGACAAGATCATACACCTGCACAAGGCTGGAATGGGCTACAAAACCATCAGTAAGACGCTGGGCGAGAAGGAGACAACTGTTGGTGCCATAGTAAGAAAATGGAAGAAGTACAAAATGACTGTCAATCGACAAAGATCTGGGGCTCCACGCAAAATCTCACCTCGTGGGGTATCCTTGATCATGAGGAAGGTTAGAAATCAGCCTACAACTACAAGGGGGGAACTTGTCAATGATCTCAAGGCAGCTGGGACCACTGTCACCACGAAAACCATTGGTAACACATTACGACATAACGGATTGCAATCCTGCAGTGCCCGCAAGGTCCCCCTGCTCCGGAAGGCACATGTGACGGCCCGTCTGAAGTTTGCCAGTGAACACCTGGATGATGCCGAGAGTGATTGGGAGAAGGTGCTGTGGTCAGATGAGACAAAAATTGAGCTCTTTGGCATGAACTCAACTCGCCGTGTTTGGAGGAAGAGAAATGCTGCCTATGACCCAAAGAACACCGTCCCCACTGTCAAGCATGGAGGTGGAAATGTTATGTTTTGGGGGTGTTTCTCTGCTAAGGGCACAGGACTACTTCACCGCATCAATGGGAGAATGGATGGGGCCATGTACCGTACAATTCTGAGTGACAACCTCCTTCCCTCCGCCAGGGCCTTAAAAATGGGTCGTGGCTGGGTCTTCCAGCACGACAATGACCCAAAACATACAGCCAAGGCAACAAAGGAGTGGCTCAGGAAGAAGCACTTTAGGGTCATGGAGTGGCCTAGCCAGTCACCAGACCTTAATCCCATTGAAAACTTATGGAGGGAGCTGAAGCTGCGAGTTGCCAAGCGACAGCCCAGAACTCTTAATGATTTAGAGATGATCTGCAAAGAGGAGTGGACCAAAATTCCTCCTGACATGTGTGCAAACCTCATCATCAACTACAGAAGACGTCTGACCGCTGTGCTTGCCAACAAGGGTTTTGCCACCAAGTATTAGGTCTTGTTTGCCAGAGGGATTAAATACTTATTTCCCTCTGCAGAATGCAAATAAATTCATATACTTTCCACAATGTGATTTTCCGGATTTAATTTGTGATGTGCTATCTCTCACTGTTACCAATAACCTACCCTTCAATTATGGGCTGCTCATGTCTTTGTCAGTGGGCAAACTTACAAAATCAGCAAGGGATCAAATACTTATTTCCCCCACTGTATGTAAATCAGCAGCGGGGCTCTGTAAATCATGCTGTACAGGTGTAAGAGCCGGCCCGAGCATGGCGAGCGATTTTTCTTTCCGCTCAGAGCTGGCAGCGGACGCCATTTTGAATTCTCCGCATGGCACGGCCTCAGTAGAGACGGAGAGCCCTGAGCCCGGGGGCAGGGGGGGGGACCTCGAATTGAGGCTATTCAGGGAGCGGCTAGCCCCGGACGGGATCTGGGTGCCCAGGGCGAGTTTTTCTCCCCTGATTTTGTGTTGTTATTGCATAAAGCATACATGCTGAAAAGAGCTCTCCCTCAAGGGTCATCTGAGGCCCCTTCCATTGTCCGTCCCCTCCCCCCCCCCCCCCCCCCCAGTGGATTCTGGCCTGGGACTGCCCGCTGAGGCTATTTTCCTTGATAATTGGCATAAAGAAAAGTGTAGAAGGGCTAATTCCCCTTCAGATTGTGGTGCACCTCTCTGCCCCCCCCCCCCCCCCCCCCCCCCCCCCCCCCCCCCCCCCGTGGTCGGGCTGTGAGGATTCGGAGAGTTCTGGCAGGCCTTCGTGGTCTGAGGAGCCAGAGTCAGGTGCAGAATTACCACAGGATCTGGGTGATCCCTCCGCGGTGAGGATTTTCCACCGTGATGAGCTGCCAGCGCTTATTTCAGATGCCCTACAGGTCTTTTCTATTGAAGAGCCTGACAGTGGCACGGCCTCCTCTGTGAATCCTAGGATGGCTAGTACCAAAAAGCCTGCTCGAGCCTTTCCTTTGCATGACTCCATCCAATAGCTTATTTCCACTCAGTGGGCTGACCCCGAGGGACCTTTGAAAGTTTCCAGGGCTATGGGGCAATTATACCCTCTGCGTGAGGAGCATTTGGCTCGCTTTGCAATGCCTAAAGTAGATGCCCCAGTCACTGCAGTGACAAAGAGAACTACCCTCCCTGTGGAAGGAGGAGTTGCCCTGAAGGATATACAAGACCGTAGGCTGGAAGCAGCACTTAAACGGTCCTTTGAAATTGCAGGTCTTACTGTTCGGGCGTCTGCATGCAGTTGTTATGCTGCTAGAGCCTGCCTGGTGTGGTTGCAACAGGCAGTGGAACAGCCCGAGATGGAGCAGAGCCCTTCTCGGATGTGGCTCCGCGGCTGGAGTCGGCCTTGTCCTTTTTGGCTGATGCCCTTTATGATATTGTCAGAGCTTCGGCTAAACAAATGGCAGTAGCAGTGGCGGCTCGCCGTCTTATTTGGCTATGACATTGGGCAGTGGACATGGCCTCTAAGCAAAGGTTGGTGAAGTTGCCCTTTCAAGGCCTTCTCCTATTTGGTGAGGAGTTGGAAAAAAAAATTGTTAAAGGCCTGGGAGATCCTAAACCCCAGCGCTTGCCCGAAGATAGGCCGAGGCCTTCCTCCAAGGGCTAGGCGGTCCACTCCTCTTATAGACCTCTCTTCCGTGAAGCTAGAAGGTACCGCCCGGGGCGTTCTGCTGGGTTTACTTCTCGTGCCCGTTTTTCAGCAGAGGAACTCCTTTCGCTCGGACAAGCGTTCCGCAGCCACCGGCTCTAGGCCTGGAGTTCAGGGGCGACCCTCTCAATGATGGTGCGCCGGCCCCTCCTCGATTCCTGTCATCGGAGGACGTCTTTCCCTCTTTGTCGAGGAGTGGGCCAATATTTCCTCAGATCAGTGGGTTCTGGACCTGATCAGAGATGGCTACAGAATAGAATTCAAATCCCCAGTAAGAAACGTGTTTGTGGAGTCCCGATGCGGTTCTGCCGCCAAACGGGCGGCGGTAGAGGAGACTTTGCAAGGTCTGATTCAGTTAGGGGCCGTGTCCCTGGTACCTCCCGCCGAACACGGCTATGGCCGATACTCCATCTACTTTGTGGTTCCGCGAAAAGGTGGGTCTTTTCGCCCTATTCTGGACTTAAAAGAATTAAACAAGTCCCTGAGAGTGCAGCATTTCCACATGGAAACCCTGCGCTCCGTCATTGCTGCGGTACAGCCAGGAGAGTTTCTCACGTCTCTAGACCTGAAAGAAACTTACTTGCACATACCAATTTGGCCCCCGCACCAGAAGTTTCTGAGGTTTGCGGTGTTGGGAAAACATTTCCAGTTCCGGGCCTTGCCTTTTCGCCTCGCCACAGCTCCCCGAACCTTTTCGAAGGTAATGGTGGTAGTAGCTGCTTTGCTCAGGCGAGAAGGTATCAGGGTTCACCCGTACCTAGACGACTGGCTCATCATAGCAGACTCTGTAACAGAGAGCTATCAAGCTACAGCCAGAGTGGTCTCAGTACTTCAGTCTCTAGGCTGGGTCGTCAATATGGCCAAAAGTCACCTGACCCCCTCGCAATCTGTAGAATATTTGGGGGCCAAGTTCGACACAGACTCGGGCTATGTATACCAACCAGAGATAAGGCGGTACAAGCTTCAGAATCAGGTCCGTCTGCTCCTGAGGATGCCCCGCCCGTGAGCTTGGGACATTGTCCAGCTGCTGGGATCAATGACAGCCACATTGGAAGTGATGCCCTGGGCGAGAGCGCACCTGAGACCTCTACAGTATTCCCTACTTCAAAGATGGTCTCCAGTTTCTCAGGATTATCAATGCAGACTTTCTTGGCTCCCTGTGGCCCGACTCAGCATGGAGTGGGTCTCTCAGACAGCATGCTGCAGTGAGGAATGCCGCTGGCGCTCCCCGATTGGTGTCTAGTAGTGACAGATGCCAGCCTGAAGGGCTGGGGCTCACATTGCAAGGGGAAGTATGCCCAGGGTCTATGGACACCCGAGGAGTCGGAGTGGTCCATCAACCGCCTGGAGTTGAAAGCGGTGTTTCAGGCACTTCTGGCCTTTCAAGTGACCCTGGAAGGATTGGCTGTCAGAGTGATGTTGGACAACACGACAGCAGTGGCCTACATAAATCGACAAGGCGGCACTCAGTGCAGAGCACTGGCCGCGCAGGCCGAACAGATTTGCCACTGGGCCGAGCTGCATCTTCAGTTTCTGTTGGCTGCTCACATTGCAGATCAGAGCAACGTGCAAGCCGATTATCTAAGCAGGCATCAGATTGATCCAGCAGAATGGGAACTAGCAGATGAAGCATTCCTGCAGATATGTGCCAAATGGGGCAAGCCCGTGATGGATCTTATGGCGACAAGTTCAAATGCCAAAGTCCCGTGCTTCTTCAGCAGACAGATCCTCGCTCGGCAGGGTTGGATGCCTTGACTCAGCCCTGGCCTCCGGGCCTACTATATGTGTTCCCTTCGTGGCCCTTGATAGGGCGCGTGCTCCTGCGGATTCTGCTGCACCCAGAAGAAGTGGTCCTCATCGCCCCGGATTGGCTCAGGAGGCCTTGGTATGCGGACCTCCGACAGATGCTAGTGGAGGCTCCCCTTCCTTTACCTCTGGTACCGAACCTGTTGTCACAGGGCCCGGTAGCCATGGAGGACGCCTGCCGCTTTGGTTTTATGGCATGGCGATTGAGAGGGCACAATTGAGGGACAAAGGCTATTCAAACACAGTCATTTCCACTCTCCTGCAGGCCCGCAAGCGTTCCACTTCTGTGGCTTATGCCAGGATTTGGCACCAGTTTGAGTCTTGGTGTGCTTCAAAAGCGATCACACCCATGCGGGCTCCTGTTTCGCCGATTCTGGACTTTTTGCAGGATGGTGTACAAATAGGCTTGGCCTATAATTCCCTGCGGGTGCAAGTGGCAGCGTTGGCCTCCCTTCGTGGTAAGGTTGAAGGCGTGTCTTTAGCTGCTCATCCAGATGTGGCACGGTTTGTTAGTGGGGTGCTTCGGCTCCGGCCTTCCGTGCGAGCACCCTGTCCAGCTTGGAACCTGGGGCTAGTTTTGAAGGCCCTGCAGGCTTCTCCTTTTGAGCCGTTTCGGCGAGCATCGGAGAAAGGTTTGACACTAAAGGCCGTTTTTCTTGTGGCCATTACTTCGGCGAGACGGGTGTCAGAGCTCCAGGCACTGTCCTGTAGAGACCCATTTCTGCAATTCTCAGAGTTGGGGTCACGGTTCGGACCGTGCCTTGCTTCATGCCTAAGGTGGTTTCAGCGTTTCACCTAAACCAGCCTATTTTCTTGCCCTCCTTTGATAAGGAGGAGTTTCCAGAATCTTTTGGGCAGTTGCACCTGTTGGATGTGCGCAGGACTCTGCTGCAGTATCTGCGAGTTACTATCTCTTTCAGGATCTATGATTATCTGTTTGTTTTGCTATCAGGTCCTCGCAGAGGGTCTCCAGCATCTAAAGCCACTATTGCCTGCTGGCGCAAAGAAACTATCTTTTCAGCTTATCTGCTTGCCAGCCGGTCTCCGCCTGTAGCCTTTAATGCGCATTCTACCAGAGCGATTTCTTCCTCTTGGGCTGAAACTGGAGCACTCTCTCGTCAAGAGATATGCAGTGCAGCATCATGGGCTTCTAAGCTCTCTTTTGCCCGACATTACAGGCTGGATGTGGCTGCTAGGAGGGATGCGCGTTTTGGAGCACAAGTGATAGCGTGTGGTGTGACCTGTTCCCACCCTATATAGGGATTGCTTTGTTACATCCCATACGTAATGGCTTCATCTGCTTGATGACAAGGAAGGGAAAATTAGGTTCTTACCTTGGTAATTTTCTTTCCTTTAGTCATAATAGATGAAGCCATGAGCCCTCCCTGTATGATTGTCTGTATGCTGTGAATCTGTTTCAGGTTCTGTTCTTGTTTCATGAAGTTCCTTCCTTGGGAGAAAGTTGGAAAACAGTCTTCAGGATTCATGTTCACTTATAGGAGCATGAGTCCATTCCCTCCAGGTTATGTTTTGGGAGGATGAGTTTATTCCCTCCAGGAGGTTGCGTGTATCCCCTCCAGTTATACAATAAGGAGGACAAGTTTATTCCCTCCAGGAGGATGTGTTCATTCCCTCCTTTTGAGTTCATGCCCTTGTTAAGGGGCCATCGTTCGCTGTGAGGAAAGTTCATGTTATTCCCATTGCGGTTTGCCATACTGCTTTGGAAGCTTCAAATACCGAAGAGGCAGTGGAGCTGGCTGGCCATGAGGCACTGTGAAAAGTTGAGTGCTCTCTATCTCTCCCTGCTGGTTGATGGACACAACCCATACGTAATGGCTTCATCTGCTATGACTAAAGGAAAGAAAATTACCAAGGTAAGAACCTAATTTTCCCATTTGTGCAGTATACGGATGTACACAGAAAAAGTATAATAACGGAAAGGAATATAGGTAGAGTAGTAATTTGTTGTAAATTGTAATCAGTGTGTCATTTGGAGGGGCTAGTTATAGAGGCACTCTAGCACATGTTATATTCGTGCAGAGATTTTTTTTTTCTCCTGGTAAAGGCCACTAAAACAGAATATAAGAGAGACAATGAACTGCATTAGGGGCCTCACTAAGAAGAAATTGGCACAGCATTGAGAAAAAACATTTGGCAATATTGGGCAAGATAAGTGAATTAGTTTTATGCTTTTTTGATATGTTTAACAGTTTGTCAAGTCTTAAAAAGACACTTATATGATTTAATATTAAGGACATTGTAATTAAAATTGAAACAAAAAAAGAAAATACAAACAATTGAGGGTTTTTGAGTCAGTGATGACTTTTTCTACGAGCTATACAATGAACACTAATGTGTAAAAATAGCCGTATCAGTTGAGACTTTTTTCCCTCATTTGCAATAAAATCTCTGCTATAGGTGTAATTAGATTATCTAGCATATTAGCAGTGTATCTGGTGTTGGAATTCTCTACATACAACAACATGAAAAGAAATTAAAATGCCATCTTCATGCACAAAGCTATTCAATATGCAATGATCTCTTGGTTTAAGATGGAGGAAGAGGTGGGGGAGGGGGGGCGGGGGTGTGATTGTAACAGGAGACAAGAGGCAAATGGTTCCAGAGGCATGACAGCTTTTATTAGCTAGCTGACACAGTACTAAGTTCAGACTCAGGATACTGTGCCCCGAGCGTCACCTGACACTCGTTCTTATACACTCTTATCAGTAGTCATGCGCAGTTACAGACAGAGGATCTTACACAAAACCCAGGAAACGAAACTTATCTTTGGCTTTGCACACAACCCTCTATTTCCAACACTGGTCTCTAGTCTATTCACAGTTATTTGGCATTGCATATACCATATAAGGCAATATACTGATAAGCAGCACAAGTTCCAACTGGTTTCTGCTATCTGGTTACAGCTGTTTCCTCTGAGCTAACTGTCAGCTTGCAAGCCTTACATTTCAGAAAAGGCACAAAAGGAGAGAAAATGTATTTCACAGAAAAAGTTAATGGCTGCCATGTTACAAGTTACAGCTTCTTTTAGCTAAGCACAATAGATTGTCCTTTACAGCAAAATCTAACTCTAGTATAAACTGACTCCAGTTTCAGCAAAACAGTCAAGCTGCCCCCCCCCCCCCCCCCCCCCCCCCACATGATGAGGTTATATTGTTTACTTTGCATTGCGGTTTCAGGCCTGCTCGGGCCTAATGCACATTTGAGGAGACAGACAGGAAGCCCTTTATTTGTGCCACACTAGAGACCTAAAAGTGCCCTTTCGTAGGAATTTGCTTGCTAGGGCTGAACACAGGGATGCAGAGCCTGGAATCTGTAGGACAGAAAATTCCTTTGGAGTAGGGGAGAGGAAGCTTGCACTGCTGCATTCTAAGCTGTAACTGTTCTAAGGCAGAGGGTATCTGTAATTTGCATGTTAGGATCTGGCAGTTTTCAACAGCATTTTGCTGAGGAAAATTTGCAGAGAGAATTGGTTAAAACCTGAACCTTAAGCTAAGGGTAAAAGCTTTTTTTCTTTCTTTTACATTTTTAAGTGTGCTTTGGAATTTAATCTGACAACGGCAGTGAAAGAAGGACAGCCGGCTCGTCTTCAGCTTCTTTCTCCTTCCCTCTCAGCGTCCCACCCTTGCCTAAATAGGAAATGAGGGTGGGACCACAGCTCAGCTGAGAGGGAAGGAGAAATAAGCTGAAGATGAGCCGGCTGACCTTTGCTTCTTTCACTGCCGTTCGCTCCCTGCATAGGCGCCGGTTTTTCTAAAAATCGATTTAGGGGAGCGACCGCTCCCCCTGCGCCCCACCTAGCTACGTTTCTGATGCTACCATAGTAGTGCTGCCAAACCCTTGCAGAAATGAAGAGCAAATGGGATCGTATAGACTCATATTGTTACTTAATCAGGATGTGAAAATTTTCGCAAGCATTATGGCGGCCAGGTTAGGCAACATACTGCCAGTGCTGGTGCAGGGAGATCAAACAAGTTTCGTACCAGGGAGATAGGCCTCCACCAACATCCTGCGGGTACTCAGGGTGATGCAGGAGACACGTGGAAAAGACGGAGATGCTATAATTACTAGCCTAGACGCTGAAAATGCTTTCGACAATGTGCTATGGGACTATTTGTTTTGGGTATTGCCTCAATTTGGCATATTTGGGGAGTTCTTGACGGGGATAAGGGCTTTGTATAAGGCTCCAATAGCACAAATGTTAATTAATGGAAGCCTTACAGATCCATTCCGACTGGAGAGGGGAACAAGACAGGGCTGCCCGTTATCCCCTATGTTATTCGTTTTAGCATTAGAGCCGTTAGCGTGTAAAATAAGGCAGTCCAAGGAGCTCAGGGGTATTCAGGTAGGGAAACAGGAGTATAAAATCAACTTATTTGCTGATGATAGGTTGATATTTTTGGAACAGGCGTCTGAGGGGATTCCAATATTGGTGCAATTGATACAAAAATTTGGCAGCTTTTCAGGACTTCGAATTAATTTTGATAAATCCGAGGCTATGGTGTTATCGAATAACAGTAGATGTCAGCAACAGAATGAGTTCCCTTTTACATGGGCAAAAGGGCCATTAAAGTATTTGGGGATACACCTGCATATGGATGTTAATATAATGTATACAAAAAATGTTCTGGAAAAACTGGATAATATTAAGGCTTTGTGTAGTAGATGGAGAGATTTACCTATATCATTTCTGGGGCGGGTGGCATTAACAAAGATGGTGTTACTCCCGAAAATTTTATACTCATTACAAATGATGCCACTGTGGGTTTTGGAGAAAGATGAATCATTCTATAAGAGTATTATTACCTCTTTTATATGGGGGGCCAAGAGGGCGCGAATAGGTTACAATAAGTTGGTTCGGGATTGCGCCAAGGGGGGTGTAGGTTTGCCAGATTTACGCCTGTACAATGTAGCTGCTCTTATGAGATGGAGCCATGAAATTCATATAGGACATTTTAAATTTGCACCTGAGGGGACTTGGGAGGATAGAGGGGCAGACATCTCAGTATTCAATGGGTTTCACTGTAGGGGTAAGCACAAGATATCAGCCCTGGCGCAGCCGCTGAAAAAGGCCTGGGACTGGTGGCGCACTAGACTAGGAGGGGCAAGGGGTACATCACCGTTTGTGGAAGTTTTACGCAACCCAGAGTTCAAAGCGAGCCAATCAGGGTTCCTATTCACGCTTTGGTCAAAGGGGGGCTGCAGATACATTGGACAAGTAATCGAAGCTGGAAAGGGCAAATGTCCAACTTTTTATGAATGTCAGCAGGCTTGGAAACTTCCTCAAAAATGTTTTTACTCATTTTTACAGTTGAGACATTATTTGGAGGCCCTGAGAGGCCGGAGTGGGAGTTGCGCTTTTTTACGGCTTTGAACCATTGGTTTATGGCTGTACCGGGGGCGCAAAACTCGCTGTCCCTGTGGTATAGGGAGGGTAGGGAACGTAAACCCTTAGGGTTTTTCAGAACGCAGCAGGAGGAATGGAGTACACGTTTGGGGAGAGAGGTTTTGGAATGCGAACTTTCTAGATGCTATGAGTTGGCCTTTAGGGTTACGCCAAATGTGGGGTTACACGAGATTCAATATAAAGTGCTGCACAATGCATACTTTACTTAGAAGTAAGGGGAAGGCAATGGGTCTGTGGGACACGGACACGTGTAATAAGTGTAACATCCTTAAGGGATCCCTGGTGCATCAGTTCTTGGAGTGTAGCACTCTCCAAGAATATTGGCCCAGGGTGGTGGAAATGTTAGAAAAGGCGGTCCAGGGATCATATGAGTGGACATATGGTATTCTGTTAATGGGTTCAGATAAAGAATTGCGAGAACAGGGGCTAGCCGATAGTGGCTGTCAATATATTCTGCTGGCCTTGTTGTTAGCCAGAAAGGTGATACTACAACACTGGACAAGCCAAAACCCACCGCCAATCGATCAGTGGTATGGACACATGCGTCAGATAGCTGAGTGGGAGATTCAAAGAACAGAAAACCTGGCGAGTACGACATCTAAGGAATATACCAACACTTGGAGGAGATGCTTGGAGTGCATTCCAAGTCGCCCTATCCACAGTACTTTTAGTGCTGGGTCTGTGTCGGGGCCAAGTAATTCTGTTATGTAAAACAAGTCCTGTGGGGGGAGGGAGGGTACCTTAGAAAATTAATGAGCAAGAGCAAAAAGAGCATTAAGAATGTTTAGATCGGTTTAATGAGACCGCAAGGAGCATATATCTTGTATAAATGAATAATCTGTAATGTAACTAGATGTAGATAATAAGCTAATACTATAGCTGCGTTCGGCACCTAACTCCTACCGTTCAGCAAATCCAGACGGCCCCATTTTGACTGCCCCTATCGGACTGATCGTTCACTTGTCTTTTAGATTGTAAGCTCTTTGAGCAGGGACTGTCCCTCTATGTTAAATTGTACAGTGCTGCGTAACCCTAGTAGCGCTTTAGAAATGTTAAGTAGTAGTAGTAGTTTGAATTTTACGTATATTGGTTAAGTGTTTGTATTAATATGCTCTGCTTGTTATTAATAAAAAGATTACTCAAAAAAAAGAATCAGAAAAGGTGCAGAGAAGGGCGACGAAAATGATAAAGGGTATGGGACGATTTGCCTATGAGGAAAGGCTAAAGCGGCTAGGGCTCTTCAGCTTGGAGAAAAGGCGGCTGAGGGGAGATATGATAGAGGTCTATAAATAATGAGTGGAGTGGAACGGGTAGATGTGAAGCGTCTGTTTACGCTTTCCAAAAATACTAGGACTAGGGGGCACGCGATGAAGCTACAATGTAGTAAATTTAAAACGAATCAGAGAAAATCTTTCTTCACTCAACGTGTAATTAAACTCTGGAATTGTTGCCAGAGAATGTGGTAAAGGCGGTTAGCTTAGCGGAGTTCAAAAAATGTTTGGACGGCTTCCTAAAGGAAAAGTCCATAGCCCATTATTAAATGGACTTGGGGAAAATCCACTTTTTCTGGGATAAGCAGTATAAAATGTTTTGTACTTTTTTGGGATCTTGCCAGGTATTTGTGGCCTGGATTGGCCACTGTTGGAAACAAGGATGCTGGGCTTGATGGACCTTTGGGCTTTCCCAGTATGGCAATACTTATGTACTTAGGTACCTATTCCACTCCACTCATTATTTTATAAATCTCTATCATATCTCCCCCTCAGCCATCTTTTTCTCCAAGCTGAAGAGCCCTAGTAGCTTTAGCTTTTCCTCATAGGGA
This sequence comes from Microcaecilia unicolor, assembly GCF_901765095.1. Lineage (NCBI taxonomy): Eukaryota > Metazoa > Chordata > Amphibia > Gymnophiona > Siphonopidae > Microcaecilia > Microcaecilia unicolor. The sequence goes on along the minus strand of NC_044035.1, from coordinate 208,881,576 downwards.
AGTCATTCCATCCCCATTATCATTTTTGTCACCCTTTTCTGTACCTTTTCTAAATCCACTGTATCTTTTATATTTTTTGAGGTCCGGCAACCAGAATTGCACACCATATTCGAGGTGTGGTTACACCATGGAACCATACAAAGGCATAATAAAATCCTTATTTTTGTTTTTTTGTTACATTTGTATTCCGCGCTTTCCCACTCATGGCAGGCTCAATGCGGCTTACATAGGACAATGGTGGGTTAAGTGACTTGCCCAGAGTCACAAGGAGCTGCCTGTGCCTGAAGTGGGAATTGAACTCAGTTCCCCAGGACCAAAGTCCACCACCCTAACCACTAGGCCACTCCTCCCTTATCACCTCTTGCTCATTTTCAAAGCACTTAGCCTTACAAAGTTCCTATAGTAACCTATGGAACTTGCCTTACAAAGTTCCATAGTAACCTATGGAACTTTGTAAGGCTAAGTACTTTGAAAATACGCCTCCCTATCTTCCCTTTTTTGGTGATATCTTTGAAAGATACTTTGTTCCAAACCATGCATTTTTGAACAGCTGTTGGCCTTCCCCCAGGTTCTAGTTTGAAAGCTGCTTTATCTTCTTTAAAAATGCTAATGCCAGCAGCCTGGTCCCACCATTGTTAAGGTGGATCCCATCATTCCGCAATAGACTCTCCCTTCCTCTGAATGTTTCCCAGTTCCTTACAAATCTAAAACCCTCTTCCCTGCGCCATCGCTTCATCCATGCATTGAGACTCCGGAGCTCTACCTGTCTCTTGGGCCCTGCTAGTGGAACGGGGAGCACTTCAGAAAATGCTACCCTTGAGGTTCTGGATTTGAGCTTTCTGCTTAAGAGTCTAAATTTGGCTTCCAGAACCTCTCTCCCACATTTTCCTGTGTCATTGGTACCCACATGTACCTAGGCAGCTGGCTCCTCCCCTGCCAGCACAATCTAAAGTTTTATCTAGGTGACGTGTGAGGTCTGCCACCTTCGCATGAGGCAGGCAATTGACCATGCGATGCTCACGTCCACCAGCCACCCAGCTATCTACATGCCTAATAATCGAATCACCAACTACAACAGCTGTCTAACCCTTCCTTCCTTGGCAGTAGCTTCTGGAGACACACATCCTCCTTGCAAGAGGCTATTGCATCCCCACGATTACCTCCAACTGCACCAGGCTGATGGTCTCCTTTTAGAAAACCTCCCTCCCAAGGCAGCACAGGGCTGCCAGATTAGAGTTGGGACTTCTCTACAACGTCCCTGTAGGCCTCTTCTGTGTACATCTGTCTCTCTCAGCTCCTCCAAATCTGCTACTCTCGCTTCAAGAGAATGAACTAGTTCTCAGAGCTAGGAGCTCTTTGCATCAAGCACACATATCTGAGGATCTGAAGGTGAAGAAACAATGCAAAAAGGTGACGGCCGTGGCCAGAAGGATGCTAGGCTGCATAGTGAGGGGCATAACCAGCAGAAGAAAAGAGGTGGTGATTCCCTTGTACAAGTCATTGGTGAGGCCCAACTTGGAGTATTGTGTTCAGTTTTGGAGGCCATATCTTGCTAAAGATGTAAAAAGACTGGAAGCGGTGCAAAGAAAAGCTACAAAAATGGTATGGGATTTGCGCTGCAACCCATACGAGAAGAGTCTTGCTTACCTGAACATGTATACCTTGGAAGAAAGGAGAAAAAGGGGTGATATGATACAGATGTTCAAATATTTGAAAGGTATTAATCCTCAAATGAACCTTTTCTGAAGTTGGGAAGGCGGTAGGACTAGAGGGCATGAATTGAGGTTGAAGGGGGGCAGACTCAGGAGTAATGTCAGGACGTATTTTTTCACGGAGAAGGTGGTGGGTGTGTGGAATGCCTTTCCGCGGGAGGTGGTGGAGATGAAAACGGTAATGGAATTCAAACATCCGTGGGATAAACACAAAGGAATCCTTTTTGAAGTAATTAAACTGCGGAATCTTAGCAGAGATTAGGTGGCGACACCTGTAATTTCGAAACAAATTCTGTGCTGGGTAGACTTCTATGGTCTACGCCCTGATCGTTACTGACTAGATAGGGATGGGCTGGAGTGTAAATTTTAAGGGGCTTCGACATTAGCTTCAGAACTTTTAGTACAAGAACAGTGCTGTTCAGACTTCTACGGTCTGTGCCCTGAGAATGGCAAGGACAAATCAAACTTGGGTATACATATAAAGTATCACATACCATGTAAAATGAGTTTATCTTGTTGGGCAAACTGGATGGACCGTACAGGTCTTTATCTGCTGTCATTTACTATGTTACTTTGTTACTAACTGGGAGATAATCATACATGTGTAACTCGATACAAAATACTGGATTGCACCCCTCTCGCTGCTGGACTGCTATCTGCATCTTAGCATTATAGAGTTGTTCAATTAAAAGTTGTTAAGTTACTATGTATGTCTGATGAATATAAAGAGCCTTAAGATTATATGGTGTAATTTGTAATTTATTTAGTGTTTGCTTCTCAAACTAATTAAGTGTAATTAAAACTCTAATGAAAACTCCCCTCTTGTTTTCCTAATTAGAATAATTGATTTTAAATGAATAGTTCAGCAAGGGTTGGGTGGAAATGAGGACCGAACTAGGCCCTACTGTGCTTTCTAGAGACTGTTAATGCTGTGACAGAAAATTCAAGTTTTAAAACCATGGGGAAAAGGGTATGGAGACTAGCAAAAAGTTTGCTTTTTTTTTTTTTTTTTAGTCTGTGTTAATCAATATCCTACAATTTCTCTTTTAAACCCAATCTTTAAGTCACCAAGCACAGAGTAAAATAATGTCACTTCCACAGAAATGTCCTCTTCACTCGGAACTTCTCAGAATTAAAATTAAGTGGGGCTTTTCTTCTCTATATAGTTTGGATTCTAAGAAGACTGTTTCAAACAAAGCATTTGAAGCTAGCCCAGTAGTCCGATTGCCCTTAGTAACCTTTGCAAATATTCTACTTCCTCACACCTTAATTAACACCTAATTCAGGTCTGTAGCAGTGCTATCTCTGCAGCAGGCAAGAACAGAAAATAACTTTCTTTTAGGACAGTTTAAACCTTGCGGCTATCCTTTTTATTCTCTTGGCTGTTATGTTTCTACCTGTAGAGAAAGTTTCAGTTTAAAACTATGGGGGAAAGGGTTATACATTATAGAAACTAGTTAATAATGCTTGCTTCTCGCTTATTTATTTTTTCTAAAACTGTACTGGACCCTACTGTGCCTTGTACCTTGGGGTCATCTTCGACTCCTCCCTCTCCTTCTCTGCACATATTCAGCAGACTGCTAAAACCTGTCATTTCTTTCTCTATAATATCACCAAAATTCGCCTTTTCCTTTCTGAGCACACTACCAGAAACCTCATCCACATTCTCATTTTTTTTTTGTTACATTTGTACCCCGCGCTTTACCACTCATGGCAGGCTCAATGCGCCTTATATGGGGCAATGGAGGGTTAAGTGACTTGCCCAGAGTCACAAGGAGCTGCCTGTGCCTGAAGTGGGAATTGAACTCAGTTCCCCAGGACCAAAGTCCACCACCCTAACCACTAGGCCACTCCTCCCTTATCACCTCTTGCTTAGACTGTTGCAGCTTGCTTCTCACAGGTCTTCCATTTAGCCATCTCTCTCCTCTTCAATCTGTTCAAAATTCTGCTGCACGACTAATATTCCGCCAGTGTTGTTCTGCTCATATTAGCCCTCTCCTCAAGTCACTTCACTGGCTTGCTATCCGTTTCCGCATACAGTTCAAACTCCTCTTATTGACCTATAAGTGCATTCACTCTGCAGCTCCTCAGTACCTCTCTACTCTCATCTCTCCCTACATTCTAACTCCAGACTCTGTTCCTTTTATCTTGCTGCACCATATGTACTTGTACTTGTTATACTTGTATCCCACATTTCCCCACCTATTTGCAGGCTCAATGTGGTTTACAATGTTCTGTTATGGCGTTCGCCATACCAGAGTGAAAGATAACAATAGGAGTTACCTAGATAACATGGATGACATAATAGAATTAAGCAAACAAATATAGGAAAAAAACAATTCAGAATATAAGGTAAAGTGGTGATGTGTTACATTTACAGTTATTGATCGTTGTGGTATGCCTTGTTGAAGAGAGAGGTCTTCAGAGATTTACGAAAGTTAATTAGTAAATTATTTTTAGGTTGAGTGGCAATGCATTCCACAACTGCATACTCATGTAGGAAAAGCTAGACGCATGTGTTAATCTGTATTTTAGACCTTTACAGCTGGGGAAGTGAAGATTAAGGAATGTGCGGGATGATTGGTTAGTGTTCCTGGGTGGTAAGTCGACCAGGTCTGACATGTAGGTCGGGTCCTCTCCATGAATGATTTTATGAACTAAAGTGCAGACCTTAAACGCGATACGTTCTTTAAGTGGAAGCCAATGTAGCTTTTCTCTTAGGGGTTTTGCACTTTCAGATTTTGTTTTTCCAAATATGAGTCTGGCTGCAGTGTTCTGGGCTGTTTGAAGTTTCTTGATGAGTTGCTCTTTTCAACCAGCGTAGAGTACATTGCAGTAATCTAGGTGACTTAGCACCATTGATTGTACCAGGTTGCGAAAGATGATCCTTGGGAAGAAAAGTCTTACTCTTTTCAGTTTCCACATTGAATGGAACATCTTCTTGGTTGTATTCTTCACATGACTTTCGAGTGTAAGATTTCAATTGGTGGTAACTCCAAGAATTTTCAAAGTGTGTGAAACTGGAAGAGATAAGGTTGGTGTGGTTATGGTGGTGAATTTGCTTGTGTTATGTTGTGAAGTGAGTATAAGACATTGTGTTTTCTCAGCATTAAGTTTCAGCTGAAACGCATCCGCCCATGAATGCATGATTTGGAAGCTTTGGTTGATGTCCTTAGTGATTTCCTTTAAATCGTGTTTGAATGGGATGTAGATCGTGATGTCGTCTGCGTATATATGTGGGTTAAGATTTTGATTGGATAGTAACCTGGCCAAGGGTGTCAGCATTAGGTTGAAGAGGGTCGGCGAGAGGGGAGATCCCTGAAGGACTCCACATTGGGGTAGCCATGGGGCTGATGTAGTCAAGTTAGATGTCACTTGGTATGACCTTGTGGTCAGGAAGACTCTAAACCAATAAAGAACGTTACCTCCAACTCCAAAGTATTGTAGGATGTGTAGTAATATTCCATGGTCAACCATGTCGAAGGCGCTGGAAATGTCAAATTGTAGGAGAAGTATGTTGTTACCGGTTGCAATAGCTTGTTTACATTTAGTCAGGAGAGTAACTAGTTACTCCGATTTTTAAGAAAGGTTCCAGAGGAGATCCGGGAAATTATAGACCGGTGAGTCTGACGTCGGTGCCGGGCAAGATGGTGGAGGCTATTATTAAGAATAAAATTGCAGAGCATATACAAAAACATGGACTGATGAGACAAAGTCAGCACGGATTTAGTGAAGGGAAGTCTTGCCTCACCAATCTAATGCATTTTTTTGAGGGGGTAAGCAAACATGTGGACAATGGGGAGCCGGTTGATATTGTATATCTGGATTTTCAGAAGGCGTTTGACAAAGTGCCGCACGAAAGACTCCTGAAGAAATTGCAGAGTCATGGAATCGGAGGTAGGGTATTATTATGGATTAAGAACTGGTTGAAAGATAGGAAGCAGAGAGTAGGATTGCGTGGCCAGTATTCTCAGTGGAGGAGGGTAGTTAGTGGGGTCCCGCAGGGGTCTGTGCTGGGTCCGTTGCTTTTTAATGTATTTATAAATGACCTAGAGATGGGAATAACTAGTGAGGTAATTAAATTCGCCGATGACACAAAATTATTCAGGGTCGTCAAGTCGCAGGAGGAATGTGAACGATTACAGGAGGACCTTGCGAGACTGGGAGAATGGGCGTGCAAGTGGCAGATGAAGTTCAATGTTGACAAGTGCAAAGTGATGCATGTGGGTAAGAGGAACCCGAATTATAGCTACGTCTTGCAAGGTTCCGCGTTAGGAGTTACGGATCAAGAAAGGGATCTGGGTGTCGTCGTCGATGATACGCTGAAACCTTCTGCTCAGTGTGCTGCTGCGGCTAGGAAAGCGAATAGAATGTTGGGTGTTATTAAGAAGGGTATGGAGTCCAGGTGTGCGGATGTTATAATGCCGTTGTATCGCTCCATGGTGCGACCGCACCTGGAGTATTGTGTTCAGTACTGGTCTCCGTATCTCAAAAAAGATATAGTAGAATTGGAAAAGGTACAGCGAAGGGCGACGAAAATGATAGTGGGGATGGGACGACTTTCCTATGAAGAGAGGCTGAGAAGGCTAGGGCTTTTCAGCTTGGAGAAGAGACGGCTGAGGGGAGATATGATAGAAGTGTATAAAATAATGAGTGGAATGGATCGGGTGGATGTGAAGCGACTGTTCACGCTATCCAAAAATACTAGGACTAGAGGGCATGAGTTGAAGCTACAGTGTGGTAAATTTAAAACGAATCGGAGAAAATGTTTCTTCACCCAACGTGTAATTAGACTCTGGAATTCATTGCCGGAGAACGTGGTACGGGCGGTTAGCTTGACGGAGTTTAAAAAGGGGTTAGATAGATTCCTAAAGGACAAGTCCATAGACCGCTATTAAATGGACTGGAAAAATTCCTCATTTTTAGGTATAACTTGTCTGGAATGTTTTTACGTTTGGGGAGCGTGCCAGGTGCCCTTGACCTGGATTGGCCACTGTCGGTGACAGGATGCTGGGCTAGATGGACCTTTGGTCTTTCCCAGTATGGCACTACTTATGTACTTATGTACTAGTACTGTTTTGGGAGTCGTGAAGTATTGAGAATTTATTTAAGTAGTTGGTGAGTTGCTTGGTCACCATACCTTCCGTTAGTTTGGTTATCAGAGGGATCGATGCTACTGGGCGATAGTTGGTTAAGTCGCTTGTATTTTTCTTTGTCTTTAGGTATAGGGGTGAGTAGAATATTTCCTTTATCCTTTGGGAAGAGTCCATTTTGTAGCATATAGTTCAAATGCTTCGTGAAATCTGATATGAGTTGTTGGGGGGTGAATTTTATAAGGTTATTAGGGCATATGTCTAGTTTGCAGTGGGATTTGGCGAATCTTTTGGGCACTAGGGAGATGGTATAATCCGAGAGTGTATCGAAGTTAGTCCAGGTTCTATCAGCTGGGTGTTCACCAGGGATTGGGTCTAGACAGTCAAGGAGTTTTATGTAGTTGGTGGTATTGGCAGTTATCGTGAGTCGTAATTTTATAATTTTATTTGTGGCATTTATACCCCGCTCTTTCCTGCTCAATAGCGGGTTCAGTGCGGCTTACAAAGTATGGTACAAAGTATCACAGAGATAATACAGGGATGGAAACCATGTATCAAAGAGATGACAAAGTATCACAGAGATAATACAGGGATGGAAACCATGTATCAAAGAGATGACAAAGTATCACAGAGATAATACAGGGATGGAAACAATGTATCAAAAAGATTGCATAATTATTTAGATTAGGTTCAGTATGGTACGATGTATCACAAAAATGATACAAAGTATGGAACAAAGTGTTGCAGGGATGGCATAATTTCATAGAGTGGGATAAGATGGCGAAATAGTGGACTGGACTTTGACCCGATAGGATCGGCAAGACAGAAATTCCGTAAACCAATCCAAGACAGTACCTCCAACACCATATGCAGCTAGTAACGTAAGGAGGAGATTGTGGTCAACCATGTCGAACGCGCTTGACATATCAAATTGAAGAAGTAAGATGTTTTTCCCAAAAGACAGATCCTTCCTAAAGTTGGACAGGAGAGTAACCAGTACTGTCTCGGTACTGTGGTGAGACTGGAATCCAGATTGAGAGGCATGAAGAATCGAAAATGTATCCAGATAATCAGCGAGCTGAGAATTCACCATGCTTTTTCCACAGTCTTGACAAGCAATGGGTTTGCAGCAACAGGTCGGTAGTTAGAAATAATACTAGGCTCGCACTTCGGGTCCTTTGGGATTGGTGTCAGGAGAATGTGACCATGATCAATGGGGGAAGCGCCTGTGCTGCAGCATGTAGTTTAGATAGGATGTAAAGTCAGCAATAAAACACTCCGGCGCCGATTGCAGCAGGTAGTTAGGGCAGCTATCCAGCTTGCAGTGCGTTCGTGAAAACTTGTGAAGGGCCACAGAGACCTTCTTAGTGGTGACCGGCTCAAAGGAGGACCAAAGTGGTCAACTGGGCAAGGGCAAAGTGGGGGCGCAAGGCCAATAAGGAAGTCATTGTCTTGTCTCTTATGTTGGTGAGCCCTTAGGTCCCCTAAGGCCCCGAAAGACCTTGGAGGACAGCCGTGCAACCCCGAATCTTCACCCGCGGCGGCCGCCGTTCACCAAGGGTTGAGCCCTCAGCTGCAGGCGGCCAGCAGGACTGCTGGAACCACGGGGTTGACGGTTGGCCTGGCTGGCGGTCAGCAAACACAGTCTATGGGTAACGGCTAGCAAGAGCGGCTAGCAATCCGTGGGTAGAATCACTATAGTCTCTGGATCGCGGCTAGCAGGGGCGGCTAGCAATCCATGGGAACCTCAGCACAGTCTCTGAATAGTGGCTAGCAAAGGCGGCTAGCAATCCGTGGAAACCTCAGCATAGTCTCTGGATAGTGGCTAGCAATCCGTGGGAACCTCAGCACCGTCTCTGGATAGTGGCTAGCAAGGGCGGCTAGCAATCCGTGGGAACCTCAGCACAGTCTCTGGATAGTGGCTAGCAAGGCGGCTAGCAATCCGAGGGAGCACAGTCTCTGAATAGTGGCTAGCAAGGGCGGCTAGCAGTCCGAGGGAACCTCAGCACAGTCTCTGAATAGTGGCTAGCAAGGGCGGCTAGCAGTCCGAGGGAACCTCAGCACAGTCTCTGAATAGTGGCTAGCAAGGGCGGCTAGCAATCCGACACGACTCCACTGGCCCTGCTTCCGAAACAGGACCGGAAGCAAAGACGTCTTTGGTTCCTGGGTTTAAATCCCGCGCCCCTCCGCCCCCCAGGAGGAGAACCCACCAATCCGGCCCCGAGGAATCGGCAGAACTCCGGGATTGGCTCCGCCCGCACTCCAGGCGGAGTCATCCCCTGAGTCCGCCAATCCCGAGCGAGGTGGGAGGGGTTCCGACACCCTTCCGATCGACGCCCCAGCGACGTCGGCTCCGGCGCCGCCATCTTGGCTGGCGCGAATCTCCCTCCCTTTCCCCGAGGCCGGCGTTCGTCCTAGTGGGTCGCCGGACCCGCGTCAGCGCCGGCTCCTCCGGGGACCTTCTCCTGTCGTCCTCGATTGCCGTGGAGGCCGCTGGCTCCCGCTGCCCACAGCGGGAGCGCAGGTATAGGCACGGGACGTGACAGTATCCTCCACGGATGCCCCCTCTCCCCCGGGGCTGGGTTTGCAGGGAAACCGGGCGTGGAAAGCCTTGACCAGATCAGGAGCATGTACGTTGGCCGCGGGTTCCCAGGAATTGTCTTCGGGGCCAAAATGCTTCCAGGATAACAAATAGTATAATCTTCCCCGCCGCCTCTTCGAGTCTAGAACGTCCTCTACTTCATACTCCGGATCAGGATCCGCTTCCAGAACCTCGGACTCCTGACGTTGTGGATGCCATCGGGAACCCCGGAAACTCTTCAACAAGGAGATATGGAAGGCATTATGCATCCGTAGGGTACTCGGTAACCGCAACCGGTACGTCACTGCTCCAATCCGCGATTGGATTGCAAACGGTCCAATGTACCGGGGTCCCAGCCTCCGTGAGGGTACTTGGAGTCTTAGGTATTTGGTGCTTAGCCATACCTTTTGCCCCGGCTGAAATACTGGGGCGGGTCGCCGGCGACGATCCGCGAAGACCTTGTATTTGGCAGCTGTCCTTTGCAACTGTTCTCGTGCCATCTCCCAGACCCTTTGCGGGTCCGTTAGAGTTTGTGTAACCATGGGTGTAGGAGATTCAGAAGGGAATGGTACTGGAAGTCGGGGATGTCGTCCATATACCAGGAAGAAGGGAGAGTCTCCCGAAGCCGAGTGGTCACTGTGGTTATAGGCAAACTCGGCCCATGGAAGCAAGGAGGCCCAGTTATCTTGACGCTTATTGACGAAAGCCCGCAAAAATCCCTTCAAAGTCTAGTTAATCCGCTCGACCATCCCATTGGTTTGGGGATGGTAGGCCGATGAAAAGTGGGTTTCAACCCCCAAGGCCGTACACAAGGCTCTCCAGAAGCGTGAGGTGAATTGGGGTCCTCGATCACTGATGATCCGAGTGGGCAGCCCATGAAGCCGGAAAATGTGTTGAATGAAGTGTTGGGCTAACGAGGCCGCCGATGGAACCCCCCGGCAATGGAACGAAATGGGCCATCCTGGAGAAACGGTCCACCACGACCCAAATCACTGTGTGTCCCCGGGATCTGGGAAGGTCGGTGATGAAATCCATTGACAACTCCCTCCAGAGGGCTGTCGGCACAGACAGCGGTTGCAAGTCCCCCACTGGGTGTCCAATTACTGGTTTGGTCCGGGCGCAGACAGGGCAAGTTGTGACGAATTGAAGAATATCTCGTCTCATTTGAGGCCACCGATACTGTCTAGCAATTAAACAGAGGGTCTTTCGGTATCGGAAATGACCGGCCCATATGGATGAATGCCCCCATTGCATTACTCTCCTCCGCTCGGCGGGTGGAACCACTTCTTTCAGCGGAGCTACCCCCCCCCCCCCCCCCCCCCCCCGCGGCCGCACTCAGACAGGCCGGGTCCAACATGGGGTGGCATTCTTCCGTCTCCTTCGGAACCTCAAATGCTCTGGAGAGGGAGTCCGCAGGGGTATTCTGAGCCGCCGCCCGAAATACCAGTTGAAAGTGAAACCTGGCAAAAAATAATGACCAACGGGCCTGTCGAGGATTCAACCTTTGGGCTTCCTGAAGATACAAAAGATTTTTGTGGTCAGTGATCACCGTAAACCGGTGCTCGGCTCCCTCCAGCAAATGCCTCCACTCTTGCAAGGCCAATTTCAATGCCAAGAGTTCTCTATCCCCCACCGTATAGTTGCGTTCCGCTGGGGAGAATTTCCGAGAGAAGAAAGAGCACGGTTGGCGCCGCCCTTTGGGGTTAACTTGAGAGAGGACCGCCCCTGCCCCCAAAGCGGACGCGTCCACCTCCACAATAAAGGGTCTCTCAGGATCTGGGGCCATCAAGATGGAGGCCGAGTCGAAGGCCTCCTTTACCTGACGGAATGCAGCTTGCGCCTCTGGTGGCCAGTCCCGGACATTCGCGTGTTTCTTCGTGAGCGCTGTCAACGGCGCTGTCAATTGCGAGTACCGAGGGATAAACTGCCGGTAGTAGTTCGCGAATCCCAAGAATCGTTGTAGCGCTTTCAATCCCAGCGGCTGAGGCCACTCCCGAATGGCGCGGAGTTTGTCAGGATCCATCCGCAACCCCCGGGTAACAGAATGTGTCCCAAAAAAGGCAAAGACCGCTGATGAAAGGCGCACTTACTGAGTTTGGCAAACAAACGATATTGCCGTAGACGCTGCAGCACAGCACGAACATGATTCGCATGCTCGGCGGGATCCCTGGAGAAAATTAAGATGTCATCCAGGTACACAATCACTGTGGAGTTTAACAGATCCTTGAGTACGAAATTGATGAATCGCTAGAACACTGCAGGGGCGTTGCATAAGCCATACGGCATTACTCGATACTCAAAATGTCCCTCGTGAGTATTAAATGCAGTTTTCCATTCGTCCCCCTGCTGGATCCGGAACAAGTTGTAAGCCCCCCGCAAGTCCAATTTGGTAAAGATCTGGGCTCCCTGCAGCCTGTCAAAAAGTTCTGGAATGAGCGGCAGGGGGAATCGATCCTTCACCGTGATGGCATTTAACCCTCGATAATCAATACAGGGCCTCAGGGAGCCGTCCTTTTTGGTCACAAAAAAGAAGCCGGCCCCGGCAGGGGACGTAGAGGGGCGGATGAATCCTTTCTGAAGATTCTCCCGGATATACCCTTGCATCACCTTGGATTCTTCTCGGGACAACGTATACAACCGACCCCAGGGTGGCATAGTATCCGCCATCAACCTAATGGCACAATCGAAGGACCGATGAGGCGGTAGGACCTCCGCCTCCACCGGGCTAAATACATCTGCAAAGTCTTGATAGTCCACCGGTAGGGTGGCCAGCCCCGCCGGTGCCATCTCGGGCGCAATGGCTAAGGCGGGACAGCTGACCCTCTGGCCCTTCACACAGGTCTCCAGACAGGCCTTACCCCAAGACCGGATTTTCCCCGCGGTCCAATCAATAACGGGACTATGGTGCCGTAACCATGGCACGCCCAGGACCACCGGATGGATGGTCCGTGATAGTACCAGAAATTGCACCTCCTCCCGATGATCCTCCCCCACCTGCAGTTCCAAAAAAGGGGTGATCTCCGTGACCGGCTGCGGTAAAGTAGTTCCCTGAATGGTAGTTATCTGCAGCGCCGGTCGACGGGGAAGCATAGGCCAACCCATCTGTTGCAAAAGCTCTTGGCAAATAAAGTTGCCCCCTGATCCGGAGTTCACCAGGGCCCGGGTCCGGATCATAGTCTCATGCCAACGTAGAGTTACTGGCAGTGTTACCAGGGAACCCGGCAGGGGAGCGGAGTGCCCCAAGACCCCTCCCCTCAAGGCGTCTTGGGGGAAGCGTTTCCCGCCCGTACAGGGCAAGAACGGACAAAATGCCCGGCCTCACCACAATATAGGCAAAGTCCGTCCCACAAGCGCTTCTTCCTGTCTGCAGGGGCCAATCGTTGACGGCCGATCATCATCGGCTCCTCCCCATCTTCCTTAGGATCCCGGGTACCACGGCGGGGGGACGGCCCCTTGCCTGTCCGGGACGCTCCCCTCGCCCACTTCTGCCGTACCGCCCGGGCTCTAGCTCGCTCCTGGAACCGGGTATCCACCCGAATACAGAGCGAAATCAGGGCATCCAATTGTCCCGGAACCTCCTGTCCCGCCAACTCATCCTTAATCCGCTCTTGCAACCCTTCCAGACAGATTGCCGCCAGGGACTCCTGGTTCCAACGCAGCTCAGTGGCTAGGGTCCGAAAACGAATGGCATAATCCGCCACCGTCCCTTCGCCTTGCTGAATCCGCAGCATCTCCGATGCCACGGAAGACGGCCTGCCAGGGAGATCGAACACCATGCGGAAGCGGCGCTGGAATTCGGCATAATCGTCCAAGATGGGGTCCTGCTGTTCGTGTAGAGGGGACGCCCATGCCAGGGCCTTCCCCTCGCACAAGCCAAGTATATATCCCAGATTACTTTGGTCTGAGGAAAATGCCTCCGGTTGCATCCGGAAGGCCAGGTTGCACTGATTGAGGAAACCCCGGCAGCCTCCGGGGGCTCCATCATATCGTGCAGGCTCAGGGAACCGAGGTCCCGTACGGAACCCTCCCGGACGGGGAGCCGCTGCGGCCCCCTGGACTGCAGCGGCCTGGTTCTGTACCTGAAGCGTCGAAAGCTGAGAGCACACGTTCTGAAGCGCCCCTGACAGGGCGTTCAGCTGCTCCTGCTGCTGCTGAAGTACCTTCGCCAGGTCCCGTAGATCAGGCTGCGTAAGCGAGCTCATGGCTTCCGGTCCCTGTCTTGTCTCTTATGTTGGTGAGCCCTTAGGTCCCCTAAGGCCCCGAAAGACCTTGGAGGACAGCTGTGCAACCCCGAATCTTCACACGCGGCGGCCGCCCTTCACCAAGGGTTGAGCCCTCAGCTGCAGGCGGCCAGCAGAACTGCTGGAACCACGGGGTTGACGGTTGGCCTGGTTGACAGTCAGCAAACACAGTCTATGGGTAACGGCTAGCAAGAGCGGCTAGCAATCCGTGGGTAGAATCACTATAGTCTCTGGATCGCGGCTAGCAGGGGTGGCTAGCAATCCATGGGAACTTCAGCACAGTCTCTGAATAGTGGCTAGCAAGGGCGGCTAGCAATCCGTGGGAACCTCAGCACAGTGGATAGTGGCTAGCAATCCGTGGGAACCTCAGCACCGTCTCTGGATAGTGGCTAGCAAGGGCGGCTAGCAATCCGTGGGAACCTCAGCACAGTCTCTGGATAGTGGCTAGCAAGGCGGCTAGCAATCCGAGGGAACCTCAGCACAGTCTCTGAATAGTGGCTAGCAAGGGCGGCTAGCAGTCCGAGGGAACTTCAGCACAGCCTCTGAATAGTGGCTAGCAAGGGCGGCTAGCAGTCCGAGGGAACCTCAGCACAGTCTCTGAATAGTGGCTAGCAATCCGACACGACTCCACTGGCCCTGCTTCCGAAACAGGACCGGAAGCAAAGACGTGTTTGGTTCCTGGGTTTAAATCCCGCGCCCCTCCGCCCCCCGGGAGGAGAACCCACCAATCCGGCCCCGAGGAATCGGCAGAGCTCCGAGATTGGCTCCGCCCGCACTCCAGGCGGAGTCATCCCCCAAGTCCGCCAATCCCGAGCGAGGTGGGAGGGGTTCCGGCACCCTTCCGATCGACGCCCCAGCGACGTCGGCTCCGGCGCCGCCATCTTGGCTGGCGCGAATCTCCCTCCCTTTCCCCGAGGCCGGCGTTCGTCCTAGTGGGTCGCCGGTCTCGGCCGGACCCGCGGCAGCGCCGGCTCCTCCGGGGACCTTCTCCTGTCGTCCTCGATTGCCGTGGAGGCCGCTGGCTCCCGCTGCCCACAGCGGGAGCGCAGGTATAGGCACGGGACATGACAGTCATCAACGCTAGTGGAGCTCTGGGGGAGCGAGTTCTGAAGTACTAAAAGGAAATGTCAAAACCATTCAGGAACATAAAACCTTTCAAGTTACAATGATGAAATATTTTTGACACTCACCAGACAAAGATCTGGGTTTCCTATCACATTATAAACCACAAATTAATACTGCTTTGTCACCCTCTTATCACCCATCTCTCTGTTTTTCTACCCCCTCCCCCCACTCTACCTTTCCTTCCCCATAAGACTGTCATTGGAATGCTTTTATGTTTCAAAAATATATTCTGATATGTCATCATTTACTCATTTCTTATCTGAAGAAAGTATAGCCTTCAAAAGCTAATCACAAATGTATTAAATTAGTCCAATAAAAAGGCATCATCTTTTTTCCTTGCTTTGTTTTATTTCTATTTATTACCTATAAAAGTGGACTAACACAGCTACCACGCCACTTCACTTAAGATGTGTTGTAAGGACTCTGAATTCAAAAACCTTATGATTCAAACACATTAATAACACATATCAGATCTGGGTGAACAGCAAAGGAATTTGGGTAATAAGTCTTCTAATATTGCCAGCCATTTTCAGATTCTATTTGGCCATTAAATCTTTTATGGCAAAGGATATTCTATATTTATTCAACTTTTTCATCTCGCCGCTGCTCTTCTATCAGCTGCTGTTTTCTGGAGACTTCATTAAGGAAGTTTGTCTCATCTTCATCCAAACCTCGTACCATATTCTTGAATTTAAACTGTTCTCTTTGAAGTATTTCGCAAGATTGTCTGCTGTTGGTGTATCTGTGCTGTTAGAAGTAACCGGTGTAGTATTTAGTAGTTTGTTCATGAGGTGGAAGAGTTTGTGTATCCTTGTAGTCTGGTCCAATTTTAGTTTTGTAATATGATCTTTTAGTTTGTCTAACGGTGTATTTGTATTTTCTTTGTAGTTGTTTCCACACGTTGTATGCGGAGTCGTCTTTCTTTTTATTCCATGCTCGTTCTAACCTTCTGACCTGTGTTTTTAATTTTTTCAGTTCTTCGCTAAACCATGGTATTGATTTTTTTCTATCTGAGGTTCTGGTTTGAAGTGGTGCTATGTTGTCTAATATGCTACTGCATCTATTGTCCCATTCTTGAAGAAATTGGTTAGAATCTGTTAGTGCTGTCTAATCATTATTATAGAATTGTTGCCAGAATGTTAACGGATCTATTTTGCCTCTCGTGGTATAGATTATTCATTCTTGTTTATGGTGTGAATCTTTCGTTCGCCTGGAATAGACTTCCTGAGCCGGTACATCAAGCTCCATCTCTGGCCGTCTTCTAATCTAAGCTTAAAGCCCACCTTTTTGATGCTGCTTATAACTCCTAACCCTTATTCACTTGTTCAGAACCCTTATTTTATCATCCTCACTTAAATATTCCCTTATCTCTTGTCCTGTTTTGCTGTCCTAATTAGATTGTAAGCTCTGTCGCACAGGGACTGTCTCTTCATGTTCAAGTGTACAGCGCTGCGTACGTCTAGTAGCGCTTTAGAAATAAGTAGTAGTAGTACCGTGTTTCCCCGAAAATAAGACACTGTCTTATATTAATTTTTGCCCCCAAAAATGCGCTAGGTCTTATTTTCAGGGGCTGTCTTATTTTTCGGGGAAACATCGGGGTTGGATCGGGGTTGGCCCGTCCGCCCTCTGTCGCTCCCGGAACTAACCTTAAATGCCTCCTTTCACCTTCGCAGCAAGCAGCAGCAGGGCAGGCCACTCCTTCCTTCCGTGTCCCGCCCTCGCCTGACTTAACGTTCGCGAGGGCGGGGCATGGAAGGAAGGAGAGGTCTGCCCTGCTGCTACTTGCTGCAAAGGTGAAAGGAGGCATTTAAGGTTAGTTCCGGGAGCGATGGAGGGGGGGGGGGGGGGGCTGGTGACCTCGGGGGGGGGGCGGCCTTGTCCGGCTCTCGGCGGCCCTGCTTTCAAACAAAAATTTGCTAGGTCTTACTTTCGGGGGAGGCCTTATATCTACCAATTCAGGAAAACCTCTACTAGGTCTTATTTTCGGGGGATGTCTTACTTTCGGGGAAACAGGGTAGTAAAGACTATCTGTTAATGCTGTGGCAGAAAATTCAAGTTTTAAAATTATGGGGAAAAGGGTATGAAAACTAGCTAATAAAGTTTGCTGCTGCTTTTTTTTCTAAATTGTAAATTCCAACCGTGTTTAATCAATCCTATATAATAATTCTCACCTCCAATGTTCTGACTTGCCTGGAACCGTGGCTCATTCCGAGTTGGTCTGCTAGGCTCCGTAGATCAAGCTGACATGATGATGTCAACTTCAGAACCCGTGGGGGTGGGGGGGAGGGAACATTCCTCACAGCTGATCCATGTCCAGAGGAGGGTCGCTGAACATGGGTGGCTGGAGGGGGGGCAGGGGTGAGAGGAGGTTCGCTGGACATGGGTGGGCGCAGGGGGAGAGGAGGGTTGCTGGACATGGGTGGCTGCAGGGTAGCTGAGGAAAACTTTGCTAGCGCCCGTTTCATTTGTGTCAGAAACGGGCCTTTTTTTTTTTACTAATATCCTATAATTCCTCTTTTAAACCCAATCTTTATCTTACCAAGCACAGAGTAAAATAATGTCACTTATGTCATCTACTACGTTACTATGTTATGTATGTTACCTACAGAGATGTCCTCTTCTCTCAGAACGTCTCAGAAGAACAGCACTAACGCTTGCTTACCACATGTTAGAAACACCTACGATGGAGCACACAGAGGCAACCCGTAGTGGTTTTGACATTTATGTGCACTTCCTATGCTGGTGGCGTGTTTGGTGATGGAGAGTAGGTATGTTCAGCGCTAATGGATTAGCACATGATTAGCATGTGAGCTCTTACCGCTTAGAAAATAAGTCTCTTTAAGGGCTCATGTGCTAATGGAAAAATTAGCACATGGCCATTATTGCTGATATACAAAAATCGTCCATTTTACCCCACGTTAAAAGGTGGCCTCCACATGGGAAACCCATATGCTAGTAATAGCACAGGCCACCTTTTCGTGTGGCTTAGTAAAAGGGCCCATTAACTAAGGAAAGATTTCAGAAGGTAGCATGGCAACACTATTAAAGGTAAGAGCAGAGTTGCCACACTTTGCATCCCTGCACTTGTTTTGATTTGGGGGAAAATAAATTGATAGAAAATCTGTCAGCATAAAACCATTCTTCTAGTTCCTTTTATTGGCTCCTTTTTTACATTTTGTAAGATGTGTATGTTTTAATAAGGATGGGTGTCCGTAATTGTAGCCCTTAATCCAAAACATCACCTGACAAGCCTTTATCACAGTAGCATAACAAATTTGTCCCTGCTTCAACACTCCCCTTTTATTGTCAGCTGCCTTCCTTTAGACTATCATTTCCTATCAGTTAGTCTACCTTAGCATAGTATAATAAGTGATGGCAGATTGACGTCACCAGTTAGTCTATCTGTTCAATTATTTTTGACCCCAATGCCAAATATAAAATACTAGTAAAAAGGCCTGTTTCTGACGCAAATGAAACGGGCGCTAGCAAGGTTTTCCTCAGAGTGTGTACGTTTGAGAGAGAGTGAATGTGCAAGTGTGTGTGTAACAGAGAGAGTGTGAGACTGGGTGCGAGTATGTCTGTGTGAGAATGAGAGTGTGTTTGCCAGGGGCCCTCCCTCCTCCCCCTCCCCCTTCCCCTCTCCCCGAGTTTCAGGGTCATCCCCTCCTTATGATGCCAGACTACAGAGCAGTAATCCTATTGAATGGAGACAGAAGGGCTTGAAGCACTTCACTTGCATCCAGTAAAAGTAGGTGGTTTATTTTGTGCGGTGAAACTAAACAGCTATGACGTGAATGGCAGAGTAGAGACCCCCAGGCAAACCAATGATGGAATATCTGTGGTGAGTGTTCTCCCTAGAAGAATGCTCGGAATCTTTAGAAGTTCCTTTAAGCACTTGGTAACCTGCCTGCCAAGTCGTTAATATGCCTGTGTTCTGGAGAGCAGTCTTTGGTAATTATAACTCCATTTCTGTTTGTCAGGATTCCTGCTGTGTTTTCCTTCACTGTAACACGGCTCCGTAGACAGCCAGCTGGCATTGGCTGTTGTCTCTGCAGCCATTCCTCCTCTCCCCTCTGATGTTACTGCGCTCCTCCGGGGTTTTCCTGCAGGGGCAGTGACGTGCAGGGGAGAGGAGGAGCGGCTACAGAGACGTCAGCCAATGGCAGATGGCTGTCCGGAGCCGTGTTTCAGGTTTAAAATCTTTTTTTTTTGTTGTTTTTTTCTGGCCGCTGCTGCTCAACAGGAGAACCAGTAGCGGCCGGACAGCGTTAGTATTGGTGTCTGCGGGTGGCGAGAGGGTTGATGGGGGGGGGCCTTTGGTGATGCGCCAGGGGGGGTAGGGGCTTGTGTGATATGCCGGCGCGGAGGGGCTTGGGTGTTGCGGGGGGGGGGGGCACAGAGAGGTGATTTCGTAGGCAGGGAGAGGAGTAGGGTCTACTCCTTCCCTTCCCTTGGAATCAGCGGGTGAGCGATGTGATTCGTTGAGTGTCAGTGCTCCGCCCTCAACGTCATTACGTTTGACGCGAGGACGGGGCAGACACTCATGGGCAAACCGGATATCTACACCACCATGGATTTAGAACGTTGGGACTTTTGGAGGCTTCTTTAGAAAGTTGGAGGTGCGTTTTATATAGAGAGATGCGTGTCCATAGGCAGGACCTGTGAGCAGTGGGGAGGGGACATTTCTTCTGCAGAGATTGGAGAACACAGTCCTTAAAGCAAGCAAAATCAGGCTGCTGTTTAGTCCAGGTATTTGGTACCTTCAAACATTGGCGGCCTAAGCAGTTGCCTTATGTTACTTGTGCCTAATTTCAGACCTGCTAGTCCCAGCTGCCAGTTATAGAAGCTCTAGTGCTTCTATCCAAGTCAGTTTATGTTGTCTTCATCTTTGGTTCTTGATCTAACCAGAATGATAATCATTTTAATTCAGTGTTAGCAAATATTTCCTTGTTCAAAGTATGCTGCCTCCCCCCATTTTTGTATCTGAAGTGAAGGAGGTGAAGAGGAAAACAGAAGGGAAGAAAATGCTTTTACATCAGAATTAACTGCGCAAAAGTTTGCCAACAATTAAAACAGTGATTAAAAAATAAAATTCATTTTAGAGAACTAATAGTGGAAGCTGAATGCAACAAAAGCTTTCAGATGGCTTCTCTCTAGGATATATGCAGCAGTGATTAGGAGTGTGTCATTGATTTGATCCAGGTTCTCTGTTTTCCCATAGAAATTCCAGTCACACCCAACAGTCATGCTGTTTGCACTAATAGCATTGGAAAAGTTTGCACAAACAAGTAAGTGTATATTGCAAAGTGTGTCTTTGTATCCTTGCTGAATGTACTTGGAAGTGTGTGGCTTGTGCTAATACTAATATGACTGAGGAAGGGTAAGAGCATGGCTTTAGGAAGATGATTATTATTATTATTATTTATTGCATTTGTATCCCACCTATTTGCAGGCTCAAAGTGGCTTACATAGTATTGATAACATAGTTATTCCAGTGTATCAAGTATAGTTAGTATTGTGTAGAGATTAGTTAAGGGAAGGAAGAAGAAGGAAAGGATTTATTAGGGTATTTATAGAAGGTGGGCTTTCATAATTGAATGGGTTGGTGAAGTGGGTTAGTGGGGCTGTAGGTTACTACTACTACTACTATTTAGCATTTCTATAGCG
This sequence comes from Microcaecilia unicolor, assembly GCF_901765095.1. Classification (NCBI taxonomy): domain Eukaryota; kingdom Metazoa; phylum Chordata; class Amphibia; order Gymnophiona; family Siphonopidae; genus Microcaecilia; species Microcaecilia unicolor. The sequence goes on along the minus strand of NC_044035.1, from coordinate 208,861,157 downwards.
CTACAAGGCATACGCAGCGCTGCACAAACATAGAAGAAAGACAGTCCCTGGTCAAAGAGCTTACAATCTAATAGACAAAAAATAAAGTAAGCAAATCAAATCGATTATTGTGTACAGGTAGGTGGAGGCAAGTGGTTACGAGTCAAAAGCAATGTTAAAGAGGCGGGCTTTCAGTCTAGATTTAAAGGTGGCCAAGGAAGGGGCGAGACGTAGGGGCTCAGGAAGTTTATTCCAGGCATAGGGTGCAGTGAGACAGAAGGCGCAAAGTCTGGAGTTGGCAGTAGTGGAGAAGGGAACAGATAAGAAGGATTTATCCATGGAGCGGAGTGCACGGGAAGGGGTGTAGAGAAGGACGAGTGTGGAGAGATACTGGGGAGCAGCAGAGTGAGTACATTTATAAGTTAGTAGAAGAAGTTTGAACAGGATGCGAAAACGGATAGGGAGCCAGTGAAGCGACTTGAGGAGAGGGGTAGTATGAGTAAAGCGACCCTGGCGGAAGACGAGACGGGCAGCAGAGTTTTGAACCGATTGGAGAGGTGACTAAGTGGAAGGCCATCAAGAAGCAGATTGCAGTAGTCTAAACGAGAGGTGACAAGGGTGTGGATGAGGGTTTTGGTAGAGTGCTCGGAAAGAAAGGGGCGGATTTTACGGATGTTGTAAAGAAAGAAACGACAGGTCTTGGCGGTCTGCTGGATATGAGCAGAGAAGGAGAGAGAAGTCAAAGATGACCACAAGGTTTCGAGCTGAGGAGACAGGGAGAATGAGAGAGGCATCAACAGAAATAGAAAACAGGGGGAGTGGGGAGGTGGGTTTGGGGGGAAAAATGAGAAGTTCGGTTTTGGTTATGTTTAATTTCAGGTGGCGTTGAGACATCCAGACAGCAGTGTCAGACAAGCACACTGAAACTTTGGTTTGGATGCAAGGTGAGGTATCAGGGGTAGAAAGGTAGATTTGGGAGTCATCAACATAGAGATGGTAGGAAAAGCCATGGGATGAGATTAATGAACCAAGGGAAGAAGTGATGAAAGAAAAGAGGAGGGGACCAAGAACAGAACCCTGAGGTACGCCGACAGGCAGAGGGATAGAAGTAGAAGAGGATCCACCAGAGTGAACACTGAAGGTGCGGAGGTTCTCATTGTAGGCCTTGTTGAAGAGATATGTCTTCAGAAATTTGCGAAAGGTAGTTGTTTCGTCGATTGTTTTTAGGTCTGTGGGTAATGCATTCCATAACTGCGTGCTCATGTAGGAGAAGGTGGTGGCGTGCATCATCTTGTAGTTTAGTCCTTTACAGCTGGGGAAGTGTAGGTTGAGAAATTTGCGAGATGATCTTGTGGCGTTTCTAGGAGGTAGGTCCACGAGGTTTAGCATGTAGGTTGGGGCGTCTGCGTGAATGATTTTGTGTACAATCGTGCAGATCTTGAATGCAATGCGTTCCTTAAGTGGGAGCCAGTGAAGTTTCTCTCAAGGGTTTTGCACTTTCGTATTTAGTTTTTCCATATATGAGTCTGGTGGCCGTATTCTGAGCCGTCTGGAGTTTTTTAATAGTCTGTTCTTTGCAGCCAGCGTATAGTGTGTTGCAATAGTCCAGATGACTTATTACCATTGATTGTACCAAGGTACGGAAGATGTATCTCGGGACGAAAGGTTTTACTCTTTTGAGTTTCCACATGGAGTAGAACATCTTTTTCGTAGTGTTTTTCACGTGGGCATCAAGAGTGAGATTTCGATCAATGTTGACTCCAAGAATTTTCAAGTTTTGTGAGACAGGAAGAGAACAGTACGGTGTGGTTATGGTGGAGAAGTTTTTTGTGTTCACGTAGCACTTGCCATTTATATTGGTACCAAATATTGCCATTTCCTTGTCATCAAGCAGATGAAACCATTACGTATGAGTTGTTTCCATCAACCAGCAGGGGGAGATAGAGAGCACTCAACTTTTCGCAATGCCTCATGGCCAGCCAGCTCCACTGCCTCTTCAGTATTCTCTATCTCCCCAAGCAAGGTGGCTGCAGCTTCTTCGAGCTCCATCAAAAATCTGCCTGGGGGTGGCTCCTGGCTTGCCAGTTGTTAGCCGGGGTGTTAGAGGCTATAGCAGCTTTACTTTGAAGGCACATAGGTTAGCCCTTTCCCTGCCTTACCCATGCCCCTGTGGATGTGGACATATTAGCTTGCTTTTCCCTGTCCTTTCCCACTCAGTGGATGTAGGCACATTGGTTCGCCTTTCCCTGCCTTTCCCACTCATCTGAGCTTCCGGAGTTCTTATTACCTCTGCTTTCCTCACAGCGTTTAAAAAAAAAAAATGGAACAGAGGTTTTCCTTTGATTCTTCTATGGGACTGGAGCTGTGATACTCGGTCCGGTGAGGTAAGAGTGTTTTCTAACTCCTCCGGGGTGGGCCCGCGATCGGGGCGTTGTTGACGCGAAACCGCCATTTTGAATTTTCCCACCGTTTTCGGCAATGGCTGCAGAGAATGTAAAGTGCTGTTCCCGGTGTGGCAAGCGCAAATCAGCAGCGGGGCTCTGTAAATCATGCTGTACAGGTGTAAGAACCGGCCCGAGCATGGCGAGTGATGATTCTTCCCGCTCAGAGCTGGCAGCGGACGCCATTTTGAATTCTCCGCATGGCGCAGCCTCCGTAGAGACGGAGAGCACTGAGCCTGGGGGGGGGGGGGACCTCGAATTGAGGCTATTCAGGGAGCGGCTAGCCCCGGACGAGACCTGGGTGCCCAGGGCGAGTTTTTCTCCCCTGATTTTGTGTTATTTTTGCATAAAGCATACATGCTGAAAAGAGCTCTCCCTCAAGGGACGTCTGAGGCCCCTTCTATTGTCCCCCCGGTGGATTCTTGCCTGGGACTGCCCGCTGAGGCTATTTTCCCTGATAATTGGCATAAAGAAAAGCGTAAAAGGGCTAATTCCCCTTCAGATTGTGGTGCACCTCCTTTTTCCCCCCCGTGGTTGTGAGGATTCGGAGAGTTCTGGCAGGCCTTCGTGGTCTGAGGAGCCAGAGTCAGGTGCAGAATTACCACAGGATCTGGGTGATCCCTCCGCGGTGAGGATTTTCCACCGTGATGAGCTGCCAGCGCTTATTTCAGATGCCCTACAGGTCCTTTCTATTGAAGAGCCTGACATTGGCACGGCCTCCTCTGTGAATCCTAGGATGGCTAGTACCAAAAAGCCTGCTCGAGCCTTTCCTTTGCATGACTCCATCCAATAGCTCATTTCTGCTCAGTGGGCTGACCCCGAGGGACCTTTGAAAGTTTCCAGGGCTATGGGGCAATTATACCCTCTGCGTGAGGAGCATTTGGCTCACTTTGCAATGCCTAAAGTAGATGCCCCAGTCACTGCGGTGACAAAGAGAACTACCCTCCCTGTGGAAGGAGGAGTTGCCCTGAAGGATATACAAGACCGTAGGCTGGAAGCAGCACTTAAACGGTCCTTTGAAATTGCAGGTCTTACTGTTCGGGCGTCTGCATGCAGTTGTTATGCTGCTAGAGCCTGCCTGGTGTGGTTGCAACAGGCAGTGGAACAGCCCGGAGATGGAGCAGAGCCCTTCTCGGATGTGGCTCCGCGGCTGGAGTCGGCCTTGTCCTTTTTGGCTGATGCCCTTTATGATATTGTCAGAGCTTCGGCTAAACAAATGGCAGTAGCAGTGGCGGCTCGCCGTCTTATTTGGCTACGACATTGGGCAGCGGACATGGCCTCTAAGCAGAGGTTGGTGAAGTTGCCCTTTCAAGGCCTTCTCCTATTTGGTGAGGAGTTGGAAAAAAAAATTGTTAAAGGCCTGGGAGATCCTAAACCCCAGCGCTTGCCCGAAGATAGGCCGAGGCCTTCCTCCAAGGGCTAGGCGGTCCACTCCTCTTATAGACCTCTCTTCCGTGAAGCTAGAAGGTACCGCCCGGGGCGTTCTGCTGGGTTTACTTTTCGTGCCTGTTTTTCAGCAGAGGAACTCCTTTCGCTCGGACAAGCGTTCCGCAGCCACCGGCTCTAGGCCTGGAGTTCAGGGGCGACCCTCTCAATGATGGTGCGCCGGCCTCTTCCTCGCTTCCTGTCATCGGAGGACGTCTTTCCCTCTTTGTCGAGGAGTGGGCCAATATTTCCTCAGATCAGTGGGTTCTGGACCTGATCACAGATGGCTACAGAATAGAATTCAACGCCCCAGTAAGAGACGTGTTTGTGGAGTCCCGATGCGGTTCTGCCGCCAAACGGGCGGCGGTAGAGAAGACTTTGCAAGGTCTGATTCAGTTAGGGGCCGTGTCCCCGGTACCTCCCGCCTAACACGGCTACGGCCGATACTCCATCTACTTTGAGGTGACGCGAAAAGTTGGGTCTTTTCGCCCTATTCTGGACTTAAAAGAATTAAACAAGTCCCTGAGAGTGCAGCATTAACACATGGAAACCCTGCGCTCCGTCATTGCTGCGGTACAGCCAGGAGAGTTTCTCACGTCTCTAGACCTAAAAGAAGCTTACTTGCACATACCAATTTGGCCCCCGCACCAGAAGTTTCTGAGGTTTGCGGTGTTGGGAAAACATTTCCAGTTCCGGGCCTTGCCTTTTGACCTCGCCACAGCTCCCCGAACCTTTTCGAAGGTAATGGTGGTAGTAGTTGCTTTGCTCAGGCGAGAAGGTATCAGGGTTCACCCGTACCTAGACGACTGGCTCATCATAGCAGACTCTGTAACAGAGAGCTATCAAGCTACAGCCAGAGTGGTCTCAGTACTTCAGTCTCTAGGCTGGGTCGTCAATATGGCCAAAAGTCACCTGACTCCCCTCGCAATCTCTAGAATATTTGGGGGCCATGTTCGACACAGACTCGGGCTATGTATACCAACCCAAGATAAGGCGGTGCAAGCTTCAGAATCAGGTCCGTCTGCTCCTGAGGATGCCCCGCCCACGAGCTTGGGACATTGTCCAGCTGCTGGGATCGATGACAGCCACATTGGAAGTGATGCCCTGGGCGAGAGCGCACCTGAGACCTCTACAGTATTCCCTACTTCAAAGATGGTCTCCAGTTTCTCAGGATTATCAATGCAGACTTTCTTGGCTCCCTGCGGCCCGACTCAGCATGGAGTGGCGGCTCTCAGACAGCATGCTGCGGCGAGGAATGCCGCTGGCGCTCCCCGATTGGTGTCTAGTAGTGACAGATGCCAGCCTGAAGGGCTGGGGCTCATATTGCAAGGGGAAGCATGCCCAGGGTCTATGGACACCCGAGGAGTCGGAGTGGTCCATCAACCACCTGGAGTTGAAAGCGGTGTTTCAGGCACTTCTGGCCTTTCAAGTGACCCTGGAAGGATTGGCTGTCAGAGTGATGTTGGACAACACGACAGCAGTGGCCTACATAAATCGACAAGGTGGCATTCAGTGCAGAGCACTGGCCGCGCAGGCCAAACAGATTTACCAATGGGCCGAGCTGCATCTTCAGTTTCTGTCGGCCGCTCACATTGCAGGTCAGAGCAACGTGCAAGCCGATTATCTAAGCAGGCATCAGATCAATCCAGCAGAATGGGAACTAGCAGATGAAGTATTCCTGCAGATATGTGCCAAATGGGGCAAGCCTGTGATGGATCTTATGGTGACAAGTTCAAATGCCAAAGTCCCGTGCTTCTTCAGCAGACGGAGAGATCCTCGCTCGGCAGGGTTGGATGCCTTGACTCAGCCCTGGTCTCCGGGCCTACTATATGTGTTCCCTCCGTGGCCCTTGATAGGGTGCGTGCTCCTGCGGATTCGGCTGCACCCAGGAGAAGTGGTCCTCATCGCCCCGGATTGGCCCAGGAGGCCTTGGTATGCGGACCTCCGACAGATGCTAGTGGAGGCTCCCCTTCCTTTACCTCTGGTACCGAACCTGTTGTCACAGGGCCCGGTAGCCATGGAGGATGCCTGCCGCTTTGGTCTTATGGCATGGCGATTGAGAGGGCGCAATTGAGGGACAAAGGCTATTCAAACACAGTCATTTCCACTCTCCTGCAGGCCCGCAAGCGTTCCACTTCCGTGGCTTATGCCAGGATTTGGCGCCAGTTTGAGTCTTGGTGTGGTTCAAAAGCGATCACACGCATGCGGGCTCCTGTCTCGCCGATTCTGGACTTTTTGCAGGATGGTGTACAAATAGGCTTGGCCTATAATTTCCTGCGGGTGCAAGTGGCAGCGTTGGCCTCCCTTCGTGGTAAGGTTGAAGGCGTGTCTTTAGCTGCTCATCCAGATGTGGCACGGTTTCTTAGTGGGGTGCTTTGGCTCCGGCCTTCCGTGCGAGCACTCTGTCCAGCTTGGAACCTGGGGCTAGTTTTGAAGACCCTGCAGGCTTCTCCTTTTGAGCCGCTTCGGCGAGCATCGGAGAAAGATTTGACACTAAAGGCCGTTTTTCTTGTGGCCATTACTTCGGCGAGACGGGTTTCAGAGCTCCAGGAGCTGTCCTGTAGAGACCCATTTCTGCAATTCTCAGAGTCCGGGGTCACGGTTCGGACCTTGCCTTGCTTCATGCCTAAGGTGGTTTCAGCGTTTCACCTAAACCAGCCTATTTTCTTGCCCTCCTTTGATAAGGAGGAGTTTCCAGAATCTTTTGGGCAGTTGCACCTGTTGGATGTGCGCAGGACTCTGCTGCAGTGTCTGCGAGTTACTATCTCTTTCAGGATCTATGATCATCTGTTTGTTTTGCTATCCGGTCCTCGCAGAGGGTCTCCAGCGTCTAAAGCCACTGTTGCCCGCTGGCTCAAAGAAACTATCTTTTCAGCTTATCTGCTTGCCAGCCGGTCTCCGCCTGTAGCCTTTAAGGCGCATTCTACCAGAGCGATTTCTTCCTCTTGGGGCTGAAACTGGAGCACTCTCTCGTCAAGAGATATGCAGTGCAGCATCATGGGCTTCTAAGCTCTCTTTTGCCCGACATTACAGGCTGGATGTGGCTGCTAGGAGGGATGCGCGTTTTGGAGCACAAGTGCTAGCGCGTGGTGTGACCTGTTCCCACCCTATATAGGGATTGCTTTGTTACATCCCATACGTAATGGCTTCATCTGCTTGATGACAAGGAAGGGAAAATTAGGTTCTTACCTTGGTAATTTTTTCCTTTAGTCATAGCAGATGAAGCCATGAGCCCTCCCTGTATGATTGTCTGTATGCTGTGAATCTGTTTCAGGTTCTGTTCTTGTTTCATGAAGTTCCTTCCTTGGGAGAAAGTTGGAAAACAGTCTTCAGGTTTTCATGTTCACTTATAGGAGGATGAGTCCATTCCCTTCAGTTTATGTTTTGGGAGGATGAGTTTATTCCCTCCAGGAGGTTGCGTGTATCCCCTCCAGTTATTCAGTAAGGAGGACGAGTTTATTCACTCCAGGAGGATGTGTTCATTCCCTCCTTTTGAGTTCATGCCCTTGTTAAGGGGCCATCGTTCGCTGTGAGGAAAATTCATGTTATTCCCATTGCAGTTTGCCATACTGCTTTGGAAGCTTCAAATACTGAAGAGGCAGTGGAGCTTGGCTGGCCATGAGGCACTGTGAAAAGTTGAGTGCTCTCTATCTCCCCCTGCTGGTTGATGGACACAACCCATACGTAATGGCTTCATCTGGTTTGACTAATGGAAAGAAAATTACCAAGGTAAGAACCTAATTTTCCCGTAAGTGCTAATATACCTACCTGCTGGAAAGGTGCATTGGTACTTACAAGTTAAGTTCTGGTACTGTCATGTATTAGAGAGCACTAATGCTCCACTGTCATTCTAACCCCTACATTTTTACTCTTCATCACAATTTTCCACTTGCCTGCTGCAGCATACTTCTGTCAGACCTGTTTGTGCTCCTGCTCCTCCTCCATTTTCTGCACAAATGCCCACTTTCTTTCTATACACCCTTTTGTTTCTGTCATGTTTGTAAAACTATGCTTTTTGCATCATATTTAAGAATTTTTCCTGTAAGCCACACTGAGCCTGCAAATAGGTGGGAAAATGTGGGATACAAATGTAACACATAAATAAAGATCAGTGTTTCCCAATTTGGTCCTGAAGTACTCCCTTGCCAGTTAGGAGAGTTGAGAAATCCTGAATAGCACACTTGTGTTTGTTGGAGCGCTGCATACCTAAAAAGCTAAGCCTTTCTGAATTTATATATTTTCAGATTTTTGTGTTTGTATTGATAGATTCTAAACTGCTCTCTTATGTGTGTGTGTTCCTCTTCCTTGATAATCTGCTAGTTTTAACTCCATCTATCCAATACAAGAGGAAAAAAAAACAAGCAAATCTTCCTTTCCTCACATGCAGAGCTGCTAGTTCCTATAAATTGCTATATTTGTCTTCCTGCTAACTTTATGGTCCCTCCCTTCCCACCCACTCCTAGGCTAGCTCTTCCTATATAAGAAAACCAAGAGACAATTATCTTTAATAAATCCTGTATTGGACAATCCTGCTTATTCATATCCATTAGTACACCTTCTCACCCTTGTTAATCATATCAATATGAGTTTCATTCAATGCAATATGTGTTGGGCCTTAGTCCTAAGGCAGACCATCTGCAACCTTAGGGCTTGACCCCTCTGTCTCCAAATTATCTCTCTATATAAAACGCACCTCCAGTGTTCTAATGAAGCCTCACTTTCCCAACGTTCTAAAAGTGAAGTGGTCTGAGATCGCTTTTCCTCCATGAGTGTCTGCCCCGCCCACATGTCAAACGTGATGACATCGAGGGCGGGTCATAATGACGACTGTCGTAAGCCACATTGAGCCTGCAAAGAGGTGGGAAAATGTGGGATACAAATACAATAAATAAATAGACAACTACACTGTAAGCAAGGAAGCCCATTGGTTAATCTCTGTTTCCACTCCCCAACGCAGCCGTCATTCCCATACACTCAAAACCAAGCAAAATCGCTGCTGGACCCCGTCCTCCAGCCCACAGTCCCCCTCACCCACCCTCCTGCAACCGCTCGCTCACCGTTCCACCATCCTCCCTCTCCTCCCCGACTCCGGCCATGCTGCAGGACGATTACTACACACGAGTGGAAATGACCCAATCAACTACACTGTAAGCAAGGAAGCCCATTGGTTAATCTCTGTTTCCACTCACTGACACAGCCGTCATTCCCATACACTCAAATCCAAGCACACCTAGGAGTTGCTGATCCACAATATCGTTTTTTTTCCTTCTTCCATCTGAAACACGTCTAAAGCTGTTTCTACTGGATAAACTGCGCCTTAACAGATAAAGGACAAAAGGTTTTTGTTTTAGGATTCTTACTGCACACCTTTTTAATTTATTTGAAAGCTTCCCATCTGTACATATGAATATCATGAAATCTAAATTAAATATCATTAAAACAGCTTTAAAAATTATGCTACGTGGTAGAAACAGCAATTCTAAACTCTGTATTTTCAGATCATTTGTCAACAATACAAAGTTTATCCAGGTAAGTGCCCGTGGCTGCGTCAGCCCCGCCGTTGCCTGTCAATGTGTGCCACTGAAAGAGTATGAGGGAGCTCCAGCTGCCTCTGGGTCAGGACAGGACTTAGCTGGTGGACGCCAGAAGCAGTGTCTCCTTTGGTTGACAGCAAATAGCACCCCCCCCCCCAACCACCTCTGAGGGAGGGAGGAAAGGAATGGACAGGACCGTGGAACTGGGTGGGAGGGGGAGAGACCCTTGAACTGATAGGGGGACCCTGGAACTGGGAGGGAGGGAGGGAAGGTGACCCTGGAACTGGGAGGGTGGGGACCCTGAAACTCTGAGGGAGGGTGGGGGGGAACCTGAAACTGGAAGGGACCCTGGAACTCTGAGGGGGGGATGACCCAAGAACTCGGAGGGAGGGATGGAGGGGGACCCTGGAACTGCGAGGGAGGAGGGAGGGGCCCCTGGCACACACTCTCTCTCACGGACACACTCGCACCCAGTCTCACTCTCTGTCACACACACACACACTCGCACCCAGTCTCTCACTCTCTCTGTCACACACACACACACACACACTCGCACATTCACTCTCTCTCACACAGTCAATCTCACACACACTCTCTCAAACATACACACTCCGAGGGAAACCTTGCTAGCGCCCGTTTAATTTCTGTCAGAAACGGGCCTTTTTCACTAGTCAGCTATGAAAGATGAAGGAATTGGTTGCAATTATCAAGCATCCAGGACTACCCAATTCCCAGCCAATTTACCACTAGCACTGCCACAGAGAATAAAGTGACAGAGGAATATTAAGAGGTATTAACTTAGGAACACGATTAAAGGGTCCCAGCCTAGTGAATGCCTTCCAGGATCCTCTGCTACTAGAAGTACCAACCAAAATACTGCGTTTGATCTGAGAAGTTTTGCTATATGATTCTTATATTCCACTAAGTTCAAAAGAGATTGTGAGCAGATTACAGACAAGTCCTTCTTCAGGAGAATTTACAGTTGCGTATCTAATATGTTGAAGCTAAAAAAAAAAAAATCTAAAACATTAATTACAGTTGAATATCTAGTACATTGAAACTAAAAAGGATCTTTCTCATCAAATACATTGAAACTAAAACACATCTTTCTCATAAAACAGAAAAAGACTTTAACACTTTCCTGAAGAAATAATAATGTGTTATTTTCCGAATTTCTAAAGGCAGTCTGTTCCAAAGTCTAATTCCCTGAGTGTAAGAGAGTAAAGATTCTAATACCGATATTGTAATCCACCTGGGGACAAATTACTTGGCCAACAATAGCAAGTTTGGAGTGCAGAGAGCGTTCCAGAAGCTTGGGGAAGGACTCAAGTCTTTGGTTTGGGCTAGAGAGTTGCATGGGAACAGAAATCTAGACCCACCCCACCCATCCCTGTGGGGAAGCTAACCCATCCATGCCTCAAGTAATTTCCTCCACCCCAGTCTGCCCTGCTGTTGCCATGCCGCAGTCACCTTGACCCCCTTCCAACAAAGCCAAATTCTATAAGCAGTGAAAATACTAGAAAAAGTAACAAATAATTTTCTTCCGTACTTTAAATATAAAATTAAGTAAGATACACACATCCGTTAGCAGCATGTGTCCCCCTCTCCTCTCCATCCCCTTCTATCCCATGTACTCTATTTCCACTTTTCCCTTCCCCACTCCTCCATGTGTGTCCCCTTTACCAGTCTTCTTTCCTCTCGTCCCTGCACCCACCCACACTCCCTCCACCCTTTTTACCAAGGAAGCTAGATAAAACAGGAGACAGGGTGAGCCTATGTAGCCCATGATTTAGGCTGAAGCCAGTAGGCGGAGATTGACGCCACACTGGCTCACACAAAATAGTAGCAAACCCTACTGAAAACAATAGCAAAAAGATTATTTGAAAATACAGTGAGACAGAATAATAGAATTCAGTTTATCATGGGAGCAAGTAGATGGATATGTCTGAAACATTTAAGAAAGTTGAGATTAGCATATATACCCAATCGGACATTTAAAATAAAGGCTAGTGCATTTTTATAATATACCACTGCAATCCACAAAATGAAAGGAGCAAGTTCCCACATGCCATCTTTTTTTTGTTGTTGTTGTTGTTGTTGTAGGCACAGGAAAAAAAAAGATTTTAAATGTTCACAGGTTTCAGCCTAATTCATGTTTAATGTAGGATAATAAATGGCATAAATATGTAAATAGATAGAAACTCTGAATGTTCAGCACCTGATTCTCATAACATGATGTCTGTTTTAGTATCCCTTTACAAGGAGAAAAAAAATCTCTGCACAAATATAACAGTACTAAGGTGTCCCTTTAGCCGGGACAAATATAACAGTACTAGAGTGACCCTTTAACCAGCCCATCCAAATAACACACTGATCACAGTTTAAAACAAATTATTACTCTACCTATAAAAAATTATTACATTATTATACTTCCTCTGTTTACATCCGTATGCACAAACTGGCATGTTTGAAAATCTGAGATTAAATAAAAATTCCACCAACAATAAAGAATGACAACTTGGATGCAGCAGCTCATAGGTTTGATTGCTTTGTTTTGAGTGCAAAGGGATCCGGCTGCGCAAGGAAGGGGGAACAGATAACCTTATGGGGGTTTTTTGTGTGTGTGTGTGTGCGGGGTTTTTTTTTTTTAACAGTACCCTCCCTTCCTCCCACCCACATACGTATTCCAGACCTCTCCACCAGCCCTGGGTGCCCTCCCGGCACGTACCTTAAGCAACCCTGGTGGTATAGTGGATTCTTCAGGGCAGGAAAGATCCCCAGTCTTTCTCAGAATTATATATGATTGTGGATGTTAAAAAGGTTAATGTTATGACATTATGTTCCCCTGATGATGCCTTAAGGGTGAAACATGCCAGCATGTAGAGAACAAGAGGAATTTTCACGGACTGAGCACATTGTTTTGGTTAGTTGGAGAACTGGAAGAATGATGGTAAAAAACTGATAATAAGGATATTCAGCTTGCACTGGAATAACTGATCAACCGTACAGATAAATCAATTGCATTCGATGCGACTGTATGAACATTAATATAACAGTATTGTTTGGAGATAATTTAGTATATAGGTAGGGTGGTGGTGCATTGATGGCGGTATGCAGTGCTGACTGTTAGAGGAGTTGGCTCCTTGAGCATTAACCAGCACTCCAATCTGAGCAATATTCACTATATTTTAATGAGATACATATTAAAAATAAGATGTTACAATTTAATGCCAAGAAATGCAGAGTGATGCACTTGGGGTGCAGAAACCCAAAAGAGAGATACTGGATAGGAGGGGAGAGATTAGTAAATTTGACTCAGGAGACAGACCTTGGGGTGATGGTGTCCAAGGATCTGAAGGTGAAGAAACAATGTGACAAGGCGACGGCCGTGGCCAGAAGGAGGCTAGCCTGCATAGAGAGGGGTATAACCAGCAAAAGAAAGGAGGTGTTGATGCCCCTCTACAAGTTGTTGGTGAGGCCCCACTTGGAATATTGTGTTCAGTTTTGGAGGCTTTATCTTGCTAAAGATGTAAAAAGGCTGGAAGCGTTGCAAAGAAAAGCTACAAAAATGGTATGGGATTTGCGTTGCAAACCATATGAAGAGAGACTTGCCGACCTGAACATGTATACCTTGGAGGAAAGGAGAAACAGGTGACATGATACAGACATCCAGATATTTAAAAGGTATTAATCCGCAAACAAACCTTTTCCAGAGACGCGAAGGTGGTAGAACTAGAGGACATGAATTGAGTGAAGGGGGGCAGACTCAGGAGTAATGTCGGGAAGTATTTTTTTTCCACAGAGAGGGTGGTGGATACATGGAATGCCCTCTTGAGATCAAAATAGTAACATAGTAGATGACGGCAGAAAAAGACCGCAGTCTGCGGTCCATCCAGTCTTCCCAACAAGATAAACTCACATGTGGTACTTTTTGTGTATACCTTACCTTGATTTGTACCTGTCCTTTTCAGGGCACAGACCGTATAAGTCTGCCCAGCACTATCCCCGCCTCCCAACCACCAGTCCCGCCTCCCACCACCGGCTCTGGCACAGACCGTATAAGTCTGCCCAGCACCATCCCCGCCTCCCGCCACCTGCTCTGCCACCCAATCTCGGCTAAGATCCTTAGGATCCATTCCTTCTGAACAGGATTCCTTTATGTTTATCCCACGCATGTTTGAATTCCGTTACTGTTTTCGTTTCCACCACCTCCCGCGGAATTCAAACATGCTTGGGATAAACACAAAGGAATCCTGTTTAGAAGGAATGGATCCACGGAATCTTAGCGGAGATTGGATTGGAACACCGGTAATTGGGAAGAAAAACCAGTGCTGGGTAGACTTCTACAGTCTGTGCCCTGAGAATGGCAAGGACAAATCAAACTCGGGTATACATATAAAGTATCACATACCATGTAAAATGAGTTTATCTTGTTGGGCAGACTGGATTGACCATACAGGTCTTTATCTGCTGTCATTTCATTTACTATCTGTCTGTGACAGGAAAAAGGATCATTGGGGAGAAATTGACAGTATGTTTCTAGTCATTTAAACTAGAGTGTGAAGGTGGCAAAAGGAAGCAAGAAAATCCAGAACGTCACTCTCAGTAAAAACATGATGGCAGAGGGGAAAGTAATGTTACTATAGGAAACCATCTAAACAACACTTTTACATGAAATCAATTATCACAAATGCTTATAGTTTAAGTAAAAAGGTTTGAGATGTGCAAGCCCTGATGTTGTTGCTATTACAGAGATGTGGTTCAGTGAGTCCTATGAATAGAATGTGACCATACCAGGTCATAATCTTTTTAGGAAGGATAGAAAGGGACATAGGGGTAGAGGAGTGGTACTGTATGTGAAAAATAATAGAGCGACTGAAATGCAGAGAATCTGGGGAAAGGAAGAAGCTATATGGATTGTCCTGGAAAGAGAAGATGAAACCTGTATCCACACAGGTGTTATCTACAGACCCCTGGCACAAATGGAGAAACTGGACAAGGATCTGCTTGTAGATATCCATATGCTTGGAATGAAATGGGGAGGCACTGTTGCTGGGTGATCTCAATTTGCCTGATGTGGATTTTAACGTCCCGTCTGCAGAATCGGAAAGAAGCATAGAAATTGTGGATGCCCATCAAAGTACTTTGCTCAGATAAATGTTGGCGGAACCCACAATGGAAGGATTGACATTGGATCTAGTGCTTTCAAATGGAGGAAGTTTTCCAACATCCAGGTGGGTGCCCACCTAGGTAATAGTGGTCATGACATGATACAGTTTGAGATAAGAGCAAAAGCAGAATGTAGACAGGCAAAACTCAGTACTAGATTTCAGACATACTGATTTTGGTAAAATGAGGGAATACCTGAAGAAGGTGCTGACGGCATGGGTAGGTATAAGAGAAGTGGAAGCCCAGTGGTCTAAGCTGAAAGCTGCTATAAATATGTCAACAGATCTTTATACAAGGAAAGTCAACAAAAACAAAAGAAACGGGAAGCCTATATGGTTCTCCAAATTAGTGGCCAAAAAAATAAGGGCAAAAGAGGCTGCGTTCAACAAATATCAAAAATTCAACAAGCAGATCTTGGAAACGTTTACCAGATTAAACTCAGAGAAGTGAAGAGGGAAATATAGCTACCAAAAGCGCAAGCAGAAGAAAAAAATGGTTAAAGATGTAGAGGGAGGTGATAAGACCTTTTTCAGATCCATTGGAGAAAGGAGAAAAGCTAGGAATGGAATTGGCAGACTGAAATATGCTGAGAATGGTTATGTGGAGATTAATGAGGATAAAGCAAACGTGCTAATCCAATACTTCTCTTCAGTGTTCACGGAAGAAAATCCTGGAGAAGGACCACGGTTGGCTGCCAAGGGTATATCTGGGAAAGAAGTTGGATACTGCACCCTTAACAGAAGAAAGCATTTATAAACAATTTGAAAATGTGAAAGTGGACAAAGCTATCCCAGTATACTGAGGGAGCTCAGAAAAATCTTGGTGGACCTCTTAAGGATTTATTTAATAGATCTTTAGAGATGGGAGAGGTTCCATGGGATTGGAGATGAGTGGATATTGTCCCTCTTCACAAAAGCAAGGACAGAGAAGAAGGGGTAAACTACAGGCTGGCAAGCCTCACGTTGATGGTAGGAAAAAAAATGGAGTCTCTTTCGAAGGCCACACCATAATCCTCGCCCGGGGTCTCACAGTCCTTTATTCATTTCCTGGTCCACCAAAGAAAATCTATCAGATTCGTTTGGAAGGATTTTTCTTTGGTAAAGCCATGTTGCCTCGTATCCTGCAACTCGTTGGATTCTAGAAAGTTAACTCTCTTTTCCTTTCATCAGAGACTCCATTTTTACTTTTTTATACTGTTTTATGGTTCGCAGTGTGTTGGTGTTTAAACTAATAAAGAATTAAAATTTAAAAAAAAGTAAAAGCAGAAGCAATATGTAAATAATGATTCCTTAGTAAACCAAATGAAATAGCAAAACCTGGAACAGGATTTTGCTATTTCAAACCTCTTCATACAAGCAGTGTTATCATCTCATCTTAAATTTTGCTGTTCAGTGAATACAGCCTATGATAACAGTGGAATTGCTTGTTTTTGTTGAACTGTTTACTGGTCTCCAGCTAAACAGAACAGTGATGTTGGGTCACTTTGAAGCAAAGATGAAGCTGGTTTCAGTTCTTGCTGAAGAGGCACATGTCTGTTACACAACAGACTTCTGGTCATCTCATGGAAAATTTTACATTGAGGTGACTTTCCATTGGATTGATAGTCTTTAGAGAGGCAGTCTGCTTGTCTGTCCTTAAGGCTGAAGGGTTCCCACACATTTGGCATTCTTGCATCATTTCTCAAAGTCTGTCTTCAGACAAAAAAATTGTTAAAACAACAACAGACAATGATTCCAACATTGTGAAAGCCTTCTGTATAACTGCAACATGACAATGATAAAGATGATGATGCAAGTGATGAATTATACCGCACTACTAATGAATATGATAATGAGGATGATGATGCTAGTTTTCTTTGATATACAGAAGATAAGTATTTCAGACAGAGATTCCCTTTATCAAATTCCTGCAGACCAAATCAGAAGACATCAGTAATATTGCAGCCTGCCTGATGTCAAGAAACTTTTTATCAGACTGAACAATCTACCTCCTGCTGGTGCAGATGTTGAACACCTTTTTAGCTGCTGGTTTATTGACCCACAAGCATACTTGTATGTGTGACAGTCGTTTTCAAAATTTAGTTTTACTAAAAGGAAGGTAGATTGAATTGAAGAGCAGTAAAGTTATTGGGATTAAAACATTAACAGTAGTTGCATTCATTGTATTTATGGTACTTTTACTATTTACTCAAGTATTAGGCAGTAACTTTTTTACTTAAACTTAAATACATTTTTTAATGTGTTCTTAACTGTACTTAAGTATTAAAATATACATTTATTTTTATTTAAGTACTTTGCCCTGGTACTGTGAACAACCCTGTTAGTCATTATACTGAGTATCCTTGACTGGGGACCCCAGAGCATAGCTACCTCCATAACACAGTGCAGAAGTATTCTAAGTCTGGATCCTACGGAGCCTATTGTTAAAAATACTCGCATTTTGTGGCCATAGGAATAGTGCTTACAATGTAGCATCCTAAGGGTTGAACTCCCTCCCCACTGCGGGAGGGGTTATAAATACTGTCTCAACAGCATCCTTAACTGCCAGCAGGAAGAACAGAAACCAGGAGCCAAAATCAAGCTTGCATCTTCTACTTGGCAGGGCACAGAATTGTTATTGGGCTTGTCTGATTAGGTAACACGTGTAATTCAGTGAAACGAGAATGTTAGTGTTGTGGGTGAATTACAGTGGGGGAAATAAGTATTTGATCCCTTGCTGATTTTGTAAGTTTGCCCACTGACAAAGACATGAGCAGCCCATAATTGAAGGGTAGGTTATTGGTAACAGTGAGAGATAGCACATCACAAATTAAATCCGGAAAATCACATTGTGGAAAGTATATGAATTTATTTGCATTCTGCAGAGGGAAATAAGTATTTGATCCCCCACCAACCAGTAAGAGATCTGGCCCCTACAGACCAGGTAGATGCTCCAAATCAACTCGTTACCTGCATGACAGACAGCTGTCGGCAAAGGTCACCTGTATGAAAGACACCTGTCCACAGACTCAGTGTATCAGTCAGACTCTAACCTCTACAAAATGGCCAAGAGCAAGGAGCTGTCTAAGGATGTCAGGGACAAGATCATACACCTGCACAAGGCTGGAATGGGCTACAAAACCATCAGTAAGACGCTGGGCGAGAAGGAGACAACTGTTGGTGCCATAGTAAGAAAATGGAAGAAGTACAAAATGACTGTCAATCGACAAAGATCTGGGGCTCCACGCAAAATCTCACCTCGTGGGGTATCCTTGATCATGAGGAAGGTTAGAAATCAGCCTACAACTACAAGGGGGGAACTTGTCAATGATCTCAAGGCAGCTGGGACCACTGTCACCACGAAAACCATTGGTAACACATTACGACATAACGGATTGCAATCCTGCAGTGCCCGCAAGGTCCCCCTGCTCCGGAAGGCACATGTGACGGCCCGTCTGAAGTTTGCCAGTGAACACCTGGATGATGCCGAGAGTGATTGGGAGAAGGTGCTGTGGTCAGATGAGACAAAAATTGAGCTCTTTGGCATGAACTCAACTCGCCGTGTTTGGAGGAAGAGAAATGCTGCCTATGACCCAAAGAACACCGTCCCCACTGTCAAGCATGGAGGTGGAAATGTTATGTTTTGGGGGTGTTTCTCTGCTAAGGGCACAGGACTACTTCACCGCATCAATGGGAGAATGGATGGGGCCATGTACCGTACAATTCTGAGTGACAACCTCCTTCCCTCCGCCAGGGCCTTAAAAATGGGTCGTGGCTGGGTCTTCCAGCACGACAATGACCCAAAACATACAGCCAAGGCAACAAAGGAGTGGCTCAGGAAGAAGCACATTAGGGTCATGGAGTGGCCTAGCCAGTCACCAGACCTTAATCCCATTGAAAATTTATGGAGGGAGCTGAAGCTGCGAGTTGCCAAGCGACAGCCCAGAACTCTTAATGATTTAGAGATGATCTGCAAAGAGGAGTGGACCAAAATTCCTCCTGACATGTGTGCAAACCTCATCATCAACTACAGAAGACGTCTGACCGCTGTGCTTGCCAACAAGGGTTTTGCCACCAAGTATTAGGTCTTGTTTGCCAGAGGGATCAAATACTTATTTCCCTCTGCAGAATGCAAATAAATTCATATACTTTCCACAATGTGATTTTCCGGATTTAATTTGTGATGTGCTATCTCTCACTGTTACCAATAACCTACCCTTCAATTATGGGCTGCTCATGTCTTTGTCAGTGGGCAAACTTACAAAATCAGCAAGGGATCAAATACTTATTTCCCCCACTGTATGTATTATAACAAAAAATTCCTTTTCTGGATAGACCAGTCCAAACCACTGGGTTTTGCGCCCCAACCAGCTCATGGAGGTAGAGAAAAAGACAAGGAAGTTCTGGTGATATTACCAGTATAACAGCAAGTGTAGCCTGGAACTAGCCAGTATTTTTTTCTACCTTCCAGCAGATGGTCAACCAGAAGCCAGAATCAAACTTATATTTTCTGCATAGCATGACACAACATTGTTATTAGGTCAGCATGATGGGTTAAATCTATGATTCAGAGAAAGAAGAATGCTGAATTTGAGGGTGAATTATGTATTATAATAAATAATTCTTTGTGTTTCTATAGAATTGAGATGGTATCCGTTGAAAGTGGTCATAGCAGTTGAGTAATGCTAAATATTTGTGGACTTAAAGTTTGAATACCAATGACAATTTTTTAAAAAAATGACATATAAGCGTATTTTTTGTGATTCAGGACTTAAATTAGCAGCCTGTAATGGTAAACTTGGAAATGTACAATCCTATAATCAAAATGGTCTGCCTACCCGAATGATCAGATGTGCCTGCTAAAACATAAGCACACGATAACCATTTTTAAATAAACCTAATAGTTACAAACTTTTTTAAATTGTCAGGTGAGAATAAAATGACAATTTCTGAATCATGTATTAGTGATCAATTGCTTATGCTGGAGAAATGGACAAATAATTCCGACTTTCTGAAGCGCCAAGTTGGATTCTGTGCCCAGTGGAGTTTAGACAACCTTTGTAAGTGAAATTTATTTTATTTGTTTTGTATAAAAGCAATAAATATGATTGTCTACTATCTCTGTTATAAGCACATCTCTCTAATGCATTTTATTGTGGATATCCTGAAAACCCAATTAACTGGTTGCCCCACCACGTGTTGGAGAGCCACCGGTATAAGGGGCATATGAAACTCATTTGAAGGTAGATATAATGCCAGTAATCATTGTGCAGAAAATTTACACCAGTACCTACTCAATGCCAAGTGTACCTGAAAATGGTAATGGCCTGCTGCCTCACTGTTTTAGATTTTTCCTCTCCTATTCCTACATTCCCGACCTTAGGTCCCTTTTTCTGTCCTCAGTGCAGAGTCCTGATTTGTTTTCTCTATGTCCCTTGGTCCTATGCCTTTCCATCATCTCAGCCTTTCTGTAAGGACAAGCCAGGATACTAATATTCTCACATGTGTGTGATGATGTTTGACAGAACCCCATGAGGAAACAGTTCTCCGACTTCAGAAAAAGCCTTCCTGCCTGCCGCTGTCACTGCTCCCCCCCCCCCCCCCCCCCAAATCAACTTGTCTAAGGCATTTTCTGCCACTATTCTCCTTTCTTACTTGTGTAAATCCTGTCAGTGCCATGCGGGGTCCCTTTTCCTTGATAACTGCTTTAATGAGGTTTTTCAGACATTTCTAAATTTTCTTTTATTTATTTGTCAGCTGTCTCTGTCGGTAGGCCTAAGGCACCCACTCAAGTATTTTTCTTTGAGTTGTTTAATTATATTGCAGCTGTTTGTGCAGACATATCCCAGAAAAAGTTTCCCAGTGGCTTGTAAGAAGTATTCCCGGTACAGCAGGACCATATACATGACAGATACCCATTCTTTATGCCTGCAGTGCTTAAGTCCTGATCATGATCCTATTCCTTGTGTTCCGTGTTCACAGATGTCAAAGAAGGGAATTCATGGTTATGAGAAGCAGCATGATTGAATTTTTGGCACTTGTCAATCAGCATCAGAAATACTGATCTTCTTGGCTTCCAAAGCTGCATTGAACACAGGGGACCCATTGACATTGAGAGCATTTCAATCACCCTTCAAGTGTCAATAGAAGCCATTGAGATAGGTCATCGTTTGATCAACTTCTGAAGATGAGGTTGCTGGATGTCTGACAGTAGCTGGGGCACACCAACATCAAGCCCCTTTGGAGCACAACACCGAGACACGAAGATCACTGGTGTCCTCTAAGCACTCCTGACATGAGGGCCATTTATCCTTCATAATATGAGAGAGGATGCATCAGCCTCCACAGAACTGAGGCCTAGTTCTCGATACACCCGAGGTGACTTAAAAAGACATGGCCACTCTGACTGCAAAGCCATCACTTTTGATGACGACATCCTTCAAGGGGCAGCTGCTGAAATTCAGATGGTCTGCAGTCCTTCTGGAGAGGAAGCTTCCCCAGCACATCAGATTTCCGTTGCCTCAACGCCTTCAGACTAGACCTCACCAAGAAGTCAGTGGCTTGAGGCAGGCAGAGACTAATATCTCCAGTACAGTACTTCTATGTCTCAGAATCATTGTTCCTGTGCAACTGAGGGGGTATTCTCGGAGGAGGAGTCTACTGGTTTCCCATCAGATCCCTCACCACCACAGAAGACATCTCCCCAGAGGAGCTCTCATTCACCAAATATATCAAGGAAATGGCTAAGGCCATCTCATTTTCTTTAGAGATGAGGAAGGAAACCCATGGCAGAAACATTGGACTCCTCAAATTTGTTTCTCCCCCCCCCCCCCCCCCCCCCACAAAAGAAGCTGTGACATTGATTGTTCACAGAATCCTGAAGGAAGTGCAGTGATAATGAGACCCCCCCCCCCCCCCCCCCAGTATCTTGTGTTAATACAAAGGCTGACTGTATGTATAGAGTTCAAAAACCTATGGTATTTGAAAAGCTACAGCCTCCTAACCTTTCCATGGTGTTCAAATCTGCTCTCAAAAGAGTCCATAATACAAAGATTCTCTTCTCAGTGCCCCTGGGGAGAGAGACAGAGACCTTGGAGTCTTTTGGGAAGAAATTCTTTCAGAATGCTATGCTATGCTAACTTCCCACATAGCATCCTATCGGCTCTTCATGAACATATACTTGCAAAACATTGTGGACAGTATTGCAGAGTTTGCTGTCACTTTCAGGAGAAGGCCAATGATGCCCATGAGCTACTAAGCAAGGGAACGGAATACAGTCCATGCAATCTACAATAGCTTCAATAATGCATCAGGAACCTCCACAATAAGGATTGGCATCCACAGAATTGTGTGCCTATAGGCCTCAGACCTCAAGCCTAAAGTGCAGGAGAAGCTTGCTGATGTGCCATACTGTCAGTGAATCTCTTTAGAGATGAGATGCAGGAGGCTGCTGTCCTCATAAAGCAGCACTCAGACACTCGTAAAACACTATCCAGACCCTCTTCTGACCCAGTCTTCTCTTTTAGATGGTTTTATAGCGGAGGGCAAAAGAGGTCCCATTATTCTTAAAGGTGGTGTGGGTATCCTTATTCCTCAGGGATCTCATTCTCGTACAAAACAGCCTAAGGCCCAGAAATCATAGCTGGCTCCACAGTCAAAACCAGGGATGTGGTTTAGACTTTAGACTGTCTCCATCGGAGCTTAACCACAATCCTTGTAACAGTCCTGGACAACCTTCTGGTCGGAGGAAGGCTGAATTGATTTGCTGCAAGATGTCCCTTTATAACCTTAGACCAGTGAGTTCTGAAAGTTGTCCAAAATGGTTTCTGTCTGCAATTAGAAACCATTCCTCCAAATTGCCCATTGAAAGCATTGAAGTTAAGCTGTCAATATTGAGACTGACTTACCAAGGAACTCTTTTTCCTTCTTATAGGCCAAGGTGGTTGAACTCATTTCACCACATGAAAGAGGGTAGGGATTTTATCGAAGGTCTTCCTGATCACAAAAAAGATAGGGGAGGGGATGTCATCCCACACCAAACTTAAGAGCCCTGACCAAGTATCTGACCAAACATATGTTTGGGATGGTTTCGTTAGGCACCCTCATCCCCATGCTACAGAAAAGGGATTAGTTATGCTCTCTGGACTTGGAGGATACTTACATTCGCATACAGATACTTCTAAGTCGCAGGACGTATCAGATTTGTAGTAGGAAAACACCATTTCCAGTACTGGATCAAGAATATTTACAAAATATATTGCAGCCATAGCAGCATCTCTGTGGAGTCTGGGGTTTCCCTAGTTGGATGATTGGTCAAGAGAACATCAGAGGAAGTTGCAAAAGAATCAATTTGCATGACCATTTGGGTGCTAGAGCTATCAGGATTCATTTATAAACTTTCCCAAGTTTCAGTGATGGTCATAGTGTAATTCACTGGAACTCTGCCAGATATGATTCTGGCATCTGCAGTTCTTCAGCAAAAGTGGATCTTACCTCTTACATCAGTAATATAAGTGCGCAAGAATCAGCATATATCAGATGGTCAGAAGCTGAGGATGCTGAGCCACATGGCACATGGCCTCCACATTTCATTTAACTCCCATGACATGCATCAATTTGAGGCAAGCTCCATGGATCACCCAGTGAGTGCATGGCACTGGGAACTGTCAGGACATCATGCCTTTCTGTTTTCCTTCCTTCCTTCGATTTTATAGCCCATCCTACCAACTGCATCCAGAACATGTTACATGATTTACATCTATAATAAAAAACATAGTTCACACAAACATCAAATCAATTATACCAATTTACCAGTTTATCAATTAAACTGTCAATCAAAGCTCATTAAAACAAGTGAGTTTGTACAGCCTTATAGAAACTTAAAAGATCATTAATGGATCTCACCGCAGGAGGCAGACCAATGAATAAGAAAAAGTTTGTGAATGAGCACATTCCAACTGGAAAAATCTTGCAGAAAGCAAAAGAAAACATCTCTCACACCGAGAATGCAACACCCGATTTGGTGTATATATTGGTAGCTTTTTAGACACATAGATTAGATCCATATCATGAAGAACCTTAAAAGCTAATATCAACATCTTGAAAATACACCATTTACTGATAGAAGAGAGGGTGAAACATGATCTCACAATGCCAAATTTTTCAAAAGCCAAATTGCCAAATTTGAACCTGCTGAAGCCTCTTCAAGCTCTTACTTGGCAATCCCACAAACAGCTTGTTATAATAATCTATGCATGAGATTATATATGCATACAGCAGTTGGTCAAAATCTGACTCAGAGAAGTAACCTCGAATCTTAATCAAGTGATGCAGGTAATAAAAGAAGGAAGAAACCAATTCAGAAATATGGTTATTGAAAGTTAATCCTGTATTCAAAAGTACACCCAAACTATGAACCTGATCCTTAGCCACTATAGTAGTCCAGTCCCACAATAAAGATGGATGGGAGAATTTACAGTTATCCCTCCTATTCCAAAGAAATTCTGTTTTAGATGCATTCAATTGCAACTTATTCCTCATCATCCAACTTTTAATTTCAATCAAACAGTTCCTCAATGTCTCCAATTTAGTCTCTCAAGCATAGCCCAATGCAACATGCAACATAAAATTATTCATGGCGAGGCCCCGGTATATATGTCAGACCTCATAGACTTACCAAACAGGAACTCAAAAAGATCATCACACACATTCTTGAACCTCCATTACCCTAGTTGCAAAGGACTTAAATATAAATCAGTGTATGCATCAAGCTTCTCCTACATCAGCACGCAACTTTGGAATGCACTACCAAATGCCATAAAAACAACACACGACCTGATAGCCTTTCGGAAAGTACTAAAGACTAATCTGTTCAAAAAGACATACCATAATGATCCTTCATAAATGACCTGACATCAAAACTCTACCAGAACCAACAAAATCGAACTCTCTATACCTGTTTGCTTCAATCAATTTGTCACTAATGAACGTTAATGCATTACCCCCTTATTTCTCACGCCTGAGATGTACTGTTTATCTAATTTACTTTATAATTTATTTTAACATTTATGAACTTTAAACGTATTACAACTTTGTATTTCTCTTTCCGGAAATGGCAATCGCCATTACGGCATAATGCAAGCCACATTGAGCCTGCAAAAATGTGGGATACAAATGCAACAAATAAATAAACTAAATATCAGCAGGAAAAGAATGAACATGAATTCCATACTTCAAAGCAATATCAATTACTGAATGTAGGTATCTGTCATCACTCCACTCTGGAACCCTCTATACTGATGAATGATTTATTCTAATCTAGTAAAGGAAATACTATTCCAAATTGCTCAAATTCAAAAGGTTCTAATGATTAGATGCATCCAACCTGGGATAGGGAGCTCATGTACATGAGCTTCGTACTCAGGATCTATAGTGTGGTCAGGAAAAGTTTTGTTAACTACCCTGGAGTTATGAACAATCTGAAACGTTCGGAGGGCTTTCATAAATTGGTTGGTTATCAAATCAATTTAGTCTAATTCAGACAGACAACTAGGTTTCAACGTATTATATGTATTATATAAATAAGCAGGAATGGACAGATTTGTATCTCCTTTGACAGCAAGCATCCAAAATGTGGACGTGGGCCATCTCACAAGGGATGTTCCAAAAAGACAATTGGCACACAAACTGATTTAGATTCTGCAACCTCATAAGCAGTTTTTGGATGAGAGCATTGCCTAGAAGAGTTTTGAGAATGGGGCACTCCCTCAGTAGATCTTATGCCACTTGTCATAGCAAGAAAGTCTCTCAGTTTTGTTCTAGACTAGGATCCTATGGCAAATTAGCTTTGGATACCGTCCTCTTTCATTGTGGGAGCAGGGATGTCTGTACACGTATCCTCTAGTACCTCTAATAATAAAACTCTTTTGCATCTCATAAAGGATCAAAGAACTATAATTCTGATCACTCCCTACTGACTGAGACAGATATGGTTCCCTCTTCTTCTGGAGCTTTCCTCCAGATATCCATGGAGTGTGGAATTTTTTCCATAACTAATAACTCATAATCAGGGATCCCTATTACATCCTGACCATCAGTCCTTAGCCCTCATGGCTTGGATATTGAGAGGGTAGCAGTGGATTCCTCAACCTACCTGATATTGTGTCCTAGGTTCTGTTAGCTTCCAGAAGAGTTTCCACCAGGAGGTCTCACCATTTTAAATTGAAGAGGTTTGTTGTCTGGAGTGAGGGAAAGGCCCTAGATTAGAGGTCTTCCAGTCCAGTTCTCGAGGCCCATAGCCCAGCTTGGTTTTCAGTGAATGCAAATAGATCTCATATATATATATTGCTAACAATATTCAATGCTGGGTTATGCAAAATATTTAATAACTGTACTTTATATTGTTAATATACAAATCTCAAACAGTTATACTCAATGCTTTTTATTCTTAATACAAAATGTACCATATATATTTCCTCCAGTTGTCAAATATCCTACATACGTACTCATTCACCCTACATTCATACAACTTCACACATTGAGAACACTAACTAATACAAATACTCACTAACTATCCTCACAAGCCCATTGGTTCTAACATATCACTTATAATTCCCAATCCGTGCATTAACTCTCAAGTCAGATTCTGCAGCAACTTGATAAGTTCATCTATAAGAGTCTTTGTAGTCCCAAATAATTACTCCACGTATTATTTCTTGTAATGCAGGTACGCCTCCAAAAAGTTCTCTCGCTTAAAGGCTTCTTGGTAGAATAGCATAAACAGTTCAACAGTTCTCAAACTTGATGTGTAATCAATCCATCAACATTGCTAGAACACCCGAGACTCTGCATTTCGCTATTAAAGCGTCATCAGGAGTTGGGTTCAATTTGTAGATATTCAGCATTCATGGATACAAGATGGGCAGGAACTCAACTGTCCACAAACATTCATACCCAGCAAAAAAACGCTGGCGCCGACTGTGTAGAGTCTGGGGTGTTAATGCACGGATTGGGAATTATAAGTGATATGTTAGAACCAATGAGCTTCTGAGGATAATTAGTGAGTATTTGTATTAGTTAGTGTTCTCAATGTGTGAAGTTGTATGAATGTAGGGTGAATGAGTACGTATGTAGGATATTTGACAATTGGAGGAAATATATATGGTACATTTTGTATTAAAAATAAAGAGCATTAAGTTTAACTGAGATTTGTATATACATATTCATTGGGTAAATCTTGAAAAACAGGGAGGTGGTGCAGAAAAAAACTGTGGCAGAATTCAAAATGGCATGGGATGAACACAGAGGATCTCTAATTAGAAAATGGCTGGTATAAAAAACAGGGTTGCATATGTGTTTTGCATGTCAAATGGTGCTTAGATGGCAACTCTGGCTATTTCAGCATACGGTCCGAGTCCCACATATAGCATTCCTATTTAGGATAGGCTGTAGAAAGCTTCAACAGAAACTCCAGTGATTTGGAATATGAGGACAGTGCGGGGCAGACTTTTACAGTCTGTGTCCTGCAAATGACAAGATGGATTCGGTTAGGCTTTGATGGCAACTCCAGTAGTTGGAACATAAGGACAGAGTCGTGCGGACTTCTATGGTCTATGTCCCAGAAATGGACCATGATCAAGTATATAATATCACGTTCATTGTTGATTTAATCTAGAATTGAGAATGAATGTGACTGTTGGGCGGACTGGATGGACCATTCAGGTCTTTATCTGCCTTCACTTAGATCCTTTTCTTTTCTTTCCTGTCCTACACAAAATCTAATTGAATACCTTCTATACTTCTTAGATTCTGGTCTGAAGACCAACGCCACCTACACTAAGGTGAATCCTGCATCAAGTAGAAGGTAAAACCCATCTTTGCTCAGCCTTTTAGTTAGTTACTTTATATGGGACTTGCTTTTACTGAAGCCTCCCACAGTGTTGTGGAGTCTCAACATCATTTGGTATACATTCAAGTATAATAGGTATTTTTATACCACTTTAGGGCTCGAGGCAATATAAGGTTAATTGACATACCCAAGATCACAAGGAGCTTCAGTGGGATTTGAACCAGATTCCCCTCTAACCTTTAAGGTACTCGGCTGATGAAAGCTCCTTTTGAAGATACTTGTCACCTAAAGTACCTGACCTGGAAGGTCTTGTTTTTGGTGGTATCTTACACAATGTTTTTCAACAATAAAGTGCTCCTATGACCTCATCCTAAGTTCCTTCCTTAAGATAGTGTTAGAATTCCATCTTAACCAGTCAATTCTAAGAGGACAAGCAGGCTGGACATCACGCATGGCTGGACATCATCACGCTTGGGTCGTCGTCCGCGACTGCCTGAAAGTCAAACAAAAAAAACTTTCAAAAGTTGTAGAAGTGGCGTGGCGCGCATGGGGACAACGCACCGCGCATTCGCGCGAGTGACTTCCCGCCCGCGATGCCCGCGCACTTCCCTCAGTTCCTTTTTCTCCGCGACTGCGAAGGGGTGGTGTTTTTTCACTGCTCCGTTCGGTTTTGCCCAGGAGATCATTTTTTCGCGTGTATCGCATCCTTTTTTCTATTCTTTTTCTAATAGTTACTTCAAATTTAAAAAAAAAAAAAGTTTTTCCCCTTAATTTTTAGATTTTTCTCATTTTTTCAAGTTTCTTTTCTTTTTCGTTGTGGCTGTCTTTTTTCCCTTTTTTTGTGCTTTTTCAAGTGGCACCATCGAGCCGTTTGATTTCGCGGACGCTATTCTCCTGCCCATGTCAACGAGGACTCCCAGCGGCTTCAAACGCTGTACTCACTGCAACCAGACCATCTCGTCTACCGACCCTCACGCGTGGTGTCTCCAGTGCCTCGGGGCCGATCATCTTCCAGCTGCTTGCAAGCTATGTAAATTAATGAAGAAAAGGACCCAGGTGGCTCGAGAGGCTCAGTGCAAGAGACTTTTTTCGGATCGGTCCGGACCTTCAACAAAGGCATCGGTACCGAGGTCGTCGACGTCGAGGGAAGCAGCACCAAGAGTCCAGGTAATGGCTGCCGAGAGACCACTTCGAGCTGGGAGCAGCGAGGCATCGAGTGGGTCTCCACCCGTCTCGAGGCCTACTGCTGTGCAGGCCCCCCGGGACCGACCTGAGTCGGACCCGGCCCTGAGGAAGCATGAGGATCCCACATCCTCATCGGTACCGAGGAGTGTCGATGACGGGCGTCGGGCAAAGGCTAAGAAACATCGCCATCGATCTCCTTCCAGACACGGTACCGGGAGCCGAGGGAGTCAGCACCCGAGAAGCGTCGGCGCCGGGAGGACCGCTCACCCTACATTCAGGAGGTGCCGATGCGTCGGTCGTCCGGCAGCCTGGTACCGGCTCTCGAGCCCCCTCAGATTCTGGCACTGACTCCTGCACCGGCCCCACAGCCTTTTCCGATGGCAGCTCTCGATGAGCATCTCCGGGCCATTCTTCCAGGAATTCTGAAAGGACTGCTTCGTCCATCTGCTTTGGTACTGGAGGTGCTTGCACCTCCCGTGCCTACTGCTGAGACGGCATCTGTCCCATTTCCTGTGAGGAGGTCCCCGAGCCGGTTGCCACCAGGGTCGACTCACCCTCGACGTTGGTAGAGGAAACTTCGCTGGAGTCCAGGCCAGGGGTCGACTTCTCGACGTCGATCCTCGAAGTTGAGACAAGCTCGGGTTCTGGCTGCTCTTCAAGAGCTTCTGTCCGATGCCGAAGAGGAGAACGTTCATGGGGAGAAGAGGAAGACCCCAGGTATTTTTCGGAGGAAGACTCCTGTGGGCTTCCTTCTGATCCTACTCCACCTATTGAAGTCAGACAGTCTCCACCTGAGAGTCTTACTTTTTCATCTTTTGTGCGGGAAATGTCTAAGGACATCCCATTTCCCATGGAGGTTGTGGACGAGCCCAGGGCTGAGATGCTCGAGGTCCTGGATTATCCTTCTCCACCTGCAGAGGTTGCAACGGCCCCCTGCACAATACGCTCAGGGAAGTGATGTTGCGGAATTCGTCTTGCCCTATCTCTAATTCAGTTGTCAACAAGAAGTCCAAGTCCCAGTACAGAGTCCATGGTGAGCCTGTGATGGTGAAGGCCCAACTTCCTCACGATTCTATGGTGGTGGACTCTGCTCTCAGAAGATCCAAGAGTACTAGAGACTATGCCTCGGAGCCCCTAGGCAGAGAGTCTAGGACCTTGGATTCTTTTGGGAGGCTTGCTGCCAAGATCCAAACATACCAGCTGTACACGAGCATTCACTTACGGAATTCGGTGAGGCAACTGTCCAGTTTAGTTGAAACTGTCCCTCCGGAGCTTGCTGAACCTTTTCACCTGGTGGTCAGGCAGCAGAAGGTGTGTCGCAAATTCCTGGCCAGGGGGGCTTACGACTCTTTTGATGCCGCATCCCGAATAGCTGCTCAGGGAATTGTGATGTGCAGACTCTCATGGCTGCATATCTCAGACCTGGATCAGAAGACCCAGCAGCGAGTGGCGGATGTTCCTTGCCAGGGGGATAATCTTTTTGGAGAGAAGGTTGAGGATATGGTCGATACCCTCAAGAAGCATCATGATGCAATGGATTCTCTCTCCCGCCAGACACCTTCTTCTACTACCTCCTCCACTAGGAGGTTTTTTAGAGGGAGGAGGAGTGCTCCCTATTCCTATAATAGACGTAGGTACACTCCTACCTCTCGACAGCCTGTTCAAGCTCGCTCCCAGCAGGCTTGTTCTCACCAGCGGCATGCGCCTAAGGCCATTCTGGTTTCCCAGCAAAAGCAAGGGACGGGCTTTTGACTTTCTCCAGAGCAGCATAGCCGTGGTAAAAGTATCCGTGCCGGACTATCTACCTGTTGGGGGGAGGTTGATATTTTTTCACCAAAGGTGGCCTCTTATAACCTCCGACAGGTGTGTTCTTCAAATAGTCCATAGTAACATAGTAGATGACGGCAGAAAAAGACCTGCACGGTCCATCCAGTCCGGTTAGGATATGCTCTCAATCTGATATCCAAACCTCCAAATTGCCCACCGGGAGCTCAATCCTTCAGCTCCCAGCACAAGCAGGTACTTGCAGAGGATCTCTCCGCCCTTCTAAAGGCCAATGCGGTCGAACCCGTACCACCAGGGGGAAAAGGGCTGGGATTCTATTCCAGGTACTTGTACAAAAGAAAACAGGGGGGATGTGTCCCATTCTAGACCTAAGGGCCCTGAACAAATTCCTGCTCCGAGAAAAGTTCAGAATGCTTTCCCTGGGCACCCTTCTTCCCATGATTCAGGAAAACGATTGGCTATGCTCTCTGGACTTAGAGGACGCCTATACTCACATCTCGGTGCTCCTAACTCAAAGGCAGTACCTTTGATTCCGCTTGGGAAATCAGCACTTTCAGTACTGTGTACTACCCTTTGGTCTAGCATCTGCGCCCAGGGTCTTTACAAATTGCTTGGCAGTTGTCGCAGCATTGCTACGCAGACTGGGAGTGTATGTGTTCCCTTATCTCGACGATTGGCTGGTGAAGAACACCTTGGAGGCAGGAGTTCTACGATCCATGCAGATTACTATTCAACTGCTCGAGCTGCTGGGGTTTGTCATAAATTATCCCAAGTCCCACATGATTCCAGTACAGAAGTTGGAATTCATAGGAGCTCTGTTGAACACACGGATGTCTCGAGCTTATCTCCCCCAGGCAAGGGCAGAAAATCTTCTGGCCTTAGTGTCCTCAGCTCGAACATCTCAACAGATCATAGCTAGGCAGATGTTGAGGCTTCTAGGCCACATGACCTCCACAGTACATGTGACTCCCATGACACGTCTACATATGAGATCAGTTCAATGGACCCTAGCTTCCCAGTGGTGTCAGGCTACAGGGGATCTAGAGGATGTCATTCATCTTTCCACCGATTTTTGCAGTTCCCTACAGTGGTGGAACATTCGCTCCAATCTGACCTTGGGATGTCCATTCCAAATTCCTCAGCCACAAAAAGTGCTGACGACGGATGCATCCCTCCTGGGGTGGGGAGCTCATGTAGTTGGACTTCGTACTCAAATTTGGTCTTTTCAGGAAACAGGTCTTCAGATCAACCTTCTGGAATTACAAGCGATCTGGAATGCTCTAAAGGCTTTCAGAGACCGGCTGTCCAATCAAATTATCCTAATTCAGACAGACAATCTGGTTGCAATGTAGTACACCAACAAGCAGGGGGGCACCGGATCTTGCCCTCTGTGTCAGAAAGTCGTCCAGATGTGGCTTTGGACTCGCAGTCACGGCATGTTTCTCCAAGCCACTTATCTGACAGGCGTAAACAACAGTCTGGCCGACAGGTTGAGCAGAATAATGCAACCTCACGAGTGGTCACAACATGGACGTTGTCCGCCCTTCAGACCAATCACAAGGTTCCTCAATTCTGTTCCAGGCTTCAGGCCCACGACAGACTAGCGTCAGATGCCTTTCTCCTACATTGGGGGACAGGCCTTCTGTATGCGTAGCCTCGCATACCTTTAGTAGGGAAGACTCTGCTGAAACTCAGGCAAGACTGTGGAGCCATGATTCTGATAGCACCTTTTTGGCCCCGTCAGATCTGGTTTCCTCTTCTTCTGGACTTGTCCTCCAAAGAACCGTGGAGATTGGACTGTTTTCCGATCCTCATTACCCAGAACGAGGGGTTGCTTCTACATCCCAACCTCCAGTCTCTGGCTCTCACGGCCTGGATGTTGAGAACCTAGAAGTTGCCTCTTTAGGCCTTTCAGAGGGTGTCTCCTGAGTCTTGCTTGCTTCCAGGAAAGATTCCACAAAAAAGAGTTAAATGGAGGAGGTTTGCCTTCTGTTGTGACAGCAAGGCCCTAGACCCTTTTTCTTGTCCTACACGGACCTACTTGAATACCTTCTACACTTATCAAAGTCTGGTCTTAAGACTAACCCAGTAAGAGTTCATCTTAGTGCAATCAGTGCTTACCATCAACGTGTAGAAGGTCAGCCTATCTCTGGACAGCCTTTAGTTGTTCGCTTCATGAGAGGTTTGCTTTTTTCAAAGCCCCTTATCAAACCTCCACCAGTGTCATGGGATCTCAACGTTCTCACCCAGCTGATGAAACCTCCTTTTGAGCCACTGAATTCCTGCCATCTGAAGTACTTGACCTGGAAGGTCATTTTCTTGGTGGCTGTTACTTCAGCTCGTAGAGTCAGTGAGCTTCAAGCCCTGGTAGTCTATGCTCTTTATATTAAATTTTATCATAACAGAGTAGTCCTCCGCACTCATCCTAAGTTCTTGCTGAAGGTAGTGTCGGAGTTCCATCTGAACCAGTCAATTGTCTTGCCAACATTTTTTCCCCGTCCACACACCCGCCCTGGTGAAGACAAGTTGCACACCTTGGACTGTAAGAGAGCATTGGCCTTTTACGTGGAACGGACAAAGCCCCATCGACAGTCCGCCCAGCTGTTTTTCTTTTAATCCCAACAGGATGGGAGTTGCCATCGGAAAACACACCATATCCAATTGGCTAGCAGATTGCATTTCCTTCACTTATGCCCAAGCTTGGCTGACTTTAGAGGGCCATGTCAAGGCTCACAATGTTAGAGCCATGGCTGCGTCAGTGGCTCACTTAAAGTTAGCCTCCATTGACGAGATTTGCAAGGCTGCAACATGGTCATCAGTCCACACATTCACTTCTCACTACTGCCTTCAGCAGGATTCCCGACGCGACAGTCGGTTTGGGCAGTCTGTGCTGCAGAATCTGTTCGGGGTTTAGAATCCAACTCCACCCTCCTAGGCCCTTTTCTGTTCTGTTCCAGGCTGCACTCTCATTTAGTTGTGTTTATTTTCAGGTCAATCTGTTATGTCCTCACTGTTGCGAGGCCAAATTGACCTATGTTCATTGTTTTGAGTGAGCCTGGGTGCTAGGGATACCCCATGCATGGTGATGTCCAGTCTGCTTGTCCTTGGAGAAAATGAAGATGCATACCTGTAGCAGGTATTCTCCGAGGACAGCAGGCTGGACATCATCACAACCCACCCTCCTCCCCTCTTGAGTTGTTGCTCTTCTCGTTTGCTTTTCATATAACTGAGGGAAGCACGCGGGCATCGCGGGTGGGAAGTCACTCGCGCATGCGCGGTGCATTGTCCCCGTGCATGCCACGCCACTTCTGCAACTTTTGAAAGTTTGTTTGACTTCTGGTCTCCTGGGCCCTCACGGACGACGACCCATGCGTGATGATGTCTAGCCTGCTGTCTTCGGAGAATACCTGCTACAGGTATGCATCTTCATTTTATTGTTCAAACATTTTTTTCCGAATGCTCATGTCCACAAGGGTGAAAGTGCACTGCACATTTCCGACTGCTAGAGAGCCTTGGCCTTCTATCTAGAGCAGACTTAAAGCCTATAGAAAATCCAACCAGCTTAGCTTCTTTTGTCCCAAACAGGTTGGAAGCTGCTATTAGGAAACCCACTCTTTCAAATTCTCTTAGAGACTGCATTTCCTTCACTTATGCCCAGGTGGGCCTGACTCTAGAAGGTCATATCAAAGCTCATAATGTTAGAGCTATGGCTACATCTGTAACCCACTTGAGATCAGCCTCCATAGAGAAAGTTTTCAAAGTTGCAACATGGTCTTAGGTCCACCCATTCACGTGTCAACGTAGTTTGGAATAGGACTCCTGATATGACACTCACTTTGGCCAGACAGCCAAAGTTATAATGGTGGTGGTTCTGTTATTGAGCCTTACCTGTTGTAAGGCCATCAGTTTATTATCCCTTTTCTTGTTGAAAGCGTGTAGCTAGGGAGGCCCACATTTGAGCATATTAGTATCCTGCTTGTCCTCAAAGAAAACAGTTACTTAACTGTAGCATATGTCCTCTGAGTACAACAGGATATATCTTCACTTACCTTGCCTCTTCCCCTTTGGAGTTGTATTTTATTAGCTAGAGATGACTGGCTAGTTCCCGCATGATAGTAGCAGGGTGGAAGATGTATATGAATGCACAGCGAGTGCTCTCAAAAAGTTTTCTGAATCTGGAGAGCTGTTCTCAAGTGGGGCTTCTTCATATGATGACATCTACATCCAAAGATATATATCCTTCTGTCCTTGGGGAACACCTTCTACAGGTAAGTAGTTATCTCCCATGGTACCCTTGTGTATCTCTGTTCTTGCCTGCCTTGCATCACTTTGTAATTCTTCTCTCTATCTATAGGAAACAAAAATCAGCAGTAGTCTGTAAAAACTCTGAGGGGACAAGAGTTCCCCTTTCCTTACCATCCTTATCAGATGAGTCCAGAGCATGTGGGATGTGCCCATTGACCAGCAGATGGAAACAGATGTGATGTTGAAAGCTGTGCCCTATATGAGGACCATGCAGCCTTAGCTCCCCATTATTTCTCTGTTTCCAGCAGATGGTGATGTGCTGACCATGCAGCTTCTAAACAGATTTGTTTATGGTTTATTAGAAAATTAATATACTTCCTTTCTTTGGATAAAAATAAGGTGGTTTACAATTATTAAATTAAAACACACATGAATCAAAAAAAAAAAATGCCATAATTTTGACAGGCTAGAAAAAGAAGTGGATGCTCCTGGGTCAGCTGGAGAGATTTTATCCCAATTGATTAGGAGGTGACATTAGTCTTCAACTCGGGGGGGGGGGGGTGAATTTATAATATCAGCTTTGAGGTACAGCTGAGAGGATAACTCACAGGATTCTGAGTCTTCTCACTTCCCATCACCCCTTTCACAGTACCATATAAAGCTACATCTGAAATGTGGGGCAGCAGATAGGATTTTTCTTCCACATTGTATTGACCAGCTAGCCCTTAGAACCTTGGGTTCTCAGCCTCGAACCATGTCAGAGAAGAGTAAAGGCTTCAGAGGTATTTAGCCGTAGCTTTGGGCTATGAATGGCTTTTTCCAAGGGACCTCAGTCTGTAGCAGTGGTTCTCAACCTTTCTTGTGTTGTGACACATCTGACAGGCAACGTTCATGTATGTGACACATCGAATACTAAAATTCACAGCTGAACAAAGCATACCTAAATATTGTTTAACTGTAAGTTTAGTATGAATTTCCATATCCATATCAAACAGCTGTAATCAACACATCAGTTCCAGCTTTCTCACGTGTCGTACAACAAAACGAATATATATTCAAATTCTAGTGTCACCTCAGTAACAGCAGCACAAAATCCGTCCTTTGCCAGATACTGTGAAGCAACACAAAAACCTGCAAATAGTGGGGAAGCAGAACTAGAGACTTGTTACTGGGATTTTAAGAGCCTGACTCTCAAGATTGCTGGTCTTCCCAGCTTGCAGGCACTGATGGTTGTAAAGGAAACACAGGCTTGCTGTGTACACCAAATTGTTTTTGACACACCTTCCACCTTTTGGGGACACACCAGTGTGTCCTGACACTGGTTGAGAACCACTTGTCTACAGCCAGAGTTTGCTGTCAGAGTATCCCCTAGAGTGGCTCTTGGGCAAAGCAGTGGTTTCATATTGCCTAGTCTCCAAAGAGATGCAAACCTTGATGCCAGGACCAGCTGAAGCTGAGCCATTCAGGCCACCGCAGCGGGCTTGAGTTGTGATGCGGCCCATGTGCCTGAGGTAAATTCTGAATGACTTCAGACAGAGTTCCAGTTGAGCCAATATGGGTGTGGTTGGCGTGTCCTGTAACTCCAGTTGTCCCTATTTGAGGGCTAATTTTAAGGGAAGCCAAGAGTTGGCCACCTCTCTAACTTTAGACAAAAGGAACTTTAAGTAAAACCACTATGTCTGCTCACAGCTCGAGAGTTGGAACATAAAAAACACTGCCAAGTTTATTCTGAAGCAATATCTGTAGCATAGTTTCTGGCTGCAGTTTCTTCCCTTGGTTCACATTAGAGGTTGCTGAAATCGATATCTACTTGTTTCTGTCTCCCACTTAATTGAAACCCTGGGAACTGGAGTTTCATTTCTTTTATTGTTTGCTTTGATTAGTGTACTTATAGTAGTGTTTTCCTCCCTCCTCCAAGTTTTGTTATTTGGAGGGGGTACCAAGTGAAGGTACTGTGTTTCTCTGAAGACTCGTTACTATTTGGGTTCTGCCAAGTACTTGTGACCTGGATTGACCACTGTTGGAAGCAGGATACTGGGCTAGATGAACCATTGGTCTGACCCATCATGGCTCTTGTTGTGTTCTTATATCCTTAGTGACATTTAAAAAAGAAATTTAAAAAATTAAAAAAGCAGGCACTTCTATTGGTGGTGCTATATGGCATCCTACCTGAGGCAGGAAAGGAATTCTGCTTCTCTACCCTTCTCTCTTGAAAGATTTTTTTTCTTTTTTCATACCTAGTGTTAGAGAGACTTGCACCATGAGGAGCACAATTGCTGCTCCTGAAGACTGTTTGCCTTGCAACCTGAAATTCACAGGATCAAGTTAGCTATTAATATTGAAACTTAGTCCTTTTATTTGACTCAAAAGACTATCCAGGTAGTGCACCCCTCATGGAGGAAATCTAAGCTTAATAGAGCTGCCTAAAAAAAGCAGTTCAGGCTAATTATTCGTAATAAGAAAACTAACGGACTCTACACACAGAACTTCACTATATGCTTTGAATCTGGAATGTTTAAAGAAAAAAAGCAGAAGGAAATATTTTTTCACTCAAAGAATAGTTAAGCTGAGGAACAGTGATTAGTGCATCTGGGTTTAAAAAAGGTTTGGACAAGTTCCTGCAGGAAAAGTCCATAGTCTGATATTGAGATGGACATGAGGGAAGCCACTGCTTGCCCTGTAATTGGTATAATGGAATGTTTCTTCTAATTGGGTTTCTGCCAGGTACTTGTGACCTGGATTGGCCTCTGCTGGAAGCAGGATACTGAGCTTGATGGACCATTGGTCTGACTCAGTATGGTTATTCTTAAGCAACAGCAGCAGCTATAAAGACCGCTTTTCTAGTGGAAAATTTTCTGTCCTAGTAGATAGTGTTTTGGCTTACTGAATTTCTTAGGAAAGAGATTCCTTGTGTCCTGACTCTTTTCCATAGCAGATATACACTAGATTCAATGGGACCCATGCATTAATCCTATTCAACTAGTCTACTTATTCTCAGAGGCATAGGGCTCTGAAGTTCTTTAGACATTGGCATTTGGCCTTCAGGTGCATTTTTACTCGACTTCTGTGCCCTTCTTGGTTTGGAGTGTTGGTTGAGGTCTGTCAGGTAGCCTCTGGTCAATTCAGTCTTCATTCTCTGAAGCATGATCCAGGCCTTTGGTATGGTTTTCTTAAGATTGTGATACTTGGCATGAAGAAGAAACTGCACGACAAGACATAAGTATTATTATTTGGCTTCAGGACAGTCTGTAAAGACACATGCCCTTCCTGCTTTCTACCTGGCCTCACTGGCCCCGGGCTGTTGAGCAGGACTCCAGCTGGTCTTCTCCCAGTCACTTGCAAGCACCCACCTCTATATCTGGAGCTCCTGCCTTCTCAGGGTGACTGCTCAGGCATGCCTTCCTTCGGCTGGGAATCCTCCCCTGTGTGCCCCGGTCACCCCTCTGATCCACGGGCTGTGACCCCTCGCACTCTCCTGGAACTTCAACTAGGATTCTCCAGCCTTTCCATATATGCAAATGAGACAATCACAATGCAAATTCACTTTACTAGGACTTGGATTCAGTGTTGTGGGGCACCACTTCCTTCCAAGTATCCTTCACTCGCAAATACACTGACTTGAACCCCTTTTCTTGGAAAGACCGGGGTCTCAGTGTAAAACAGCCACCACCCCTGGATAGGACTTCTTCACTCACATTGACCTTACAGTCCTATCCTCCACCCCACTGCTGTTAGTTCAATCTCATTAGCAATTGTCCATAACAATAGTACACAGTTCCTGGCCCCCACCAGGTAAGTACCTCTTTGGGTTTGGAGGGAACCTTCGCCTAACCATTCTCTTGAGCTCTCCTTCAGCAGATTTCTTCCTTCACTTTCTCCCTGCTTGTAATCCTTAGGCTCCAGGCGTTGCAGGTCCCCCCCCCCCCCCCCCCCAATCTTCTCCCTTCTCTTGGCTTAGAGGGTGCTTTTTATAGGGTGACCAATAATCCACCCCACCTCTCTAGGCCTCTCCCCCTGCTTCCAGAAAGGTCCGCACCTAGAACTCTCTCCAACTTTCCAGCTTCTACTCAGAGAGTTCCCCCTGTTGGCCTCTCCAGGGAAGGACAGGTCCTATACCACGAGCACCCCCTAGCCGTCCCTTCTGGTCACTACAGTGATCTATCCTCTTTGGCTCCCTCTAGTGGCCAGATCAGGGCATTTTCATGTTTCTGGTAGGAGAGCGCCATCCAGCGGCCTCTTCAATAGGGCAACCACTGTGTTTATCACAACATAAAGGTTGAGAACCACTGCTGTAGAACAAGCCAAATCTGCCTCTACCTTTAACCGTCCCACAGCCATACCTTTCTGGAGCCCATCCTGGAGAAAGACTGAAATGTATAAAGTTTTCATCGCCAAAGAGGGTATTGCCCTAGTTAATCACCAAGAATCAAAATTTTTATTATTTAAGACATTTATACCCCACATTATTCCACATTAGCCACATTGAACTCGAGTATAACAATTGAGATTAACAGGTAATAAGTGAACCACAGTCATCTTATAATACAGTCAATATTTGAAGTATAGACAAATAAGAGAAGATACAGCATGCACTATTCGGATAAGTAAGGACATAGTTCTTAAGTGATATACAAGATAACATGCAATTGAATTAATCCTGGAATTCATAAACCATTGATAAGAAACAGTGAAAAGAAATGTTTTTAACATCTTATGAAACTACGTGTAATTATGTTGGTGTCTAGTAGATTTTGGGAGAGGTCCAACATTTAGTGCCCTGATAAATGAAGTCTGCTGAAAGAACTGATTTGTAGACAATATTTTTACAATTTGTTACCCCTTATTTTAAAGAAGCTCGCTGGCTCTCCATTACCCAACATATTACCTATAAAACTCATCCTGCTTGTTTTTAAAATCTTAAATGCTGAACAACCTCTGTATCTTTTTCGTTATCTTTTTCCTTACAGTCCTGCATGTGCGCTTAGGTCAGCACAGCAAAACCCAATTAGTCATACCGAGCTATTATGAAGTAACCCATGAGCACACTAGGTATGTTATTTTTAGTGTGCAGGGGCCTTATCTTTGGAACTCATTCTCTGTCTCTCTGTTTTCAGACATCACTTGATCAATTTAAAACATACTTTTTTAAAGGTATATATGAGTAAGTTTCCATTATCCTCAGCAAGTATACTGTAAATCCCTTGGAAGACACTCGTAGCATTTCCCTTTTGTTTTTCCATTCCCCCTCTGTCCTATCAATTATTGTAGTTCTCCCTCTACTCTAATAGTCATGTCTATGGTTTTGACTACAGTGTTTATTTTCTACTGCATTTTTAGATTGTAAGCCGCCTTGAAGGTACCCCAAAGGGCGGAATAATAAAACTAAAATAAACTTGAAATAAATAAACGAGTCTTATGTAATTCCTTACTCCAAGGAAAGCATTACGCAGGAGAAGTTCAACAAGAATGGTGCATGTAGTCTGGGGCCATGTGTCACGTATGTGAATGTTTCCTTGTCTGTGCTCACCTCGCCCTCTGGTGGCCAGAACCAGTGGCTGCTATGGACTGTCATCCGTTCCAGACTTCAGCCCAGTCCGGATGTTCCGGGCTGCCAGACTTGCTTCTCTTGTTTGTGCCTGAACAGCACCCGTAGCTGCCTTGTGATTCCTGCAGCTTGAACTTTAGCAGCTGATGGGCTTTATTAATCACCTGGAAACGTCTGTGTTTGCCTTTGCATCGTCTAAGGTCCCTGGTTTGTTGGTGCTTTGTTGCACTTCTGCCTAGTCTGGTTTCTTGTTTGAGTTTCTTGTCCGGTTCTAGTTAGTCTATGTGTAGTTTAGCTTAGGTTTATTGCTTATTTCTTAGTCTTGTTTCTGGTCTGTATTTTTGGTCTAGTTTCTGTTTGTCTGTGTCTCTTGCTTAGTGGCTGCTCTGCAGCTTTCAGTCCTGTCTCTTGTCTGTCAGTATTTGTACCCTGTTTCAGTGGCTGCTTGGCAGCTTTCAGTTCCTATCCTTTAGCTTGTCCATTTTCCTGCCTTGTGTAGTATTGTCTGTGAGTCCTAGCCCAGTTTCCTGCCTTGCTGCCCATGTTTATTCCTTTCCCCTCTGACCCTCAGTCCCTGTTCAGCCTAGTTGGTATTCAGTTCCTGCCCTGTCCGGTAAGTCCTGCTGGCCGCCTGCACCCAGGGGCTCAACTCCTGAGGAACGGCGGTCAAGTGCAGGTGAAGTCTAGCTGTTCCTGTCAGAGTGCTGCCTTGTCTGTGGTGTGGGGTGGTTTTGCCTGCCACTGCTGCTCCACGGCAATGGCCCAAGGGCTCACGAACCTAGTTTCTGCCGTGAAAACCTGACACCATGCTATGTAAAATTTGGAAGATGAAAACACAGAGCTTGAAGATGACCCTCGATTTAATGGGGAGCCAATGCAACTTAATAAAGATGAGGCTCTTTCAAAGTATGGGACTCCATAAATAAATTGAGCTGCTGTATTTTGTGATCTTTAGCACCTTTTCAGGATCTGCTCCTTACAACCTTCATAGATGATGTTGCAGTAGTCCGTTTGTGCCAAAACCAGGAACTGTACAAGGAGTCTTAGGATCTCAGAAGAAAAATATGACCTGACTCACTTCAGTTTCCAGAAGGTTGAAAAAGATTTTGCTATTACTGCAGATACATGAGGTTCAAATGTTAGCTGACAGTCTATTGTCATAACTTGAATTTTTAGTTTGGGTTCCAAAGAGTAAGAGGCTTGATCTATTATGAAGTTATTATAAGGAGTGTGATTGTAGGGATTGGTTATTGCCAGGAATTTGGTTTTGTCTCTGTTTAGTTTTCTAGCACACACTGTGTATGTAGAACATTTTCTAACTGAATTAATTCAGCTCAAAGTCAAGACC
This sequence comes from Microcaecilia unicolor, assembly GCF_901765095.1. Classification (NCBI taxonomy): domain Eukaryota; kingdom Metazoa; phylum Chordata; class Amphibia; order Gymnophiona; family Siphonopidae; genus Microcaecilia; species Microcaecilia unicolor. The sequence goes on along the minus strand of NC_044035.1, from coordinate 208,819,676 downwards.
TTTTCCTTCTTAAAAAAAAAAATAGTGAGAGAGCGTTTTCAGCTGGTGCAAGATTTTAAGTTCTGTGCTGGTTAACATCCATAAAGTTGGTCCTGTGGTCTCGAGTTTCATGAAGCCGTTTCAGAGTTCCTCCACACCTGTTGGTTCTCTCTCTCTCTCATATGTATCTGTTTTCTCTGCAGTACTCTAGAATAAGGGAGCACTGACGTTGCAGGTTTAGAATTTTGTGCTGTTGTTTCTGTGGAGACAGAAAGTTGGCATGATTTTGCAGCAAATGCTCTGATATGGACACCTTGAGAGCCTGTCAAATGCTATACTGAAGTTGTCTCTCAGTTTCATGAAGGCTCTCTGAGCCAAGAACTGTTAACATAGGTTGCTTGATCTTTCTGAGATTTTCTGGTTTTTCTCTGTCGGGATTTACAGGCAGCCAGGGTATCACTCCAAGCCTCGGGGGTTATTCTTGATAACTTTGTTAAGGCTTATGTTCTTATTGTTAGATCTGGAGGAATGTAGAAAAGTCCAAGAGAGTAGACAGTGGTCAGTTTTATACAGATGATCTCTAGCTATCTCTTGGAGATAATCTCTTGCCAGAGCCTCCAAATTTGGGCAGATTACCATCCAGTTTCGTTCTTTACGATGAAAGCCATCTCTAGCAAGCTTCCTCTGATAGTGAGTTGACAGTAGACAGTGGTCAGTTTTATACAGATGATCTCTAGCTAGTTCTTGGAGATATCTTTTGCCAGATCCTCCAAATTTGGATAGATTACCATCCAGTTTCGTTCTTTATGATGAAAGCCATCTCTAGCAAGCTTCCTCTGATAGTGAGTTATCAGGATAATTCTGTCTACTCCACAGTGCATCAAGTTCACTGTCAAGGTGTTCCTTCATTTGGTCTACTTAGGACTACTTCCTACTTTAACTGGTTGGTTGCTTTAGCCTGGAGGAAGTTGTAATTCCCTGTCACTCTAGATGCTAGCGCACATTAGAATTCAAACTGGCCAAGTGGCTCTAGAAACTCCTCCTTGGTTCAGAATTCCTTGTTTGATCCTAAATTCTCGCCAGATCAAACAGTTCCTTCTTTCTCAGATAGAAGCATTCTTGAAAGTTCGGAATCGATTCTGTTTCCTGGTGGTTCATTTGAATATTCCTGTTTCTTGACTGACATACTCGGTTACATTCATAGGAAGAGTTTCTCTTGACTATTCAGGTGAGCCAGTATTTCTTTTGGGTTTACAAGACTCTGGGGTCTTCTTGATGGCTGCAGTGTGGAACTCCCATGCTGCAATGTTTGTTCAGTTCTTAGCTTTTTTTTCAGTAAAGAACTCTGGAGAAATTGCTATCTTCCCGGGTACTTCAGAAGCCTTGTTCGCTTTATCAGGGTATGAGACATTGGTTTTTATATTGTCTTGAGTATGGTTCACTTTGTTAAAGAAGCATTGGCACCATGATGACTGCTCCTCCTCCATGGTGGCGGTGCCTGCTTGCCAGTCTCCCTGAGGCCAGGACACCATTCTTACTTCGATACCAACAATTTCTCAGGCTGTCCCCATACTGGCAGTGCCCTCACCTTTCCTGATATCTGCCCTTGAGGACCAGCTCTGGGCCATGCTCCAGGAGGAACTGGGGTGCGTCCTAGGGTAGCATGGTGCTGAGGCATAAAGGGCACTTGCACCACTTATGGACGCAGTCCAGCCCATCCTGGAGGCTCATGCTGTACCTGTTAGATGGTCACCGACTCCGGCGCCATCCAAGGTAGTGACTGTTTCCAGCTCGTCAGGGGAAGAAGCTGTCCACAAAACGCAGAGGGGTCTGTTTTTTTTTTTTTTTTTTTTAAATTTTCATGAAGTCTTTATTAATACTTTAACCACAGATTTAAATACATAGCACATCGTGTACAGCATAGTGCATTTCAAATGTACAGAACCAATTTATGGTATTGTGGATGACAAATAATACAACACATGGTGAGATTCTCACTGCATACACATCCACCCAGACAATTTTTGCCTTACGAGTGCGCCCAGGAGACTGTTCTTTAAGCTCAGCCCATGACTTCAAGATTTGTAGTTTTGTATATGTGTTAATCCCCTTCTCCCACTCCCACCCACCCTATCCCCCCCCACTAACCAGCATCACATTACCCGATAACAGCAATCATATTATACATGAAGTAAAGGTTCCCAGATCTTGTGCCATCTGTTCAGATGGTTGCGCCTCTCAGCTAATAGCCTTTCCAATTCACAGATGAGCTTCAATTTTTGAATCCACCTAGCTATTGGTGGAGTTGTAGGCTGTTTCCAATGGGCTGCAATGACGACTCTAGCAGTGCATATCGCCTGCCTCAGAAAAATTTGCTGGGTCTGAGGGCGATGTGCAACCCCCACCAGAAACAGAAAAAAGGTTGGGCTCCAAGGTAGTAGGCTACCCATCCAACTTTGCAGCCTATTATGCACAGATCTCCAGAAGGCACTGATCTTCCTACAAGTCCACCATATATGTCCCGCTGTTCCTTTTACACCGCAACCTCTCCAACATACTCCCATTGTGGTGGGGTAAATGCGCTGGAGGCGCTCAGGTGTCAGGTACCATCGGTACAGCACCTTTACCGCATTCTCCTTGAAGGGCACATGAGACGACACCCTCAACACATCCCGCTCCAGTTTCTCCCATGATGCCTCCCCCATTGTCAACCCCAGCTCCCTTTGCCAGCCCTTCCTGTGAAGCGTATAATTCTGGGATTGCCTATTAACAATGTGGTAGAGGCGTGAGACCAGCCCACTAGTTTTGGGTGGCCCCTCACAGATGGCTTCAAGTGCGGATTTTTCCCGGGCCACCACCTCCCTAACTGCCCGTGTCCTAAGAAAGGTGGATAATTGGAGGTAAGCATACCGGTCCGACCCTATTATAGGGAATCTCTCGAGAGCCTCTGTGTAAGACAACAGCGAATCCCCTTCAAACATTTGGCCCCACCTTTGTAAACCTCCCCTGTACCATCTAGTGAATACTCCCTCTATCGTACCGGGGTAGAATAGTGGGTTGTGTGCTATAGGGGACAGACAGGAGAGCTCAGTGCGTCCACGAGGAAACATACTATCCCAATTAGAAAGGGTAACATATATGGAAGGACACAAGCCTCCCTCTAGGGATCTAAGTGAACTCGGGATCCACAAGAGCGCCCCCAAGGGTCGTGCACCCAAGGTGTATTGTTCCAGTTGCACCCACTGTCGATCAGGATAGTCCTGAAACCATTCTACTGCCGCACGCGCCTGAACTGCTCTATAGTACCAGGCCAAGTTGGGTACCCCCAACCCTCCCCTCTTTTTATCCTGGTATAGGACCGAACGCGCCAGCCGCGGACGTTTCCCCGCCCAGATAAAGCGCATGATACGTTCCTGCAATGTTACTAGGAATTTCCTGGGCATCTTGATTGGGAGGGCTTGAAAAAGATAGAGCAGGCGCGGCAAAACATTCATCTTTACAGCAGCTATGCGGCCAAACCAGGAGAGATCCAGGTCACCCCATCTCCCAAGGTCCTCCGTGAGTGTCCCAGCCAAGCCCTTGTAGTTTACAGCAAAGAGCTCGGAGTGGCGAGCCGTCAGATTGACCCCCAGGTAACGAATGCTCCTGTCAGCCCACCTGAAGGCAAAGGTAGATCTCAACGTTCCCACAAGCTCCTCAGGGAGAGACACATTCAAGACTTCAGATTTAGACATATTCACTTTAAAGCCCGACACAGTCGAGAATTCTTCGATCTCCCCCAAGAGCCCGGGGAAAGTGGTTAGGGGGCGAGTAACAAACAACAGCACATCATCCGCAAATAAGGATAGCTTATGTTCTCTTCCACCTATGGAGAGACACGAAATATCAGGGTTATTCCTAAGCCTGGTAGCAAATGGTTCCATCACCATTGCGAATAGCAAGGGAGATAAGGGGCAGCCTTGTCTAGTACCCCTATGTAGAGGAATCGTTGCAGAGTTGCCCCCATTAACTCGTATACAAGCCTTAGGAGAGTCGTAGAACGCTTGAATCCAGCCCCGAAACTGAGAGGCCTCCATCACTTTGTACATAAATGGCCAATGCACGCGGTCAAAGGCCTTTTCGGCATCTAGGCTAAGAAGGCATAGGGGCTTATTCATTTTTTTTGCCAAATACATTAGGTCAACCACTCACCTAGTATTGTCTGAAGCCTTTCTATGTGAAACAAATCCCACCTGGTCAGGATGAATGACAGCTGGAAGCAAAGGTGCCAGGCGGTTTGCCAAGACTTTAGCTAAGATTTTGACATCTGCATTCAAAACAGATATCGAGCGATAAGACCCACAATCTGTGTGGTCCTTATTCGGTTTAGGCAGAACCGCAATCCAGGCTTCCAACATGGAAGCAGGCAGGGCCTCCCCCTTCCCACTCAGGTTAAACAGGTCAGCTAACAACGGGGCCAACTCAAGGGCAAATTTCTTGTAAAATTCATTGGGTAAGCCATCCAGTCCCGGTGACTTACAGGAGGGCAGATGCTGAATTGCCTTTTGTATCTCAACCGGAGTAACCGGGGCATCCAGCATAGCCCTCTGCTGCTCTGTGAAAGAGGCAAGGCCACTGTCAGCTAAGTATTCTAGAATAGATTCAGCAGGAGGATTAATCTCTTGTGCATAGAGCCCCTGATAAAATTCACTAAAGCGCCTCCTTATGGACTCAGCTGTATTCAACATTTCACCTCTCTCCCCCTTAATATGTGTTACCGCTCGGTCCACCTTTCGTCTTCGTAGCTTTATAGCCAAGAGACGCCCTGCTTTATTAGTAAATTCGTAAGATCGAACCCTGTTTCTATTTTGTATCCAACTGAGCTGTTCAGAGTAGATGGAGTCCAGCTGCAGCCTCTGTCCCCGCAGCTCCTCCAGCACCCCTGGAGAGCCACCTGACTTGTGTTGCGCCTCCAGACGCCTAATCCTTGCCAGGCACTGTGCCAGCTGGGCCCTACGGACTCTCGCACGCTTACTAGCTAACTGTAAAAAGTAGCCTCGTGAAACTGCCTTCATTGCATCCCATACCACTCCAAGGGGTGGACCCGACTCCATATTGAGCTCCAGGTATTCCTTCAGGACCTTTCTACATCCCTCTACCACCTCCCCCTCCTGCAGCAAGTCTGTATTAAGCATCCATCTTTTGTCTTTGACCTCAGCCCTGATGGTTGGCAAGGTAACCCATACCGGGGCGTGATCAGATATTGTCGCATTACCAATTCCTGCTTGTGGCCCCCTCTCAGCAAGCGAAACATCTAAAAATATATAATCAATATGAGAGTATGACTTATGTACGGGGGAGAAAAATGTATAATCCCTCATAGTCTTATGACTGAGTCTCCAGATATCTAACGTCCCCAGGGAATAGGCCAAAGAACCTAGGGCCCTAGAGTCACTCGACACCTGTTGTTGGGGTAACCCGGATCTGTCCAGCGCATGGTCCATGACTTCGTTAAAGTCACCCCCCAAAATCAGGGAGCCCCTAGTGAATGTAGTTAATATGTTCTTTACTTTGGTGTAGAAGGACCCCTGGTGGTCGTTTGGCGTGTATATGGATGCAAGCGTGAGTTCGACTTGGTCTATGATGATGTGAAGCATCAGGAATCTCCCTCCCGGGTCACGTTTAACACTTAGAATTTGGGGCGAAATGGATTTGTGGAACAGAACCGCTACCCCACGCTTCTTGGACCCATCTGCTGAGGAGGCAAAAAAGGCCTTGGGATAGTCTGAGTGTGAGAGGAGCCGCTCATGCACCCTGCGGAGATGTGTCTCCTGCAGCAGAACAACATGCGGTTTTATCTGTTGTAATTCTTTAAACAGTTTCTGCCTTTTTTGAGGCATGTTCAACCCCTTCACATTGTATGATAGTATTTTGAGGTCTGCACACATTACAAGGATTCTAGGTCAAGGCTAAACAAATGGGTTCCAATCATTCCATGTATAGATGTTCCAATAAACCGGTGATGCTCCCTACCCTCCCCTCCCCCTCTTTGCCTTCTAAATATCCCCCTACTCTCCCATATCCCCCCCAACCCCTCTTTTCTAACACCAACTCGGAAGCACATGGCCCCAGAGTGGGACAAGAGAAAGTGACACACCCTCATCCCCACAGCCAGCTCCCACGCCCCTCCCCGAATCACCCCTTAAATCGCCAAGGTCCGTTAATTTTCTGCCCAGTGCTGAATGCACTCATCTTCGTAAGGGACCCCAGCTCGCCCCACTAATATTTAAGCTACCTCCCCCCTATATCCCCAGCAACATTACAACCGTGAACACAACATTCCCCACCCCACTTTTCCACCCTCATAACTTCCAGTAATAAGGGATCTGAATGTCCCTTTTGCTAAAGTAACATAACTCTTAAAACATAACATTACAGTTATTACTCCCTGCTGCTTTTCCAGCAATTGGCTCAGACAGAACCATCGTCCTTCCAGCCGCCTTGCAAAGTGCGGCCTCGTGTATGATAAAGCGATCAAGCTGCCACTGCAACAGTTCAGGTCTCCTCCATGGTGACTCTTCTTTTCGAATTGTTCCTTTTAGTAGTGGAAGGGACCCTCTGCCATTTTTGAAGTTTGGCCTTCGTGGCAGATGCTAAGTCCCCTGGAGGTTTGCTTGTTTTCACCATGCCCGCCGCATGCAGGGATGCCCATGCTTCAGAAAGTGATGTTACTCTTTTTTTTGGTTCCCTGGAGAGTGTAATTCAGCGAGAAAGGGAAGCCCCATCTGTATGCAACGTGTTCTTTAGTTAGAATGTCCAGGGCCGGTTTCATGAGGCGTCTCTGCTGTAAAGTAAACTGCGAAAGGTCTTGAAACACAGAGATCTTTGCTCCACCATATTCCAGGTCAGTCTTTTTCCTGGCGCAGTTAAGCAGTTGTTCTTTCAATTCATACCGGTGGAATCGCGTGATAATGTCCCTTGCTCTGTTCTCCTGCCTCTGACCGAGGGATCTATGTGCTCTATCAATTTCTATCTTAGCCGTTGCAGCATCAGAGCCCAGCAGGGAGGCACACAGTGTTTGTATAATAAGCGGGACATCTTCTTTCTCACCTCCTTCGGGGACTCCACGGAACCTAAGATTGTTCCGACATCCCCTGTTTTCTAGGTCATCGAGCTTATATGTAAGTTCTTTATTTTGTTGATCCAGAGTTTGAAGGTGGGCCTCATGCGAGAGCAGGGACTCAGAGTGCTCTTCCAACTTTGCCTCTGCCTCTTCAACTCTGTTACCCAGCTCGCGAAGGTCAGAGCTAAGTACCTCCATTTTGTCCAGGATCTCGTCCTTCGATTTTTTAATATCCTCCTGTATACCTGCAAGCATCTGGCGAAGTTCGCCTGAGATTCCTTTTTTAGCTGGCGGCTTCCGCTACTCTGACATCGACAGCGCGGAATCTGAGTCCGACGGGGAGGCTCGCGCCATTGCCTCGTGGCGCTTAGCTGTTTTACTTGCCCCGCCGCCCGTCGATTTATCGGCCTCCTTAGGCCGCGCTGAAGTTGCTCTGCTCATGCTGTTGCCGATGAGGAGCGGTAAGGAACGCTGCAGATACTTTTAAATTGGCTGGGGAGTGCTTTTTAAAGCGTTTTTATAATTCAGGGAGCGGGAGCTCAGAAGCTAAGCTGCCATCAGTGGCGGTGACGTCACTTCCTCTCCAGAGGGGTCTGTTTTTAAGGGGTATGAAATCTCTAAAGAACTTTGCCTCTTCTTTTTCTTATTTAGCAGCAAAGACCTGGAATTCATTACCTTTAAAAAGCCAAATTATGCTCTTTTTAGGAATGCTTTTAAAACTGCCTTATTTCTGGAATATAATTTACTATAAAAATAGTATTTTTTATGGTAATCTGCATTGAACTTATAAGGGTATTTGTGGAATATAAGGGATGATTTATTGTTAAATAATTCCTGTATTCCTGCTCCTGTCAGTGTAACTAAATTTAAAGCTTCAGTTTGTTTTCCACATTTCCAGAGCCTAAGCCATTTTTTTCTTTCAGCCTATTCCTTTTTCCTATGTTTCTTATACAGGTAATCCTGCTTCCACCTTACAAAAGCAGATAACTTGGTGACCACAGTCTCAACCTTCTTCTAATCTAGAAGTAATACATCTTCTATATAATATAAGGTTCAAGTTTCTCTCCTTTCACAAAGAATGAGATAGAAGTAGTACTACTTTGCATTTGCTTGACATTTAGTGGCACCTCAGTATTTCTATAAATAACTTCAAATTCTGCCAGATTCTTTGTACTGGAAGAATCCACAACTAATAAGGCAGTGTTTATACCTACTGTTGTGCCTTAGCCACAACAGATGTTTTTGGCAACCTTTGTCTTGATGGAAACACTTTCCTGAAAGTGTGACAGCATGATCTATCCTTCTCTCAAGTGAAACTCTGACTGAGGTCTTCATATAGGGATGGCAGTGAAAATGACATTCAAGACAAAGGCCTTTTGTCACCAATTTATGGTCCCCACCTTTCTTAAGGATTGCTTTGTTACATCCCACAGGTTCTGGACTGGTCTGGAAAGGATGCTAAGGAGGAAAGAATTTCTTACCTAATAATTTTCTTTCCTTTAGCCCTACCAGACTAGTCCAGATATTCTTTATGGTGGAATATGAATTGACATACTTCAGTTACTGAAATTTTGTTCTAATTCTTATCCTGCTCACTTTTCAAAGTTCTGGTATGTAGGGCTTTATCTTTTCTGATTGTTAAAGGTACTAAATTGATATGGCAATTGAACAGAAGGAAAACATAAACTCAATTGCCTAGTCAGTCGAACTACTGAGGATGCAAAGCTTTCAGCATTTGATCTGTCTCCATTGGCTTGTCGACAGACATAACCCATATGTTCTCAGAGGACAAGAAGGACTTAGTGTCTCACATAGGGATGACATCCCTGTTGGAGCCCTGGTATGGATGCTTCCTAGTGTTCATATCTCTTTAAGAAGCCTTTGGTAGGCCCGTTCCATAAGTGCATGAGTGCCTTCCCGCCAGCCTGAGGTGTGCAGGGCCCTCAGTCTTCTTTTTCTCCACGGAGCTGAAGAGATCCTAACTCTGTCATGGAGCGTGAGAAGATTTTTTTATTCAGTCAGCTTTTAGTTTTCTGTGCCTTCCTTCTCTCTGTGAGTGTATTTTGCAGGGGGAGGATCTTCTTCCCTTCTCCTTCCTTAGTTCTTTTTCAGCTTTTTTTCCTTTTTTCGTTCTATTCCTGCTGCCCATGGCCATTTTAGCCAAGAGTGAGTGAGCTTCCTTCTCTCTCTATCATTGAGCCATTTGATTTTGCTGCAGCAGTCTTCCCCATGATGTCCCAAAAACCTGCTAGTGGATTTAAGAAATGATCCTGATGCACTTAGACCGTATCTGTGACTGACCTACATGACATGTACTTGAAGTGTTTGGGCCATGATCATGGCTGTCTAAACTGTCCTCTGTGCTCAAATTTAGAAAAGTCCTCAAAAATTCAGAGAGGTGGTTTGTGAACGACCTTTTGGCACCCTGAAGTCCAATTCCTCTGCTTCGGTGTCGAGACCATCGGTCCCCATGGCCTCCAGAGCTGCATGGGACACTGATAGTACATTGACATTGAGGAGGTCTCCACCTATCTCAGCATCGAGCACCAGTTCATATGTTTGTTTACTTATTTGATATACCACCTTTTGCAATGACAAGGTCAAAGCAGTTACATTTAAAAAATAAAAGAGAGAATACAATAAAAGTGAGGAAAAGAAATACAGCATGATAGGAAAGAAAACATCCAAACATAAATGCAGTCCCACAGGCCAACCATCCTCGGACCTGACACCGAGGATGCACCTGAATTCTGCATCCTCCTCGTTAGCACGTTGGAATCCTGATGGCCAGGCACAAAGTAAAGGCGAAGAAGCATCAACGTTGGTCTCCCCTCAACACACAGTGCCATGAGCTCTGAAGTACCTGAGAAGCATTGTCACTGTGATGACTGCTCTCGTTCTCTAGTGGTAGTGCTGGAGTGCGGCCTCCCTGAGGCCAGGACACCATTCTCAGCTCGACACCAACAGCCTTGCTGGCTGTCACCTTACCGGCATAGCCCTCACCTTTCCTGATGCCTGCCCCCTAAGAATAGCTCCAGCACATGCTGCAGGAGGAGCAGGGGTGCATTCTAGGACAGCATGGTGCTGAGGCATCAGGGGCTCTTGCTTTGCCTTTGGAGTCCAGCCCATCCTGGAGGCCCATACTCCACCTGTTAGACGGTCACCGACCCTGATGCCTTCCAAGGCAGTGACTGTCTCCAGCCTGTCAGGGGAGGAAGCCATTCTCAAGACCCAGAGGGGATCTGTGCCTTGGCACCCTCACCCTGATCCTGGGCCCTCCAGTTGGTCGAGGCAGACTAAAACATTGCATGATGAGTACTTTGTTTAATCTGAGGGTGTAGCCTGATGACTTCTTAGAGGAGTGGTCCCTGGACCTTCCATCAGATCCCTCCCCACTGCAGGAGAGAGGGAATTCCCCATCTGAGGATCTCTCCTTTGTAAGATTTTTACGGGAGATGGCGGAAGCCATCCCATTTAAGTTGGAGATAGAGGATGAACCTAGGGTACAGCTGATGACCCTCCTAGACTGATTCTCAACTTAAGGAGTCCATGACAGTTCCCATTCGCGAGATCCTCAGGGATGCACAGATGAGGAATTGGAAGACCCCTCTCTCTGTTCAGGTTATTCCTAAGAAGGTGGACTCTATATACTGAGCTCAGAAGGCTTCCAGATTTGAGAAGACCAGTTGCCTCACCACTCTGATGGTTAAATTCACTCTCAAGCGAGCCAGAAGTTTGAAAACCATGCCTCTGCTCCAAATTGCCCACTGAGAGCTTCATATCACAACTTTCAACACTGGAAAGTGCTTGCAGGGGAACTCTTCCCTTCTCAAAAAACATTGTCAAACCCATTCCATGTCATATTTATCTAGCTGATGAAAGCTCCTTTTGAGGCTCTTGACTTCTGTCATCTGAAGTGTCTGACCTGGAAGGTCTTGTTTTTGTTGGTGATCACTTCAGCTTGCAAGGTGAGTGAGCTTCAGGCCTTAGTAGCGAATCCATCTTACACAAGGTTTCATCATCACAAAGTAGTTCTGTGCATGCACCTGAAGTTCCTGCCTAAGGTGTCAGCATTCCTTATTAATCAGTCAGTCGTCCTGCCAGCATTCTTACCAAAACCTTGTGGCCATCCTGGAGAAAGTGCACTGCACACATTGGCTGCAGGCGAGCCTTGGACTTCTATCTGGAGCAGACTAAAGCCCATAGACAGTCCACCCAGCTTTTTGTTTTCTTTTTATCCAAACAGGATGAAGGCAGCCACTGGAAAATGCACTCTTTCTTAATGGCTAGTAGACTGCATCTCTTTCTCTTATGCCCAGGCTGCCCTGATTCTGAAGGGTTATGTCATAGCTCACAACGTCAGAGTGATGTCTGCATCGGAAGCCTACTTGAAGTTGGTCTTCATTGAAGAGATTCGCAAGGCTGCAATGTGGTCTTCAGTCCACACATTCACATCTTGGTACTGCCTTTAGCAGCATAACTGACACGGCAGTTGGTTTGGTTAGACAGCCCTGCATAATTTGTTTGGTGTCTAGAATCCTACCCCACCTTTCAAGCCCAGGTCTGTTTATTAATGTTATTTGTTCTGATTGGCCTTGCCGTTGCAAGTCCCTATTGACTGTGGTTTGTTGTTTTCAGTGAGCCTGGTAGCTAGGGATTCCCACATATGTCCTGCTTGTCCTTGGAGAAAGCAAAGTTCTTTGAGGACAGCAGGGCTAATATTCTCACATACCCTCCCATTGCCCTTAGGTGTGGCATTCATTAGTAATTTTTTTGATAGGACTAAGAGTCCTGCGTGCCTCAGGCTGGTGGGAAAGCACTTGCATGTACACAGCATGGGCCCAACAAAGGCGGCTTAAAGCAATATGAAATGCTAGGTATCATCCACATTGAGACTCTGTTGGGGACATAACTTCGCTTTATGGACTGGTCTTATAGGACAAAAGGAAAGAAAATTATCAGGTAAGACATAATTCCTCCATGCTATACATCTTGGGGGGAAAACATGTTGGTGAGACAGATAATGACAAAGGGAGAGATACTAAAATGGGAAGATAAACCAGAGATCCAGGAAAAGAGATGCAGAATTTGAAAACAGACTAAGCACATTTTGAATAAACAGTGGGCTGTCCAAACTAAATTAGTGCATGGTTAGAAATACATCTGAGTAAAAGGGGAATGTGAAGAGGGCATTTTTAGCCAGCTTTCTAAATACACTACTTAAGAACATAAGCCTTGCCATACTTGGACAGACCAAAAGTCCATCAAGCCCAGTATCCTGTTTCCAACAGTTGCCTATCCAGGTCACAAATACCTGGCAATATACCAAAAGTGTAGAACAAATTTTATGCTGCTTATCCTAGAAAAAAGTAGTGGATTTTCCCACTGAAGTTACATGTGTCAGCGCAGCCTGAGGAATTTCTCCTCAACTTTGGGATGATATAGGAGAATTCTAAATATACTTAGCTGATAAGGAAATAATAAGAAAATTGGTCTTTCATTTATTTAGCTGTCATATTATGCAGAACTTTAAAAACCAATGATAAGATCTTAAATCTACACCTGAGTTCAGTTGGCAGTCAGTGAAAAGCAAATGAAGTTGAGACAGTCTCCAGGGACATAAGAATAGCCATACTGGGTCAGACCAGTGGTCCATCTAGCCCAGTATTCTTCCAACAGTGTCCAGTCCAGGTCACAAGTACCTGGCAGAAACCCAAATAGTAGCAACATTCAATTCTGCCAACCCCAGGGCAAGCAGTGGCTTCTCCCATGTTTATCTCAATAGCGGACTGTGGACTTTTCCTCCAAGAACTTGTCCAAATCTTTTTTAAACCCAGATACGCCAACTACTGTTACTACATTCTCTGGCAATGAATTCCAGAGCTTAATTATTCTTTGAGTGAAAACAATATTTCCTCCTATTTGTTTTGAAAGTATTTCCATGTTATTTCATTGAATGTCCCCTAGTCTTTGTACTTTTTGAAAGAATGAAAAATGATTCACTTTTACCCTATCTACACTGCTCAGGATTGTGTAGACCTTAAGCATATCTCCCTCAACCATCTCTTTTCCAAGTTGAGGAGCCCTAACCTCTTTAGCCTTTCCATATATGAAAGGAGTTCCATCCCCTCAATCATTTTGGTCGCTCTTTTTTGAACCTTTTCTAATTCTGCTATATTCCTTTTGAGATACAGCAACCAGAACGGAACGCAGTACTCAAGGTGAGGTTGCACCATGGAACGATACAAAATGTTTAAATGTAAGATAGCAGACAGACCACAGTGTTCTGAATTTCTTGTAATTTAGATAAGTATTTTTTTTGGTAGCCCAGCTCAGAAGGAATTAGTCTAGTCATTTTTTAGGGGACTAGAAACTGATCACGAGTAGCTAATTTGCCCACTGTTAGGCTTAATGTGCATGAAATAATTTTTTTTTTAAAGCATGTTTACTTTATGGGTCTGTGGTCAGATCTCAATTGACTAAAACTCCTAGAATCCAGACTTGCTTTCTTTGTTGAAGCACCTCACCCTCTATCATTAGTAGTGGACTAACTCTGTGAATTTAGTTTTTCCTTATTCACAGGGTCTTAGTTCTGTAAGGGTTGTGCTTCAAACCGTTATGACCCATTCAGATGGCAATCTTAGAAAGGCAGTGAAAAATCACCATTCGTTTTAGTCAAGGTTTCCTCTCTGTCGGTGCCCAGTTCCAGCTATAAGAGTATATCTGGAACCAGAATCCTTCAGACCCAGTCTGATCAGCTAAAGGTATAACATAAATGTTAGAGGTTAGATAAAATGTTTGCCCCTTGAAGTAAACCTCGGAGAAACCTCTGAGAAAAAGATAAAGGGCACTTGCTGAGAGTGCTTTAAAGGAAATTAATTAAACTAGTTTAAGAAAGTACCCCTGTCTTCTGTATGACCAGAAGTCATAACAATATTCTGTTAACAGTAGTGTCGGAGGTAGCACCGAAATTGGTGAATACAGTCAGCCGAGAAAAAGACACAACATCATTTCTGTACCAAAATGAGATTGAAAACCAGACTGACTCCAGCCTAACTTATCATTCTCATCCAAAAACAGCTTACTATGTTGAAGCACTGTTCTATCTACCAACTGCTGTTTAAGGGTGCAAAAGTTGGTTTCTTCAGCAGGGAGCAAAGAATTATTTCTTTGCACCACTCTAGGCTGTTTTGAAGATTCTTCCCATTATATTTTGAAAAATAGCAAATTTATTTAGTTCGTCTGCATTGTTGTAATATCTTTGTGATAATAAAGACTTAGTGTTAATAGGAAGGACAATTCTTCAGCTCTCTTGTTTTGACAGTGATTTTGGAACCTAATACCAATAAGGAATTGTCCATAAAACATGATTATAAAATCTACTTAATGGGCGTAAACAGGCTAAATGTTGGGTATAGTTATTGCAGACAAGATATTTGATTTAAACATATTTATGGATAATGCCTATTAAAGCAAAACAATAATATTCTTGTCTCCTATAGTTTTAAAAGAAGGCAGACAGTTCACGTATGAGAAAGCTGACTTATCTAATATCCATGCGATGCTGAATAGTAATGATGTCAGCGAGTACCTCAAAATCTCACCCCATGGGCTGGAGGTAAGGAACAGTAAAGCAGTGGGATAACATTGATACTGCATGATGATGCCTGTTAATTGATGAAAACGTCACTTTTTGGGGGTGGGGCTCCTTATGTTCGGTTAGGCTTGCAAGCATGATAGTGTTCCCTTAGTGTGCCAGTTTTTTCCTCTGCCAATCTTCTCTGTAAATCGCATGTTCTCATAAAGGTTTCATAATATGCCCTTCAAGGGGGCTGTAATACAGCCAAGTATATAGATCTTATCATTATGGAAAATTGAGTTTATTCAAGTTTATTTCCGTATTAAAGGTATATGGCATCATATTGTAACACTATATACCCATGGGTAATTTGTTTTTGTGGTGGGGGGAGGGGGAGCTGATGAGGTTTCAGCTCCTTTGCAAGGGAGTGTAAAATTTATTCTCCGAGGACAAGCAGGCTGCTTTTTCTCACATATGGGTGACGTCCATGGCAGCCCCAGGTCCGGAAAATCTTTCTAGCAACAAAGCTTGCTAGAGCCTTCGAGTGCGTGGGTGCGCCCACCTTCCCGCCTGTTGCGCGAGAGTCCCGCTTCAGTCTTCTTTTTTCCGCTGTCAAGAGCAGCTGTGTTACAGTGGTTCTGTTGTCTCAGGAAAAGAGCCTTCACTTCGCCGGCTTTTCTTCGTTTTCTTTCGGTACAGCTTGTGCTTGAGCTGTTCCATTTAAAAAAAAAAAATAGTTTTCCCCTTATTTTTTAGTTTTTGTCCTAAATAAGTTTCCTTTTGTTTTTGTGTGTGGCCTTTTTGGCCGCCCGTACGAGTTTCTCCTCTTTTGTGCTCTTCTTTTGGCACCATCGCGAGTTTTCATTTCGCCGCCGCTATTTTTCCATCGACATCAAGGATCGCCAGCGGCTTCAAGAAGTGCACTCAGTGCAACCGGGAAATCTCAGGCACTGACCCTCATGCGTGGTGCATTCAGTGCCTTGGGGCCGAACATCGCCCCGACGCGTGTAAGTTGTGTCTTAGCCTTAAAAAGCGGACACAAGTGTCGAGACAAGCACAATGGGACCGTCTGTTTGGAGCTTTGCCCGGTACTTTGACGTCGACAGCGGTACCGAGATCGGCGGCGGTGTCGATGTCAGTACCGGAGAGTGCATCGACCCCAGGAACGCAGGTAATGGCTATCCTCAGACCATCACACGCTGGTGGCAGTGAGCCATCGAGTGGGTCTCCACCTGTCTCAAGGACTCCTGTGGTACAGGCCCATCGGGACCGACCTCGAGGAGGCGTTTGGATTCCACGTCCTCCTCGTCAGTACCGAGGAGTACCGGTGACGTACCTCGAGCGAAGGCGAAGAAGCACCGTCATTGGTCCCCTTCTCGTCACGGTACCGACAACTCTGGGGCGTCGAGGGATTCGGCACCCAGGAAGCGTCGACACCGGGAGGACCGCTCACCCTCCATACAAGAGGGGTCGATGCGCCGGTCTCCAGACAGCCCGGTACCACCTCCTCGTCCTCAGCAGATTCTGGCTTCGACTCCTGCACTGCTCCCACAGCCTTTCTCGACAGACACTCTTGACGAGCGCCTCCAAGCCATTCTTCCAGGGATCCTGGAAGGGCTGCTGCGACCCTCTGTTCCAGTACCGGGGGTGCTTGTGCATACGGTACAGTCGATAGATGCGGCGGCTGTCTCCCCCCTGCCTGTGGTGAGGCCTTCGACGTCGGTACCGCTTGCAGCATCGGCCTCGGCTGCCACCCAAGTTTATTCCCCGTCGACATCGATGGAGGGAGCTTCATCGCCACCTATACAGGAGTCAGTTTCTCGGCATCGCCATCGGGGCCATAGCACCTTGAATTCGAGACGGGCTCAGCTTCGGACTGCAGTCAGGGAACTCCTGTCTTATACCGCGGGAGAGGCCTCGTGGGAGGCAGAGGAAGACCCAAGATATTTTTCTTCTGAGGAGTCTTGTGGTCTTCCCTCTGATCCCACTCCTTCGCCAGAGAGAAAGTTTTCTCCCCCTGAGAGTGTCTTTCTCGTCCTTTGTGCGGGAAATGTCTGTGGCCATTTCCTTCCCGGTAGTAACTGAGGATGAGCCCAGGGCTGAGATGTTCGAGGTCCTCGACTATTCTTCGCCACCTAAGGAGTCATCCACTGTCCCTCTACATAATGTAATGTCCTCAAGCAAACATTGTTCAGGAACTGGATGAAACCATTATCTAACCCCACCATCCCTAAGAAGGTTGAGTCCCAGTATTGGATTCACGGGGTCCCGGAGTTGATGAAGACCCAGTTGCCTCATGATTCTGCGGTTGTGGATTCCGCTCTCAAGAGAGTCAAAACTATGAGAGATTTCACCTCGGCCCACCCGGGCCAGGAAGCTAGCACTTTGGACTCTTTTGGGAGGAAGGCCTACCAGTCCTCTATGCTCGTGTCCAAAATTCAGTCTTACCAGCTCTACACGAGCATTCACTTGCAGAATAATGTGAAGCAACTGGCGGACTTGGTCGATCAGCGCCCTTCGGAGCAGGCCAAGCCTTTTCAGCAGGTAGTCAGGCAGCTGAAAGTGTGTCATAAATTCCTGTCCAGGGGTGCTTACAACTCTTTTCATTTGGCGTCCAGAGCCATTGCTCAGGGTATAGTGATGCGCAGACTCTCATGGCTGCATGCCTCTGACCTGGAAAATCGAGTTCAACAGCGGCTTGCGGATGTTCCTTGCTGGGGGGGATAATATTTTCGGCGAGAAACTCGAGCAGCTCCACCAGCGGGAAACCGCACTCGACAAACTCTCCCACCGGGCGCTTCAGCATCTACCTCATCAGGTAGACGTTTTTACGGGGGAAGGAGGAATGCTCCCTATACTTATCATAAGTGTAGGTACAATCCACCTTCCCGCCAGTGTGCTCAAGCTCAACCCCAGCACGCTCGTTAACGTCAACAGCGTGAGCCTCGACAGGCCCCTGCAGCTCCCCAGCAAGAGCAAGGGATGGGCTTTTGACTGGTTCCAGGCGAGCATAGCCGCAATCAAAGTGTCCGTGCCGGACGATCTACTGGTCAGGGGGAGGTTAAAAGTTTTTCACCAAAGGTTGGCCTCTTGTAACCTCCGATTGGTGGGTTCTTCAAATAGTCCGGTGGGGATACTCCCTCAATTTGATCTCCAAACCTCCAAATTGCCCACTGGGAGCTCAGTCCTTCAGCTTCCAACACAGTCAGGTACTTGCAGAGGAACTCTCCACTCTTCTCAGCGCCAATGCGGTCGAGCCCGTACCACCGGGGCAAGAAGGGCTAGGATTCTATTCCAGGTACTTCCTTGTGCAAAAGAAAATGGGGGATGCGTCCCATCCTAGACCTAAGGGCCCTGAACAAATATCTGATTCGAAAAAAGTTCAGGATGCTTTCCCTGGGCACCCTTCTTCCCATGATTCAGAAAAACAACTGGCTATGCTCCCTGGACTTAAAGGATGCTTATACACACATCCTGATACTTCCAGCTCACAGGCAGTATCTTCAATTCCATCTGGGAACACAGCACTTTCAGTATTGTGTGCTGCCCTTTGGGCTCGCCTATGCGCCCCAGGTGTTCACCAAATGCCTGGCGGCCGTTGCAGTGTCGCTACGCAGGCTGGGAGTGCATGTGTTCCCTTATATCGACGATTGGCTGGTGAAGAACACCTCGGAGGCAGGAGCTCTACATTCTCCGAGGACAAGCAGGCTGGACATCATCACGCATGGGTCGTCGTCCGCGACGGCCCAGGAGCTCCGGAATTTAAAAGCAAAAATTTTAAACCTTCTAGAAGCACCGCGACGGGCACGGGGACAACGCACTGCGCATACGCGAGTGACTTCCCGCCCTTGCACTTCCCTTTTACCGCTTCTCAAAGAGGAGTTGTTTTTTCTGCCGCACCTCGCGTTCTGGCCCAGGAGACGTTTTTCGTTGTGTTTATGCGCTCCGGTTGTAGCTTTCGCTACCTTTTTTTCTCTACCTATCTAAACTAAAAAAAAAAAAAAAAGAATTCCTTATTTTTCTTAGTGTTTTCCCCGTTTTTAAGTTTCCTTTCTCCTCCGGTTGCAGCCGTCTTTAGGCCGCCCGGTCGCATGGTTTTTTCCTTTTTTCGTGCCTTTTCGTTGGCACCATCAAGTTGTTTGATTTTTCAACCGCTATTTTTCCTCCCATGTCATCGAGAACTCCCAGCGGCTTCAAACGCTGTTCCCGCTATAATCGGACCATCTCGTTGACCGATCCTCACGCCTGGTGTCTCCAGTGCCTCAGGCCCGACCATTTGCCAGCTTCGTGTAAGCTTTGCAAGTTAATGAAAAAGAGGACCCAGGTAGCTCGAGAGGCTCAGCGTGAGAAGCTTTTTCCAGATCGGTCTGGTCCTTCGACATCGGTACCGAGGTTGATGGCATCGACGTCAAAGGAAGCTGCATCGAGAGTCCAGGTAATGGCTGCCGAAAGACCTGTTACAGGTGGCAGCAGCGAGGCATCGAGCGGGTCTCCACCCATCTCCAGGCCTACTGCTATGCGGGACCCCGGGACTGCCCTGAGTCGGACCCGGCCCCGAGGAGGCGTGAGGATTCCACGTCCTCCTCGGTACCGAGGACTGTCGATGACGGGCATTGGGCGAAGGCCAAGAAGCATCGCCATCGATCTTCCCGTCACGGTACCGAGAGCTCCGGGGAGCAGAGGGAGTCGGCACCCGAGAAGCGTCGGCACCGGGAGGATCGCTCGCCCTCCATTCAAGAGGTGCCAGTGCGTCGGTCGTCTGGCAGTCAGGTACTGGCTCTCGAACCTCATCTGATTCTGCCACCGACTCCCATACCGATCCCACAGCTTGTTCCGATGGCAGCCCTCGATGAGTGTCTCCGGGCCATGCTTCCAGGCCTTCTGGAGGGGATGATGCGTCCTTCTGCCTCGGTACCGCAGGTGCTTGCGCCTCCGGTACCTATTGCTCAGACAGCGTCTGCCCCATCTCCTGCGAGGAGGTCCCCGCCCTCGGTACCGCTTGCGGTGCCTGAGCCAGTTGCCACCCGGGTGGACTCTCCTTCGACTTCGGTGGAGGAAGCTTCGCCGGAGTCCAGGCAAGGTTCCAGTTCTCGACGCCCTTCACGAGGTCATCGATCCTCAAGGTCGAGGCAGGATCGTGTTCGGGCTGCTCTTAGAGAGCTCTTGTCCGACACCGAACAGGAGCACTCATGGAGTGAGGAAGAAGACCCCAGATATTTTTCGGAGGAAGATTCTCAGGAGCTTCCATCTGATCCCACTCCGCCTATTGAGGTTAGACAATCTCCACCTGAGTGTCTCTCCTTTTCATCTTTTGTGAGGGAAATGTCTAGGGACATTCCTTTTCGCATGGAGGCTGTGGATGAGTCCAGGGCTGAGATGTTCGAGGTCCTGGATTATCCTTCTCTGCCAAAAGAAGTTGCAACAGCCCCCCTGCACAATACACTCAGGGAAGTGATGTTGCGGAATTGGTCTTGCCCTCTATCTAATTCAGTTGTCAACAAGAAGTCCGAGTCCCAGTACAGAGTCCATGGTGAGCCTGTGATGGTGAAGGCCCAACTTCCTCACGATTCCATGGTGGTGGACTCTGCTTTCAGAAGATCTAAGAGTACTAGGGACTATGCTTCAGCGCCCCCGGGCAGAGAGTCTAGGACCTTGGATTCATTTGGGAGGCATACGTATCAGGCCGGAATGCTCACGGCCAAGATTCAAACATTCCAGCTGTACACCAGCATCCACTTACTGAACTCAATAAAGCAACTGTCCAGTTTGGTTGAAGCTCTTCCTCCTGAGCTTGCCGAGCCTTTTCACCAGGTGGTCAGGCAGCAGAAGGCGTGTCGCAAATTCCTGGCCAGGGGAGCTTTTGATTCTTTTGATGCGGCATCCGGGCGGCTGCTCAAGGTATCGTGATGCGCAGACTCTCCTGGCTGCATGTTTCGGACCTGGATCAGAAGACCCAGCACCGTATGGCAGATGTTCCTTGCTGGGGGGACAGTCTTTTTGGAGAGAAGGTTGAGGATATGGTTGATTCCCTCAAAAAGCACCATGATGCTATGGACTCTCTCGCCCGCCAGACGCCTTCTGCTACTACCTCCTCTAGGAGGTTTTTTGGAGGGAGGAGGAGTGCTCCCTATTCCTCTAATAGGCATAGGTACACTCCTGCTTCTCGACAGCCTGTTCAGGCTCACCCCCAGCAGGCCCGCTTTCGTCAGTGGCGTGCGCCTCAGGCCCCTCCGGCTCCCCAGCAAAAGCAAGGAACGAGCTTTTGACTGGCTCCAGAGCAGCATAGCCGACATCAAAGTGTCTGTACCGGATGATCTTCCTGTCGGAGGGAGGCTTATATTTTTTCACCAAAGATGGCCTCATAACCTCTGACAGGTGGATTCTTCAAATAGTCCGGTCCAGATACGCCCTTAATCTGGAATCAAAGCCTCCAAATTGTCCTCCGGAAGCTCAATCTTTCAGTTCCCGCCACAAGCAGGTACTTGCAGAGGAACTCTCCGCCCTTCTCAGCGCCAATGCGGTCGAGCCTGTTCCACCCGGGCAAGAAGGGCTGGGATTCTATTTCAGGTACTTCCTTGTAGAAAAGAAAATAGGGGGGATGCGTCCCATCCTAGACCTAAGGGCCCTGAACAAATATCTGGTCCGAGAAAAGTTCAGGATGCTTTCCCTGGGCATCTTCCAATGATTCAGGAAAACGGTTGGCTTTGCTCTATGGACTTAAAGGACGCCTACACTCACATTTCGGTGCTCCCAACTCACAGGCAGTACCTTCAATTTCGTCTGGGAACTCAGCACTTTCAGTACTGCGTGCTGCCCTTTGGTCTCGCCTCTGCACCCAGAGTCTTCACAAAGTGCTTGGCAGTGGTCGCAGCATCGCTACGCAGACTGGGAGTGCATGTGTTCCCCTATCTCGAAGATTGGCTGGTGAAGAGCACCTCGGAGGCAGGAACTCTACGATCCTTGCATATTACTATTCAATTGCTCGAACTACTGGGGTTTGTCATCAATTATCCCAAGTCCCATCTGGTTCCTGTACAGAAATTGGAATTCATAGGAGCTCTGTTGAACACACAGACGTCTCGAGCTTATCTTCCCCAGGCACGGGCGGATAACCTCCTAGCTCTCGTGTCCTCAGCTCTGCAGATGTTGAGACTTCTGGGCCACATGGCCTTAACAGTTCATGTGACACCCATGGCACGTCTACACACGAGATCGGCTCAGTGGACCCTAGCTTCCCAGTGGTGTGAAGCTGCGGGGGATCTAGAGGATGTCATCCATCTTCCCACTGAATTTTGCAATTCCCTTCACTGGTGGACCATTCGCTCCAATCTGACCTTGGGACGCCCATTCCAAATTCCTCAGCCACAAAAAGTGCTGACGACAGATGCATCCCTTGGGTGGGGAGCTCATATGGATGGGCTCCACACTCAAGGAGTTTGGTCCTTCCAAGAAACACATTTTCCGATCAATCTCTTGGAATTGCGAGCGATCTGGAATGCTCTAAAGACTTTCAGAGATTGGCTGTCCAACCAAGTTATCCTAATTCAGACAATCAGGCTGCTATGTATTACACCAACAAGCAGGGGGGCACCGGATCTTGCCCTCTGTGTCAGGAAGCCGTCAGGATGTGGCTTTGGGCGACTCAGCATGGTATGCTTCTCCAAGTCTCATATCTGGCAGGCGTAAACAACGGTCTGGCTGACAGGTTGAGCAGGATCATGCAACCTCACGAGTGGTCTCTGAACATGGACGTTGTCCGCAAGATCTTCCGAGCATGGGGCACCCCCTCAGTGGATCTTTTTGCCACTCAGTACAATCACAAAGTTCCTCAATTCTGTTCCAGGCCCACGGCAGGCTAGCGTCAGATGCCTTTCTCCTTCATTGGGGGACAGGTCTCCTGTATGCTTATCCTCCCATTCTTTTGGTGGGGAAGACTCTGCTGAAACTCAATCAAGACCGCGGAACCATGATTCTGATAGCGCCTTTTTGGCATCGTCAGATTTGGTTCCTTCTTCTTCTGGACTTGTCCTCCGAAGAACCGTGGACATTGGACTGTTTTCCGGCCCTCATCACTCAGAACGAGGGGTCGCTTCTGCATCCCAACCTCCAGTCTCTGGCTCTCACGGCCTGGATGTTGAGAGCGTAGAAGTTGCCTCTTTAGGCTTTTCGGAGGGTGTCTCCTGAGTCTTGCTTGCTTCCAGGAAACATTCCACAAAAAGGAGTTATAGTTTTAAATGGAGGAGGTGTGACAGCAAGGCCCTAGACCCTTTCTCTTGTCCTACACGGACCCTGCTTGAGTACCTTCTACACTTGTCGGAGTCTGGTCTTTAAAAATGCTCAAAAATTATTTCTAGGTGCACGAATTTGGATATATCCTGATGTTACGAGGTCAACCCAGGATAAACGTGTAAATGCCTGATAAAATATCTGGATAATAAGTATATTTTTTATGAACTGGAACAATTGAAAAGCTTTATTGAGTTAAAGAAAATTGCCAAATGACTTTTGGGGTTTAGGGTAGAGTTGTGTATATTATCTGTGGCCTCGTCCAGGTCCTAATTTCTACAATGAACAAATAAGTTAAAAGTTCTCCTCAACTTAATTGACTCCCCCCACTGTTTTATTTTGTGGTTTAAGAATAGGGATAAATTTTTCTTTGTAAGAGGTGTTTTTCTTTTTCAAAAATGTTATAGTATCTCTGTATTACTTGTGCAAGGTTGTCTTGTATAATTATTCGAAATTATAAATAAATAAATAAAAAGACTAACTTAGTAAGAGTTCACCTTAGTGCAATCAGTGCTTATCACCGTGTAGAAGGTCAGCTTATCTCTGGACAGCCTTTAGTTCGCTTCATGAGAGGTTTGCTTTTGTCAAAGCCCCCTGTCAAACCTCCACCAGTGTCATGGGATCTCAACGTCGTTCTCACCCAGCTGATGAAACCTCCTTTTGAGCCACTGAATTCCTGCCATCTGAAGTACTTGACCTGGAAGGTCATTTTCTTGGTGGCTGTTACTTCAGCTAGTAGAGTCAGTGAGCTCCAAGCCCTGGTAGTTCATGCTCCCTATATTAAATTTCATCATAACAGGGTAGTTCTCTGCACTCGTCCTAAGTTCCTGCCAAAGGTGGTGTCGGAGTTCCATCTGAACCAGTCAATTGTCTTGCCAACATTTTTTCCCCATCCACATACCCGCCCTGGTGAGGACAAGTTGCATACCTTGGACTGTAAGAGAGCATTGGCCTTTTACATGGAGCGGACGAAGCCCTATAGACAGTCCGCCCAGTTATGTGTTTCTTTTGATCCCAACAGGATGGGGGTTGCCATCGGAAAACGCACAATCTCCAATTGGCTAGCAGATTGCATTTCCTTCACTTACGCCCAAGCTGGGTTGACTTTGGAGGGCCATGTCATGGCTCATAATGTCAGAGCCATGGCTGCGTCAGTGGCTCATCTGAAGTCAGCTTCTATTGAAGAGATTTGCAAGACTGCAACGTGGTCATCAGTCCACACATTCACATCTCACTACTGCCTTCAACAGGATACCCGACGCGACAGTCAGTTTGGGCAGTCGGTGTTACATAATCTGTTTGGGGTTTAGAATCCAACTCCACCCTCCTAGGCCCATTTCTGTTCTGTTCCAGGCTGCACTCTCACTTAGTTGTGTTTGTTTTTAGGTCAATTTCAGTTATGTCCTCGCCGTTGCAAGGCCCAATTGACCATTGTTCATTGT
Source organism: Microcaecilia unicolor (assembly GCF_901765095.1). NCBI lineage: Eukaryota > Metazoa > Chordata > Amphibia > Gymnophiona > Siphonopidae > Microcaecilia > Microcaecilia unicolor. Next base: position 208,795,288 of record NC_044035.1, on the reverse strand, counting down.
TTTGAGTGAGCCTGGGTGCTAGGGATACCCCATGCGTGATGATGTCCAGCCTGCTTGTCCTCGGAGAAAATGAAGATACTTACCTGTAGCAGGTATTCTCTGAGGACAGCAGGCTGGACATCATCACAACCCTCCCTCCTCCCCTTGGAGTTGTTCTTTTTCTCTTGCTTGTTATATAACTGAGGGAAGCACGCGGGCGTAATGGGCGGGAAGTCACTCGCGCATGCGCGGAGCGTTGTCCCCGCGCCCATCGCGCTGCTTCTAGAAGGTTTAAAATTTTTGCGTTTAAATTCCAGAGCTCCTGGGCCATCGCGGACGATGACCCATGCATGATGATGTCCAGCCTGCTGTCCTCGGAGAATACCTGCTACAGGTAAGTATCTTCATTGTCCATGCAGATGACTATTCAACTCCTGGAGCTACTGGGGTTTGTCATAAATTACCCAAAGTCCCACCTTCTTCCAGTTCAGAGACTAGAATTCATAAGAGCCCTGCTGGACTCGCAGACGGCTCATGCCTACCTCCCAGAAGCGAGGGCAGACAATCTTTTCTCACTGGTTTCCGTGGCCAAAGCGTCTCAGCAGATCACAGCTTGGCAGATGTGGAGTCTTCTGGGCCATATGGCCTCCAAAGTTCATGTGACTCCCATCGCCCGTCTTCACATGAGATCAGCTCAATGGACCCTAGCCTCCCAGTGGTAACAAGCTGCTGGGGATCTAGAGGATGCAGTCCAGTTGTCCACTGCTTTTCACAATTCCCTGGTATGGTGGGCAATTCGCACCAATTTGACCTTGGGACGTCCCTTCCAAATTCCTCAGCCTCGAAAAGTGCTGAATACGGATGTATCTCTCCTGGGGGTGGGAATTCATGTAGATGGGCTCCACACTCAGGGAGCTTGGTCCCTTAAGGAATCAGGTCTTCAGATCAATCTCCTGGAGTTGCGAGTGATCTGCAATGCTCTAAAGGCTTTCAGAGATCGGCTGTCCAATCAAATTATCCAAATTCAGACAGACAACCAGGTTGCCATGTACTACGTCAACAAGCAGGGGGGCACCGGTTCTCACCCCCTTTGTTGTGAAGCCGTCCAGATGTAGCTTTGGGCTCACTGTCACGGCATGTTTCTGCAGGCCATGTATCTGGCAGGCGTAAACAACAGTCTGGCTGGCAGGTTCAGCAGGATAATGCAACTTCACGAGTGGTCTCTCAACAGGACATTTGTGCGCAAGATCTTCCGAGCGAGGGGCACCCCCTCTTTGGATCTTTTTGCCACTCAGATCAATCACAAGGTCCCTCAGTTCTGTTCCAGACTTCAGACCTATGACAGGCTAGCCTCAGATGCCTTTCTCCTGCATTGGAGGTCAGGCCTTCTGTATGCGTATCCTTCCATACCTATAGTAGGGAAGACTTTGCTGAAACTCAGGCAAGACCGCGGAACCATGATTCTGATTGCTTCCTTCTGGCCGGGTCAGATTTGGTTCCCTCTTCTTCTGGAGTTATCCTCCGAAGAACCATGGAGATTGGAGTGTTTTCCAACACTCAGAACGAGGGGGCGCTTCTGCATCCCAACCTCCAGTCTCTGGCTCTCACGGCCTGGATGTTGAGGGCATAGATTTCGCCTTCTTGGTTCTTTCTGAGGGTGTCTCCCGAGTCTTGCTTGCTTCCAGGAAAGATTCCACGAAGAGGTGTTATTCTTTTAAATGGAGGAAGTTTGCCGTCTGGTGTGACAGCAAGCCCCTAGATCCTCGCTTTTGTCCTACACAGACCCTGCTTGAATACCTTCTGCACTTGTCAGAGTCTGGTCTTAAGACCCAACTCCTTAAGAGTTCATCTTAGTGCTATTAGTGCTTATTGTTATCATGTGGAGGGGAAGCCTATCTCTGGACAGCCTTTAGTTGTTCGCTTCATGAGAGGTTTGCTTTTGTCAAAGCCCCCTGACAAAACCTCCTACGGTGTCATGGCATCTCAACGTCGTCCTAACCCAGCTGATGAAAGCTCTTTTTGAGCCTCTGGATTCCTGTCATCTGAAGTATTTGACCTGGAAGGTCATTTTCTTGGTGGCTGATACTTCAGCTCGTACGGTCAGTAAGCTTCAAACCTTAGTAGCCCATGCTCCCTATACTAAATTTCATCATAACAGAGTAGTCCTCCGCACTCACCCTAAGTTCTTGCCGTAGGTGGTGTCGGAGTTCCATCTGAACCAGTCAATTGTCTTGCCAACATTCTTTTCCCGTATTCATACCCGCCCTGCTGAACGTCAGTTGCATACCTTGGACTGCAAGAGAGCATTGGCCTTCTATGTGGAGTGGAGAAGCCCCTTCAGTCAGTCCGCCCAAATGTTTGTTTCTTTCGACCCCAACAGAAGGGGGGTGGCTGTCGGGAAACGCACCATTTCCAATTGGCTAGCAGATTGCATTTCTTTTACTTATGCCCAAGCTGGGCTGACTCTTGAGGGTCATGTCACGGCTCATAGTGTTAGAGCCATGGCAGTGGCCCACTTGAAGTCAGCCACTATAGAAAAGATTTGCAAGGCTGCGATGTGGTCATCAGTCCACACATTCACATCTCATTACTGCCTTCAGCAGGATAGCCGATGCAACAGTCGGTTTGGGCAGTCGGTGCTGCAGAATCTGGGGTTTAGAATCGAGGCTCCACCCCCCTAGGCCCATTTTTATTCTGTTCCAGGCTGCACTCTCAGTTAGCTGTTTCTTCGTAGGTCAATTTTTGTTGTGTCCTCGCTGTTGCAACGCCCAATTGACCCTGTTTGTTGTTTTGAGTGAGCCTGGGGGCTAGGGATACCCATATGTGAGAACAAGGAGCCTGCTTGTTCTCGGAGAAAGCGAAGTTACTTACTTGTAGCAGGTATTCTCCGTGGATAGCAGGCTGATTGTTGTCACCAACCCGCCCGCCTCCCCTTTGGAGTTGTTCCTTTCTTTGGTTTTGCTTCATAAGTTGACTGAAGCGGGACTCTTGCGCGAGGGGCGGGAAGATGGCCGCTCAATGCGTGGTGCGCGCACCCATACGCTTGAAGGCTCTACCAATCTTTGTTGCTAGGAAGATTTTCCGGACCTGGGGCTGCTGTAAACGTCACCCATATGTGAGAACAATCAGCCTGCTCTCCTCGGAGAATACCTACTACAGGTAAGTAACTTCGCTTTAAGCTCCCTATGGTTCACAGTTGGGAAATGCATTTAGTGGGGGGGATGTATTTAATGAAGGGATGCTGAAGGGAAAAACTGGATTGACTTCAAAGGTAATGATCTGTTCTTTTGACTATAGAGGTTGGACTTTGAGTTAGCGAGTAATTCAGAAGTGTTGACTTGCTTTATTATTGGGTCTTTTCCTATTCACCACACTGCCACTACAACCTGTAGACTGGGTATGTTAGATGAGAGGGTATAAAACGGGGGATATAATCCCTGGGTGGTTTCAAATGAAAGCCCATAATTCGACCCTAGTTCCAATTGGCTCAAAGTATAATTGAATAGAAAACTGACAAATCCAAAAACAGGAGTACATGATTTAGGGTGGAGAGAAATGAGGTAATAGAAAAGCCTGGCATGAATACATACAAGCAGTCAGGATCTGGAAATGTGAGTTAAGTGAAAAAGAAAGTTAAGCATAGATAGAAGAGGTGAACCATACTGAAGATAGTGATAATTACAAATATTTGCTTGTATAATTTCTCACTCAGGCACGATGCGATGCTTCGTCTTTTGAAAGTGTCCGGTGTACATTCTGTGTGGATTCTGATGTGTGGTACTATGAAGTTACAGTTATTACTTCTGGTGTAATGCAAATAGGTTGGGCAACCAAAGACAGCAAATTTCTGAATCATGTAAGTACTGTGACTATATAAAGAATACAGGGGATGTTTTTCAAAATTCTGCAAATAGTTGAAAGGTTTGTGGACACTTCTAGCCATGATTAATACTAGAAAAGCAGACTGGGTCGAAAAAAATAAGTAGTTTATTGAAACAAAACCCAGAAGTAGGAGTTAAAACAATACCCGATGTGGCCACGTTTCGCCCTCAGGTTGCGTCTGGGGTAAAACTATAAAATAAAAAACATAGACGTAAAATCATTGTATAAAAATCATGTACATATACATCAAACTGAACAGAAAATCAAAACATATTCAAACCATCCATAAAATAACAAAGTAGAATAAAATAATACAATTAAGTATCAAATACTTATGCAATAGTTTAATCATGACGTTAAAAACCAATGTGTTGTAAACTTAATACATTCAAATACAGTAAAAAAGAAAAATATGAATCTATCCTATATAATAATTCTCACCTCCAACGTTCTAAGTGTCTGGCTGCCTGTGTCCTTGGCTTTCTTCAGAGTTGGTCTGCTAGGCTCCGTAGATCAGGCTGACGTCACAAGCAGCACTGACCAACTGCTCGACAGCAGCACGAGGCCCCGCCCTCACCCCTCCCCGAGGTCGCTGCCGCCGCCGCTCACCCCTCCACCCCCCCCCCCCCCCGAGGTCGCCACCGCTGCCCCACTCCACCCCTCACGAGGTCGCCGCAGCCACTGCTCCCCCCTCCACCCCATCCCCCCAAGGACACCGCCCAGGCCCAGCCACTTTCCCTCCAGGCCCGCCCACCCAACACAGACCTGCCAAGTTTCCCACGAAACACGCGGCGCCAGCTCCCATTTCTGGCCACTGCTGCTGCTCCAGCAGCGGCCGCTACAAAAAGAAAACAAGGTATTTAATGCACCAAAAATGCTTTAAAAAAGCAAGCGCAGCACTGCAGGCAGCCATCAGGCATTGGCTATCCGCTCTGCAGTCGCTCCTCTCGCCTCTCACATCACTGCCCCTGGAGCAGACCTCTGAGGAGCGCAGCGATGTGAGAGGAGAGAGGAGCGGCTGCAGAGCCGACAGGCAATGCCTGATGGCTGCTTGCGGTACCGTGCTTGCTTTGTAAAAACATTTTTGCTTGTTTAGATTACCTCTTTTGTTTTTGTAGCGACTGCTGCTTCTCAACAGGAGAAGCAGCAGTGGCCAGAAATGGGAGCTGGCACCGCGTGTTTCGCGGGAGACTTGGCAGGTCTGTGTTGGGTGGGTGGGCCTGGATGGAAAGAAGGGGATAGAGAGAGAGAGACACTGGATGGAAGAATCAGGAGAAGGGCGGTAGACGGAAGGATGGGGAGAGAAAGACACGATGGAAGGATGGGGAGAGAAAGGGGGAGATGGATGAATGGATACAGAGAGAAAGGGGAGAGACTGGAAGGATGTGGGGAGAGAAGGGATACTGAACAGAAAAGGGTAGAGAGATAGAGAGACACTGGATAGAAGGAGGGGGAGAGAGACATTAGATGGAAGGATCAGGAGAGAGGGTAGATGGGTGGAAGGATGGGGAGAGAAAGAGGGAAGATGCTGGATAGAAGGGTACGGAAAGAAAAGGAGACACTGGATGGAAGGATGCAGAAAGAAAGATGGGAGACATTGGGAGGGGGTCCTGAGACCAGGGAGGGGGTCCTGAGAGGGGGGGGGGTGGAGAGGGTCCTGAGACCAGAGAGGTGGGGGTTCTGAGACCAGGCAGGGGGTCCAGAGACCTGAGAGGGGGGGGGAGAGGGGAGGAGGGGCAGAGGGAGGTGAGGAGAGGGTCCTGAGACCAGAGAGGGGGAGGAGGTATCTCTCTCTCTCTCTCTCTCTCTCTCTCTCTCTCTCTCTCACACACACTGTCTCTAACTGTATCACATTCACTCTCTGTGTGTCACACAGTCACTCTCTAACACTCTCAATCTCATAAACTCTCTCGGTCTTACAGAGAGTCTGTGTATCGCACAGGTACTCTCACACTCTTATCTGTCTCAGACACACTCGCACCCACACTCACTCTCTCTCTGTCACACACTCACACATTCACTCTAACACACACTCTCTCAAACATACACACTCCGAGGAAAAACCTTCCTAGCGCCTGTTTCATTTGTGTCAGAAACGGGCCTTTTTTACTAGTATATTATAAAACCGAAAGTGGAAAATCAAAACTTATAAAAGCACAGGTGGATAGAATATTATGCAAATCCATACGAAATGTGCAAAATGTATAGTGTAGCATGCACTTGCTTTAACGTTTCGTGAGCTTTTCAAATATTTATATTGCGAATATGCTTTCAAATTTAGTGTTTCCTTGTCACTTGCAGCAGATGAATCCAGGAACTAGTGGGTTAAGTCTGCCTACCAGCAGCTGAAGATAGAGATAAACAAACTAAAGGCAGTGATGCCAGATGGCCAGCTCCTTCCTCAGTTAGTATGTCTCTCAGTAGGTGGTGGACGGCTTTTTCTCCAGTTCCTGGGCCCAAGGCCTCTGAGGGTGCTCCTGGGCCAGTGGCCAGTTTGAGCCGGGGGTGGCGGACTGGTGGTGTCCCCTTTGGCAGCATACGCAGTTGCTTTGTCCCTGCTTCTCCTCAAATTCCCTCTGAACAGGTTTTGCTGTTCCTTTCCTTCCCAGTTTGTTTCTGCCTCCTCACTGAAAAAAAAAAAAAAAAAAAAGAGAACCATAGAATTTGTTTAAAAGAGAAGCACAGGGAAGTGTATTTTTGCTGAGAGCAGGTTTGTGTTACTGCTGTCCGAGTCCTGTTTTCTGTTGCCTGCTTGTCTGAGCCTGCCTCGAAGTGAAGTCAGAGAGTTTTTTTCTTCAGCTCAGCTGTCAGTTCCCGCGCTTTCCCAGTCCGGGGTAAGTCCTGCTGGGTTCCTGTTTGGGGATGGGCGATGGCAGCGGAGGCGGTAAAATGCTGTTCCCGATGCAGGAAACAGCGTTCGGTGGCGGGCCTTTGCAGCGCTGATTTGGTGGGACTCGACGGAGCGGTGCCCCCTCCCCCTCGAGATCGTGCTTTCCCGCCCAGAGCCTGGTGATTCTCTCGCCATTTTGTGATCGGTCGCGGAGCCGGCTCCGGTAGCAGTTTTGGGCAAAGCTTCTTCTCCGCTGGTAGGGGAGTCAGAGGCCCGTCAGGCACTGTGGGCGGTGGTGCAGGTGCCATGGCTGCGACCTCCGTTGCGGGAGAGGAGTTTTCATCAGAGTTTATTTTGCTACGCCATCAGGCATTTTTGTTAGAAAGGGCCTTGCCCCCCCCCCCCCCCCTCACGCGGCTACGACAGCTTCGACCTTTGATTCTCTCATGGGATCGGGGGGTAACCAAGAGATTTTGAGTTTTTCCCCAGAGGATTTCTTCTCACTTAAAAAGCCTAGGCTTTCATTGGTTTCTGAGGAGGGGTCCTGCATATGGTCGCCTGCAGCTTCCTCCATGGTGGCTCTCTCGAAGCAGACGGGGTTAGAGGACGTGTAGGACGGTGTCCTCACTGACCAACTGGAGGACTCTTCCACCGTGACGATTGTCCATAAGGAGGAGTTGTCCTCCTTTATCTCTCAGGCGCTGGAAGCCCTAAATATAGAGGACCCTGAGGTTGCGGCTTCTTAGGCAGTCAACCCTAAGATGGCTAGTACCAGACGACCTTCTAAGGCCTTTCCAGTACATGAAGCTATTGAAGAGTTGATTTCGGCCCAGTGGGCGGATCCGGATGGGGGGGGCTGAAAGTAGCCAGGGCTATGACCAGGCTGCATCCAGTTTCAGTGGACCGTTTAGAGCAGTTTGCTCTACCTAGGGTGGATGCCCTCGTGATGGCGGTCACTAAGAAGACTACTCTTCCAGTATAAGGTGATGTGGCACTTAAGGATATGCAAGACGACGGCTAGAGAGAGGCCTCTTTAAAATGTGCCTTTGAGGTGGCCGCTTTGACACTTCAAGCTTCTGTTTGTAGTTCTTATGCAGCTAGAGCTTGTCTCAGTTGGCTACATTCTGTCATGGGAACTCCTCAGATGTCGCTGATGGATATTGGGCTGGCGTACTTGGCGGATGCCTTGTATGATTTGGTCCGTGCTTCAGCCAAACTCATGGCCTTGACCTTTTCCTCTCGGTGTCTTCTGTGGTTCCGTCATTGGGCCGCAGATATGGCCTCTAAGCAACAGCTCATTAAATTGCCTTTCCGAAGGAAATTGCTTCTTGGGGAAGACCTAGAAAAGATTGTTAAAGATCTGGGGGATTCCAAATCTCAGCGTCTTCCGGAGGATAGACCCAAGTCTACTTCCAGGCAGGGAGCCTCGAGGTCACGTTTCCGAGAGATGCGACGGTATCGCCGGGGGGCAATCCAACGCAACCTTTCAGCGTCCTCATTTTGGGCAGCGTTCTTCCTTTCGCAACGAGAAGCATCCGGCTGGACCCCCCTCTCGTCAGGGGGCTCCTCAGGCCTCCCAATGATGGGGCACAGGTCCATTCTGGAGGAGAGCAGATCGGTGGTCGGCTTTCTCTGTTTCTTCCAGAGTGGGCCAGAATTACTTCGGACCAGTGGGTCCTTGATGTGGTGCCGAGAAGGTTACAAGCTAGAATTCTTCTCTCCTGTCACAGATTTTTTTCTGGAGTCCCGCTGTGTATCGCGTGCCAAGAGGACAGCGGTTCTGCAGTGTTTGCGAGACCTGCTAAGGATAGGGGCTATCGTGCCTGTTCCTCCTCTCGAAAGGCGCACAGGTCGGTACTCTATCTTCTTTGTGGTTCCAAAGAAGGGAGGGGCTTTTCGGCCTATTCTCGATCTCAGAAAAGTAAACCAGTTTTTGCAGGTTCGTCACTTCCGCATGGAGACATAAGGGAGTTATTGCTGCTGTTCAACCAGACGAGTTTTTGACTTCTCTCAATTTGAGGGAAGCTTACCTGCACATTCCCATTTGGCAGCCCCATCAGAAATTTCTCAGATTTGCGGTACTGGGTCAGCACTTCCAGTTTCGGGCCCTTCCTTTCAGAATGGCCACTGCCCCACGCACTTTTTTCAAGGTCATGGTGGTGGTGGCGGCATTCCTGCAAAAGGAGGGGATTCAAGTGCATCCATATCTCGACAACTGGCTGATTCGGGTGACGACAGCAGAGGAGAGTCGAGTGGTCACCGACCGAGTGATTGCGGTGTTGCAATCCTTAGGTTGGGTGGTCAATATGGACAAGAGTCATCTGGTTCCTTGTCAGAGTCTGGATTATCTTGAAGTGCAATTCAGTACGAAGCGTGGGAAGGTGTTTCTCCCCGAGGGACGAAGGATCAAATTGCTTTCTCAGGTACGGACCTTATTGAGTCGTCATGCTCCCCAAGTATGGGACTATGTTCAGTTCCTCGGTTCCATGACGGCGACCTTGAAGGTCATTCCATGGGCAAGGGCTCTCATGCGGCCTCTTCAGAATTTCCTTTTTAGCAGATGGTCGCCGACGTCACTGGATTATCAACGATGCCTTCCCTGGTCAGGCCATGGACAGTCTCGCGCTGTGGCTCTGGTCAGCCAGTTTGCAGAAGGGTGTTTCTCTGGCGTCTCCCAGTTGGGTGATAGATGTGACGGATGCCAGCCTTGCGGGCTGGGGAGCCCATTGTCTTCATCGAGTAGCCCAGGGATCGTGGACCCCTCTCAAAGCCAATAAATCATCTGGTGTTGCGAGCAGTCGTGAATGCGCTGCGGAGTTTTCAGGAACTTCTGCAGGGGCAGACGGCTCGTGTATTCTCGGACAGTACCATGACTGGGGCATACATCAATCGGCAGGGAGGCACTCAGAGTCTTCCCTTGGCAGTGGAACAGTCTCATCTTCTAGTATGGGCGTCTGTCGGCAGCGCACATTGCGGTTGAAGACAATGTTCAAGCGGATTTTCTCAGCCGGACTCTTTTGGACACAGCGGAATGGACGCTGTTGGACTTGGCTTTTCGGCTGATCTGTCAACATTGGGGAAGACCAGTAATGGATCTCATGGCCATGGCTTGCAATGCCAAAGTTCCCCGGTTCTTCAGCCGCAAACGGTAGCCAGGATCCGCAAGATTGGATGGTCTTCTCCAGCTGTGGCTGGAACAACAGCTACTGTATGTTTTTCCTCTGTGGCCTCTGATAGGGAGAGTTCTTTGCCGCATAGGGCGGCATCGGGGGCCGGTCGTTCTAGTGACCCCAGACTGGCCCCGACGGCCATGGTATGCGGATCTTGTTCGAGCACTCTCAGAGCCACCATTGCGACTTCCGGTGACTCCCGATCTGCTGCATCAAGGGCCAGTTCAGATGGAAAATCCCTCCCTCTTTGGTCTTATGGCCTGGCTATTGAGAGGCTGAGGAAGAAGGGATTTTCAGAACCAGTCATTGCCACTCTTTTGAGGGCATGGAAGCAGTCTAATTCAGTAGCATACATGCGAGTGTGGAAAGCTTTTTTCGGCGTGATGTGCTTTGCGTGCTGAATCGCCTTTACGGGCGGACATTCCAGTTATTCTGGAGTTCCTTCAGGATCGTCTTCAAAAGAGATTGGAATATAATTACCTTCGAGTGCAGGTGGCCACGCTAGCTTGTTTTAGGTGAAAACTGCATGGTTCCTCTTTAGCAGCTCACTCTGATGTCCGTTTCCTCTGCGGGGCTCTTCGGTTTCGGGCTCCTCTGCGGCAGCTGTGCCCGGCGTGGCATTTGAATGTGGTACTGCGAGCCCTCCAGGCCCCACCGTTTGAGCCGTTGAATAAGGTTTCTAACACTTAAGACAGTGTTTTTGGTGGCCATTGCTTCGGTAAGGAGGATATCTGAAATTCAGGCTTTGTCTTTCAGAGATCCTTTTTTTTTTTTTTTTTTTTTTTTGCAGTTTTCTGAAGCAGATGTGTTGATCCGGACTGTGCCGTCATTTCTGCCTAAAGTGGTTTTGGCTTTCCATGTCAATCAGGCGGTTTATCTTCCGTCTTTACAAAAAGAGGATTATCTGGGGGAGTTTGCCTCGCTACATTTCCTGGACTTGCGGAGAGCCTTGTTTCGATACTTGCAAATCTCTAACGAGTTTCGACGCTCGGATCATCTCTTTGTGCTCTTTTCGGGATTGAAAAGAGGTGAGGTGTCTTTTAAGGCTTCCATTGCTTGCTGGATTAGGGAAACCGTTGGAGTGGTGTATCTGCTATAAGGGCGGGCGTCTCCAGTGGCCTTGAAGGCGCATTCTACTTGGCACAGGCGGCTTCTTGGGCGGAGGTGTCTGCCTTATCTCTGGAAGAGATTTGTCGGGTGGCTACTTGGGCGTCCCATCATACTTTTGCGAAGCATTACAGGCTAGACGTGTCTGCTCGGCAGGATGTGTGTTTTGGGGCGGGAGTGTTGGCACTGGGAGCGTCAGCTTCCCATCCTACTTAAAGAATGCTTTGGTACATCCCACTTGTTCCTGGATTCATCTGCTGCAAGTGACAAGGTAAAATTATGTCTTACCTTATAATTTTCTTTCCTTTAACGCAGTAGATGAATCCAGGATCCCTCCCTAGTTCAGCCGACTATTTTTTCATTTTCCCCGCAGTGTGGCTATTTTTTCCTTCCGGGTTCTCTTTTGCAGAGTTCAGACAGACATGGGAACACAGAAAGGATTCCGATTTCTGGATCAAGTTGCAGTTATTTTGAAGTTCTTATTTGGTTCTCTGTTTTTCATAGTGAGGATGGTTTCTGGTTGTGATTGGTTTCATATTTTTGGCCTTGGCAAATGCTTATGAATGACATACTATCTGAGGAAGGAGCTGGTCGTCTGGCATCACTGCCTTTAGTTTGTTTATCTCTATCTCCACCTGCTGGTAGGCGGACTTAACCCACTAGTTCCTGGATTCATCTGCGTTAAAAGAAAATTATCAGGTAAGACATAATTTTACCATACATACTTAGAAAAGAGGGGTTATTGAAATGCACCCCTTAAAAATATATAAAGAACATCCTAAAATGAAAATATATTAAAGAATATATTAATAATTCCACTAGGAAAATTCCTCTTAACAGTGTCCAACTGTATATATAACAAAAAACAAAAGCAACCAAACGGACTAACCACGCGCTCTAAAAATGATAGTTACGTGTTTTCTCTTCTATTTATTGAATTATTCAAGAAAAGCAACTACATTCGCTATACTTCGAATATTCAACAGCGTCGGAATATAGCTGATCCCACTTTGTCTAAACATTAAATATATGATCCCTCTGTACCAGATAAGAAACGGGTCAGAAAACCATATTGATCTTAATAGACTATCTTTCTCATTAACTTTCTTTATACTAACCTGTGTGCATCTTGTAAATTCCTTAGCATACTCAATAGTCATAATTCACACAATTGTAATGATGCCTCATTTATATCTGAATACATAACAGCAGATCTGTTCTGCTTAAGGACATCTGGATGCACTATACTCCAAATATTCATCAGAGTTTAGTCATGGTTAAGGGTCTGAATAAAAATTCGCTAACATTAAATTTATGATTCCTCTCTGCCAGACCATAAACAGGTATCCGTATTGAACTACATATATTTTTCACATTAAATTTCATCAGGTGTGTTTTCCCAGTCCCTTTGCCCCCGCCCCCCCCCCCCCCCCCCCCCCCCCCAGGGAGGTGAAACACTTCAGCCTCATAGGCTGAAAAATAAGAGAGACAATCAGACTTAGTTGTAGGCGCACCAGTAAAAAGCTTTATTGGTATATATCACTAATCCAAAATACAAGGTAATTGTTCTCTCTGCAGCAGGTTGTCAGACAGCAAAGCCAGATACCAAAACTGAATAACAAAGACTACTCAGCTCACACTGTTCCAGCCATTACATATATACTGTTGTAAGTTTTGTTTCCCCCAAATCATGTGATTTCCCCTAAACTAGAATCATTAGGTAGCCTATGCCATATATGGATGTTCCTGTATTCTATCAGTCTCTCCTGAAGTGTGTATGTGGACTGTCGGTGGCCATTGGCTAATTAGCTATTAGTTCTGGCCAGTTCTTAAACAAAATGGCATTAGCTCAATGCTTTTCCCAAGTTTTATACTTTATGCAAATCTAGTTAAAGTTAATTTAGAATAAAGTCAATTGTGATTATAGCCTATCGCACAAGAGTATATCATAATTCATATACATTTCCCTGTTCAAACAGTTCCACATATGTCCACATATATATTCATTTACTCAGACCATCTAACCAACGTATAGTGTACTTTCTAGATATTCTGCCATGTGACTTTTCACAATATGGACTGTTAAACAGTGCATCCAACGGGCCCATAAACTGCTAACAGCGTTGACAATGTCTCATTACAAATCATTTAGTTTTAAACATCTCTGTAACCTTTCACATAGAAATACCAAAGAATGAATGGGAATTTTTCATCCATCTGCTTTACAATTAGACTCCCTACAATTCAAAACATAACTGTAAATCTTTATCATGGTAATTCCCTCTAGTGGCTGAATTAAGGAGGAAAACAGTAGCTATTTGTAAGGTAGGGTAAAAAGTTTTCAAATTCAGATAATATAAAACAAAGTGGGAAAGTTTGCAATCAGATAATGATAACAAGGTATCTCGTATACGTTGAAAAAGAAGGCCATTTAAACAAATTAGGGCAAACTAGAGCAGCACAAAACAGTTTCAGGCAAGGCACATGAAAAAACTAAACAACTTCATTATTATTATTATTTATTGCACTTGTATCCCACATTTTCCCACCTATTTGCAGGCTCAATGTGGCTTACAAAGACCTGTTATAGCATCACCAAATCAGGGTACAAAAAATACAATTGATGTGAAAGATATATCAGGATAGTAAGTTAGTCTAATAAAGCTGTTATAAAAGACAATCATCGCGAGGAATGAGTAGTGATATGTTAGAATTGATTATGGGTTTTCGTGATAGGCTTTGGTGAAAAGGTGAGTTTTCAGCGATTTGCAAAAGTTAATGATTTCGTTGATTTGTTTTCAGGTGATTTGGTATAGCGTTCCACAGTTGCGTGCTCATGTAGGAAAAACTGGACACATGTGTTAGTTTGTATTTTAGTCCTTTGCAGCTGGGGAAGTGCAGGTTAAAAGTATGGGCAGATCTTTTGGCATTTCTAGGTGGGAGGTCCACAAGATCAAGCATGTATGACGGGGCGTCTCCGTAAATGATTTTGTGGACAATCGTGCAAATTTTGAACTTGATGCGTTCTTTGATTGGGAGCCAGTGTAGTTTCTCTCTTAGGGGTTTTGCACTTTCATATTTCCAAATATAAGTCTGGCTGCAGTATTTTGGGCAGTTTGAAGTTTCTTGATAAGTTTCTTCATAATCTAAAAGCTCATGTAGGTACACTCTTCCTGGGAGATATGTCTCTGAAATCTCAGTTACCTAGGGTACAGAACATACATATGCATAGCTCTATCATGAAAACTAAGAATTAAGCACATTTAATATTTAAATAGACAAACATTTCTTGTAACTAAATTTAAAGGTAGAAAGCATGAGCCTGTCAGGAAACTAATAACTAATGTAAAAACTATCAAGCGATGAAACATACTACAGAGAATGCAGAACCAGATTTGCAGAACAAGTAATGGCAAGCTTTGAACCCAATCTAATAAAATTGAGCTGTAAAAAAATACAAATCGTAATGTAGCAAACAAAGCTGCATCCTTGGCTGACCTTTACAAAATATAGATCAGGCAAGAAATAGCCTATAATTTGGAAATGATAGATTGTATTGCATTTTAAATATTCCTCTGCTGTGTGAATCGGGTCCTTTAATCACAAAGCAGTTGGATTTAAATATAAAATGCAATTAAATCAGCCGTAATTGAGACAGCCGTAAGACTTGAGGAAAATTAAAAAAATCTTACAGGACATAATTAATGGGCAAACAAATCTGCACAGCTAAAATAAAGAAGCAAAAAGCAGGAAAAACAGTTTATTTCAAAGGAAAGGTCTTCGTACAATAAAGTTCAGGAATCAGTCTCTAAAAATACAGACAGCTGAATTCTCCCTGAAAGAAAATACAGACTGGCCAGTCTGCACTCATGCCCACACATAGTGATGAAGGATAGGAAAGAAAGAAAAAAAAAAGACAGAGCTGCTTTAAATCCAGTCAACCTCTGCCAGGAAGCTAGGAAAAGAAATACAGCTGTCTTTTATCAAAGGTGCTAGGACACAAAACAGTTCTCGGTGATGAAATAACACAGACTGTTCGCAACTACAAAAAAAAAAAATCCCTCTTTACCCTACTAAATGACATCACAAGAAACCCGGACAAAAAGTTTCCCTGTCGATACAATAACTCCAGCACTTTTTCTCACTTCAATCCTAAGCAAACAGTAATACATGCTGTTACAAACTGTTAACCCTCTCACAAATATCCACGGCTCTGAAGACTACAAGAGAATCGGGGCAGAAAAAAAAATCCCTCCTTAGACTTTAGCAATATATGGCATTTTACATTGTACAATTTAATATCCTGAGTCATTAAAGGAAGAACACAAGAGCTCTCTGCAATAAAGAATACTGGTGCACACAATTTTAAATACACTGGCTATATCCTACTCAATGAAAGTAGTTGAGAACTAAAAATTAACTTCCCCCATCAAAATCAACATAAAAAAATAATACAACAGCCAGCTTCAAATTTCCATACGTGCACCAATTTTGCCTTTGACGCATCCACACTGGTCACTACACTTATGCACTCTCACCGTGCCTTTTGTAGTGAACTTCAACACAGCCTGCAGGTTCCTCAAACTGTCAGCTCCGGAGAAATCTCTTTTTCTGAGCTATCAACAATCTCCACAGTCCTGCTGCAGGAATAGCCCAGACTTCTTTGATTAATTTAGTGGGGCAATCCAAGGGCTATTAAAGGGGCAATCACGTCCCTGTTTGGGCGCCAAGATGTGTTTTCCCAGTCCCTTTGCTCCCCCAGGGAGGGGAAACACTTCAGCCTCGTAGGCTGAAAAATAAGAGAGACAATCAGACTTAGTTGTAGGCGCACCAGTAAAAAGCTTTATTGGTATATATCACTAAGCCAAAATACAAGATAATTGTTCTCTCTGGAGCAAGTTGTCAGACAGCAAAGCCAGACTCCAAAACTGAATAACAAAGACTGCTCAGCTCACACTGTCCCAGCCATTACATATATACTGTTGTGAGTTTTGTTTCCCCCAAATCATGTGATTTCCCCTAAACTAGAATCATTAGGTAGCCTATTCCATATATGGATGTTCCTGTATTCTGTCAGTCTCTCCTGATGTGTGCACTTGGACAGTCGGTGGCCTTTGGCTAATTAGCTATTAGTTCTGCACGTCTGTAGTCACAGAGCAAAAAAATACTTATAACAATACTCTTGTGTTCTCTCTCCCCAAGACTGAAACATTCAGAACATCTTAGGCTCACTTTGTCCTCAGTCTTTTACCACGTCCCAAGGTTATATCCACCTTATATGAAAGGTATGTTCTCAGTTCCAGCCAAATGTGCATCTTTGAGGTGTCTGTTCTCAGCTCCTGAGAGAGCACTGATTGTTACAAAGATGCTGAGTTATTAGGCTAACATGTGAGAACCAAACGGAGCAATGTCATGCGTAGGCCTTAGTAACATGCCTAGCATAGGAAGGAATATACACAGGCTAACCTGCCTGCTTCTTATTGATTTCTTAGCGTACTAGATGGTCAAAATCCAAACAGCTATAATCATGTCTCATTAGTAACTAAATATGTAGTAGCAGAAATGATCTGCGTTAGGACAACATTAATCCAACAGACTTACTGACCCGTTCTGTTACAGAAATTAAGAACGTGCTTTGCAACATCAGATAGAATAAAAAATCGAGTACTTACTATGCTTGTTTCATTGCTCAGCATCCAACACTCCTTAATGCGTTGTTACAGCGTTACTGCGTGTGCTACGTCCTGTAATTTTAAGTCTCACAAACAAGTCATAGGTAACCAGCCATCATTGGTTCTAATCTCAATAAAATCAAAACCTAGTAGCATGATATAAAATGTATTCCTTCAGGAAACTCTTTTATGTAGGTAGCAATCAAAAATTGCTAATTTAAGACAGATATGATTTTATGAAAGTAACAGTGTCATGATGGTCAGCATAGAGTCAAGCACAAATGAAATATACTTATCAAGCTGAACTCCTATCAGTGACATTCTGATATTCAATCCTTAGTTGGAACTCATGTAAAGAGATAAAAGAAGCAAAAAAATGTGAAACTAAATTAGCTAAATATGTAAATCAACACTGGCTATCAAAAAGATCACTGGCTATAAAAAGATCAATGTAAAAAATGTGTGTAAAAATGTGGTGAAATATGTGTACTATAAAAAGAATGATTTAATCCAAAGGGTTTAACTATATTAAATTTAAATATCAATCTTTGTTCTGCTTGTAATAATTGCCTGTTAATATCTCCTCCTCTTCAATATGTTTTAATTTTTAACAGAACAAGAAACCAATTCCTCAAAAGAGTGCTTAAAGACATGTTCTACTAATGGTTTTTCTGGTATATATAGCACTTTTGTGCTCAGCAATATGTTTATTAAATGTCCTTATCGTTTTTTCCAATATATACAAGTCCACATGGACAGATCACTGCATAATCTGCTCGTGAGGTCTTGCAGTTTGAATATTCTTTTAGTTCATGTCTCTCTCCTGTCCTAGAATAAATAAATAAATTTTGATTTCAAATTAACAGAACAGAAGGACCCACACTGGGTCATCTTTTATGGGTACTGGTAATGCAGACGGTGCAAAGAAATCTTTTAGGTTCTTATTTCTTTTAAATGCTATCAGCAATTCTTTATTAGAAAAACTAGTAAAAAAGGCCCATTTCTGATACAAATGAAACGGGCGCTAGCAAGATTTTCCTTGGAGTGTGTATGATTGAGAGAGTATGTGTGAGTGACTGTGTGAGAGAGAGTGAATGTGTGTGTGTGTGTGTGTGTTTGACAGAGAGTGAGACAGGGTGTGAGTGTGTCTATGAGAGTGTGTGTGATTCTCCTCTCTCCCCTTCCCCCCCTCCAGCCACTCAGCGATTCTCCTCTCTCCCCTGCTCCCCCGCCAGCCACCCAGCGATTCTCCTCTCTCCCCTGCCTCCCCCCTCCAGCCACCCAGCGATTCTCCTCTCTCCCCTGCCTCCCCCCTCCAGCCACCCAGCGATTCTCTTCTCTCCCCTACCCACCCCCTCTAGCCACCCAGCGATTCTCCTTGCTCCCCTGATTACCTCCTTCGAAGCGGCCGCGTTATTGAAAGCCCTGCCCAACTCTAGCCTTCCCTTCGAGTTCGTTCCCTCAGAGTCCTGCACTCGCGGAAAGAGGAAATGACATCAGAAGGCGGGACTCTGAGGGAACGAACTCGAAGGGAAGGCTGGAGACAGGCAGGGCTTTCAATGACACGGCCGCTTCGACGGAGGTAATCGGGAGCGAGGAGAATCGCTGAGTGGCTGGAGGGGGGAGCAGGGGGAGAGGAGAATTGCTTGGTGGCTCGTGAAAGACCTGTGAAGTGACGCATGCGCAGAACAGCTGTGCTGTTCTGCGTATGCGCGGCACGTCGGTCACAGCTCATTTATATAGTAGGATGTGGTATACAAAGTACATACAATTTTTTTTCTTTTTTTAATGTTGATATCAGTACGGAGATGGTCGTGTCTTTGTTGTTGTGACATTCTAAGCATTCCTTCTTTTATATATATGGAGGAGTGGCCTAGTGGTTAGGGTGGTGGACTTTGGTCCTGGGGAACTGAGGAACTGAGTTCAATTCCCACTTCAGGCACAGGCAGCTCCTTGTGACTCTGGGCAAGTCACTTAACCCTCCATTGCCTGCCGCATTGAGCCTGCCATGAGTGGGAAAGCGCGGGGTACAAATGTAACAAAAATAAAATTTTGTCGGGTACCCTCTTTGTATAAATCTTTTATCCATCAAGTTCATCTACATTCTTTGTTATCTGAACATAATTTCTTCACTCTCAAAAACTGGCTAAAAAGAAGATTGCACTTGAATGGTTGACTATGACAGCTATCATATTGGAGCAGTTTATTCCTATCTGTTGGTTTTCGATATAATGTAGTCATAAATTTGCCATATCTAAATTGTATTTTTATATCTAGAAAGGTTATCTCTTTCTTGTTGTAGTTCATTTGGAACCTCAGGTTCTTATCCCTTGTATTCAACCATTCAAAGAGTTCTATTAATGCAGTTTCTCCACCTTCCCATATCATCAATGTATCGTCAATAAATCTCTTCCATATTATGATATGTTCCTTATAAGGATTATTTTGTATGTACTGTTTCTCGAAATGTGCCATAAAAAGGTTGGCTAATGAAGGGGCCTCCATAGCTGTCCCTTTTACCTGTTTATAATAACTGCCCTTGAAAACAAAAAAGTTTTCTTTTAAGGCTATCGTAATTAATTGCATGATAAATTCTGTAGGTATCCTTTTAAACATTGTTTGATATGTTAGTGCTTTATTGATTACTAACAGAGCCTCATCTTGTGGAATATTAGTATAGCGTGACGACATCAAATGTTACTAGAAAAATATCATTGTTTGTAATTGTTAATTCATCCAATATATTAATGATATGTGATGAGTCCCTAACATAGGAGTCCCTAACATGTTGGTAAATTTTGATAGAGGTTCTGGAAGAGAACCAATGCCAGAAACAATGGGTCTTCCTGGTGGATCCTTTAAAGATGTATGTATCTTTGGTAATACATAGATAACAGGAATACGCGGGTGATCTACTATCAAAAAATCACCTTCTTTAGCTGTTAGATATCCAGCCTGTAAGCCAAAATATATGAGGGAATCCATCTTCGTTTTTAAAGTGATCGTAGGGTCTCTGGGTAGTGGTAGATAGAAACTCCTATCACTTAACTGTTTCCTGATTTCATTAACATATTGTTCTTTTTCCATTACCACTACTGCTCCTCCTTTGTCAGCTTGCTTGATCACAATGCTGTTGTCATTTTTTAATTCTTCAATAGCTCTTTTCTCTAGTTATATTATAGAATGGATTTCTTTCCATCTTTTCCAAGGTGTCTACATCTTTAAGGACCATTCATTCAAAAGCTTGAATCATTGGATTCATTTGAGTCGGAGGGACCCACATACTATTTTTTCTGATTACCGAATTATTTACAGTAGAGGCTTTTTCTTTGGAGAAAAAGTCTAAAATACCTAATTTTCTAGTTAATTTAAACAGATCTACCCATGTATTTAAAGCATTATAAAAACCTTTGTTCAAAATAGAGAGCGCGCATTGGCTTAAATTCCTTCTTGATAAATTAATAACTTTCTGTGACTTATGATTCCCTTCTACAAGTGGTCCTGTCAACTGGGTGTCATTTTCTAATATAGATGCTTGTGTTTTGCTTATACATCCCGAGAGAACTAGTGAGTCAGAAACATTTGTC
This sequence comes from Microcaecilia unicolor, assembly GCF_901765095.1. Lineage (NCBI taxonomy): Eukaryota > Metazoa > Chordata > Amphibia > Gymnophiona > Siphonopidae > Microcaecilia > Microcaecilia unicolor. The sequence goes on along the minus strand of NC_044035.1, from coordinate 208,775,061 downwards.
AAATTGGAATTCATTACTTCCGATAGTCTTCTATCGGCCTTGTATGTTGATTCATATGGCTGTTGTTGGGTTGTCTGTTCAGGGATTGTCTGTTCATAGAATTTCCTCTTCCTCTCCTTCCTCCCCCTCGTCCCCCTCCCAGTATAGTAGGACTCTTATGTTCGATATTAATTCTCATTTTGTCATTATTAAAATTCCTATTTTTATTTTCATAATATCTTGGCTTATGATTCTTCTGATGCTACGGATATATCTTACCATATCTATAGTCCAATTCGTCTCTTTTATACTTATCATATTTAACACTCTTAACATCCTTCTTGAATCCTTGTAGCTGTAAATTAAAATCTTCAAATAAATCTTTAAAACATCTATCATTCTCTTTTAAGAAAACTAACTCATTATCAAGATCTGCTTTAATTTTTACCATCTTCTTGTTAGCTGCTTGAATGATCAGGATCATTAAGTCCAAAGAACACTTATTGAGGATTGCCTCCCATTTGAGTAAAAAATCAGCATCTTCGTTATACATCTTGGGTTCTTTGTTCACTCTTAGTCCTCTAGGAATCATTTTGGTTTGACAGTACTCCAACATGGTGAGGGAATGTAGTTCAGTACAAACTGGTCTCTTATTCAATTTTATGGCCTCCTCCCAGTGGTTTAGATGTTTAGATTGCCTAATCCCACCTATGACCCAACCTACTTTTTTATGGGTGAAAGTACATCCGTAGTTGATTGATATAGATATATTAATCTGGGAAAAGGGTGAGCTTTAGAAAACTACCATCTCTAGAGGACATTTTCAAAGCGTTTTGTCCCTTAACTTTAAGAGTTAGATAATCAATCCCTTTGAAGATCTATGGCTGAGTGGGTATGATAGGGACAAATGTGTGTGTCGTTAAATTTTCAGCACCGACTGGTCAAGCTGGGTTGCTAACCTATGTGGAGGGATGAGTAGTTTAAAATTGAACTAGATGTGCTTCAGCCAATTAGGTTTATATTATAACTGGGGCTGTACATCGATTAGAATTTTTAATCACATAAAGGGTCCTCCTCATATGTCCTCCTGTACAGTTCAAAATATAGACAACAGATATAAATGCTCAAAACCAGGGGTGTAGCTATGAGGGGCTTTGGGGGCCCGGACCCCCCCCCCCCCCCGGCTTAGATATCGGACAGCATGCACACACCCCTCCCCCCCCTGCGCGCCTGTATTTCTCTCTCTCTTCCTTTCTTTCACAGTCCAACTTCTTTTTCCTTTGTTCCCACCCCTGACACCACAATCCTCCCAACTTTTGGCAGCGCAGCATCAGTGATCAAAGTAGCCCTGCCTCCTGCCAGCCCTGGAATCCTTCCCTCTGCAGTACCCTGCCAACGTGGGAACAGGAAGTTGCGCAGAAGGAAAGTTTTTTGGGCCAGCAGGAGGCGAGGCTGCTTTGATTGCCAACGCTGCATTCCCAAAAGTCGGAGGATTTCAACATCGGGGGCGGGAACAGAAAGGTAAGAGACACTGGACCGCGAAAGAAGGGACGGGTGGGAGACACTGGAGTGCAGGCGGGGTGGGGAAGAGGGAGCGAGAGGGATTCCTAACTCGCAGGTGGCATAGGAAGGAGGAATGGAAGAGTAAAAATATGTCAGATGGGGGAGAAGCAGAGAGATGCCAGATCGCGTGGGCTGGGGGGAGGGAGAGGAAGAGAGAACTGGAATGATGGTGAGGAGGAAGATAGAGGGAGAAATACCTTGGATCCACTGAGTGGGGGGGAGAGATGCTGGGATGAAGGGCAGGTTTGAGTGGAGGGAAAAGAGCAAGAGACCAGTCCAGGGGGAAATTGGGGAGACATGCTAGACCTATGGAGGGAGAGATGGGGCCCCAGGGTGGGAGGTGCAAGAGGAAAAGGAACAGAGGGAGAGAAGCTGCACACATTGAGGCACAGAAACATGGAGGGAATGATGATGGACATAGACACAGAAAAACTATCAAATGGACAGGAGACCCTGGAAAGAGCAGATGGATGGGAGTGTGGGTGGATGGGGGAAGAATGGGAACAGCAGGAAATGGATGGGACTGTGGGTGGATGGGTGGGGGCAGAAGGAACAGAGCAGAAGATGGATGGGACATTGGATGGGTGGGAGGGTGGGTGGAGAGGGGAAGGGAAAACGACCAAAAGATGGGTGTGACTAGGGGGAAGAAGGAGAACAGAGCAGATTACTAGGACTTGGGGGTAGGGGAATAGAGCAGAAGCTGACTGAGACTTTGGGAGAGTGTTAAGCAGGAAATTATGGATGGGAAAGATGGAGTGGGAATTTTGAGGGGATAGTGAGATTCTCCGAGGACAAGCAAGCTGTTTGTTCTCACCTGTGGGTCAACGTCTGCGTCGGCCCAGGAATCGGACGGCAATTTTGCAAGCAAAATATATAAAATCTTTCCAGAGTCTTCTGGCGCATGCACGGCTGTCTTCCCGCCCGTCGCGTGAGCATTCCTGCTCAGTTATTTTTTCTCCGCGGTGAGGTGTGGTCAAGTTTTTCCCCGCTCCTCGCAGGCCCGGGAAAGAGTTTTCTGTCGTACTTTTTTTGTCTTTTTTTTTTTTATTTTATGTAGTAGAATTTACAGTTAAAAAAAAAAAAAAACTCCCATAGTTTTCTTTACTTTTTTGCCCCTTTTCAAGTTTCCTTTGTTTTTCAACACGGCCGGCTTATGCTGTACGGTCGGGTTGCTCCCTTCTTTTCATGCCCTTTTTTTCCTTTAACAGGCACGATCACGTCTTTTGATTTTGTCAAAACCATTTTTTCTTCCATGTCATCGAAGATACCCAGCGGCTTCAAATGTTCTACTCGGTGCAACTGGACTATCTCAGGTACTGATACGCACGCTTGGTTTATCCAGTGCCTTGGGCCCGACCACAGCCCAGCTGCTTGTAGTCTGTGTCTTTTCATGAAGAAATGGACACAAGCATCTTGAGAAGCCCAACGAGAGAAGCTTTTTGGGGCTCAGTCCGGTCCTTCGACATCGACATCGGTACCGAGGTCGGCGGCTTCAACATCAAGGGGTGCATCGACATCAGGAGTGAAGATAATGGCTGCGGAACGACCAACTCGTACTGGGAGCAGTGAGGCATCGAGTGGGTCTCCACCTGTCTCGAGGCCTCCTGTTATGCAGGCCCCCCGCTCCGAGGAGACATGAGGATTCCACGTCTTTCTCATTGGTACCAAAGAGTCTCGACGGGCGTTGAGCGCAGGCAAAGAAGCACCGTCATCGTTCTCCTTTGACACACGGTGCCGGGAGCTCCAGAGCGTTGAGGGATTCGGCACCTGAGAAGCGTCAGCACCGAGAGGATCGCTCTGCCTCTATTCAGGAGGTGCCGATGCATTGGTCTAGCAGCCCGGTACCTGCTCCCGAGCCTCGACAAATTCTGCTACCGGCTCCTGTACCGACCCCGCAGCTTTATCCGACGGTTGCTCTCAACGAGCGCATCAGGGTCCTGCTTCCAGAGTTTCTGGAAGGGTGACTGTGCCAGTCTGCTTCAGTGTCAGGGGTGCCTGCGCCTTCCGTACTGTCTGCTGCAGTGGTATCTGGCCCTTCGCCTGTGCTGAGGTCCCTGCGGCTCCCCCAGGCAGAGAATCCAGGACCTTTGACTCTTTTGGAAGGAAGGCGTATCAGGCCTCGCTGCCAAAATCCAGACATACCAACTCTTCATGAGCATCCACTTGCGGGACTGGGTGAGGCAACTGTCTAGCTTGGTTGATGCGCTCCCTCCGGAGCAGGCTGAGCCTTTTTGCCAGGTGGTCAGGCAGCAGAAGGCATGTCAAAAATTCCTGGCCAGGGGTACATTCTACACTTTTGATGTAGCATCCAGAATTGCTGCCCAAGGTATAGTGATGCGGAGACTCTCATAGCTGCATGTCTCTGACCTGGATCATTTGGTCCAGCAGCAGATGGCGAATGTTCCTTGCCAGGGGGATAACCTTTTTGGTGGGAAAGGAGAGGATCTGGTTGACCAGCTCAAAAAACACAATGATGCTATGGATTCTCTCTCTGCCGGGCGTCTTCTGCTACTACCTCCTCATCCAGGAGGTTTTTTGGAGGGAAGAGGAGTGCTCCCTATTCCTGTGCTAGGCGTAGGTACACTCCTGCTTCTCAGCAGCCTGCCCAGGCTCAGTCCCAGCGCGCTCGCTCTCGTCAACAGCGTGCACCTAAGGGCACTGTGGCTCCTCAGCAAAAGCAAGGGACGGGCTTTTGACTGGCCCCAGTTCATTATAGCCTCAGTAAACGTGTCCGTATCGGACGACTTGCCGGTCGGGGGGAGGTTAATGTTCTTTCACCAAAGTTGGCCTCTTATAACCTCTGACAGGTGGGTTCTTCAAATTGTCCGGTTAGGATACACCCTCTATCTGGAATCCAAATCTCCAAATTGCCCTCCGGGAGCTCAGTCCTACAGCCCCAAGCACAAGCAGGTACTTGCAGAGGCACTCTCTGCCTTTCCACAGGCCCAAGCGGTTGAACCCGTTCCACCAGGGGAAGATGGGATGGGATTCTATTCCAGGTACTTCCTTGTGCAAAATAAAACGGGGGATGCGTCCCATCCTAGACCTAAGGGCCCTGAACAAATATCTGGTCCGAGAAAAGTTCAGGATGCTTTCCCTGGTCACTCTTCTCCCCATGATTCAGAAAAACGATTGGCTACGCTCTCTGGACTTAAAGGATGCTTATACTCACATTCCGATACTACCAGCTCACAGGCAGTATCTACGATTCCGTCTGGGAACACGGCATTTTCAGTACTGTGCGCTACCCTTTGGTCTCGCCTCTGCGCACAGAGTGTTCATGAAATGCCTGGCAGTAGTGGCGGCCTCTTTACGCATGTGTTCCCTTATCTCGACGATTGGCTGGTGAAGAACACCTCGGAGGCAGGAGCTCTACAGTCCATGCAGCTGACTATTCAACTTCTGGCACTACTGGGGTTTGTGATAAATTATCAATAGAAATCAAACAAAATAAAACATGGAAAAGAAAATAAGATGATACCTTTTTTATTGGATATAACTTAATACATTTCTTGATTAGCTTTCGAAGGTTGCCCTTCTTCGTCAGATCGGAAATAAGCAAATGTGCTAGCTGACAGTGTATATAAGTGAAAACATTCAAGCATTACTATGACAGTCTGACAGGGTGGGAGGATGGGGGAGGGTAGGGGGTGTGCATGGGGACATCAAAGCATATCATTGATATTCTAACAGGATGGGTGTGGCTAGGGGTGGGGTGATCAACAGAGACATACAGCTTTATGGTTTATAATGGGCTAGGAACCCCAGATCCTTGTTAAGTCCTTTCTGTTGGGTGTTAAAATATTCAATCATTCTGACTTCAAAGGTCTTACGTTCTTGTATGGTTTTAAAGTTACCTTTCAGGATTCTCACTGTGAAGTCACTGGTACAGTGTCCTGGTCCTGTAAAATGCTGACCAACAGGTGTGGGAACCCTACTGGCACCAGTATTGTTCATGTGATGTCTATGTAAATTGAATCTTGTCTTAAGCATGTGGCCTGTTTCTCCAATATAGCATCCTTCGTTACATTTTTTACACTGAATGATATATACCACATTGGAAGATGAGCAAGTGAAAGATCCCTTTATGTTGAATATCTTTCCTTTGTGGATGACTGGGGTCCTGTGAAATATTTTGGCATAGTTTGCAACTGGATAAATTACAGGGAAGTGTGCCCTTCTGTTCAGACTGAAAAGGGACAGAAGGGCACACTTCCCAGTGGTACAATATGACCTTGGGACGTCCCTTTCAAAATCCTCAGCCGCAAAAAGTGCTGACTACGGATGCGTCTCTCCTGGGGTGGGGAGCTCATGTCGATGGGCTTCACACCCAAGAATGTTGGTCTCTCCAGGAGACAGGTTTTCAGATCAACCTCCTGGAATTACAAGCGGTCTGGAACGCGCTGAAGGCTTTCAGAGATCAGCTGTCCAACCAAATCATTCAAATTCAGACAGACAATCAGGTTGCCATGTATTACATCAACAAGCAAGGGGGAACCGGATCTCGCCCCCTGTGTCAGGAAGCCGTCAGGATCTGGCTTTGGGCCCGCCAGCACGGCATGTTTCTCCAAGCCACGTATCTGGCAGGCGTAAACAACAGTCTGGCTGACAGATTGAGCAGGATAATGCAACCTCACGAGTGGTCTCTCAACTCGAGAGTAGTATGCAAGATCTTTCAAGCGTGGGGCACCCCCTTGGTAGATCTTTTTGCCACTCAGGACAATCACAAGGTCCCTCAGTTCTATTCCAGACTTCAGGCCCACGGCAGACTTGCGTCGGATGCCTTCCTTCTTCATTGGGGGGGGGGGGCTCCTGTATGCATATCCTCCCATACCCTTGGTAGGGAAGACTTTGCTGAAACTCAAGCAAGATCGTGGAACCATGATTCTGATCGCTCCTTTCTGGCCGCGTCAGATCTGGTTCCCTCTTCTGAAGTTGTCCTCCAAAGAACCGTGGAGATTGGAGTGCTTTCCAACCCTCACCACTCAGAACGAGGGGGCGCTTCTGCATCCCAACCTCCAGTCTCTGGCTCTCACGGCCTGGATGTTGAGAGCGTAGACTTTGTCTCCTTGGGTCTTTCTGAGGGCGTCTCCCGAGTCTTGCTTGCTTCCAGGAAAGATTCCACAAAAATGTGCTATGCTTTCAAATGAAAGAGGTTTGCCATCTGGTGTGACAGCCAGGCCCTAGATCCTCGTTCTTGTCCTACACAGACCCTGCTTGAATACCTTCTGCACTTGTCCGAGTCTGGTCTCAAGACCAACTCTGTAAGAGTTCATCTTAGCGCAATTAGTGCTTTCCATTATCATGTAGAGGGTAAGCCTATCTCGGGGCAGCCTTTAGTTCGCTTCATGAGAGGTTTGCTTTTGTCAAAGCCCCTGTCAAACCTCCACCAGTGTCATGTGATCTCAATGTCATTCTCACCCAGCTGATGAAACCTCCTTTTGAGCCACTGAATTCTTGCCATCTGAAGTACTTGACCTGGAAGGTCATTTTCTTGGTGGCAAGTCACTTCAGCTCGTAGAGTTAGTGAGCTTCAAGCCCTAGTAGCTCATGCTCCTTATACCAAATTTCATCATAATAGTGTAGTCCTCCGCACTTACCCTAAGTTCTTGCCAAAGGTGGTGTCGGAGTTCCATCTGAACCAGTCAATTGTCTTGCCAACATTCTTCCCCCGTCCGCATACCCACCCTGCTGAATGTCAACTACACACATTGGACTGCAAGAGAGCATTGGCCTTCTATCTGGAGCGGACACAGCCCCACAGACAGTCCGCCCAAATGTTTGTTTCTTTTGATCCCAACAGGAGGGTGGTGGCTGTCGCGGAACGCACCATTTCTAATTGGCTAGCAGATTGCATCTCTTTCGCTTACACCCAGTCTGGGCTGACTCTTGAGGGTCATGTCAAGGCTCATAGTGTTAGAGCCATGGCAGCGTCAGTGGCCCACTTGAAGTCAGCCACTATCGAAGAGATTTGCAAGGCTGCGACATGGTCGTCTGTCCACACATTCACATCGCATTACTGCCTACAGCAGGATACCCGACGCAACAGTCGGTTTGGGCAGTCGGTGCTGCAGAATCTGTTTGGGGTTTAGAATCCAACTCCACCCCCCTAGGCCCATTTTTATTCTGTTCCAGGCTGCACTCTCAGTTAGTTGAATAAGTTTAGGTCAATCTCAGTTATGTCCTCGCTGTTGCGAGGCCGAATTGACCATGTTTGTTGTTTTGAGTGAGCCTGGGGGCTAGGGATACCCCATCAGTGAGAACAAGCAGCCTGCTTGGCCTCGGAGAAAGCGAAAGCTACATACCTGTAGAAGGTGTTCTCCGAGGGGCTAGGGATACCCCATCAGTGAGAACAAGCAGCCTGCTTGGCCTCGGAGAAAGCGAAAGCTACATACCTGTAGAAGGTGTTCTCCGAGGACAGCAGGCTGATTGTTCTCACCAACCCGCCCGCCTCCCCTTTGGAGTTGTGTCTTCCCTTGTCTTTGTCTTTGCTATTTACTGGACTGACGAACACAAGCGAGTTCGGGCTGGAAGACGGTTGCGCAAGCGCGGTGTGCACGTGAGGGCTAGCAAACGTCTTTGCTAGAGAAGATCTCCGATTGAAGGGGCTGCCACGGACGTCACCCATCAGTGAGAACAATCAGCCTGCTGTCCTCGGAGAATACCTTCTACAGGTATGTAGCTTTCGCTGAAGTATATGTTGGTATTTCTTTTGCTGAGTACGTTTTCATGCTGTTTTAAGACTATTAAGTCCTTGTTCCTATATCAGCTATTCTGATATACTATTTCTTGATTGTATGCTATCACTTGTGTTTCTCAATATTCAATAAAAACTTTTAAAAATTAAAAAAAAAAAAAACCCAAAACACCAGTTCTAGGGACTTTGCTTTGGTGCCCTCGGGCAGGGAAGATTGAACTTTAGACTGTTTTGAGTGGCAGATATATCAGACCTCTTTGCTCATCTGTACATGAGCCTTTATTTGTGGAACTTGGTGCGCAGTATATCTGATTTGGCAGACTCTCCCACCAGAGCAGGATGAATTTGTTTGCAAGCTGACCAAGCAGCAGAAGGAATGTTGTAAGTTTTTGACCAGGGATGCTTATGAAACTTTTGCTGTGGCATCCAGGATCTCTGCCAAGAGTATAGTAATGTGCAGACTCTCATAGTAACATAGTAGATGATGGCAGAAAAATACCTGCACGGTGCATCCAGTCTGCCCAACAAGATAACTCATATGTGTTATTTTTTTGTGTATACCCTACTTTGATTTGTACCTGTGCTCTTCAGGGCCCAGACCATATAAGTCTGCCCAGCACTATCGCCGCCTCCCAACCACCGGCTCTGGCACAGACCGTATAAGTCTGCCCAGCACTATCCCTGCCTCCCACCACCGGCTCTGGCACAGACTGTTTAAGTCTGCCCAGCACTATCCCTGCGTCCCAACCACCAGCCCCGCCTCCCACCACCGCTCTGCCACCCGATCTCGACTAAGCTCCTGAGGATCCATTCCTTCTGCACAGGATTCCTTTATGCTTATCCCACGCATGTTTGAATTCCGTTACCGTTTTCATTTCCACCACCTCCCGTGGGAGGGCATTCCAAGCATCCACTACTCTCTCCGTGAAAAAATACTTCCTGACATTTTTCTTGAGTCTGCCCCCCTTCAATCTCATTTCATGTCCTCTCGTTCTACCGCCTTCGCATCTCCGGAAAAGGTTTGTTTGCGGATTAATGCCTTTCAAATATTTGAACATCTGTATCATATCACCCCTGTTTCTCCTTTCCTCCAGAGTATACATGTTTAGTTCATCAAGTCTCTCCTTATACGTCTTGTAACACAAATCCCATACAATTCTCGTAGCTTTTCTTTGCACTGCTTCAATTCTATTCCCTAAGTGCATCACTTTGCATTTCTTCGCATTGAATTTTAATTGCCAAACCTTAGACCATTCTTCCAGCTTCCTGAGATCCTTCTTCATTTTTTCCACTCCCGGGTGTCCACTCTGTTACAGATCGTAGTATCATCCGCAAATAGTAAAGCTTTACCTTCTAACCCTTTGGCAATGTCACTCACAAGCGTATTGAACAGAATCAGCCCCAGCACCGATCCCTGAGGCACTCCACTACTCACCTTTCCCTCCTCCGAGGGAACTCCATTTACCACCACCCTCTTTCTTCTGACCGTCAACCAGTTCCTAATCCAATTCACCACTTCGGGTCCTATCTTCAGCCCATCCAGTTTATTTAAGAGCCTCCTGTGGGGAACCATGTCAAAAGCTTTGCTGAAATCTAAGTAGATTACGTCCATAGCTCGTCCCTGATTCAATTCTCCTGTCACCCAATCAAAGAACTCAATGAGATTCGTTTGACATGATTTCCCTTTGGTAAAACCATGTTGTCTCGGATCTTGCAACTTATTGGCTTCCAGGAAATTCACTATCCTTTCCTTTAGCATCGCTTCCATTACTTTTCCAATAACCGAAGTGAGGCTTACTGGCCTGTAGTTTACAGCTTCTTCCCTATCACCACTTTTGTGAAGAGGGACCACCTCCGCCGTTCTCCAATCCCTCGGAACCTCTCTCCCGTCTGCAAGGATATATTAAACAAATCTTTAAGAGGACCCGCCAAAACCTCTCTGAGCTCCCTCAGTATCCTGGGGTGGATCCCGTCCGGTCCCATGGCTTTGTCCACCTTTAGCTTTTCAAGTTGTTGATACACACTCTCTTCTGTGAACAGTGCTATATCCACTTCATTCTCATTTGTACTTTTTCCAGTCCATCGCGGTCCTTCTCCAGGATTTTCTTCTGTGAAAACAGAACAAAAGTATCTATTTAGCAAATTTGCTTTTTCTTCATCATTTTCCACATAGCGGTTCGCAGTATCTTTTAGTCTCACAATTCCCTTTTTAGTCATTCTCCTTTCACTAATATACCTGAAGAAATTTTTGTCACCCCTTCTTACATTTCTAGCCATTTGTTCATCCGCTTGCGCTTTCGCCAGACATATCTCTCTCTTGGCTTCTTTCAGTTTCATCCGGTATTCCTCCCTGTGTTCCTTTTCTTGAGTTTTTCTGTATTTCTGGAACGCCAACTCTTTAGCCTTAATTTTCTCAACCACTTGCTTGGAGAACCATATCGATTTCCTTTTTCTCTTGCTTTTATATACTTTCCTTAACATAAAGGTTTGTGGCCCTATTTATAGCTTCTTTCAGCCTGGACCACTGTCCTTCCACTTCTTGTACTTCCTCCCAGCCCATTATCTCCCCCAGGCCCATTTTATTCTGTTCCATGCTGCACTCTCAGCTAGCTGTATATAGTTTCAGGTCAGTCTTCGTTATGTCCTCGCTGTTGCGAGTCCCAATTGACCAATGTTTTTTTTTTAATTATTATTTATTCATTTCAACATTACTATACAAGAAACATCTTGTTAGGGAAAAGCATCCATCAAATAAAATAATAATCAGGTTTAGAAACAACCAAATCAAAGAAATACTTCAATGGTAATTTGATACTCAAGTCCATAATTTGGGTCCAAGAATTTGGAAATCAGGGAGAAAACAAACAAAAAAAGGTAACATAGAAAATACAAATAATAGGATAATGCTATCTCTGGTAAGTGGAGTTAACAACTTTAATTTAACGCTTTTCCTTTTTCGCCGAGTTAACTAGTGCGGTTATATGAGCAGGCTCCGTAATTACATATTTTTTCCCCTCAAGGCTGACTATGCACTTGCAGGGGTATCTTAAAAAAAAGGTACCCCCCAAGTGCAAAACTTCAGGCTTAAGGAGCAAGAATTGTTTCCTCCTTTGTCTAGTCTCCTTAGAGACATCAGGAAAAAGCAATATTTTAAACCCTAGAAAAGGTTTATCCTTATTACGAAAAAACAAACGGAATATCCAATCCTTGTCCGGTAATAGTGCAGCTGTCGCCACTAAGGTGGCAGCAGTTGCATTTTCAGAGTCAGAGGCTTCCAAAAGAAGAGAAACATCTATAGGTTGGTCATTAATTGATTTCTTGTCGTTCCCTGGGATGTAATATGCATAGGTAAATGGTGGCAAGTTCTGACCTGGTATATTCAAAATATCATGCAGATATCGTTTTAACATCTCAAGAGGAGCAATGTTTGGCACCCGGGTAAAGTTGACAAATCTCAGGTTATGATTTTTAGTATAATTGTCAAAGATTTCCATTCTTTGCCTGAGATTTGTTAAATCTGTTACCATAGTTAATTGTAAACAGGGCCGGTCTTAGGCAGAGGCGACCGAGGCGGGCCTAAGGGGGCCCCGCGCGGCTCGCCTCTTCGACCATGCTCGCCTGCCCTCCACCCATGTCCCGCGACGCGAGTCTCCTCGTTCCCTGATAAGGGCGGGACTTGAGGGAAGGCCGGCCAATGACGAAGCGAGTTTTCTCCTCTCAGATGCGAGGCACCGCCGCTTGGAGGTTTTTTTAAAATGCTGGGTCGGGTCATGTGAGGTGCGGGCGGGTCGGGTGACAGAAGAGGGTCGTTTGGCGTGTCGGGGGGGGGGCTCAGACGGGAGGGGTCTCGGGTGGCTGGAGGGAGGGGGAGCAGCAGGGGAATGAGGAGACTCGTGTCGCCGGACATGGGTGGAGGGCAGTTGTCAGGGGGGACAGGAGGGTCGCTGGACATGGGGTGGATGGAGGGGAGGGGGTTTCTGGACATGGGTGGATGGCAGGGGAGGGGGTTTCTGGACATGGGGGGATGGCAGGGGAGGGCATAGGGGACAGGGGAGGTTGCTGGACATGGATGGCAGAGGGCACAGGAGGGTCGCTGGACATGGGGGGATGGCAGGGGAGGGGGGTTTCTGGACATAGGTGGAGGGCAGGGGCACAGGAGGGTCACTGGACATGGGGGATGGCAGTGGAGGGGGTTTCTGGACATAGGTGGATGGCAGGGGAGGGCAGGGGGCACAGGAGGGTCGCTGGACATGGGTGGATGGAGGGGAGGGAGGCTTCTGGACATAGGTGGATGGCAGGGGCAGGGAGGACAGGAGGGGCGCTGGATATGGGTGGATGGCAGGGGAGGGGGTTTCTGGACATAGGTGGATGGCAGGGGAGGGCATAGGGGACGGGTGGGGTTGCTGGACATGGATGGCAGAGGGCACAGGAGGGTCTCTGGACATGGGTGGATGGCAGGGAGGGGGGTTTCTGGACATAGTTGGAGGGCAGGGGGCACAGGAGGGTCACTGGACATGGGTGGATGGCAGGGGAGGGGGTTTCTGGACATAGGTGGATGGCGGGGGAGGGCAGGGGCACAGGAGGGTCGCTGGACATGGGTGGATGGAGTGGAGGGGGTCTCTGGACATAGGTGGATGGCAAGGGAGGGCAGAGGGGACAGGGGGGGTTGCTGGACATAGATGGATGGCAGGGGGGACAGGAGGGTCGCTGGACATGGGTGGATGGAGGAGAGAGAAGAAATGCTGGGCATGGATGGAGGCGAGGGAAGAGTGAGGAAGGAGATGAGGTGAGGGAAAAGGAAGAGAGGAGAAAAAGTGCACATGGATATAGAAAATAGGCAGAAGCTGGATCCACTGGACAGTCAAATCTGCGGAGGACCCAGCTTTTACTTACGGATGTAGGGCAAGAAATGAAGAAGAAAGGCGGAAAGTAAAGAAATAAATGGAAAGGAAGCCCTGGAAACGGAGTTAAGAGGACAGATAGCAGCACAATCGGATACTGAGCCAGCATGATCAGAAAAACAAAGTCACCAGACAACAAAGGTAGAAAAAACTATTTTATTCAGGATTTATTAATTGGAATAATATGTCAGTTTTTGGAAATGTGCATCTGTGATATTTTTCATGTAAGTTTTAATTTTTGTAGTATTGCTGCATGCTGAGTCTGACTTCTTGAGGTAACTTTCCAGTTCAGTATTTTGCATTCATGTGTTTTTCAGGTGTGATCAAGGAAGGTGCAGTATTCTGCTAGCGTATAGTTTGCAGCCCTTTTTGTTTTGTTTTTTTTTCACTAGGTTGTGCACTGGTGTTTTAGAGCCCGGTGTAATTACAGTTGCCTTTCCACGCCACGCATAAGGTTGTAGCTCGTCCTGTCCTTGGAATTAGTGCTGTTTATGGTTTGTTAAGGTTATGAGTGTGTTTTTGCACACGTTTGTGTATAGTGTTTTGCAGTGGGGAGATTGTGTGTTGGCCTTACTAAGGTGGCACCAAACATCGGAAAGGGTGTAGAGCCTAAATCATGACACACTATCTCTAAAAGGGTGTTTTGTGGCTCTACATGAGAATTGTGATATTATGATCCCTTGCTAGCTTCATATTGTTGATGGTCTGCATTTTCCATATGGCTATTATATTGGTGTATAAGGTATTAATTGTGACCTTTTTTTTTTACTTATTTTTTTTCTGTGTGTTGTCAGACAATTATGGATGACAGAGTCGGAGTCTTCTTGAGTCAGAGAGTTGTGGTATATATTTTAAAACAATTTTAATACCTTGGTAGTCTATATCTAATATAATAAAACGCACCGTGAACGTTCTAATGAGGACAACGTTCTGTGAAGCCCTGAAGCCATCTGACGTCACTGAAGCTGTAGGGTTCGTGGATTCGTGGTGTGAAGCCTTCAAGCCAGCCAGCCGTCTCTGCCCCGCCCTCGCGAAAAAAACAAACAAATCGGGAAGCGAAACGTCAGGGAAGGAGGCGGCGCTCCCGACGTCTAGCCTTCCCTTCGCTGTGTTCCGCCTTCAAAATAAGGCGGAACACAGCGAAGGGAAAGCTAGACGTCGGGAGCGCCGCCTCCTTCCCTGACGCTTCGCTGCACGAACCGCCACGGAGGTAAAGTTAAAAAGAATAATAAAAAAAAAAGGGATGCATGGATGCGAAGGGGGGGGGGGGGAGAGAAGAGGGCGGGCCAGGCTGGGACATGGGAGAGAGAGTAGCATGGATGCGAGGGGGGGGGGTCATGGAAGGGCGAGAGGGGACTTGCTGGAAAAGGATGAATGGAGGCGGCAGGGGACAGAGGAGCATGGATGGGTATGGATTAGGAGGACAGGGCACAGGGAGAGAGGGGAATTACTGGAAATGGATGAATGGAGGGGGCAGGGGACAGAGGAGCATGGATGGGCATGGATTGGGAGGGCAGGACTCAGGGAGAGAGGGAAATTGCTGGATAGGGAAAAATGGAGGGGCCAGGTGACAGATGAGCATGGATTGGAAGGGCAGGACTCAGGGAGAGGGGAATTGCTGGATAGGGATGAATGGAGGGGACAGATGGGCATGGATGGATATGGATTGCAGAGCAGGCCTCAGGCAGAGAGGGGAAATGCTGGATAGGGAAAAATGGAGGGGCCAGGTGACAGAGGAGCATGGATGGGCATGGATTGGAAGGGCAGGACTCAGGGAGAGGGGAATTGCTGGATAGGGATGAATGGAGGGGACAGATGGGCATGGATGGATATGGATTGCAGAGCAGGCCTCAGGCAGAGAGGGGAAATGCTGGATAGGGAAAAATGGAGGGGCCAGGTGACAGAGGAGCATGGATGGGCATGGATTGGAAGGGCAGGACTCAGGGAGAGGGGAATTGCTGCATAGGGATGAATGGAGGGGACAGATGGGCATGGATGGATATGGATTGCAGAGCAGGCCTCAGGCAGAGAGGGGAAATGCTAGATAGGGAAAAATGGAGGGCCCAGGTGACAGATGAGCATGGATGGGCATGGATTGGAAGGGCAGGAGTCAGGGAGAGGGGAATTGCTGGATAGGGATGAATGGAGGGGACAGATGGGCATGGATGGATATGGATTGCAGAGCAGGCCTCAGGCAGAGAGGGGAAATGCTGGATAGGGAAAAATGGAGGGGCCAGGTGACAGAGGAGCATGGATTGGAAGGGCAGGACTCAGGGAGAGGGGAATTGCTGCATAGGGATGAATGGAGGGGACAGATGGGCATGGATGGATATGGATTGCAGGGCAGGCCTCAGGCAGAGAGGGGAAATGCTGGATAGGGATGAATGGAGGGGGCAGGTGACAGACAAACATGGATGGCCATGGATTGGGAGGGCAGGGCTCAGGGACAGAGGGGAATTGCTGGAAAAGGATGAATGGAGGGGGCAGGGGACAGATGGCCATGGATTGGGAGGGCACGGCTCACACTCTCTCTCTCATATACAATGTCTTTCTGACTCTCACTCTCACACACTCTGTCTCACACTGTATCACATTCACTCTCTATGTGCCACACAGTCACTCACACACTCGCTTGGTGTCATACACTCACAGAGAATCTGTGTCTCACACACACTCTCTCTCTTGCCCACACACACACACTCTCTCTCACACTGTGTCTCACATACACACTTGCACACACTCTCATTCTCACACACACTCTCTCACAAACACACTCACACCCAGACTCACTCTTTCTCTCACACACTCACACTTTCACTCTGACTCTCAAACAGTCACTCTCACATACACTCTCCCAAACATACACACTCCAAGGAAAACCTTGCTAGCGCCCGTTTCATTTGTGTCAGAAACGGGCCTTTTTTACTAGTGTTTTTATATTGTACATTATATTTTACATATCACTTTATTTTATTGTATATCTTTTCATTTCATTTTTATTTTATTGCATATATGGGTTACAGAGTAATAGGGGAATTTGAAAGTACTGAATCTTTTCTTAATATTTTTCCTTTATTCTCCTTTGTTATGAGAATTGGAACTACTAATTGTAGTGGACTTGAACTGAATAATTTCTGGGGAGGGGAGGTTTCATGATAACATTGTGCTTATTATTTCAATCAGTTTTTTGTACAAGTTTAGCTTCATTTGTCTTTATTTGAAATTTCATAAATAAAAAAATGTTCTAAAAATGGAATAATCTTATCAATGGGGTGGAGCTAGGGTGGGGGCGGGGCTACAGTGGGGGTGGGGCTATGGTGGGTGGGGCTAGGATGGGGCCCCACCAAATTGGTCTGCATAGGGCCCCGCACTTGCTAAGACCGGCCCTGATTGTAAAGTTTCTAATTTCATAACTCTTTGTTCCATTTTATCCAATTTAACTTCCAAAGTCTTAACTTCTTCCTCTCTCTTTTGAGAAACAAGTTCCAAAGAGTTCATTCTCGGTACAATTGCATTAGTCTGTTTGATAAATATTTGCCCTAGGGTCGACATGAGATCCCATATTGCGTCTAAGGTTACTTCCTTTGGTTTAGCTGTAAACTCTTCAGGAAGTTCATACCTTTGCAGAGGCTGTTCTTGGGCCGCACCATGACCCTCAGCTCCTCTCCCCTCTCTCTGTGGCGTCACCTCGGGCAAACTGCCCTCTGTTCCCTCCATTGTTGGTGAATCTCCAACTGACGTTTTTCTGGGCCCTCATCTCCCACTTGGGGCGACCCTGTCGGTTCCATCAGAAAGGAGCTAGCGCCAATCGGTTGAGGTGGTGGACTGCGCATTGCGGGGCTTAAAGTTGTTTCCAAGCCGGAGGAAGCTGAATTCTCCTGAAAGCCAGCATTCCCTACCGGCGGCGTTCCGCTAGCTTGGTCAACTCCAAGTGGACGCACAAATCGATCAATCAGACCAGGTAACGAGGAGGATAGTGGGGAGGCTCTGGCCATTATCTTCCCTCTACGTTTAGGCATTGTTGAATCAGGTTAAGCGCGACCCACTATGTCTTACCAGGACGCGGCCATCTTGGATCCGGGATCTCCCAATTGACCAATGTTTATTGTTTTGAGTGAGCCTGGATGCTAGGGATACCCCAAAGGTGAGAATAAGCAGCCTGCTTGTCCTCAGAGAATGCAAAGATACTTACCTGTAGCAGGTATTCTCCGAGGTCAGCAGGCTGATTATTCTTACAAACCCTCCCACGTCTGTTTGGAGTTGTAATTTGTTATTTCTTATATTGTTTGATTTAACTGAGGTATGTGCTTGCGTGGTGGGCGGGAAGTCAGTCCGCGCATGTGCGGTGCACGCTACATGTGCGCCATTAGACTCTGGCAAAACGTTTTTATTTTTGCTGTTTCAAAATGCCGTTTCCTGGGGCAACGTGGACGTCAACCCATATGTGAGAATAATCAGCCTGCTGTCCTCTGAGAATACCTGCTACAGGTAAGTATTTTCGCTTTACCTCACATCAGTTCTTAGGGTTTTCTACAAATGTTTAGCAGTAGTTGCAGCATTGCTATGCAGACTGGGAGTCCATGTGTTTCCCTACCTGGACTATTGGCTAGTGAAAAGCACATCGAAGGACAGTGCTCATGAGTCTGTGTGGAGAACTATTTGAGTGCTAGAGCTACTAGGGTTCGTTTTAAACTAGTCCAAGTCCCACCTGCTTTGAAGACATCTCCTTCCTTTTTCTTCCCTCCCCTCCATCCATATGCATCGCTTCCTCTCTCTTCCCTCTTATCCATCCATGTCCAGCATTTCAACTCTCTCCCCTCCATCTATGTCCAGAATTTCTCCTCTCACCTAAATCCATGTGCATCTCCTCCTCTGTCTTCCCTCCCCTCCATTCTTGTCCTGCCTTTCTATTTCCTCTGTCTTCCCTCCCTCTCCTCTATCCATGTCCAGCATTTTCTCCTCTCTGCCTTTCCCTCCATCCATGTGCATCTTCTTCCTGTCTTTCCTCCCCTCCAATATTTCTCCTCTCTTCCCTTTCCTCCACGCCATCCATCCATGTCCAGCATTTCTCCTCTCTACCCTTCCCTCCACTTCATCCATCCATGTCCAGCATTTCTCCTCTCTACCCTTCCCTCCACTCCATCCATCCATGTCCAGCATTTCTCTTCTCTTCCCTTCCCCTCCACTCCATCCATCCATGTCCAGCATTTCTCCTCTGCCCCTATCTTCCTCTCCCATCCATGTCCAGCGATTTCTCCTCTCTCCCCTCCCCTCCCATCCATGCACAGTGACTCACTTCAGCCTCTATCTGCCTCTTTTCAACCCCTGAGACGAATTCCAGTTCCAACCCCCAAGCGCCGGCTCACCTGTCCACCCTCAGCTCCCAGATAGCCCTCCTTTCCTTCCTACCGCCGCCCTACCTTTAAATATTTTATTTTACCTTGTATCTTGGTGCCGGCATTGAAAGCAGCAGGCTTGGCTTGCATCCAGCCTTCCCTTACCTTCCCTCAGTGTCCCTTGCGGAAACAAGAAATACATCAGAAGAAGGCGGGACACGGGAATGGAAGGCTGGAGGCGAGGCGAGCCTGCTGCTTTCAGTGCTGGCACCGCAACACAAGGTAAAATAAAATATTTAAAGGAAGCAGGAAAGAAAGGAGGGCTATCAGGGAGCAGAGGGCGGGCAGGTGAGGCGCCGCTGGGAGTCTGTGACCCTGCAGCTTGCGGGGTAGGGGGAGGAGAGGCAAGCCGGTTCGCACTCCCACAATAACCAGCTTGCAAGATGCCAAAAACTTTAACAGCCGGCTCCAGCATACCACTGGCTTCACGCCCAGGTTGCTTGGTCACCTCAGGAAGCAGATCTTCAGATCAACCTCCTGGAGCTACAAGCAATCTGGAATGCTCTAAAGGCTTCCAGAGATCGGCTGTTCAATCAAATTATACTCATTGGAATGGACAATCAGGTTGCAATGTATTATAACAATAAGCAGGGTGTACCGAATCATATCCTCTGTGTCAGGAATAATGTTCCCTCTTAGCGCACCTTATGCCTGGAATGGGCTTACTGAGCCGTTACGACTAGCTCCATCCCTGGCCGCCTTCAAATCCGGGCTAAAGGCCTACCTGTTTGATGCTGCTTTTGACTCCTAACTTGTCACATGCTCGTAACCTTTATCTTGTCTTCCTCTCTTCAGTAGCCCCTTTCCCTATGTGTCCTTCTGTCTGTCTTACCCTTATCCTTATTGGTCCTGTCTGTCTGTCCTGATTTAGATTGTAAGCTCTTTTGAGCAGGGACTGTCTTTTCTTCATGTTCGATTGTGAAGCACTGCATACGACTGGTAGCGCTATAGAAATGATTTATAGTAGTAGTAGTAGTAAGCGGAGCACATGAGCGATTGTTCATACAGTTTAGGAGTGTTGCTCACAGATTTTACATGGTTGTTCACAAAAATGTTTTTTTTTGTGCTATATACAGAAATGCATCGCTAATACTAGCATTCAGAAATTGTTGATTTTTAAAACTTGTTGTTCACACAAAAAAAAATTTGCACACACCAAGCCGCTCCTTAGAGGAAACATTGGTCAGGAGGCCATAGGGATGTGGCACTGGGCCATGCAGAACAGGATAGTTCTCAGGGCCACATACCTGGCAAGCAAATCCAACACTCTAGCTGACAAACTGAGCAGGGTCATGGTTACTCAGCATGAATGTTACCTGCAAGATCTTCCGAGAGTGGGGAAACCAGTTGGTGGATCTCTTTGCCATTCCATTCAGTCACAAAATCCCTAAGTACTGTTCTAGGGTCAGACCATATGACAGGCTAGCGTTGGATGCCTTCTTGTATTGAGGGAACGATCTTCTATATGAGTATGCTCCCATAACTCTCGTGAGGAAGACTTTGCTGAAACTCAAGCATGACTGCGTAACTGTGATTCTGATTTTCCCCCCTATTAGCCCAGGCAGATCTGGTTCCCTCTTCTGGAATTATCCTCCAAACAACCTTGGAGATTGGATTGTTTTCCAACTCTCATCACACAGAACAAGAGATCTCATCTGTGTCCCAATCTCCAGTCCATGGCCCTCATATCCGGATGTTGAGAGCTTACAATTTTCTTCATTGCATATTCCTGAGAATGCCTCCAAGGACTTGTTCACTTCCAGGAAAGATTCCACTTTCCAGATGGAGGAGGTTTGCCATCTGCTATGAGAGCAAGACCCTATATCCTATGTTTTTGCCCTACAAAGACCCTGCTTGAATACCTTCTACATCTTTCCAAGTCAGGTTTTAAGACCAACTCTATAATTAGTGCTTATAATCACTGTGAAGAAGATAAGCCCATCTCTGGACAGCCTCTAGTTTGCTTCATGAGAGGTTTGCTGTTGACAAAGCCCCCTCTCAATTCTTTGTCTATGTCATGGGACCTCAACTTCATCCTCACCATAAGAACATAAGAATAGCTATACTGGGTCAGACCAGTGGTCCAACTAGCCCAGTATCCTGCTTCCAGCAGTGGCCAATCCAGGTCACAAGTACCTGACACAAACCCAATTAGTAGCAACATTCCATGCTTCTGATCCCAGGGCAAGCAGTTGCTTCCCCCCATATCAGTCTCAATAATAGGCTATGGACATTTACTCCAGCAGCTTGTTCAAACCTTTTTTAAACCCAGATACCACATCCTTTGGCAGTGAGTTCTAGAGCTTAACTATTCCTCCTATTTGTTTTAAAAGTATTTCCATGTAATTTCATTGAGTGTTCCGTGGTTGTTATACTTTTTGAAAGAATGAAAAATTGATTCACTTTTACCCATTTTACACCACACAGGATTTTATAGACCTCAATCATATCCTGTCTTAGCTGTCTCTTTTCCAAGCTGAAGAGCCCTAACCTCTTTAGCCTTTCCTCGTATGGGAGGATTTCATCCCTTTTATCATTTTGGTCGCTCTTCATGACCCTTTTGTAATTTTGCTATATCTTTTTTGATATAGTGACCAGAAGCCACATTGTGCCTGCTCTTGTGGGAAAATGTGGGGTACAAATGCACCAAAATAAACTGAACGCCATACTCGGTGATGTTGCACCATGGAGCAAGACAGAGGCATTATAATATTCTTGGTCTCATTTTGCATTCCTTTTCTAATAATTCTTAGCATTCTGTTTACTTTTTTTGGCCATTGCCGCACACTGAGTAGAAGATTTCTGCTTGAGTGGTGACTCCTAAGTTGGACCCTAGCATCAGATAACTATGGTTTGGATTATTCTCCCCAATGTGCATCACTTTGCATTTGTCCACTACACTTTTTCATAATCCACATGTTTTTTTTTACAACTTTGAATAGTTTTGTATGATCTGCAAATTTAATCACCTCACTTATTGTTTCGATTTCTAGATAGTTTATAAATACAGTGGGGGAAATAAGTATTTGATCCCTTGCTGATTTTGTAAGTTTGCCCACTGACAAAGACATGAGCAGCCCATAATTGAAGGGTAGGTTATTGGTAACAGTGAGAGATAGCACATCACAAATTAAATCCGGAAAATCACATTGTGGAAAGTATATGAATTTATTTGCATTCTGCAGAGGGAAATAAGTATTTAATCCCTCTGGCAAACAAGACCTAATACTTGGTGGCAAAACCCTTGTTGGCAAGCACAGCGGTCAGACGTCTTCTGTAGTTGATGATGAGGTTTGCACACATGTCAGGAGGAATTTTGGTCCACTCCTCTTTGCAGATCATCTCTAAATCATTAAGAGTTCTGGGCTGTCGCTTGGCAACTCGCAGCTTCAGCTCCCTCCATAAGTTTTCAATGGGATTAAGGTCTGGTGACTGGCTAGGCCACTCCATGACCCTAATGTGCTTCTTCCTGAGCCACTCCTTTGTTGCCTTGGCTGTATGTTTTGGGTCATTGTCGTGCTGGAAGACCCAGCCACGACCCATTTTTAAGGCCCTGGCGGAGGGAAGGAGGTTGTCACTCAGAATTGTACGGTACATGGCCCCATCCATTCTCCCATTGATGCGGTGAAGTAGTCCTGTGCCCTTAGCAGAGAAACACCCCCAAAACATAACATTTCCACCTCCATGCTTGACAGTGGGGACGGTGTTCTTTGGGTCATAGGCAGCATTTCTCTTCCTCCAAACACGGCGAGTTGAGTTCATGCCAAAGAGCTCAATTTTTGTCTCATCTGACCACAGCACCTTCTCCCAATCACTCTCGGCATCATCCAGGTGTTCACTGGCAAACTTCAGACGGGCCGTCACATGTGCCTTCCGGAGCAGGGGGACCTTGCGGGCACTGCAGGATTGCAATCCGTTATGTCGTAATGTGTTACCAATGGTTTTCGTGGTGACAGTGGTCCCAGCTGCCTTGAGATCATTGACAAGTTCCCCCCTTGTAGTTGTAGGCTGATTTCTAACCTTCCTCATGATCAAGGATACCCCACGAGGTGAGATTTTGCGTGGAGCCCCAGATCTTTGTCGATTGACAGTCATTTTGTACTTCTTCCATTTTCTTACTATGGCACCAACAGTTGTCTCCTTCTCGCCCAGCGTCTTACTGATGGTTTTGTAGCCCATTCCAGCCTTGTGCAGGTGTATGATCTTGTCCCTGACATCCTTAGACAGCTCCTTGCTCTTGGCCATTTTGTAGAGGTTAGAGTCTGACTGATTCACTGAGTCTGTGGACAGGTGTCTTTCATACAGGTGACCATTGCCGACAGCTGTCTGTCATGCAGGTAACGAGTTGATTTGGAGCATCTACCTGGTCTGTAGGGGCCAGATCTCTTACTGGTTGGTGGGGGATCAAATACTTATTTCCCTCTGCAGAATGCAAATAAATTCATATACTTTCCACAATGTGATTTTCCGGATTTAATTTGTGATGTGCTATCTCTCACTGTTACCAATAACCTACCCTTCAATTATGGGCTGCTCATGTCTTTCTCAGTGGGCAAACTTACAAAATCAGCAAGGGATCAAATACTTATTTCCCCCACTGTATATTAAATAGCACTGGTCCCAGTAGAGATCCCTGCGGCACTCCATGATTCACCCACCTCCATTGAGAAAATGGCCATTTGACCCTACCCTCTGTTTTCTGTCCATTAACCAGTTCCTAATCCACAGGACAATGCCTCCTATCCCATGACTTTTTCATTTTCTCAGTCTCTCATGAGAAACTTTGTCAAAAGCTTTCTGAAAATCTAAATGCAGTACATCAACCAGCTCACCATTATCCATATGTTTATTCACACCTTCAAAAAAATGACACAAATTGGTGAGGCAAGACCTCCCTTGGCTAAACCCATGCTGACTCTGTCCTATTAAACCATGTTTGTCTACGTGTTCACCCAGCTGATTGAAAGTTCCTTTTGAGCCTCTGGATTCCTGTCATCTGAAGTACTTGACCTTGAAGGTCTTATTTTTGGTGGCTGTTACTTCAGCTCACAGGGTCAGTGTATCCACCTTACACTAAATTTCCTCATAGCAGAGTAGTTTTCTACATGTACCCTAAGTTCCTGCCTAAGGTTGTGAGTTCTATCTGATCAAAGGAAACCAACAGGAAGAAACCCCCACAATTTATCCAAAATACAATGGAAGTAGGAGACAAAATATTCTTTATTCAACCAGAATACGGACCTGAAACGGAACCGTGTTTCAGCGGAAGATTTTTGCCTGTTTCAGGAGGTAACAACACACTGTACACTTAATACCTCAGAGTGGACAATAGCACATCCAACACATGAATGAATATGTTTTCATGCTGTTATGATATCAGTTTAATTGTCAGGATTATTGAAGTATATGTAGCATAATAATTGATTATGCTGAATCAGATATACCAATATAAAAATACAGCTTTAAAAACGTATTGAAACTGCAGCAATGAAACTGGCTTTCATGTCAAGTCCCTCTTCCCCCCCCCCCCCCCCCCCACACCTTTTTCCTGGGAACTTCTGATAGCAGGGCTAGTCAATTACAAACACTTAACAGAGACAAAAGGGCACTGCTCCAAATAGATATAAAGCTTCCTTCTCCTCCCACCTGAAGGACTGATAACAAAAGCATGACTAGGTGGATACTTGAAGGCTCATCAACACTTCTGCAGAAATCAACACTTCTGCAGAAATCAAACACAACTGCAGACAGAGGGTCTGGAGAAGTGTAAATCCAGGTACTGAAGACAAAGGCTTCAGAGGGAACCATAAACAAAACCATTTGCTTGTCACCTGCCCACTCCCATCAGCTATCAGACAGGAAGATGCCAGGACATGTGCAGAAAGGAAAGACTTATAATGTGATCATGTGAACAGACTACATTAACCATAATGCCTCGCAAATTATCCAGTGCAAACCAGGAAGCAAGTGCTGAGGTTAATGAGATCATGTCCTCCTGCAACTTGCAATGTATAAAAGGCAGAAGTTGTTCCACACAGCTCTCAGATCTCTTCTATCCTGCTGCTGCCCTGGTTGTCTCCCTGCTACTGCTACAGAGACTCTCCCTCCTCCTGTAACCATGCTGTTCATCACTCAGCTTCTACAACAAAGGACTCTTGTAAGTTAATAATTCATATTTAAACCTGCTACCTTGCTTTGAAGCAGAGATTCTCTGTAAGATTCTCTGTAAGAACTACCTCTCGCTGCAATTGTATTAAATAAATTTTTTTTTTTAAGTTAAATGTGCACAGCCTTTGTGTGAGACCACATGGTCGGACCACATGCTCCTAAAAGCTTATAAATATTAGCGAGTGCTCTGGAGCAATATCCCCAAGTATAAATTACTTCTTGTTACAATGCCATGTCGATGGCAGCAGTTTGATTTTCATTCATGCGTTGGATGTACTCTTGTCCATTCTGGGGTATCTAGTGCTGTTACCAACTTTCATATGCACCATAGGCACACGGTCTTGTGTTGGGTTTGCAATCTGGTGCTTGGTTCAATAAAGACTATTTTGGTTTCTGCTCCCCATTTGGAAGTAATTGAATCATCGTCCACTTCTGTTGTGTTTGGGGAATTCCATCTGAACCAATCGATTGTTCTTCTAACATTCTTTCCCAAACCTTATGCCCAATCTAGCGAATGCTCACTTCTCATCTTGGACTGCAAGTAAGCATTGGCCTTTTACTTGGAGTAGACTTGGCTCTTCAGACAGTCCACCCAGCTTTTTGTTTCTTTTGATCCCAACAGGATGGGGGTCACCATCGGGAAGCACACAATCTCCAATTGGCTGGCAGTTTGCTTTTCTTTCACTTACGCACAGGCTGGGCTGACTCTTGAGAGTTATGTCAAGGCTTATAATGTCAGAGCCTTGGCGGCATCAGTAGCCCACTTGTGGTCAGCCTCCATAGCAGAAATTTGCAAGGCTGCAACATGGTTGTCACACCCCTCACCTGATTCAAGAATCCTCTAGAGACATACAGCATGTCATGCCTAAGAGTCTTGTGAGTGTTTTCTTCCTGATTGCTGCACTTCCCTTTTATAGCCCTAGATGGTGCGCTGACAGATGATCTCACTTCCTGACTAGGCATATATAAGGAAGTGCTCTACACTTCTCCAGTGCTTA
Organism: Microcaecilia unicolor; assembly: GCF_901765095.1. NCBI lineage: Eukaryota > Metazoa > Chordata > Amphibia > Gymnophiona > Siphonopidae > Microcaecilia > Microcaecilia unicolor. Next base: position 208,749,359 of record NC_044035.1, on the reverse strand, counting down.
AGCAGTAGGCTTCCAGAGTTGTGCTGCTCCAGTGTTTGTTGCCTGTCCAGTTCCTTCTTCCAGTCCTGTTTGTTCCTGTCTCCTGCCTTGCTGTTTCAGCTACTCTCTGGCCTCGACTCCATCGGGCCATCCCCAAAGAGTGCTTTCCAGAGCCATCCTCTAGAACACTCTGGTCTTGTTCCAGCTGGTCTGTCCAGTGTGGTCCTGCCTTCTCCAGCTTCCAGACTTTGTCAGGCGGTCCCATCAGCAACTGTCAACGAATGCCTGCGCAGCGTTTACACCGCATAGGTAGAGCCAATTTTGTCACAGTCCAAGGTTTCACCTTCCCCAACTTTGACCGTGTTCTTCATACCATGCATTCATACCTTACCGCTGCCTTGTGCAGGATACATGGTGCGATAGTTGGTGTGGACAGACAGTTCTGCAGGATTTGTTTAGGGTCCAGTATCTAACTCCACCCTCCTAGACCTGTTTTGTTATGTTCTGTTCCAGACTGCACTCTCACACAGTATGTATATAGTTTCAAGTTAATTATTGTTTTGAACTTGTCGTTGCGAGCTCCAATTCGCCTATTGTTTTTGGTGAGCCTTGTAGCTAGGGATTCCCACATGTGAAAATATGACCTGCTTGTCCTTGGAGAAAGTGAAGATACTTACTCGTAGCATGCATTTTCCAAGGTCATCAGGCCGTTCATTCTCACATACCATCCCTTCTCCCCTTGGAGTTGTTTTCAATGCTAATGTATTGTACTGCTAGTCCTGCTCTCTGATGGTGAGGCAGGAAGGCACTTGCACATGCTCAGTGGGGACTAAAGCACGTGCTCTTGAAGACATATACTCTTTAAAAGGGCTCCTCACCGGTTGACGTGGATGATATCACCCACATGTGAGAATGAATAGCCCGCTGAGAAGTTCTGAGAGAAGGGGACATTTTTCTGGTACGTGAACATTACTTTGCTTTGTGCTTTGGGAACTTGAAGATTGGGGTTTAAAGGAGGAATTGTAGGTTAGTGATAGGCAGAATAAAAATATAAAAAAAACCCAAACTTTATCAACTAATCTTCATCCTCTTTTTTCCCCCCTAGTTTTAAAACTTGAACTTTGTACCACAGCATTAACAGATAGCCTCTAGCGGGCACTGCAGGACCTAGTTTAGTCTTCATCCTGCCTACCTGTAGCACAACTCTTCATTTATAGTCAGGTATTGTAATTAGGATAACAAGCAAGGAGTGCTCTTACAGAGTTTTAAATACATTTCATTACCTTCTAAGAAGAAAACATTAAATAAATCACACAGTATACCATATAAACTAAAGATATTTTTATATTAGGCCAATATCCTTACTACCTTAGCAAGTGTTAAATATTGAAAAACTCAAAAATAATAAGATGGAGTCAGCAGTCCAGCAGCGAGAGGGGTGTTATCCAGTCTTTTGCATTGTGTCACATATGTGATTATCTCCCAGTTGGTGAGCGGTTATATGTGTGCACGATGCAAAGAATGGGTCCGTTCTCTTGAGGCTAGAGTAGCAGACTTAGTGGAGCTGAGGGAGACAGAGCCCTACAGGGATGTTGAAGTCCCACCTCCAGTCTAGTAGCCCCTGTGCTTCATTGGAGGAGGGAGGTCTCCTAGAAGGAGAGCATCACTCTGGTGAAGTAGGAACTACTCCTATAGCCAGGACCTGCCCACCATGGGATCTACTGTCCTCTCGCACCGATGATATGTCTTCAAGTTCTGCCCAGGAGGGAAAGGTTAGGACAGCTGTTGTAGTTGGTGATTTGATCATTAGGCATATAGATAGCTGGGTGGCTGGTGGACATGATGATCGCCTGGTGGCTTGCCTGCCTTGTGCGAAGGATCTTAGATAATGCTGGGGAAGAGCCGGCTGTCTTGGTACATGTGGGTACCAGTGACATAGGAAAATGTGGGAGGGAGGTTCTGGAAGCCAAATTTAGGCTCTTAGGTAGAAAGCTGAAGTCTAGATCCTCCAGAGTCGCATTTTCAGAAAGGGCAAAAGGTAGGCAGTGCTCCAAAGTCTCATTGTGTGGTTGAGACACTGGTGCAGGGATGAGGGATTTAGATTTATTAGGAACTGGGCGACATTCTGGGAAAGAGGGAGACTGTTCCAAAAGGATGGGCTCCACCTTAACTGGGATGGAACCAGGCTGCTGGCACTAACTTTTAAAAAGGAGCTAGAGCTGCTTTTAAACTAGAATGGGTGGGAAAGCCGACAGTCACCCAGGAGCACATGGTTCAGTGTGGAGTATCCTTGAAGGATACTATTGAAACAGGACGTTTAGGGAATCCCAGTAGAGAGGTTTTAACAATGCTTAAAGTAAGCCAGGTGTGCCTAATGAGAGAGCAGGATAAAGGATGTGCATTATCCTCTTCAACTTCTAAGCAGCTTGTAGATCAAAGGAAAAAGCACAATTTGAAATGCCTATATACAAATGCTAGAAGCCTAAAAAATAAGATGGGAGAGTTAGAATATATAGCACTAAATGATGAGGTAGATATAATAGGTATCTCAGAGACTTGGTGGAAAAAGGACAATCAATGGGACACTGTGTATTGCAATGATAGAGAGGGTCAAATTGGAGGAGGGGTTGTGCTATATGTTAGAGGGAATTGAGTCAAATAAAATAAATATTCCACATGACACAGCAGCATGGAATCTTTATGGATAGAAATTCCATGTATGAAGGGAAGGAGTATTCTTGTAGGGCTGTACTACCATCCACTGGGACAGAATGATCAGACGAATGAAGAAATGTTTACAGAGATTAGGAAAGCTGCCAAATTGGGCAATGTTATAATAATGGGTGATTTCAGTGACCCTGATATTGACTGGATGAATGTTACATCAGGGAGTGCCAGGAAGATAAAATTTCTAGATGTAATAAACAACTCAAAATCAAACTCAGCTTGAACATCATGAACAACATGGGCAACTGCATTCCAATTAAAACTCAACACAGAAAAAACACATTGTCTCATCTCATCCCAATACAATACATATTAACCCACAAACATAAACATCCCAGGTTACACCCTTCCTATATCAGACAACCTGAAAATTCTCGGTGTTACAATTGACCGGAACCTATCACTAGAGAACCAAGCGAAATCTACAATATTGAAAATGTTTCACTCAATGTGGAAACTCAAACGAGTGAAACCATTCTTCCCAATGGAAACAGTCCACAACCTGATACAAGTAATGGTACTAAGCCAGGCAGACTACTGCAATGATATTTATGTGGGATGCAAAGAACAAATCATAAATAAACTTCAGACCGCTCAAAACACAGCAGCCAGACTTATATTTGGGAAAAAGCGTTTTGACAGCTCCAAACCCCTCCGAGAAAAACTGCACTGGCTCCCAATCAAAGAACGTATTGCTTTCAAAATCTGCACCATGGTTCATAAAATTATTTACGGTGAAGCCCCGGGCTACATGATAGACCTCATAGACCTACCAACCAGAAACACAACAGTCTCAGCACGAACATACCTTAAATATCCACTACCCAAGCTGCAAAGGACTCAAATATAAATCAACGTATGCATCCAGCTTCTGTTACATAAGCGCACAACTATGGAACGCACTGCCAAAAGTCGTAAAAACAACGTATGACCACCTAAACTTCTGGAAATCTCTAAAAACAAACCTGTCCAAAGAGGTATATCCCACCGACCCAACATAAAGACTGAACACCTGCAACACAATGAAGTCAAAGGACGTAGTGGACATACTTAACTCTTCCCCTTTAAGATCACCAATGTGTATATCATATATGATCCTTATTCTGCCATAATATCACCTTGTACTTGTTCATACCGGAATTGACGAACGCCGACACGGTACCATATAAGCCACATTGAGCCTGAAAATAGGTGGGAAAATGTGGGATACAAAAGCAACAAATAAAATAATATAAAATAAATAATAAAATAAATAAATAAACTGCTTCTTAGAGCAGCTGGTCCAGGAACTGACGAGAGGGGGAGCCATTTTGAATCTGGTCCTTGGTGGCATGCAGGGAATACTGCAAAAGAAATCTACTGTAGTTACATTTAATTTTTCAAAGGGTGACTATAATAAAATGAGGAAAATTGTTAAAAAGAAACTAAAATGATTGGCTGCAAAGGTTGTTTTCCAAACAGTGGCCAAGCCAGGTCACAAGTACCTGGCCGAAACCCAAATCGTGGCAACACTGCATACTACAAATCCTAGGGCAAGCAGTTGCTTCCCATGTCTGTCTCAATAACAGACTATGGACTTTTCCTCCAAGAATTTGTCCTAACCTTTTTTGAAACCCAGATACACTAACCACTGTTACTACATCCTCCGGCAAAGAGTTCCAGAGCTTAACTATTGTGAGAGGGTAGGTGAAAGGGGATCCGGGAAGGCACGCAGAAGGGGGGTGCAGGCAGCCGGGGAACCCCAATGGGGCAGACTTCATGTGCACAACACCCACATTCAGAAAGCTGCGCTACCGGAGGCAGAGAGGTTGGCCGGGTTAAGGAAGAAGAGGAGGAACTACCAGTCCCAGAATCCCTCTCTTCCCCACCCAGCTGTGCAAGAATTAGGGGAGGAGATAGAAGATTGGGAAATGGTCTCTGAGGGAGGTGATGAGGGCCAGCTGGAGAGGTTGGGGGCGGGGGAAGTTGAAGAGGAGGATAAAATGGAGGTTACTGAAGGACTAGAGGAGGAACAGATGGAGATTGGAGCTCTGGCTCAAACCCGAAAAGCTGCTGTAAGAGGGTGGCTAGCTGTGCCTTGGAGAGACTGGTGGAAGACCAGAGGAGAGAGACTGAGGCGCTGGGGGAGATCTCAACTAAAGAGGAAACAGGTGCAGCCCCTGGGAGAGAAAGAGGGCTGGGCACAATTGAAACCCCAGTCTGAACCAGGTGGGACCAAAGCTGTGTAGCTGTGCTGTAAGAAAGACTGTGTAAACTGTTTCATACTGGAAAGGTCTGGGCCTGCAACCTACCAAGCTTATGGTGTTTTCTTTCTGATAATGTACTGTTCCCTAAAAGAAGTAATTTTGGCTAAAGTGAAGTTATATGGACTGTTTAAACCCTGAATGAGACTTTGGCAGCAAACCTTAACAACCTGGGAGTAAGGTGTTTTCCTTTTGTGTCTATGCTGAATGGAAGCAAGAAAATAAAGTTTTTTTTCTATAAACGTTTTGCCTTGATTGAGCCTCTGTGGAAACAATAGAGAGAGGAGGAAGTCCTGCAAGTTCTCAGGGGGTCTGGCGCTGAGTTCCCAGAACAGGCCAAGGTGGTGTGGAGCGAGGCAACAGTCGGGTGAAGAAGGAAGCTAAGCAGGGTCAAGCCCGGCTGGGTCCTGGAAGGGGGACCCAGCTACACTATTCATTGAGTGAAAACATATTTCCTCCTATTAGTTTTAAAAGTATTTCCATGTAACTTCCTCGTTTGACCCCTAGTCTTTGTACTTTTGGAACGAGTAAAAAAAATTGATTTACTCTCGTTCTACACCACTCAGGATTTTGTGAACCTCAATCATATCTCCCCTCATCCATCTCTTTTCCAAGCTGAAGAGCCCTAACCTCTTTAGACTTTCTCATGCGAGAGGAGTTCCATCCCCTTTATCATTTTGGTGGCTCCTCTTTAAACCTTTTCTAATTCTACTATATCTTTTTTTGAGATACGGCAACCAGAACTGAAGGCAATATTTAAGCTGCGGATGCACAATGGAGCAATACAAAGGCATTATAGTATTTTCTGTCTTATTCACCATCCCTTTCCTAATAATTCCTAGCATCCTGTTTGCTTTTTTGTCTGCCACTTCACACTAAGCAGAAGATTTCAACATATTATCTATAACACCTAGATCTTTTTCTTGAGTGCTGACCCCTAAGGTGGACCCTAGCATCAGGTAACTGTGATTCAGATTATTCTTTCCAATGTACATCACCTTGTATTTGTCCACATTAAATTTAATCTGCCATTTGGATGCCCAGTCTTCCAATTTCCTAAGGTCTTCCTGCAATATTTTACAGTGTGCACGTGTTTTAACAACCTTGAATAGTTTTGTATCATCTGCATGAATGGAATCAGGCATGAATGTTAGAGCAAGGCTGGAACAGAGAGGTAGGAACAGGGCTAGGCAAGGCAGGAAGGCTGGAACAAGGGCAGGCAGGCTAGAGACACAAACCAGGGCCAGGACAGGCAAAAGGTAGACCTGTTGCAAAGGCACTGGTTGAGAGTCAGGAACTTCCTTATATACCTCAAGACAGGAAGTTATGTCAGTGCTCTCTTGCAGGGCTATAAAAAGAATTGTAGATTTCCAGGAAGTAGAACAGATTTTTTAACTCCCCCAACAATTTTGTCAGTTCTGTCCGCACTGCCTGTAAATCCATATGCCACAATTGTAAAGGTAGCAGCTGTAAAACTTGGAGCTTCTTCGAAAATAGAACATCTGAAATAGATTTATTCGTCCACTGAGTAATAAAGGAAGATAGTTCCAATTACACAAATGTCTTAATCTTTAACAAGACTGCTACATTTTCTGAGTATAAGGCTGGATTTTAGGTTGAGACAGATCCCCAGATAGTGAAATGAGGTCTCGGCCTACTTAAGTGAAAAATGACCTTGCCACTCCAGTTGAATTGCGGGATCAGGTTTGCCAAATTAAGCTGGAAACCTGAAAATCCATCAGATTCTCTAAAACTGTCGATCCAATTTGCCAGAGACAGTTGAGGTTCCAGAATATGGACTAAAAGATCATCAGCAAATGCTGCCACCTTGAAAATCTGCTGACTGATGGGAACCCACTTTATATCTGGATTCCCTATAAGTTTTCATAATAAGGGATCAAACAAGGACAAACGAGGGAAAGAAAAGGGCAGCCCTGTTGAGTACTTCTATGAATGTCAAAAGGACTTTAAAAAACACCATTTGTCCACACAACAGCCTATGGGATACCATATTGTGTTGAAACCATGTTTCAAAAAGTTAAACCCAGTTGCTACTTGGCAAGAATACCAAATAGAAATGACCAAGCGACACGATCAGATGCCTTCTCTGCATTCCAACAATAACAAAGTTCTGCGAACATTCTGGACCACATGCTGATCCCTCATGAACCTGACTGAGACTCCATCACCAGATCTGGAAGAAGCTGGGCCAACCAGTTCACCATAACTTTGCTAACAAATTTGCCTCGTAGTTCAGGAGGGAAATTTGGCCTATATGTATCTTGTAAGGAAGGGTCCTGGTCTGGCTTTGGTAAGACAATGATAAACAATAGAGGTTAGAAGAGAAATAAACGTTGTAAATCCTCAACAAGACCCCACTTCCTATAATAAATGCAAGTGAATGTCAGTGTGAACAAACTTATTGTCTCTAAACAGTGCACAAGAGTTAGCAACCAATATCAGCAATATAACAATAAAGTGGAGGAAAAAGCCTCGGCCCCAAATTTCTACTACCCTGTTTCCCCGAAAGTAAGACATCCCCCGAAAATAAGACCTAGTAGAGGTTTTCCTGAATTGCTAGATATAAGGCCTCCCCCGAAAGTAAGACCTACCAAATTTTTGTTTGAAAGCAGGACCGCCGAGAGCCGGACAAGGCCGCCCCCGGGCCGCCCCCCCCCCCCCCCCACCCAAGGTCGCCGGCCCCCCCCCCCCCCCCCCCACCTGCCCTCTGTCGCTCCCGGAACTAACCTTAAACGCCTCCTTTCACCTTCGGAGCAAGCAGCAGCAGGGCAGACCTCTCCTTCCTTCCGTGCCCCGCCCTCGCGGACATTACATCAGGCGAGGACGGGACACGGAAGGAAGGAGTGGCCTGCCCTGCTGCTGCTTGCTGCAAAGGTGAAAGGAGGCATTTAAGGTTAGTTCCGGGAGCGACGGAGGGCGGGCGGGCGGGCCAACCCCGATCCAACCCCGATGTTTCCCCGAAAAATAAGACAGCCCCTGAAAATAAGACCTAGCGCATTTTGGGGGGCAAAAATTAATATAAGACAGTGTCTTATTTTCGGGGAAACACGGTATATACACTAGAACATAGGAAAAGCCTTTCAGCTTTATGCAATGCAAACATTAGAAATTACGTTAACCACAGTGTACACCAAAGTGCATGACTTATCTGATCCTGGCTTCACCCAATGATAGCCAGCGTTTTGCCAAGTGCTGCTTTAAGGACGAACTGGATCAAAAGTACACTGGAGTGTCACTGTAGCAAACAAAATATGTTCCTTCTCTGCTTTTCACAAAATCCATAGTATTCACATTTAAAGATTCATTGCACTCACTTCCCCCCATTTAGTAAGCCACGTGGCAATGCCAACACAGCCTATTCAGAGTGAATGCGCTGTGTCAGAATTAGTGCACAGCAGCCGCTAGCATTGCTTAGTAAAAAGGGAGGTTAGCATAAGTACATAAGCATTGCCATGCTGGGACAGAGCAAGGATCCATCGAGCCCAGCACCTTGTCACCGACAGTGGCCAAAAAAACAAGCAATTTGTCCTGCCTATCCTAGAAATAGTGTATTATTCCCTCGTCCATTCAATAACATTCTATGGCCTTTTCCTCCAGGAAGCCGTCCAACCTTTTTTTTGAAGTCCGCTAAGTTAACCGCCTTAACCACTTTTTCCGGCAGCGAATTCCAGAGTTTAACTACTCGTTGAGTGAAGAAAAATTTCCTCCAATTTGTTTTAAATGTACCACACTGCAGCTTCATCGCATGTCCCTTTGTCCTAGTATTTTTGGAAAGCGTAAAAAGACGCTCCACATCGACCTGTTCCATTCCACTCAGACCTCTATCATATCTCTCCTCAGCCGCCTTTTCTCCAAGCTGAAGAGCCCCAGCCTCTTCAGCCTTTCCTTACAGGGAAGTTGTCCCATCCCCTGTATCATCTTTGTCGCCCTTCTCTGCACCTTTTCCAATTCCACTATATCTTTTTTGAGGTGCGGCAACCAGAATTGAACACAATACTCGAGGCGTGGTCGCACCATAGAGTGATACAACAGCAGAATAATATCCTTATTTTTGTTTTCAATCCCTTTCCTAATGATACTCAACATTCTATTTGCTTTCCTAGCCGCAGCAGCACACTGAGCAGAAGGTTTCAACGTATCATCAATAATGACACCTAGATCCCTTTCTTGGTCCATGACTCCCAACGCTGAACCTTGCATGACGTAGTTATAGTTTGGGTTCCTCTTTCCCACATGCATCACTTTGCACTTGTTCACATTAAATGTCAGCTGCCTTTTAGACGCCCAGTCTCCCAGTCTTATAATGTCCTCTTGTAGTTTTTCACAATCTTCCCGCGAGTTGACGACTTTGAATAACTTTGTGTCATCGGCAAATTTGATTACCTCACTAGTTACCCCCATCTCTAGGTCATTTATGAATATGTTAAAAAGCAGAGGTCCCAGCACAGACCCCTGAAGGACCCCACTAACTACCCTTTTCCATTGAGAATATTGACCTTTTAATCCTACTCTCTGTTTCCTATCTTTCAACCAGTTTTTATTCCACAGTAAGACACTACCTCCGATCTCATGTCCCTCTAATTTCCTCTGTAGTCTTTCATGAGGGACTTTATCAAACGCCTTCTGAAAATCTAGATACACAACATCAACCGGCTCACCTTTGTCCACGTTTGTTTACTCCTTCAAAAAAATGCAGCAGATTGGTGAGGCAAGTCTTCCCTTCACTAAATCCATGTTGATTTTGTCCCATTAGTCCATGCTTTTGAATGTGCTCTGTAATTTTGTTCTTGATAATATTCACTACCATTTTGCCTGGCACCAACGTCGGACTCACCGGCCTATAATTTCCCGGGTCTCCTCTGGAACCTTTTTTAAATATCGGTATTACGTTGTCCACCCTCCAGTATTCCGGTACCACGCTCGATTTTAAGGATAAATTAAAAATCAATAACAGTAGCTCTGGCAGCTCATTTTTTAGTTCTATCAGTACCCTGGGGTGACTACCATCCGGTCCAGGAGATTTGCTACTCTTCAGTTTGTAGAACTGCTCCATTACGTCTTCCAGGTTTACAGATATTTCATTGTCTTTCCGACTCTTCAGCTTCGAATACCCTGTCCAGAACCGGTATCCCACCCAAATCTTCCTTGGTGAAGACCGAAGCAAAGAACTCATTTAATTTTTCTGCTATTTCTTTGTCTTCTTTGATTGCCCTTTTTACACCCTGGTGATCCAGCGGGCCATCCGATTCTTTTGCCGGTTTCCTGCTTTTAATGTATCTAAAAAAATGTTTACTATCAGTTTTCGCCTCTAACGCTATCTTTCTTTCAAAATTCCTCTTTGCCTTTCTTATCAGCGCTTTGCATCTGACTTGACATTCCTTATGCCGCTTGTTATTTTCTTCATTTGGTTCCTTCTTCCATTTTCTGAAGGATTCCTTTTTAGCTCTAATAGTCTCCTTTACCTCACTTTTTAACCATGCCGACTGTCGTTTGGTTTTCTGTCCTCCTTTTCTGATACGTGGAATATGTTTAGCCTGGGCCTCCAGGACGGTGTATTTGAACAGCATCCATGCTTCTTGTTTAAATGTTAAATGCCATTCAAAAATGTCTGCAGAGCACCTTCATATTTCAAGATTGAAATGTTTTCAAGTTTTCCTCTTTTATTGTATTTGTTTATACGTGTTCATTTTTCTACTATTATGCTATTAACAAAATTGTAAGTTTGATGAATCTCTTCATAAAAGCGTTTAATAAATCCCAATAAATAAATAAAATAAGAAACATGGTGTGTGATCTTATTCCCACTAACTAATGCTCTCCATTGTTTCAATAAAAACTTTTACATTCTATTTTCTGATTAAGACCATGCTGCGCTTTGGTGCTCAGAGTAAATATCCAAAATTGTTCTCGCTGAAGTTGGGTTGTTTGTCTATAAGGTTTATCTGTCTTGGACTTGATCTATAGCACAACATCTTAATGAAGAAAAAGAATGTTGTAGCACCATACAATGATGAGCTAAAAGAACTAGTGTATTTTGCAGCTTTAAACAACTTTTATGATCCACCATCTGAATCTTAAAAGGATGGGTAGTTTGTCCCATGTGTATTATAGGACAAGGGCATATGATATATACCACAAAACTAGTAGTGCAGGTGGTATGGTGATGTAAAACATGCTTCTTGTTGAAACAGGATCTATAATCGACTTGTTGAGTTCTAAAGTGACATCACAGGTTTTTCACAGATTTAGTATGAGTTCCAAATATTCTATCATTGGTGGGAGTGTGCCGAATATCAGACAGGCTTAATCTTTTAAATGGTGATGCTGCCTGTAGGCTAGTCTCAGATTTTTACCTTGAAACGCCAGCTGTAAAGTAAGAACAAACCAATGTTGTCTCAAAATCTACACTATTTTTTCAATCCAGAACTACACTTGAGCACACATGTCAACGAAAATTTGGTCTCTTCCTTTGTATGGGGTAGAAAAAAATGGTCCCTATTAAGGTACTTCGCTTTCATATAGGCTCAATTTAAAATGCATTAGGGGATAATATCCGCCTAAGAGATGAGCTTGAACATCCTTGACCTGGCGTTTAAAATTAAAAAAAAATCTGAACAGACTCAACAGTGAATTGTCTTCATAATTGCATAGCCTGCATTTACTCTGTGATCTCCACAACTTGACATATATTGCAAAAGGATTGTTCCATACTCGTATACTTTCAAAATTCTGCATAAATATGGTACAGAGAGGGCCATGGTGGTCCCCATGGCAGGACCTGAGATGTGTTGAAAAAAACAATCCCAATAGCAGAAATAATGTCTTTGCTTTGCCAGAACCATCATTTGAAATATAAAACTTGTAGGAACATTGTATATGGCTATTCTGTAAATTAAAGCTATGTCAATTATTGAAGTATTTTTGAATCAAACAGCTGATCCATAATGATCCCACAGGTTTTATAATTGCAGATTTCTTTTTGTACTCTGACTCCTACATGAAATTTCTCTTGCATATTCAACAAGGTGATGTCACTTCTCCTGCACTATTTCAAGCAGTCACCCTCCAGGTGCTTGCACCGGTGGGGGGGGGGGGGGGTGTCCTTTGGGCAACTTCTTGGGCATCTGCTGGCTCATCTCTATGCTTGGTCTCATTTTTTTTCCTCTTTCCCTCTTCTGCACTTCACTCCTCCTACTTACACTATGACCACGTTACAATCTACCATCTCTTAAAAGTCTTCACCTGCATTTCATTGCATTCTGGTTCACATCAGTATACGTTAGCCTGTACCTCTCTTTGACCCTAGCCAACTTCTCGTACACTGATCCCCATTCTAGCTGTCTCCTCCAGCACTCCCCCTGCTCTCACTTCTCTCCGCATTGGCTTTATTAATGTTCGTTCTGACTGTCACCGGGGCTCTCTCAGTGCTGATCTTTTCTCCACTCAGCACATAGGCATTATTTGAGTAACAGAAACCTGGTTATGTCCAAGTGGCACCGCCTTTCTCTCAGAATCTTTCCCCTCAGACATCCATTCCCTACACGCCTCCAACCTAGTTTGTTGGGGCAAGAGTGTTGCTGTTGCGTTCTCGAGGGCCTTGGCATTCTGTCAGGTCCTCGAGGCAGGACTGGAGTTCGTGAGCCCTTGGGCCACTGCCGAGGAGCGGCAGCGGCAGGCAAGACCACCTCGGGACTGGAAACACAGAAGAGCAGTACTGGAACTCTGGACTGGAGTAGTACAAGGCAGGCAACTAGAACAGATGAGACAGGAACAGCTTCACCTGCACCTAGCCACCGTTCCTCTGGAGTTGAGCTCCGAAGTGCAGGCGGCCAGCAGGACTTGCAGGATAAGGCAGGAACTGAAGATCCAGAGGACCCACCCCGGGGTCTGGGATACACTAGGGCGACAGGGCACGGAACTAGACTCAGACAGTGTGCTGCTGCACAGCCACTAGCAAGACCCAGAAGACAGACCAAGGAACACAAGGCGTACAGAAGCTAGCAGGAGCAAGGACTAGGGCAGCAACACACTAGGCAGAACGGGGATCCGGGAATACCCACAGGGTAAACCCTCTAGCTAGGTGGAGACAGGATACAGGAATAATCACCCAGGAAAACACACTAGCCAGACAGATACAGGATTCAGGATATACAAGCAGGGTAGGCACACAGGCTAGGCAAGGCAGGGTTCAGGATAAAGAGAGCAAACCAGGAATAACAGGCCAAGGGTCTTGGGCAGGCAGCACAGCAAACAGAGTAACCAGGAAGAACAGGCCAAGGGTCTGAAGCCACAGCCGTTCCCCACACTGACTGGGGAACCCACAAAGGCTGAGGCTTCGCAAACAGACAGAGAACAAACCCGGACAAAGGCTTCACCCCAACCCAGGGTAAGCCAGGAACAGAGGCTTTACCCCAACACAGGGTAAGCCTGGAGCAGAGGCTTCACCCCAAACACAGGGTAAGCCAGGAACAGAGGCTTCACCCCAAACACAGGGTAAGCCAGGAAGGACCCGCAGTCCACAGACAGACAGTGGCAGGGAAGACCCCCCCACGGAAGGACAACAGAGACACAGACACAGAAAGAAACTGGGCTGGAACCCAGAGAGAGGCTAAGTAGTAGTGCAGAAGACACTTACTAACCTGACCTGTCCTACGGGCATAACACTTATGCAAAGGCCCTGTCTGCAAACACAGCACTTCCTTATGAAGTCTCTCACTGATGAGTCACCAGCAGTAGGACAGAAGCAGGAAGTACACTGACCCCAAAGAGAGGCTTGACACACATAGGAAGTGAGCCCACAGAAAAGACAAGCAGGAGCCATCTTGGAAGCTGGCACAGAGCCTGTGGCAGCTATCTTAGATGCTGGCTCCCTAGAGAGACATAGCCCACACAGGTGAGGTCTAGTGAAGCAATCAGGTTCATGCTGGAAGCAGCCAGCACACCAGGACAGAGACAAGACAAACACAGACAGAAGCCAGCAGAGCTGCTGACCCCCAGAAAGAAGGTAAGGCTGAGGGTGGTCACGGCCACAGACGTGACAGTTGCCTCCCTATTTGTTTCCTTGTTGTGTGTTTCCCATTGCCCCTTCAAATTCCTCTGTGGTGCTTTTTTGCTCCAAGTTACATTCTCCTCATTTTCATTTTGTCTACCATCTGCCCCTTCTCTCTGCCTCTTTCCTGGATGGACTCATGTCCTTCACCTTGGAATGCTTCAGTATATTCTCTCCTCCTCTCCTATTCATAGGAGATTTCAACCTGCCCTCCTCCGACTCTTTGGCTTCCTTCTTCTCTTTTTGTCAGTCACTGGTTTGATTAAGTATATTTCTTCTCCCACCCATTCTGCCGACCACATACTTAGTTTTCACACACCACCACCCCTCAATGCACCATTTCCTCCGATATCCGGTTCCCTGGACAGACCACCTTTTTCTCTCTTTCACGCTTGATATTCCCCACCCTTATCTTCACCCTCCCTCCTCTCCCATTCTGATCTCTTACAGATCAACCTTTTATCATCTTACTGCTCTGGTCCTTATACCTCCCCCTCCCCCTTCCCTCCCACTCGCCTGCCAAGCAGCTACTCATGATACCTCTCTCCATCACCTTCTATATAATTGTGCCTCTCTCCTTTCCCCCTCATGTTTCTGTCGTCCCTCTTCCCCTTGGTTTTATTCTAAACTCCACCTCCTCTGTCATTATCTTTGCCATACTGAGAAACAAAATTGTACCACACAGCCCTTTTGTATTTTTGACCAAATTTCCTTCTCATCATTTTTTCCCCTAGTATCAGTTTTTTGTTTATTAAAATAGTTCACAATTGTTTACTTTCCTTCCAGTTTAAAATAAAACTCAACATAGAATGATCCGACCAAATAATTTGCTCCCAAATTGAATCAGATATAAAAATACACCTTTGGTCCTCTACTTTATATGCAAACTAGTAAAAAAGGCCCGTTTCTGACACAAATTAAACGGGTGCTAGCAAGGTTTTTCTCAGAGTGTGTATGTTTGGGAGAGTGTATGTGAGAGTGACTGTGTGAGAGACAGAGTGAAAGTGTGTGTGTGTGTGTGTGTGTGTAAGAGAGAGAGTGAGTCTGGGTGTGAGTGTGTCTGTGAGAGAGTGTGTGTGTGAGAATGAGTGTGTGCAAGTGCATATGTGAGACACAGTGTGAGAGAGAGTGTGTGTGTGCGAGAGAGAGAGAGTGTGTGTGAGACACAGATTCTCTGTGAGAGTGAGTGTGTGAGTGACTGTGTGACACATAGAGAGTGAATGTGATACAGTGTGAGACAGAGTGTGTGAGAGTGAGAGCCAGAAAGACATTGTATGTGAGAGAGAGAGAGTGTGTGTGACAGAGATACCTCCCTTCCTGTGTCTCTCTGGTGTCAGCCCCCCCCCCACCCTTCTGTCTCTGGTGTTTGAGATTCCCGCCACTGCACCCAAGCAATTGGTGTGCTGGAGGAGGGGGAGGGGGGATGTGTTGGGGGGGGGGGGTTCAGGTTGGAAGAAGAGGGGTGCGGGGGGTTCAGGAAGCGCTACCAGATGCGAGTGAGAGAGTGGGTGTGTGTGTGGGGGGGTTCAGGAAGCGATGCCAGATGACTGAGTGAGTGTGTGTGTGGGGGGGCAGGGGGGTTCAGGAAGCGCTGGCAGATGAGAGAGAGAGTGAGTGTGTGTGTATGGGGTTTCAGGAAGCGCTGGCAGATGAGTGAGAGTGTGTGTGTGGGGTTCAGGAAGCGCTGCCAGATGAGAGAGAGTGAGTGTGTGTGTGTGTACGGGGTTTCAGGAAGCGCTGGCAGATGAGAGAGAGAGTGTATGTGGGGGGGAGGGGGGTTCAGGAAGTGCTGGCAGATGAGAGTGAGAAAGAGTGTGTGTGTGTGTGTGTTGGAGGGGTATGTGGGTGTGTGTGTGTGTTGGGGGTTTCAGCTTGGAAGAAGAGGGGTGTGTGGGGGGGGTCTGGAAGTGCTGCGAGATGTGAGTGAGTGTGTGGGGGAGGCGGTTTATCAAGTGTTTCCACATGAGTGTGTGTGTGTGTGGGGGGGGGGGGGGCTTCAGGAAGCGCTGCCAGATGAGCGAGAGTGTGTGTGTGTGGGGGGGGGGTCAGGAAGCGGTGCGATATGAGAGACTGAGTGAGTGTGTGTGGGGGGGGGGGGTTGCCACATGAGTGAGTGAGTATGTATGTGGGGGGCAGGGATTTCAGGAAGCGCTGCCAGATGAGAGAAAGAGAGAGTGTGTGTGTGTTGGGGGGGCATTGAGGAAGTGTGGCCAAATGAGAGTGAGTGTGTGTGTGGGGGGGGGGGGTCAGGAACCACAGCCAGATGAGTGTGGGGGGGGGGCAGGGGTTTCAGGAAGCGCTGGCAGATGAGAGTGTGTGTGTGTGTTGGGGGGGGGGCGTTGAGGAAGTGTGGCCAAATGACAGTGAGTGAGTAAGTGTGGGGGGGGGGGGGGAAGGAAGCGGGTGCCAGATGAGTGTGTGTGTGTTGTATGGTTCAGTTTTGGGGGGGGGGGGGGAAGGGGAGAATCCTGCTTTTAAGAAGAAGGAATGAAGCGCCTCCTCTGCGCGATGCCCCCCCTCCCGCCGCCATCCCACCCACGGCGATGCACCCGGCCGCCGCCATCCCACCCACTGTGGTCATTGCACCCACCGTCGCGTAGTTTTGCTGGCGGGGGACCCAAAATCCCGCCAGCAGAAGTCCTGTGTGTGTGCTGAGTGAGTCTGACTCCTCCAGCGATCTTCGGCGCTGCTAGCCTGTGCAGGGCGAGGTTCTGTGCGTCTGACATCCTGCACTTGCAGGACGTCAGACGCACAGAAGCCCTGCCTGCACAGGCTAGCAACGCCGATGATGACGCCGTAGTCAGCAGACAGGACTTGTGCTGGCGGGGTTTCGGGTCCCCGACCGGCAAAGCAACACGAAGGTGGGTGGCTTAGGAGGGGGTTGTCATGTGGACTCTGGAGCTTTGGAAGTGGTTTCCCTTTCCGCGGGTGGGTCGGCAGGGGGAGGAGTAGGGAAACACGCTCCGCTTGTTTCCCTACTCCTCCTCCCTGTGCGTGGGTGCGATCCGTTTGTTTAGTAAATTTTTTTTTTCCGCCCTCGACATCATGATGTTTGACGCGAGGGCGGGGCACGGGTCTGTGGGGTGGCTTCACCACCATGAATCCACGAACCGTTCTGGGAGTCTGAGTGACTTCAGTGACGTCAGTGTCCTCAGAACGTTGAGGGTACGTTTTATTATAGTAGATAAGTCCAGCTGATTTCCTTTAATATTTGTTGGTCCCAATCCTGCTCTTTTCAATTCATGTGATTCCAAAAAATCAAATAGTTTTTGACCTTACAATCCTTATTATCTTCTAAAATTTTAGCAATAAAATCCATACATTCCTGTTGTGCCCGAGATCATTGATTTGGGGGACAGTAAAATGACCTAGATGAGGCCTCACAAATGACCCTCCTCTAGACCTTGATGATATAGCAACTAGACTTCAACATTATTTACTAAGGTCTCCCACAGCACCATATTTGCTGTCTTTAGAAAAACTAAAATACAACTATTCAACTCTTCTCTCATGCTACCAAATTTGACCACATACTCCCCCTTACTTATTCTGCATCATTGGCTTCTTGTCGCCTTCAGGATTCAACATAAAATATTAACTTCATCTCACAAACTGCTTCATACTGGCATACCTAAAAATACTATCAAGCTCATTTTCAAAGCACTTAGCCTCCCAAAGTTCCATAGAAACCTATGGAACTTAGCCTCCTAAAGTGCTTTGAAAATATGCCTCTATGTAAGCTGCTTTGGTTGTACCACGGAAAGTTGGTATATAAAAAACATTATTCATTACCCACTCCTTCCTATGTTCTTTAGTTATTCCCTATATACCATCCAGAACAGTCCATTTTCTTAATGACCAACATCTTCATATTCCCTTTCCAAAACATGACCACAATGAATCTACAAGGAACTGAGCTGTCATTGGCTCACCTCCACTCCCTTTGGAATTGTCTTCTTTTAACAGTACGTTTAGAGCTATAAGTGATATTCTGATCTCTTTGAAACCTATTTTTTTTATTTAGGTGTAGTTGAGACTCAGTGGGGATGTCAGTTTGGAGTAAATTCGTTGGGGAGGCGGGGAAGGATTACTTATTGTATAAACCAATAAAATAACTCTAAACTTGGCTTTTTAATTAAACTTTACAGTTATTTTAAATTTTTTATTTGAAGTTTCAAGTCAAAGGTTTAGTCGCAAAGAATTCCACAGAGGTGACCCTAAATAACAAAAGGCTGAATCCCTAGTTGAGTGCCAGTGTATGTAGGAAAGGGAAGAAAGAGCTAGCAGGGCCAATTGCAAAGAACAAAGAGATTGAGGGGAAATATAGGGAATTGTGTGATTAGCTAAATAACTGGATGAAGTGAAGAGTAATCCTTTATGTACAAGCATAAGCATTTTATACTTAATGCAGGCTGAAACTGGTAGCCAGTGTTTTGCCTTCAACAGAGGAGAAACGTCATATCTGTGGGCGCATTGTGTAACATCTTAATTTTTTTTCTTGGGGGAAATAATTTGCTGGATGCTTCTTTTTCTTTCAAAAGGTGTCATTTTGTTTGAATGTATAAAATATAAAAGTAAAGTTCCTAAATACATGTATTTTTCTGTAAAGGAGGGTTATGGTATTGGAGATGATGAGTACTCTTGTGCATATGATGGCTGCCGGCAACTCATTTGGTATAATGCCAGAAGTAAACCCCACTCACATCCTTGCTGGAAAGAAGGTACAGTAAACTATTTGCTTGGTTTTTTTTTTACCCACTTAGAAATTAGGGACTCAATTCTGTAAATGGTGTCCAAATTTGGATACCAAAAAAAAAATGCATGCTAAGCAGTATTCTATAAATGGCACTCAAATTTGGGCACCGTTTATACAATAGCACTTAGTGCCAGGTTCTGCGCCCATTTTTGGGCATGAGGATTTATACCAACTGAACCCTGGTGTAAATCCCCCACACCTAAATTCAAAGGTTCTATAACACTGTTCTCAAATCCTAGGAACACTATGCCCTTCCCATGGCCACACCCCCTTTTCGGATCTACACATAAAATTTTGTTTGCATCTTTATAAAATATTGACAATAAAGATGCATACGTAAATCCCAGTTATTGCTGATTAGCACCAATGATAATGCCCAGTTATCATTTGCATTCACATTTTTGAGCGCTCTAAATAGAATTAGAGGGTAGATGTCTAGGGGCCTTTTTACTAAAGCATAGCATGCAGTAATGGACAGCAGTACATGCTAAATGCTGTGTGTTGTATTTTATATCTGTGGGCTACATGGCAGTTAGCATATGCTAATGTCAGCACACACTAAACTTTAGTAAAAGGGCCTCTGTTTCAGCCTCTGAAATATTTTTTGTTTAATTTGGCATATTTCCTATTTAATAAACACAGATAAAGGTTTGACATATTTCCTATTTAACAAACACAGATAAAGATTTCAAAGTGCTTTGTTCATTGTTGGTTGTAGCATCTTTACTTTCTGTTTCCATTTGTGCCTTTTCCCTACCCTCGTTTGTTAACAAATTTCTGTATTGGGTACAATGAGAGAATATACTGAAGGACTTAACATGATGCCTTGTTTGTTGCTTATATATTGTAGTTGTATGGATGTTGCGTTTATACACATGCAGCTTATTGGATAGAATCACTTCAGTCTCGCAGCTATTAGGACGATAAATGGCATGATGCTCAGCTTACAGCCCAGGAAAAAAAATAGGGATCAGAATAATTAGTAAAATGTGTATTAGGCCTGAAATAAGTTTCGGGTTTATTCCATATCATCAAGCTGATCAATCGATAGACTGGTGGTTTGTGTCCATCTACCAGCAGGTGGAGATAGAGAGCAAAGCTTTTGCCTCCCTATATGTGGTCATGTGCTGCCGAAAACTCCTCTGTATGTTCTCTATCTCAGCAGGTGGTGGTCACACACAGCAGCAGCTCTGGCTAGGTCTCCAAGCCTAATTTTTAGGTTTTGTTGAGTACCTGGGGTTGAGGGCTCTTCTTGAGCAAGTGCAAACCTGGTGGCGCCAGGTCCCTCTTTTTCTCCCCCCTCCCGCTGGCTCCGTTTAAAAAAAAAAAAAAAAAATTTTTGGACGTCCTTAAGGGCGTTTATTTCGACGTTTATTTAAACGTTTATTGCAGCTACTCACTGGGACACCAGGTCGTTACAGCTCGGAGCGAGAAGCAGGTAAATTTACCTTTTTATAGCGGGCAGGGGGTTCCCCGATCGATCTCCACGTGGCCTATGGCGTCGGAGGGCGCGAAGAATCGCTCCCCGGACCGCGTGTGCGCTTCTAGCGGGGATGCGGGGGTTTTAAAGTCTGATTCGCCCTTGTCGGGTGTCAGTTTGGAGGCCGGTCAGTGTCCCGGGTCTTCCTCCGGTGCGGCGGTCTTTCCCGCCATAAACGCCCATCACCCGCTGCTCGCCTCCGCCATCTTGGCCGACCACTTTGCTCGGACGGCTTCTTCTTGGGCCGCCCTTGAGCTGGGAGACGTTCATGCCATGGCCGCCCTTGATTTGGGCGACGGCAAAAAAGCGGCTAAAGTTAAGCGCCGTTCTTCCCGCGTGGCTCCTTCGCGGAGTGTCGCGCCGGATGCCATCTTGGATGCGCAGCATGTTTCTCCCCCGCTCTTGCGAGCGCCGGTTGAGGGTGCGTCTAGGGCTGTGGCCCAGGCTGCTGAAATACACAGTCTGGGGGGTTTCTCCCCCGAGTTTATTTTGCTGCTGCATCAGGCCTTCCTTATGCAAAACGCTGCCCCTTCTCCCTTGTCCGACAAAGGGGTTGAGGCCCCCGGAAGTAAACGCCCTCGGGTGGATTCCCAGGGCTTAGAGGACTTTGTCTCCTCTGATGTAGATGAGGGCAGCGTATCTGAGTTCTCCCAACGGTCCTTTGCGGATTCCTTGGAGGAGACGGATTCCCGCTCGGATGGAGCGGATGACCCCTCTGCAGCGTGGATCTTTCGCTCAGAGGATTTGCCCAACCTGTTACTGCAGGCCATGAGCATTTTGAAGATTTCCTCTCCAGAGGACGTCTCTCCCTCAGCCCCTGTTGGCTCCGCCATTATGCTGGGGACGAAGTGCCCGCCTAGAACCTTCCACGTGCATGATGCCATGCACACCTTAATTTCGGCTCAATGGGATGTCCCGGAAGCGAGCCTCAAAGTGGCTAGGGCTATGTCCCGCCTCTATCCTTTGCCTGAAAGTGAACGGGAAGCCTTTCTTTGGCCTACCGTGGATTCTTTAATCACTGCGGTGACTAAGAAAACGGAGTTGCCGGTGGAAGGTGGCACGGCCCTAAAGGACGCCCAAGACAGAAAATTGGAGGCGGCCTTAAGGTCGTCCTTCGAGGCGGCTGCCTTAAGTTTGCAGGCCTCAGTTTGCGGCTCCTATGTGGCCAGGGCGTGCCTGACGATTGTGCAGCGGGCTTCCCCCTCGGATCCTTCCTTGAGGGTTGATTGGCCGGCCCTGGAATCGGGCTTGGCTTATTTGGCAGACTTACTGTATGATGTCTTGAGAGCCTCGGCTAAAGGTATGGCTCAGACAGTCTCTGCGCGGCGGTGGCTTTGGCTGAAACATTGGTCTGCTGACCACGCCTCTAAGTCCCGCCTGGCTAAATTGCCTTTTAAAGGCAAGCTGCTCTTTGGGGTCGAGCTGGACAAAATTGTGACCGATCTCGGCACATCTAAGGGCAGGAGGTTACCAGAGGTCAGGGCTCGGGCCAGTGCTCGCCCCGGTATCTCCAGAGGATGGTTTCAGGAAGCCCGTCGGTACCGCCCGGGCAAGTCGGGCTCCTCTGCCCCCTCTGCCCCCTCTTCCTTCAAGAGGAACTTCTCCCCCAAGCAGCATTCCTTTCGCAGAGACCGCCGTCCCGGAGGTGCGCCCTCCGGTCCTCCCCCAGGGTCTCGTACCCAATGACGGGGTCCTGGTCCATGGCCCAGTGCAGATTGGAGGACGCCTGTCCTCGTTTCTGGGCGAGTGGACCAGGGTAACTTCAGACGCTTGGGTGCTGGAAGTCATCAGAGATGGCTACAAGCTAGAGTTCTGCCGACCCTTAAGAGACGGGTTTGTATTCTCTCCCTGCAAGTCTCCGGTCAAAGCTGTGTTAGTGCAGCAGACCTTGGACAATCAGATCCGCCTGGGTGCGGTCGTTCCGGTGCCAGAAAATCAGCTTGGCAAGGGACGTTACTCCATTTACTTTGTGGTACCAAAGAAAGGAGGTTCTGTCCGGCCTATCCTCGACCTCAAAGGGGTCAATCTGGCCTTGAAAGTTCGGCACTTTCGCATGGAGACTCTCCGCTCTGTTATAGCGGCAGTGAAGGCAGGGGAGTTCCTGGCATCCTTGGACATCAAGGAAGCGTACTTGCATATTCCCATCTGGCCTCCTCATCAACGCTTTCTGCGTTTTGCAGTCCTGGGCCGACACTTCCAGTTCAGAGCCCTCCCGTTCGGGTTGGCTACTGCTCCGCGGACCTTCTCCAAAGTAATGGTGGTCATCGCGGCCTTCCTGCGAAAGGAAGTAGTACAAGTCCATCCTTATCTGGACGACTGGTTGATCCGAGCCCCCTCTTATGCAGAGTGCGGCAAGGCTGTGGACCGGGTGATTGCTCTTTTGAGCTCCCTGGGGTGGATCATCAACTGGGAGAAAAGCCAGCTGCGCCCGACTCAGTCCCTGCAGTATCTGGGAGTTCGATTCGACACCCAAGTGGGCAGAGTGTTCCTGCCGGACAATCGGATTGTCAAACTTCAGGCTCAGGTGGACCAGTTCCTAGTAGCCTCTCCACTTCGGGCTTGGGACTATGTGCAGCTGTTGGGCTCTATGACGGCCACGATGGAAGTAGTGCCCTGGGCCAGGGCTCATATGAGACCACTACAACACTCTCTGCTGCAGCGCTGGACTCCGGTGTCGGAGGATTATGCTGTGCGCCTTCCCTTGGACCCAGCAGTGCGCAAGGCGCTGAGCTGGTGGCTGAAGACAGACGAGTTCTCTGCAGGAATGCCTCTTGTGACCCCGGAGTGGATTGTCGTCACGACGGATGCCTCTTTGACGGGCTGGGGAGCCCACTGCATGGGAAGGACAGCGCAGGGGCTCTGGTCTCCTGCAGAGGCAAAGTGGTCTATCAACCTCCTGGAACTCAGAGCCATTCGGTTGGCGCTTGTGGAGTTCCTCCCGGTACTGGCGTTGAAGCCAGTACGGGTCCTGTCGGACAATGCCACAGCTGTGGCCTATGTCAACCGCCAGGGAGGTACCAAGAGCGCCCCTCTAGCCAAGGAAGCCATGAATCTATGCCAGTGGGCAGAAGCGAACCTGGAACAGCTGTCGGCGGCCCACATTGCCGGAGTCATGAATGTCAAGGCGGACTTTCTCAGTCGCCATACCTTGGATCCTAGAGAGTGGCAGTTATCGGCTCAGGCGTTCTTGGACATCACGAAGCGCTGGGGCCAGCCGAGCCTAGATCTGATGGCGTCATCGGCCAATTGCCAAGTGCCGCGCTTTTTTAGCAGAGGACGGGACCCTCGATCTCTGGGAGTAGATGCTGTTCTCCAACAGTGGCCGACACAAGAGCTTCTCTATGTGTTCCCGCCCTGGCCCATGTTGGGCAGGGTACTAGACCGGGTGGCAAAGCATCCGGGCCGGATAATCCTGGTGGGTCCGGACTGGCCCAGACGTCCCTGGTATGCGGACTTGATCAGGCTCTCAGTGGACGACCCTCTGCGGCTGCCGGTGGAGCAGGGCCTGTTGCATCAGGGTCCCGTGGTGATGGAGGATCCCTCCCCCTTTGGTCTTACGGCCTGGCTATTGAGCGGCAGCGTCTGAGGAAGAAGGGCTTCTCAGACAAGGTCATCGCCACTATGCTGAGAGCGAGGAAGCGCTCTACTACTGCTTACGCCAGGGTTTGGCGTACCTTTGCAGCGTGGTGTGAAGCAGGCTCACTTTCTCCCTTCACTGCTCCAATTTCTTCAGTGCTGGCGTTCCTGCAAGAAGGTCTGGAGAAAGGCCTGTCGCTCAGTTCCCTTAAAGTCCAGGTGGCGGCTCTGGCTTGCTTCAGGGGCTGCCTGAAGGGTGCTCCCCTGGCTTCGCAGCCAGATGTGGTATGTTTTCTCAAGGGAGTTAATCACCTCCGCCCTCCTCTGCACTCAGTGGTGCCTGCGTGGAATCTCAACCTGGTGCTAAGAGCCTTGCAGAAGCCGCCTTTTGAACCCTTGTCGAGGGCATCTCTGAAAGACCTGACGTTGAAAGCAGTCTTTTTGGTGGCTATCACTTCAGCCAGAAGAGTTTCCGAGCTCCAGGCACTCTCATGTCGAGAGCCTTTTCTGCAGTTCACTGAGGCAGGAGTGACTATTCGCACAGTGCCTTCCTTCCTGCCCAAGATTGTTTCTCGCTTCCATGTGAATCAGCAGCTCTGTCTCCCTTCCTTTCGTAGGGAGGACTACCCAAAGGAATACTCTGCTCTCAAATTTCTGGATGTGAGACGAGTCATCAGATACTTGGAAGTGACCAATGATTTCCGGAAATCGGATCATCTGTTTGTCCTGTTTGCAGGTCCTCGTAAGGGTCTGCAGGCTGCTAAGCCTACAGTGGCAAGATGGGTCAAGGAAGCCATTGCAGCGGCTTATGTGGCCGCGGGGAAGGTGCTGCCTATCCAGCTGAAGGCTCACTCCACTAGAGCTCAGGCGGCCTCGATGGCAGAGGCCGGGTCCGTCTCCTTGGAAGAGGTTTGCAAGGCGGCAACTTGGGCATCGGCCCATACCTTCTCCAGGCATTACCGCTTGACTGTGGCTGCTCGGGCGGAGGCCCGGTTTGGAGCTTCAGTGTTGCGGTCAGGGATTTCTATGTCCCGCCCTGGGTGAGTACTGCTTCGGTACATCCCACCAGTCTATGGATTGATCAGCTTGATGATATGGAAGGTAAAATTATGTATCATACCTGATAATTTTCTTTCCATTAATCATAGCTGATCAATCCATAGCCCCTCCCAGATATCTGTACTGTTTATATTCTGGTTGCATTTCAGGTTCAAGTTTAGTCTTCAGTTCCTGTTCAGGAGGACTTCGTCTTCAAGTTTTTTCAATTGGATTCTTCAAGAGTTGAGACGAGTTTGTGTTACAGTGAGCTGCTGCATTCCTCTCCCCTCCGTTTTACGGGGCTGGATTGAGACATAAATTCTGCCGGCGCTCCCTCCCGCTTCGTGCGGCTGTAGGGCAGCTTTGTACCCCTCCCGCTTCGGCGGTGTTAGGGTCAGTCAGCTCCTGTTGCGGTTGCAGGATAAGCCAGATCCCCCGCATCGGCGGGGTGGTGTCCCTCCCCCGCTCCGCGGGGATGAGCTGGACGGATTCCCCTCCCCCACTTGTGTGGGGATGAGCTGGGTTAATTCCCCTCCCCCGTTTCGGCGGTGGTGAGCTGGGCAGAGTGTCCCTTTGTGGGTGTAATTCTCTAAGTGCTGAGTCCTGCGGATGGAGCTTTGATATCGACATACTGAGGCGTTTCCGGCAGCACATGACCACATATAGGGAGGCAAAAGCTTTGCTCTCTATCTCCACCTGCTGGTAGATGGACACAACCCACCAGTCTATGGATTGATCAGCTATGATTAATGGAAAGAAAATTATCAGGTATGATACATAATTTTACCTTTTTTGATATACTACCCATCATGGATGTCATCTAGGTGGTCTATAATGATTCAAAAGGTATGATAAAATAAAAATAAAATGCTAGGATTGATAAGGAGAAAGAGGGGGAGAAAGTGTCTCTCTGGCGCACAGCGTTTGAAAACCGTCCTCCTGCATGCTCAGCTAGCAGGAGAGAAGAGGCTCCCGGTGAGGAGTGCTCCTGGCCATTTCCATCAAGCATCTGTGGAACACCTGTT
Source organism: Microcaecilia unicolor (assembly GCF_901765095.1). Lineage (NCBI taxonomy): Eukaryota > Metazoa > Chordata > Amphibia > Gymnophiona > Siphonopidae > Microcaecilia > Microcaecilia unicolor. Next base: position 208,723,465 of record NC_044035.1, on the reverse strand, counting down.
AATGTCATTGGGGCCTTGAATTTATCTTCATAGAGCCGGCATTGTCTGGTGTTTCCTTGGGGGAGAGTGTGTCTCTGGCACACAGCGTTTGAGAAGCGTCCTCCTGTATTGTCAGCTAGCAGGAAAGAAGAGGCTCCCAGTGAGGAGTGCTCGTGGCCATTTTCATCAGGCGTTTGCAGAACACCTGTTGACGTCATTGAGCCTTTGAGTTTGTCTTTATAGAGTCGATGCTGTCTCTGGCATGCAGCCAAAGGAGTATGGCCCTTAGAAGCCTCTTGGAAACACCGAGGGATCACTTTGTGTTTACTTTGTTTTTTTTTAATATTTGCTTTTGCTTTAAACGGCGAAGCGAAACATTAAACTGAAGATTTCCACACCTAAATCGGTGGGTCCAGTGGACAGGCATGTGGTTGCTGGGATGCCATGTGAACAAGTATTATTACAAACTTTGTCTCCACGTGGAGCCTCTTTGAGATCTCACGAACGCATCCCCCCCCCCCCCCCTTCCACCTGTATCCTGTATGGAAGGGGCTTTCCAAATGGTTACCTCTGCTCTGGTTGTAAATGTACTTACTAATAATACTTTGCTTCCCTATTCAAATTTACCAACACCATTTCAGTCTATCGATGTGGGCCAGGATTTACAAATAATGGGAGCTCAACAGGGTATTTCCTTGAAGGATTTATGGGATCTTAACTATCTGATAGAGGGTTTGCTCACAGCTGTAATGTCTCATAGTGTTAGTTTTTCTCAAGAAGTTGTAGAAAAATTAACTAATGTGGATACAAATATTCAAACTTTGGATAAACTATTTGTGAATGTAGAGACTCATACAGGCTACGTCTCTTTCATCAATTAAAGATCCCTTAAATTTATATTTAAAATTAGAAATGATGGAGAATTCCAGTAGGAGTAGGAACCTCCGTTTGTTTGTTTGTTTTTTTTTATTTTCCTTGTATCTATCATCTGTCTCCCGAGATTCTCCTGAGGAAATACCTCAAGGAGATTCTCGGGTTATCTATTGCCGATATGGTTCAAATTCTGAATTGTTATTCTCCGAGGACAAGCAGGCTGCTTGCTCTCACTGATGGGTCGACGTCCACAGTGGCCCAGGAACGGCAATTTTCCAGAGCAAAATAAACAAAACTTTGCGCGCACAGCGCATGCACGGCCATCTTCCCGCCCATCGTGCAAGAGTCCCCACTCAGTTTTTCCTTTTCCGTGGTGGAGAGTGGCTGCTTGTCGGTCTCTCTCTTTGAGCCCAGAGGAAAAGAGCCTTCGTGTATTTGAGAGTTATTCATAGTAACATAGTAAATGACGGCAGAAAAAGACCTGCATGGTCCATCCAGTCTGCCCAACAAGATAAACTCATATGTGCTACTTTTTGTGTATACCTTACCTTGATTAGTACCTGTCCTTTTCAGGGCACAGACCGGGTAAGTCTGCCCAGCACTATCCCCGCCTCCCACCACCGGCTCTGGCACAGACCGTATAAGTCTGCCCAGCACTATCTCCACCTCCCGCCACCGGCTCTGCCACCCACTCTCGGCTAAGCTCCTTAGGATCCATTCCTTCTGAACAGGATTCCTTTATGTTTATCCCACGCGTGTTTGAATTCTGTTACCGTTTTCATTTCCACCACCTCCCGCGGGAGGGCATTCCAAGCATCCACTATTCTCTCCGTGAAAAAATACTTCCTGACATTTTTCTTGAGTCTGCCCCCTTCAATCTCATTTCATGTCCTCTCGTTCTACCGCCTTCGCACCTCCGGAAAAGGTTCGTTTGCGGATTAATACTTTTCAAATATTTGAACGTCTATCACATCACCCCTGTTTCTCCTTTCTTCCAGAGTATACATGTTCTCTCTCTTGTTTTCTTTTACTTCTTTCTCCTGCCTTCAAAACTTAAAAAAAAAAAATCCTTTATTTCTTAGTTTGGCCCCTTTAAGTTTCCTTTCGTTTTCGTCCGTGTATACGCGTTTTCTCATTTTTGTGCCCTTTACTTGGGCACAATTGTGAATTTTGACTTCACCGCCGCTAATGTCCGTCCATGTCATCGAGAACTCCCAGCGGTTTCAAGAAGTGTACTCGGTGCAACCGGCCAATCTCAGGTACCGAACCCCACGTGTGGTGTCTTCTGTACTTTGGGCCCGACCATGTAAGTTGTGTCTTAGCCTTAAAAGGCGGACACAAGCGTCGAGGAAAGCTCTTCAGGACCGTCTTTTCGGAGCTTCGACCGGTTTTTCGACATCGACATCAGTACCGAGGTTGGCGGCTTCGATATCGGCACTGAAGATGGCATCGACTTCAGGAGCGCAGGTAATGGCTGTCTGGAGACCATCACACGCAGGGAGCAGTGAGCCGTCGAGTGGGCCTCCACCTGCCTCGAAGTCTCCTACTGTGCAGGCCCCCTCCCCGCGTTCCGACCTCTCTCGGACCCGATACCGAGGAGGCGAGTGGATTCCAGTTCCTCGTCGTTACAGAGGAGCAGTGATTTGTTTGTGCCCCCCGGCGAGTCCTGCACTTCCTCTGTTCTCTACCTACTTTTTTTTTTAAGACTCAGCAGCGCGAACAGTGCAGGCAGCGATTGAAAGAGGCTGTCAGCGTTGGAGCTTCCCTCTGCGAGTCCCGCCTATGTGGTTTCAACTTCCTGTTTTCGCATAGACGGGACTCACAGAGGGAAGCTCTGACGCTGACAGCCTCTTTCAATCGCTGCCTGCACCATTCGCGCTGCTGAGTCTGACATTGGCAGGCAGTGGAGAAGGAGGACAGGCTGGGAGTAGGATGGGCTGGAAGAAGAATCGCTGGACATGGGAGAGGGGAGGGCAGGGGAGAGAGGAGAATCACTGGGCATGGAGGGGAGGGCAGGGAAGAGAGAATTGCTGGACATGGGAGAGGGGAGGGCTGGGGGAGAGGAGAATCGCTGGGCATGGAGTGGAGGGCAGGGAAGAGAGAATTGCTGGACATGGATGGGAGGGAAGAGAGGAGAATTGCTGGACATGGATGGGAGGGGAGAGAGGAGAATTGCTGGACATGGATGGGAGGAGAGGGCAGGAAAGAGAAAATTGCTGGACATGGATGGGAGGGCAGGGGAGAGAGAATTGCTGGACATGGATGGGAGGGGAGGGCAGGGGAGAGAGAGGAGAATCACTGGACATGGATGGGAGGGGAGGGCAGGGGACAGAGGAGAATCGCTGGACATGGATGGGAGGGGAGGGCAGGGAAGAGAGAATTTGCTGGACATGGATGGGGAGGGGAGGGCAGGGGAGAGAGGAAAATCGCTGGACATGGAGGGGAGGGCAGGGAAGAGAGAATCACTGGGCAGGGGAGAGAGGAGAATCGCTGGATATGGATGGAGAGGAGAACAGGAGATAGAGGAGAATTGCTGGACATGGATGGAGGGGTTGGCGGGAAGAGAGGAGAAATGCTGGACTTGGGTGGAGGAGAGGGGAGAGAGAATTATTGCTTTACTAGTAAAAAAGACCTGTTTCTGTTTTAAAGGAAGTGGGCGCTAGCAAGGTTTTCCTCAAAGTGTGTATGTTTGAGAGAGTGTGTGTGAGAGTGACTGTGAGAGAGAGAGTGAATGTGCGAATGTGTGTGTGTGTGACAGACAGCGAGTGAGACTGGGTGCGAGTGTGAGAATGAGAGTATGTGCCAGGGTCCCTCCTCCCTCCCAGTTCCAGGGTCGTTGCCCCCCCATCTGTCTCCCAGTTGCAGGGTCCCGCCTCCCTCACACCCAGTTGCAGGGTCGGTTGGCCTCCCTCCCTCCCAGTTGCAGGGTCTGTCTCCCCCCTCCTTTTGTCCGCCACGTTTTAAGGCACTGTCTATCCAGTTGAAAAAGCTTTAGACTTGTTTCAGATGGAACAAAAATTTAAAAACGACAATGTGAAGCAGCAGCTCCTAGGTTTGCTTGTTTTTGAGTGTATACCAATGACGGCTACGTAGGGGAGTGGAAACAGAGATTAACCAATGGGCTTCCTTGCTTACCATAGACTTGCTTTGCTCACTTCCACTTCTGTCTATTAAACGTCCTGCAGCATCTCATAGGTTTGCTTGCTTTGTGACTTCACCCGAGGTGCAGCCAATCAGTGGGATTCATGACGTCAGTTTGATCTACAGCACCTAGCAGACCACGGTTCCAGGCAGCCTCAGAATGTTGGAGGTGAGAATTATTATATAGGATATGGATACAGGGGAGGGAAGAGAGGAGAAATGCTGGACATGGAGGGGAGCAGGGAGAAGTGCTGGACATGGATGGAGGGGTGGAAAGAAAAAAGAAGATGCACATGGATTGAGATGAGGGAAAGAGGAGAAAGGAGAAAAACTGCACATGGATGGAGAAAATAGGCAAAGCTGGATCCACGTTATACCTCCTCCAGTCAATTCCATGGAGGAGGACCCAGCTTTTGCTTATGGATGTATCTCAAGAAATGAAGAAGAAAGGAGGAAAGTAAAGACATAAATAGAAAGGAAGCTCTGGAAATGGAATTAAGGGAACAGATAGAAAGCAGCAGAATCAGAGACTGGGATGGATAGAAAAACAGTCACCAGAAATTTTAGTGTTTGAAATATGTCCAATTTGAGAATTTACATCTGCTGTCTTATTGTGCACTGGGTATACTGGAGCTGTAACAGCTTACAGAAATTATTTCTGATGAAAAAAACTCACGTTATTTTTTTCTCCTATACTAGTATAATATTTTCATTGATGTCTGTTTATATGCGCCATAGCTGGTATAAGGCGTGTGGCTAATGTGGGTGTGGATCATGGGGGTGGAGCCATATGTGGTGACCACGCCCATAATGAGTACCGGCACTTTTCTACAAAAAAAGCACTGCCGAGGAGTATCGATGACGTGCATCGAGCGAAGGCGAAGAAGCATCGTCATCGGTCTCCTTCCAAGCACTGTACTGGGAGCTCTGAGCCGTCGAAGGATTCGGCACCCGTGAAGTACCGACGCTGGGAGGACCGCTCACCCTCCTTTTAAGAGGTTTCGGTTCGTCGGTCTCGTCAACAGCGTGCGCCTAGGCAGGCCCCTGTGGCTTCCCAGCAAAAGGAAGGGACGGGCTTTTGACTGGCTCCAGCTGAGCATAGCCACTAAAAGTGCCGGACGACTTGCCGGTCGGGGGGAGGCTAAACTTTTTTCACCAAAGGTGGCCTCTCATAACCTCTAATCGGTGGGTTCTTCAAATAGTCCAGTTAGGATACTCCCTGAATTTGAAATCCAGACCTCCAAATTGTGCACTGGGAGCTGAATCCTTCATCTTCCAGCACAGGCAGGTACTTGCAGAGGAACTCTCCGCCCTTCTCAGCGCCAATGTGGTCGAGCCAGTTCCACCAGGGCAAGAAGGGCTGGGATTCTATTCCAGGTACTTTCTTGTGCAAAAGAAAACGGGGAATGCGTCCCATCCTAGACCTAAGTGCCCTCAACAAATTCCTAGTCCCACAAAAGTTCAGTATGGTTTCCCTGGGCACCCTTCTTCCCATGATTCAGGAAAACGATTGGCTATGCTCTCTGGAGCTACTCGGGTTTGTTATAAATTACCCCAAGTCCCATCTTTTCCCTGTTCAGAAACTGGAATTTATAGGACCCCTGCTGGACTCACAGATGACTAGTGCCTATCTTCCTCAAGCGAGAGCAGACAATCTTCTGTCTCTAGTTTCCACGGCCAGAGCATCTCAGCAGATCACAGCTCGGCAGATGTTGAGACTTCTAGGCCATATGGCCTCCACATTCCATGTGACACCCGTGGCCCGTCTTCACATGAGATCAGCTCAATGGACCCTAGCTTCTCAGTGGTATGGATCTAGAGGATGCAATCCAACTGTCCACCGATTTTCACAATTCCTTTCAGTGGTGGACAATTCGATCCAGTTTGACCTTGGGACATCCCTTTCAAATTCCTCAGCCACACAAAGTGCTGACCACGGATGCATCCCTCCTGGGGTGGGGAGCTCATGTCAATGGGCTTCACACTCAAGTTTGGTCCCTCCAGGAAAAAGGTCTTCAGATCAATCTCCTGGAGTTACGAGTGGTCTGGAACGCTCTAAAGGCTTTCATAGATCGGCTGTCCAATCAAATTATCCAAATTCAGACAGACAATCAGGTTGCCATGCACTACATCAACAAGCAGGGGGGCACCGGATGTCGCCCCCTGTGTCGGGAAGTCGTCCAGATGTGGCTTTGGGCTCCCTGTTACGGCATGTTTCTCCAAGCCATGTATCTGGCAGGCGTAAACAACAGTCTGGCCGACAGATTGAGCAGGATAATGCAACCTCACGAGCGGTCGCTCAACTCAGGCGTCGTACGCAAGATCTTCCAAGAGTGGGGCACCCCCTTGGTGGATCTTTTTGCCACTCAGGTCAATCACAAGGTCCCTCTGTTCTGTTCCAGACTTCAGGCCCACGACAGACTAGCGTCGGATGCCTTTCTCCTTCATTGGGGGAAGGGCCTTTTGTACGCATATCCTCTCATACCTCTGGGGGGAAGACTTTGCTGAAACTCAAGCAAGACCGCGGAACCATGATTCTGATTGCTCCCTTCTGGCCGGGTCAGATCTGCTTTCCTCTTCTTCTGGAGTTGTCCTCCAAAGAACCGTGGAGATTGGACTGTTTTCCAACCCTCAGAACAAGGGGGCTCTTCTGCATCCCAGCCTCAAGTCTCTGGCTCTCACAGCCTGGATGTTGAGAGCGTAGAATTTGCTTCCTTGGGTCTCTCTGAGGGTGTCTCCCGGGTTTTGCTTGCTTCCAGGAAAGATTCCACGAAGAGGTGTTACTTTTTCAAATGGAGGACATTTACCATCTGTTGTGATAGCAAGGCCCTAGATCATCTCTCTTGTCCTACACAGACCCTGCTTGAATACCTTCTACACTTTTCAGAGTCTGGTCTCAAGACCAACTCCGTAAGAGTTCATCTTAGTGCTTATCAACCTGTAGAGGGTAAGCTTATCTCTGGACAGTCTTTAGTTGTTCACTTCATGAGAGGTTTGCTTTTGTCAAACCTCCACCAGTGTCATGGGATCTCAACGTTGTTCTCACCCAGCTGATGAAGCCTCCTTTTGAGCCACTGAATTCCTGCCATCTGAAGTACTTGACCTGGAAGGTCATTTTCTTGGTGGCTGTTACTTCAGCTGGTAGAGTCAGTGAGCTCCAAGCCTTGGAAGTGCATGCTCCTTATCTCAAGTTTCATCACAACAAAGTAGTCCTCCACACGCATCCTAAGTTCTTGCCGAAGATGGTGTCGGCGTTCCATCTGAACCAGTCAATTGGGAAGGGATCCTCAGGAGCTTAGCCTAGAATGGGTGGCAGAGTGGGGCTAGTGCTGGGCAGACTTATACAGTCTGTGCTGGGGCTGGTGGTTGGGAGGCGGGGATAGTGCTGGGCAGACTTATACGGTCTGTGCCAGGGCTGGTGGTTGGGCGGTGGGGATAGTGCTGGGCAAACTTATACGGTCTGTGCTGGGGGTGGTGGTTGGGAGGCGGGACTAGTGCTGGGCAGACTTATACGGTCTGTGCTGGGGCTGGTGGTTGGGAGGCGGGACTAGTGCTGGGCAGACTTGTACGGTCTGTGCCAGAGCCGGTGGTGGGAGGCAGGGATAGTGCTGGGCAGACTTATACGGTCTGTGCCAGAGCTGGTGGTGGGAGGTGAGACTGGTAGTTGGGAGGCGGGGATAGACTTATACTGGCTGTGCACTGAAGAGGACAGTACAAATAAAAAAGTAGCACATATGAATTTATCTTCTTGGGCAGACTGGATGGACCGTGCAGGTCTTTTTCTGCCGTCATCTACTATGTTACTATGTCTTGCCAACATTTTTTTCCCCGTCCTCATACCTGCCCTGCTGAACGTCAGTTGCACACCTTGGACTGCAAGAGAGCATTGGCCTTACGTGGAGCGGACAAGCCCCTTCAGACAGCCCGCCCAGCTGTTTGTTTCTTTTGATCCCAACAGAAGGGGAGTCGCAGTCAGGAAACGCACCTTTTCCAGTTGGCTAGCAGATTGCATTTCCTTCACTTATGCCCAAGCTGGGCTGAATCTTTGAGGGTCATGTCATGGCTCATAGTGTTAGAGCCGTGGCAGCGTCGGTGGCCCACTTGAAGTCAGCTACTATAGAAGAGATTTGCAGGGCTGCGACGTGGTCATCCATCCACACATTCACATCTCACTACTGCCTTCAGCGGGATACCCGACACGACAGTCGGTTAGGGCAGTCGGTGCTGCAGAATCTGTTCGGGGTTTAAAATCCAACTCCACACCCCCCCCCCCCCCCCCCCAGGCCCAGTTTTATTCTGTTCCAGCCTGCACTCTCAGATGTTTCTGGTTTTTAGGTCAATTTCAGTTGTGTCCTCGCCATTGCGAGACCAAATTGACCTTATTTGTTGTTTTGAGTGAGCCTGGGTGCTAGGGATACCCCATCAGTGAGAACAAGCAGCCCCTGCTTGTCCTCAGAGAAAGCGAAAATACATACCTGTAGCAGGTATTCTCCAAGGACAGCAGGCTGATTGTTCTCACAAACCCGCCCACCTCCCCTTTGGAGTTGTTCTTCTCCTTGCTATTGCTTTTTGATCTAACAGAGCGGGGACTCTTGCGTGACGGGCTGGAAGATGGCCGCGCATGCACGGTGCGCACGCCCCGTGAGCTGGAAGGCTCTGGCAAAGTTTTGTTTATTTTGTTCTGGAAAATTGCCGTTCCTGGCCACCGTGGACGTCAACCCATCAGTGAAAACAATCAGCCTGCTGCCCTCGGAGAATATCTGCTACAGGTATGTATCTTTGCTTTATTTACCTGGTAAGAGAAGAAGCTCTAACTCTCAACAGGAGACTGATCAGTTGATTACAACAGAGGTGGATCTCACTACTGTCTTAGAAGACTGCCAAGACACTATAAAAACTAGATCCACCCTGTTGGTGTCTTTTTGTCAAGAAAAAGAGAAGTCATCGGTCTGAAAACGTAAAGCCTGTTCACGATTTGAACATCATTATGGGTCTGGATGGATGTCTGTTTCAAGAGCATCCAAACCAGATGAATGGATGTTGCCAAAATAGACAGTTTCAGTGCAGGGCTGGAGCATGGAACAAGCTTGTGATTGCCATCAGTCTTCCCTCAGTCTTTACTGATCTGCCTTTTGTGCTGGCAACCTTGGTCCCACGTCCTCTATTCCTTCTCCCCCAGCCTACCCCCCCCCCCCCCCCTTCATTGGTTCACCACTGGTCACAATTTAATATTCCAACTTTGATAAAATTTGACAAAACCCTTCAATCCTCCAAGATGACTACCTGTTCGTTAGACCCTATTCCATTTCAATGGCTTTCACTCGCCTCTCATGGCCTAAGCCCACTTGCGCGTTCCATGATTGTCAAAACCTCACTTCTGGAAAGATTCCATCACAGTGAAAGACAGCCCTGGTGCATCCCCTGTTGAAAAAACAGTCTCTTGAGACAGGCCTTTCAACAAACTATCATCCAGTCTCAAATGTGCTTTTTTTAAGTAAGCTACTAGAAAGGTTTGTTTTCAAATAAGTCACAGCATCTCGAGTCCTCTAACATGATCCACCTTTTTCAGTACATCTTTCACACTGGGTATTCAACCAAGTTATTGCTTCCCTGTTGAATTACTGTCACTGTGCCATGGACTGTGGAGTTGGTTTATTTAGATTTTTACTCCTCCGACCTGATTAGCCACTCTCTTGTTGTCTTTGGGTCTCTGTGGCACCGTCCTTTATTGGTTCTGTTCTTTTCTCACAGGCCATTTCCTCCAGGTAACCCTCCCACATTCCCTTTCTTTTTTTTTATTGATGTTTTTATTAGTTTCTTTAACGTTACATAACAGCACTCAGAGCTAACATAACATCCTAACCAAAAACCCCTTTATACAACATCAAGTTTCCCCACTCCCTCCCCCTCCTCCCCAGGGCATCTCAGGTCTATGTCAGTCTCTGTGGAAGCTAGAGGTCCCCCATTGTTCATAGCTCACGTGTTTAGTCCTCGCCACTTCAGATATGGTGTCCATGTTTTTAAGAATCTCACCATGCCTCTTCGCCTCAAGGCTGTGAGTTTATCCATCAAGCAACAATAGTCCACCTTAGCCAGCACCTGGTCCACCGTGGGTGCCGCTATTTGTTTCCATTGTCTTGCAATTAATATCCTAGCTGCTGTAACAATATAAGTTAGAAGGCCTTGACAAGAGCCCCAGCTCTCCCTCATCGGTACATTCAACAAGCATAAATCAGCATTCATGGTAATTTCAGAACCCAATCCATTCTGCACTCTCACCTGTAAGTCCTTCCAGAACTGCTGTATCACCGGGCACTCCCACCACACATGCCAAAAGGTGCCCACCGCCCCACATTTACGCCAGAAGCTCGCCTCACCAGTTTTAAAAATGCGAGACAAGTGGCTAGGTGTCAAATACCATTGATACAGCATCTTATACCCATTCTCCAATAATGGAATTGCCACGGAAAATGACAATAAGCGTTTAAGTATCTTTTTCCATGTACCCAGTTCATACTTAGTACCCAACAATGACTCTCATGTATTTGTACATTTAGCTACTGATTGAGATCTGCGGAGCAACGCTCTATAAATTCAGGAGATTCCCCCCCCCCCTCCCTCCCCAGATCTCATTGCCAATTCAAGCTCCGTGGCCGACAGGGACAGATCTCCTCTAGCCTTTTTCTGTACAAAATCTCTAATCTGCATATAATGGAACCTGTCACTGTCCTCCAAGCCAAACTCATCTTTCAAGGTCTCAAATGAGTGGAATTTTCCATCTTCCCAGATCTGCTCCAGCAGTAGTAAGGAGGCCGCTGACCAGTGCCCATACACCCCTTCCGCTCTCCCTGGGCCAAAATCCGTTGCATATATAATGGGTGTAGTCAGGTGATATTTGCGCCCCGGAAACCAAATTGCTCTACATCTAGCCCATTCTCCCAGAGCCACCCTCATTGGACCCCTCAAGCCCGATGTCAATCCTCTCAGCAGCGGTAAAGGAAGCCATGACACCGCCCATAATGGAACCCCCTTCAGGCCCCATTGCGCTGCATATGCCCATAATTTAGTCAGGCCTTTCTGCACCATAGCAAGCATTTGAAATAGAGCAGCTCTATAGTATAGCCTAAAGTTAGGTACTCCCATACCGCCATTCTTCCTAAGTTGATATAATATTCTACGGTTCACCCTTGGTGGTCTTTTTTATGTTTAAATGGTTTTATTAGAGCATCAACATAGCAACCACAAGATAATATATCATTCCATACATCTCTGTACAAGTTCTAACAGTATATTGCTAATATCAGATATGTAAAGGCTGAAACAGCTTTTTTTTTTTTAATTAACTCCCCATCCCCTACCCCCCTCCCCATCCCTCTTCCCTCAAATAATCACAACTATAAATAACTTGTAAACTTCTAACCGGAACAGATAAAACAATCTTTAGTCAAGGACCACGTTTATCTATAACTGTTTGACCAATCCCATCCAGGCAACCCCCATATCCCAAGATTCAACTCCACCAGGTCCCTCCCAACCTCCTTCCCTTCAATCCTCTCCGCTATAAGCTACCATGGCCTCTGAGGAGTGAGGACTCTGCTTTTTATAGGAGATATCCTTTGCCATTCCAGCTCAGACTTCATTGTAGCCTCTGCAATGATAATCACTCTGCTTTCCTATCTAGCTTTGGGAATATGTTGGCAACCCTTGTAGACATGTAATTAACAGCAACTAACCCATATACCACCTCCCATCCTCCTTACCCTCCTTTTACCCCCCTCCCATCAGGCTCCCTCCTAACCCACACTTTCACACCACATTCATCCTAACTCATTCAATACCTGACTTCGTGCTCTAGAGGAGATAGTTCTTAAGTAGGCTCCCCAGACTTTAATAAAGAACTGTCGCCTTTTTGCCGTATGGGGCCTTATCGGAAACCCAATGATTGAGAATACATTTTTTCCCCAGGATACTGGACTTGCTTAGAAAAAGTTTTTCCTCTTTGGTCCCTATATCCCACATTCCCACTGTATTAAATACAACCCGTTGGAAAGACAGCCTGACCCAACTTCCAAGGGTCCCTGATAAGTATCTGGAGAGAGCTGACCAGAACATCCGAATACACCTACACTGCCATAGCCCGTGTGTTAAAGTAGCATTCCCCACTTTGCACTTTCTACACCTTTCTGAGTCTGTTACTCCTGCATGCCAAGCCTGTCTGCCCGAAAAGTATGCTCTATATATAGTCCTAAAGTGGCTCTCCTGTAGCTCTGCACTATACACTACCCCTTTTGTGCCTTTAAGGGCTGCCAGAATTCTCCCCACTGCTACCGTCTCCCCTGACTCTTTGCTCCATCTTTCGGCCAATTCACTCATATCCTGTACTGGTCTAAATCGTCCTAGGACCTTGTAAAACCAAGATATGGATACTTGCCCCGCAGGATCCCCAGCTAAAAATTCCCTAATGTGCCCTCCAAACTTCATCGAAAGAGCTGGTTTATGGAGACCTCGAATATAATGAAGCAGTTGAAAATAAGCCAACTTTGCCAATGGCCCTCCTGTGCTGCGCCTCTCAAACTCTGAGAGTGGCGGCACTGTCCCATCAATTTGTAGAAAATGCTCCAACAAATTTACCCCTGCCTGTCCAAGTCTCGGAAGACTCTGTTATCACTACCCGCAGGGAACTGTGCGTTGCCGGAGAGTGGTAACAAAACACTGCATTCTGGATTTTGGTCCCACAGCTTTACTATAGCCCGCCACAGTTGACGCATCAGCTTCAAAAGTATACTTGTTTTGAAAGGTGCTGGAATTCCAGCTGTTTTTGCGTGTAAAAGATCATTCATATCTCAAGGGTGAAAAAATGCTTTTTCCCATCTCATATCCGTGAAATCTGTCGTGCCTAGTAACCAATCCCTCAAGTGCCTTAGGAGGCAGACTTGGTTATAGGCTCGCATGTCTGGTACCCCTAATCCTCCTCTGTTCTGGGCTTCACCCACATACTGCCACTTAATTTTTGGCTTTTTCCCCGCCCAGCAGAACCTCACTATGTGCCTGCAACGCCCTCAGGTCTTTGTTGAGCAGGCTAATTGGTAACGATTGCAACATGTAGAGCCATTTTGGGAAATTACCATTCTATAAAGATGGGTCCTTCCCATGAAGGATAAAGGGAAGGAAATCCACCTAGTGAGCTGGTCTTTGCTTTCTTTCAACAGCTTGGGGACATTGTGGCTATACAATTGGACTGGATTCATGGGCAGCATGATCCCAAGGTACTTGAATGCTTCATGTGCCTTACGTAACGGGACTTGATCCCAAACCTACCATTGGACCCCATCACTCGCTAAGGCCTCCGACTTATCCAAATTTAGCTTAAAGCCAGAAAATGCGCCATATTCTGCTAAACTTTCCATGAGATACCTCAAGGACGTCATAAGATCTTGAATCAACACTAACAAATCATCTGCAAAGGCAGCAGTTTTAAATACTTGGTCTCTAATTCGCACCCGCTTTATGTCAGTGTTGCTGCTGATTTCCCTCAGTAATGGGTCCAGCGTCAGCACAAACAAGAGGGGTGAAAGGGGGCAGCCTTGCCTGGTTCCCCTGCCAATGGTAAACCAGTCAGAGAACATCCCATTGACACTCACTCTCGCCCGAGGGTCAGGATATAACATCTGAACTGCATTCTCAAAAAAACCCTGTATGCCATAGGCCTTTAATGTCGTGAACAAGAATCCCCAGTCCACTCTATCAAAGGCCTTTTCGGCATCAAAACTGATTAACATGGCCTGCGTGTTCTCCAATTTCACTCTCTCCAAAGCTGCAAGTATCCTTCTCATGTTTTTAGCTATCTTTCTGTCTCGAACGATTCCTACTTGCGAATCTTCTATCAGCATTGAGAGGAAGCGGGCCAACCTATTTGCCATTATCTTAGCCACATATTTTGTTTCAGAATTCAACAGCGAAATAGGCCGATAGGATTCCGGCCGATGAGCTGGCCTAACCGGCTTCAATATGACCATTATGTGAGCTCGGTTTAAATGTGCTGGCATCTGCCCCATCTGAATATTTTGATTGAAAACTTCTGCTAGCACCGCACCTATTTCTAACCTAAGCATTTTATAAAATTCGTTACTCAGACCATCCAGCCCCGGTGCTTTGCCTAAGGAGCTTTGTTTTAATACCCAGTCTATCTCATCTTTGGTTATTTCCGCATTTAAGATTTGTCAGTCGCCCTCTGTCAATTTGGGCAGATTAATGCTTTCTAGATAGGCCTCACTAGGCAGTTACAATCTCTTTTTGTGGTTTGTAGAGGTCTGCAAGAAAGTCTTTAAATATATTGGAAATGGTGCTATCTTTATGTTCTAACACTCCTTGTTTGTTCGCTAGCGTTAATACTTTGCAGGATCCCACCCGTCTATGTATCAGCCTGGCCAGGAAACTTCCCGCTCTGTTAGCAAACTTATAGAGTTGATATTTATAGTACGTCACTGATCTCTGCACTGTTTGGTGCAGAAGCTCATTAAGCGCCTGCTGAGCCTCCAGCAGCTGAATCCGGGTCCTCTGCAAATGTTCCCTCCCATACTGTTTCCTCAAAAGGGTTACTCGCTTTTCCAAATGGAGGATCTCCCTTTGTCGCGCCTTGCGCTTGAAACAAGCGTAGGCTATTATTTCACCTCTAAGTACCGCTTTTGCGGTTTCCCAAAAGAGTACAGGATTCTCACGGTGGCTCGCATTTGTTTCTTTGAAATCCCTCCATTTATTCACCAATTGGGATAGGAATTGGCTATCTCGATACAAATATGATGGGAATTGCCATGTATACTCCTCTCGTGCCTCCCCCTCCAACTGCAGTTCCACCACCACCCATGCGTAGTCTGAAACCACTATGGGTCCTATTTTGGCCTTTGTTACCTGAGTTAGCAATCCCCTTGCTTTTAGTATATAATCTATACGTGACATTGTGGAGTGCACTCTGGACAGGTGGGTATAGTCTCGGTCCACTGGATTAAGTGTCCTCCACGCATCTATCACATCTAAAGCTTCTTCAAGCATCTCAATCCCTCTTTGGGTCCTGGCCAGCTCTCTCTCCGTTGGCTTAGACCTATCTAACGAAGTCTCCCCCCAATATAAGCGGCGCTATCCCCATGTCCTGCACCTGTCTCACCAACTGTTTGTAAAATTGTTTCTCATATCTATTAGGAGCATATATGTTGCACAACGTCATAGGCTGTCTGTCCAATTCCAGTGACACCAATACATATCTGCCTTTGGTGTCCTGAATCGTTTTCTTAACGCTCACATGTATGCCTTTTCTAATCAATATTAGCACCCCCCCCCTTTCCCTTCCACTGCGGGAGAGTCCATGATTTCACCCACCCACCAGCGCTTCAGCTTTTCATGCTCTGCCCTTGTTAAATGCGTTTCTTGTAAGAAGGCTACTGATGCTTTCTGATCGTTTAGTACTTTCAAAATTTTCTGCTTCTTAATGGGAGAATGTATACCTTTGTTGCGTAGATATCTAGTAAAATTCCTCAACTCCGCTCGCCTTTTCAGTGTAGCAGGAGCCAGATCTTGATATAGTTCGATAGGGAAAGAATCCCACTGCAGGCTCTCCCTCTTTCGTGCCTTGCGGAGTATAGCTTCCTTCACTTTATATTCAGAAAAGCAAGCAATGATATCTCGTGATGCGTTAGCTCTTACCCGCGCCAGCACTCGATGGGCTCGATCTACTTTAATCGTATCAGGGGCCACTTCTTGTCCCACTTCAGTCAGTATCTGCTGGGTGACCCGTTCACAATCCAGGTATTCCACCTGTTCTGGGATGCCCCTAATACGGATATTTGAGCGCCTGCCCCGATTTTCCAAATCTTCAATTTTATCTCCCATAGCTCTGCACAAGGCTTGTTGTTCTTGCAGCGCCTTTTCCACGGAGCTCAAAGCCTCCTGTTGTTCCTCCACGTGTTCATCGATATCCTCATCCGCCGGCCCAGCTCCGTCACCTCTCCATGGAGCTCTGCAGTTAATGTCACGAAGTCTTCCCACACTCCTTTTATATCGGAGCGGATCACTTCCAGTAAGGCCCAGAAATCCTTAGCCGACATCTTGTCTTCCTCCGCACCTTCACCTGCCGGACCGGCCTGCTCCGCGCTGGTCTTTTTTCCCTTCTCCTCCATCTGCGCCATCTTGTCCGCGGTGGTGTGCGGTACATAAGAGAAGTCTTTTAAAGTCTTACGGGGTCCCGCGTTGTCTCTTCCAGACATATCTATCTTGTGCAAAGCCTCCGATATCTATTTATGAAAGCTGCAGTCGTCGCATTCGCCAATAGCAGTTATATTTTAGGAATCTTCCAAAATGGCATGTGGAGCTGTGCTCTCACACCACCATTGCTCAGCGTGACGTCACCGCTCTCCCTCCCACATTCCCTTTCTGATCACATGGACCTTGATTGCATTTTGCCTCAGGGTTCTGTCCTCTCCCCTCTGCTTTCAGTCCCCTTGCTTTCTTTATTCAGGAGTCCCACATTAAATGCTATATCTATGCTGATAAGTTAATTTAAATGGCCAAACACACCTGTTTCCAAGAGCAGGAGCTATGCACTCAGCACTCAACTCTCTATATAAAACGCACCTCCAGCGTTCTAATGAAGCCTCCACAAGTCCTAACGTTCTAAATCCATCGTGGTGTAGATCAAAATTCGCCCATGAGTGTTTGCCCCGCCCTCTCATCAAACGTGATGACATCGAGGGCGGAGCAATGGCACTCAACCAATCGCATTGCTACGCCCACGATGTCATCACGTTTGAGGCGAGGGCGGGGCAGACATCGATCTACAACACTATACAAACGTTGGAACTTTTGGAGGCTTCAAAAGAACGCTGGAGGTGCGTTTTAAATAGAGAGAAGAGAGATGAGGAAAACTGATAGGTGGCTGAAGGAGGGGGGGCAGGGGAGAGAGCACAATCGCTGGGTGGATGCAGAGGAGGAAGATGGGTGGGGGCAGGGGCACAGCACAATCGCTGGGTGGCTGCAAGGGGGGCAGGGAAGAGCAGATTCGCTGGGTGGCTGCAAGGGGGGAGGGGGAGACAGCAGAATCGCTGGGGGGGGGGGGCAGGGGACAGACCAGAATCGCTGGGTGGCTGAAGGGGGGGCAAGGGAAACAGCAGAATCGACAAGGGAAACAGCAGAATCGATGGGTGGCTCTGGGGGGGGGGTAGGGAAGAGAGCAGATTCGCTGGGTGACTTGGGGGGGGGGGTAGGGGGAGACAGCAGAATCGCACACACTCTCTGCTTCAAACACACCCTATCTGTCTTACCGACACACACTCTCTGTCTGTCACACACACACACACTCGCACGGTGCTGCAAACCACGCAGAGGGGGAGAGAGGCAGGGAGTCCTGAAACCACAGGGGATGGGAGAAGGGGAGGGGGACCTCAGAGGGGGGAGGGGGTCCTGAGACCACAGAAGGAGGGGGGAGGTATCTCTGTCACACAAACACTCTCTCACAGTCAGTGTCTTTCTTTCTCTCACACAGTCTCTCACGCTATGTCTCACACTGAATCACATTCACTCTCTATGTGTCACACACTCTTGGTCTCACACACTCGCTCAAATACATTCTCTTGGACTCACAGAGATTCTGTGTATTGCACACATACTCTCACACACTCTCTCTCACACACAGTGTATCTGTGTGCAACACTCTCTCACAGTCAATGTGTCTCACATACACACTCGTACACACTCTGCCTCACAGACACACACTCTCTGTCTCACAGACACACTCTCTGTCACACACACACTCGCACATTCACTCTCTCTCTCACTCACACAGTCACTCTCATACACACTCTCTCAAGCAAACACACTCCCAGGAAAACCTTGCTAGCGCCCGTTTCATTTGTCATTTTCCTGCCTCTTCATCGGTCATAGAAAATCTCTTGCTCTGTTTCTTTAATACCAAAACACATTTCTCTTATTACTTGTATTAAATATTTAACTACTTACGTTTTATAGCAGGTCTCCAGATCTGCTACCTACTTGAACTATGTTTCGTAGGGTATTATACTCCAGCTGCATCAGAGTGTGGACATACACGCCGCCACATGACAGTCTTTCTGTAATGTTATTTTTATATTTTAAAAATATATATATTACATTTTTTAATCTATTCTAGCATATAAGTAGCCAGTGGGTCTTAAGTATAGGGTAGCTTGTTCATTGTATTTCCCTCCCCATATCATTTTCACCATTACATTCTGTAAAAATTGTAACCCACATTTGTCTATCAGGTAGACCCAAGAGTACAATATTCACATAATCCAAATGTGATAGAATCTTAGCTTACATAATCAACTTTAGATATTTAGGCTCCAGAAATGTACTAATCTGTCTAGGTTATAAACATACTGTCCTTACCACCAGTGGCCTAGTGGTTAGGGTGGTGGACTTTGGTCCTGAGGAACTGAGTTTGATTCCCACTTCAGGCACAGGCAGCTCCTTGTGACTCTTGGCAAGTCATTTAACCCTCCATTGCCCCAGGTACAAATAAGTACCTGTATACAATATGTAAGCCGCATTGAGCCTGCCATGAGTGGGAAAGCGCGGGGTACAAATGTAACAAAAATAAAATAAATATTAACATGGTGACCAATTGACAATTTAGCATCCACAGTTCTTCCCAATGTTCTTATTTCCGAACAAGTAGGGATATTCACTTCTTTCTAACTCAACATCCTTGTGAGCAAGTTCAGTAGACAGCCCACCTACCCACAATACCTTAGTCTTATCTGGATTGATCTTTGTAAAATATTGGATATATGAAAATATTTTAATCTTAACATTGTTTAAATAAAACAACGTTTTTTGGATCAAGGTTTCAATCGGAAACACTAATGTGATGTCATCTGCATACATCTAAACTAATGCAAAACTTATTCACCGTGCAAATCCCAGCTGGAGATTCTAGGCGGCTTATAAGAAATCCATTAATTAAATATGAGGAATTGCATGAAAAATATCTGTCTGGATCAGAATTTTCCACAAAGGAGTTAAGTAAACATTAAATAAAAAAGAGGACCCCTGTGCAGTGGTGTGCTGGTAAATTTTTAACAACAGGCTCTCTCCCCGGTCCACCTCTGCGCCCCCCCCCCCCCCCCCCCCCCCAAAAAACAAAAATTGCAGAGCTGGCTATAGCGGGGGAGGGGGGCAATGCATTACTCTCTCCAGGAAAAAAAATTAAATGATCCCAGGTTCCAATCTAATTCATGTTTAATGTGGGATAAAATGCCATAAATAAGTAAATAAATAAATCTAAACTTTTAATGTTGAGCACCTGATTCTCAAAGTGAACATATTCCAAACACTATAATGAAAATAAAATGATTTTTTTCTACCTTTGTTGTCTGGTGACTGTTTTTCTGATCATGCTGGCCCAGTATCCGATTCTGCTGCTATCTGTCCTCTTAACTCCGTTTCCAGGGCTTCCTTTCCATTTATTTCTTTCCTCCTTTCTTCTTCATTTCTGGCCCTCAGCTTCTGCCTATTTTCTTTATCCATGTGCAGTTTTTCTCCTCTCTTCCTTTTCCTTTTCTCATCCTCCTTCCTCACTCTTCTCTCCCCTCCATCTATGTCCAGCATCTCTTCTCTCTCCCCTCCTCTCCCCTGCCCTACATGCACCCATGTCCAGCAGTGACCCTCCTCTCCCCTGCCCTGCATGCACCCATACCCAGTGACCCTCCTCTGCCCTGCCCTGCATGCACCCATGTCCAGCAGTGTACCCTCCTCTCCCCTGCCTTGCAGGCACCCATGTCCAGCGACCCCCCTCCATCCACCCATGCCCAGCAGCGACTCTCTTTTCCCCCCTGCCACCCCCTCCCGAGTTGTTTTATGAAATTCTTCTTCTCCCTCCCTCCCTCCCGCGCGCCCACTTGTTTTTTTAATTCTTCGCTTCCAGCGCAGAGTCGCCGACTGTTCTGAGTCCTCCCTCGCGCTTCAAAATGGCCGCCGAGACTTCAGACGAAGTCTCGCGAGGCTGCCTCTGGAAGTCTCAGCAGCCATTTTTAAAGCACAAATCAGCAAGGGAGGACTCAGGACAGTCGGCGACTCGGTGCTGGAAGCGGGCGGTGAGGCGGATCCGGAGGGAGGGAGGAGAGCCAGAGCTGGCTCGCTATTTGCAACAACCGGCTCGCAAGCCGGAAGAAAATTTAACAACCAGCTCTTGCGAGCCGGCTCCAGCACACCACTGCCCCTGTGGCACCCCACACAGCATCAGCCGTTCCTCTGATATTCTGTCTCCCTAGCTGACTTTTAGAGTGTGATTCAAAATACCATCAAACCATGTTTTTATATATCCTGAGACACCAATCTCATCCAACCATAGTAACATGATATAATAGTTCACTAGATCAAAGGCAACTGCTCAGTAAATGCCTGTGTACCTTTTTCCATAATGCAAATAGGTGGGAAAATGTGGGATGCAAATATAACAAATAAAAATAATCTTAATTCCATTAATAATGCCACCTCAAAGAGTTATATGAAATATCACAGCGATCCCTCCCCCCTTTTTAACTTTCCTATTTAAACATTGTATTATATACTCTTGGGGGGAGGGGACACATTTAAGGTATATCCACTATCCAGGTTTCTATAATAATCGCTAATCCATAATGATGGTCTCCAATAAGAACCCTAATAATATCATTTTTATTACATATTTACTTGTATTAAATAACATACCAGCACTGGAACAATATCTTTTTCTAATTCTACCCTCTGAACCTTAATCGGCTTTAAAAAATATAAAAGAAGCAGTTCAAGGGAAAGCAATAAAAGTGGTATGGGGTCTGCAGAGAAGACATATGAAAAAAGATTAGAAGACCTGAATACATATACTCTAGAGAAAAGGGGAAAAAGAGAGAGATGATACAGATATTTACATACTTGAAGGGTATTAATGAAAAACAAATCACTAATACGAGGAAGCTATAGAACTATAGGATATAATGTATAGTTTATTAATTTTGCTGTACTGTTTGGCTTAATGGTGTAAAATATACAATAACATATTAGAAAAGGAAAAGCACTATCAAAACAGAAAAGTCCATACACAGAAAACCACAAACCCATAAAACAAAGTAAAAGAAAAAAAAAGTGTAAAAATAAGCCAGAAACACAATAAAAGCATTCCTGTAGTAGTGGGCCTTAAGTAAACAAAGTGTTTTATCAATCTCTCAGCTTGTAAGGTCAAAGGAAATGAAGCTCCCAAGGCAAGATGCTAAGACCTTGGAATCTTTTGGGTGAACATTTTACCAGGCCTCTATGCTTGTGTCCCACATACAGTTCTACTGGCTGTACATAAGCATCTACTTGAGGAATGTGGTGCATATTGTGGCAGTTTGTACATTCTCTAACTCAGACAAGGCTACAAAACTCCATGCATTAGTAGCCAAGCAGAAGGAATGCCGAAAGCACTGGACCTGGGCAAACTATGATGCTTTTGATGTGGCGTCAAGGATTTCTGCATTAGGTATTGGCATGCGCAGACTAACCTGGCTGCATTTCTCTAACCTAGACACAGCAGTTTAGGAAACACTGGTGGACATCCCTTGCCGAGGTGACAATCTTTTGGGGGACAAAGTAGAGGAGGTTGCAGACCTCATCAAGAAAAGGACTGATATCATGAAGTTTCTCTGCCCACTCCTCCTGCAGCCTCCACTTCTCCAGCTGGTTTAAAGGAGATCTTACTCTCTCAAATGAGTAGGTATGCTCTTCCGGCCTGCCCTTCCCAGCAGTCCAAGGAGACTCAATCCAGATCTAGGCAGCAGAGGCCCAAAAAAGCCCAGCCAGCTCCCCAATCAAAGCAATGGCCAATTTTTTGATTGGCTCCAAGAGAGCATAGCCACAATAAAAGTGACAGTCCTGGACAGCCTACCAGTAGGGGTGTAGGGGTAACACAATATTCATCACTGGTGTGGTAGGATGACATGGATAAAAAAATGTACTCTGGAAATAATAAATAAAACAACATCCAAGCAGCTATTGCCCTCTGAAAAAAACCCAAATGAATTAATTAACATAAAGAATAAAAGAAATGAAAGGAAAGAGAGAAATAATTAAAAATAACTGACATGTATAAAAGCCTGTACTGAAGTAGAATAAAATTAGAATTATAGGTTTTTAAGTGCTAACATGAACTTTGTCAGTTATTGAAATGAACACACATGCTTTGAGACACAAAAGTACGTGCCACCTGTTCTAGTACCCATTAAGAGTCACAGAGCTTGACTCGTACAACAGAATTGGGAGTTGCGAGGCTCTTCTCTGGAAATGGCTGCAGGTGGTCAGTTGTCACAGGCAGTGCTTGTTCTGAAGGTCCATGAATGAATTGATGATGAATTCAGCTGGTAAGCCAAGTTGAGATTAGACAGCAGCCTCTTGCCCCAGCAAATGTGCTTTATATCATTTTGATAATGACAATTTCTCCGATATTAGACCACTTCTTGATAGCTGATTGGTTGAGCCCTGTTTTTTTATGGCTTGAAATACCACAAGAGTGTCTTTTTGACATCATTCTAGTTGCTTTTCCTGGAACTCAGGCTCCGAATGGTCTTGGAGTTCAATATGAACGAGAGCCTTACACATTTCATAGTTTTGCATCAGTCAATTTGCAGTGTTACAGGGTCATCGGTATCTTCTTTAAGCAGAGTTGCCTCGACATGTTTAAACAGCCAAAGTCATTGTTTTCTTTAAGCATGAAGGACTGTGTCTGTGATCTGGAGAGCCAGCTTAACAGGCATAGCACAGACAATCTTTATAATTCACCAGTTTATGGCAAACGCTTTCACTGTTACAGGGGAAGGCTACATTTTTTCCATGTAAGATGGCTCCCTTATAACATCTGACCGGTGCGTTCTTCAAATAATCTGGAGGGAGAGGGGAGTGGTTATGCCCTAAATTGGCATCAGGTTCCTCCAAATTGCCCACCACAAACATCAAAGTTCAGCTCCTAGCTCCAGGCTGTGCTTGCAGAGGAACACACTCCCCTTCTACAGGCCCATGCAGTTGAGCCCATACCACCAGGGGAAGGGATTCTATTCCAAGTACTTCCTCATGCCCAAAATGATGGGGGGATTTCTGGTCAAAAAAAGGATGGTTTCCCTGGGCACCTTACTACTTGTGATTCAGGCAAATGATTGGCTATGCTCTGGAACTAAAGAATGCCTATACTCATACAGATACATCCACGTCTCAGATTTCGAGTGGGAAACAGTCTCTACCAGTATCATGTACTGCCTGTTGGCTTCAAATCTGCTCCTTGGGTCTTTTCCAAATGGCTCCCTGGTTAGACTTTCCTCTCTGAACACACCACCCGAACTCTCGTCCACGCTCTCATTACCTCTCGCCTGGACTACTGCTACTTACTCCTCACCGGCCTCCCACTTAGCCATCTATCCCCCCTTCAGTCTGTTCAGAACTCTGCTGCACGTCTCATATTCCGCCAGAACCGATATACTCATATCACCCCTCTCCTCAGGTCACTTCACTGGCTTCCGATCAGATACCGCATTCAATTCAAGCTTCTCCTTCTTACCTACAAATGCACTCAGTCTGCTGCCTTTCACTATCTTTCTACCTTCATCTCCCCTTACGTTCCCGCCCATAACCTCCGTTCACAGGATAAATCCCTCCTCTCAGTACCCTTCTCCACCACCGCCAACTCCAGGCTCCGCTCATTCTGCCTCGCCTCACCCTATGCTTGGAACAACCTTCCTGAACCCCTACGCCAAGCCCCCTCCCTGCCCGTCTTCAAGTCTTTGCTTAAAGCCCACCTCTTCAATGCTGCGTTCGGCACCTAACCCTTGCCGTTCACTGAATCCAGACTGCCCCAATTTGACTGCCCCTATCGGACCGACCGTTCACTTGTCTATTAGATTGTAAGCTCTTTGAGCAGGGACTGTCTCTCTTTGTTAAATTGTACAGCGCTGTGTAACCCTAGTAGCGCTCTAGAAATGTTAAGTAGTAGTAGTAGTAGACTTACCCTTATCATGCAAGGCCATCATAACTTTACACAAATTCATGGATGCATTGCGGCCCAGTATGAAGCCCACCTGATCTTTATGGATGACAAAAGAGAGGAAGGTATTTAGTATCCCTGCCAACACTGCTGTCAGAAGCTTAATGTCCTGATTAAGCAATGACATGGGACGGTAAGATCCTGGCTGCTCCAAGTCCTTCCCAGGTTTTGGAATAAGGATTATATGAGCCAGATTGGGCCTTGCCATGACTCTGAGCCTCCAAAAGTCCAGGTAAAGGGGGAACTACCAGAATCCCCCAAGATTTTATCTGGCCCAGGTGACTTACAAGCTCATTTTCAAAAGAGATAGACGTCCAAAAAGTGACATAAGTTAGCATTTGGACGTTTATCTCACAGAAACGTCCAAATCAGTATTATCAAAACCTCTTTTTGGACTTCTTTCTCTGAAGTCCGCCAGAAAGACGTCCAAATCTCAAGGGGGCGTGTTCAAGGCGGGACTTGGGTGTTCCTAAGACATGGACGTCTTTCAGCAATAATTGAACAAAACAAAGACGTCCAAGACTAAAACTTAGATGTTTTGAGCTAGACCTGTTTTTATTACGAATAGCTGCAGTGGGAATTGAACCCACTTCCCCAGGATCAAAGTCTGCTGCACTAACCACTAGGCTACTCCTCTACTCCACACAAGATATGCCCCAAATGACCAGATGACCACTGGAGGAACTTGGGGATCACAATCCTCTACTCCACACAAGATGTGCCCCAAATGACCAGATGACCACTGGAGGGACTCGGGGATCACTTCCCCTTACTCCCCCAAATCACAAAACATTTTTCCAAACAGCACTTTGAAAAGGAAAAGATAGACTTTTTTTTGTAGAAAATGACCTTTCCTGTTCTGATTTTGGACGTTTTACAAAAAACGTTGAAATTCAGACTTGGATGTCGTATCCAAAAATGCCCTTTATGTATTTGACTTACCCAAAGTCTCAAGGAACATCAGTGAGAATTGAACCCATGTTGCCAGGATCAAAGCCTGCTGCACTAACCATTAAGCCACTCCTCTGTTTTGGATGTCTTGCATTTGGACGGTTTTTGTTCGAAAATGGACCAAAAAAAAGTACGTCTAAATCACAGGACATCCTTGATATTTTCAAAATGAAAGATGGACATCCATCTTTTTTCGAAAATGACTTTCTCCCCGCCTCTGAATTTGGACGTCTTTGTAAAATGTCCAAATTCCAATTTAGACGTTTCTTTCGAAAATGCCCCTCTAAGTCAATTTAAGACATTTAATGACTGACCAGATCTCCTCCAGGGGAATAGACTTGCTGAGCTCCTGAACCTGGTCATCACAAAAATTAGGAAGTTGCAAGCAAGAAAAAAAAAAAAGAAGTCCTTGGTAGCCTCATCTGTAGTCCTCTGACTGTAAAGCTTTTCATAAAGCATAACAAACTGGTGGGAAATGTGATTGATATCCACATATTGCTTGCCCTGCGCATTTTTTTGTTACATTTGTACCGCGCGCTTTCCCACTCATGGCAGGCTCAATGCGGCTTACATATTGTATACAGGTACTTATTTGTACCTGGGGCAATGGAGGGTTAAGTGACTTGCCCAGAGTCACAAGGAGCTGCCTGTGCCTGAAGTGGGAATCGAACTCAGTTCCTCAGTTCCCCAGGACCAAAGTCCACCACCCTAACCACTAGGCCACTCCTCCAGTTTTTTGATACTAGTAATCATTTGCTTTTTTTGGGAGGGGCAGACTAAATTGACCAAGAGTTTCCCAGTTCCCTCCCCCAAATTATATAACCTATAGCGCAGGAAGTAGAGTCCTATGAGCCCTTTAAGTCAGAACAGTATCTATTTCCTTTCTAACAGCCACTAATCTTTGTTTGGTAGGCGGGTCTAGCTTGGACACATGCATTCTCTACAGTTCTCTGAGTTCTTTAGTGATCAATAACAATTTCCCTTTTGGGACTCTCTTAAGGTGGACCTGATAAACTGTTATATGACCCCTACAGTATTCCACTGAACCTACTTCTGCAGGTAAATAGGTGGACTCCTACTCCTGTCACTTAGTCCTGAGATAAATATGAAAAACAGGATATTGATAAAGATGTGGAAATAGTTTCCATATAAAATCAGCATCCCTATTCAAAAAAAGACAAAGTAGCTATTACTGTGGTGTGGTCCAACACATCAATAAGCACTTTATCTACATTGTATAAGAGCTAATGGGAATATAGTAAATAATCCAGTCAAGCTTAAATATTATGTGCAAGAGAATAATAGGTAAAATCAGAGTTATCTGGATTTAAGGTGCGCCACACATCCACAATCCCAAGCTGTTGCATAACAAAATTCACTTCCTTTTCTTTATGGTCCCTCCCCACTACCTTTGAGGGTTTACAGTCTATCAGGGAGTTAATAGTATGTATGTATTTATTTATTTATTTATTTATTTATGGTTCATTTCTACCCCATATTTTCCCACAAATGTTGAAATACCTGCTAATCAATAGGTGGGAATCTGGATGAGCAGCCAATTGAGCTACCAAAGCTAAAAACTTGTGGTTGTAGATATTTGGTGCATACACTGAACACAGTAATAACCCCTGGCCCCACAGTTCACCCAGAACAAGAACAAAGTGGCCCTGTTTATCCTGAATGGTATCCTGAATGGTTTTATGTTTCTGAATGCAAAGCTGGTTTTGGATCAGAATAGCAGCCCCCTTCTAGCACCCACTAAAAGAGGAATAAAATACCTTCCCCACCTAGTAGCTCTTCATTTTCTTGTGCTCCACCGTGGTTAAATGGGTCTTCTGTAAGAATGCAATGTGCACCCACATCTTTCGAAGCAGAGATAATAACTTGGTCCTCTTCACAGGAGAGTTAAATCCATCAACATTCAGTGTAGCTGTGATGAGCTTAACTATGGTCCCAATCACATAGCAACAGTTTTAGTGCACAAAAGGAACATAAATCGTCTGAAGAGGCGCCCCCCCCCAACTATTCCCCTCTGTGAAGAAATACACCAAGCCCTCCCAGCTCCTAGACAATGCCACTCAATCAAATTCCATGTACCCCAAACACATCACAAACGCCCACTGCCCCACCCCCTCACACATAGTCCAGTCATACCAACTATCCCCATTCTTTCCAGCAAACAGCCCTCCACTCAACAAAAACCTCAACAACCCAAAGGAAAGGACCTCGTCCTTCCCATACCCTTGATTCATTGGCATAATCCAAAATCACTGGGAGCTTCCCCCCCCCCCCCCCCCCCCCCGCCAGACATTATGAGGGCAGAAGACACAGGAAAATGGCTCTGAGTCAGGGGGATGCCAAAGTATAGTCACCAGTTGATGGAAGCTGCAAAGTTCTGCTCTTCCCAGTCATGGCATTCCAGCCCCGATCAAACGTGGTCAGTACACAGAGAAGCAGTGCACCAAGAAAACACAGGTCACTGCCGCCCTAAGGCATTATGGAATTTTACCAAAGGTACTAGTCTTTGTGCCAACACCATCCCCCAACTGCCAGAAGATCGTGGAACAGAAAAGGCAGTCGACTAGCCCTCACTCCCAAATTATGGTGTTGATATGGTGACCTCCAACGATTTCTGCCCATTTCACAATACCATAATGTAAAAACTGTATGTCCCCTACCGAGACCGTCAGACCACACTAGAATGCTGTATAAAGATCTCAAGCCCCTTCAGGTCATCAAAAAAAGACAGTCTTGAGATGGTGAATAAACCGCACTTTGGTTGGGTATTGCAAAGATATTTTAACGCCCCCCTCCCTTGTACAAATCCGTACAATAAGGCGCCATTGCTTTTTCCTGACTTCTACCACTGCAGAAAAATCCTGGAAAAGCAAGATCTGAGAGTTCTCATAATGTAGTGGGTGAGCAGTTCTACATTTTTTGTAGAATATGCTCCTCATCGGCATAATTCAACAACCTAAAAATGAACAGTCTAGGGTGGCAATCTTCCTCTTTCCTCCGGCCTATGCGGTGCACCTGTTCCACCTGATAGGCATGAGGGTCACTGCTTAACTCCAGCATGGCTGGAAGCCATTCCTCAAGGCAGCCCTGCGAATCCCCGTCCTTAACAGACTCAGAAAAGCCTATGAGCCTCAGATTATTCCTCCGGCTTCCACTCTGCATTTTAGCCAGTGAGAGCTGCGCCGAAGCACCCGCACCTCCAAACGAGGTCTGAGCCTCTTGCTGGACTATTCGCTCTTCAACCTACAGAAAACGCTGATTGTGCAAATCAAAGCCATCCTTAATTTTTTTTGTATCAAATGTTTATTAACGTAATACAAGAATATACAATATCTCCCAAAACCCCACAAAATACACTGAAATCCCAAAACTCTCCCACCCAAACTCCCCCAGCCTTCCCCAACCCCCCTCCAAAATCTCCACCATGAGGGACACACTGTGACTGCAGTAACCCCCAGCACCTCAAGCTACCCTCTTACCCCACCCACTCATCATGAGAAAATAATAGGGCAAGATGAGTCCACTATTCTTTATTTGGATCATAACATCCATAAAGTTGATCAGCGAGTATTTCCAAGTCGCAAAGATAAGCCACTCACATCAACCAATCCAGCTCCATAGGTCCAGATGGTTTTTTTCCCCCCAGTTGGCTGCAATTACGTCCTTCGCTGCAGCCAATCAAAGTCTCTAAAGGCGCACTTTCCACTGAGGTCCTGCTGTGTTACTCAGGCCCAACAAACAGACCTGAGGAGTCAGTAGAAAAGTTTTGCCCAGAATACAAGTCAGTCCCTGAACCACTCGATGCCAGTATTGCTGAATGGTCTCACAAGCCCACCAAATAAGAAAGTACCTTCAGTCACTAAACGCCTCCAGCTGTCATCAGTTGCTACATTTGGAAACATAGCTTTGAGTTTCACAGGTGTATAATACCAACTTGTAACCACCTTATAAGCATTTTCTTTAATCAACACACACATAGAAGCTTTTTGAACCTCTTTAAACACCCATTTCCATTCACTCTAATCTCCATACCCAAATCAAGCTCCCATTGATAGGTAAACCCAAACCTCTGAAAATGACACCCCTGAAAAAAACCTATATAACAGGGAAAGGGGCCTAGGCCAGCAAACCAGGGACCTCCATATGTTTTCAAACTGTTCAGTGTCATTTGGGTCAGATTTAAGCCAACCTTGTCCCATCATGTAGTGCTTAACCTGCACATATGAGAAAACATCTCCTTCATTTTAAATCATATGTCCTCTTCATATCTTCTTAGGGGATAAACTACCCAACATCTAAAAATTGACAAAACAAATAAACCACTTCCCCTCCCACCTAAGAAACACACCACTCTCCCTCCCTACTTGGAAACAGGGCTCAAAACAAAGCAGAGCCAAAGATGAACTCTGACCCCAAAGCTCCAATCTCCCCTTCATCCACCTACACAATCCCAAAAGGTGTCTCATAAAAAAATTGAAAATCCATCTTGTGTACTCCACTGTTATCCCAGACATCCAAAGCAAATAATGGAGGGAAAAAATAGAAAAGCGATCCTGTTCTGGTAACACTCCCCCCTTTACCTGGAAATCCCTCCCAATATGATAGTTGTCGAATTTATCCCGCCCAATAATACCACAAAACATTAGGCACTGCTCTACCCCTCTCCCCCATTCCAAACCCTGCCACAATACTTTTCTTGCCAGCCTAGATAACCTACCCTCCTAAATAAACCTAGAAAATTCCCTGTGTAACATCTGAAGAACCCCCTCAGGAACCGTTATGGGAAGTGTTTGAGGGGGAAAAAAAACAAAAGGCAGGGGAGCACATTCGTTTTCAAAGCGGTAATCCACCCCCACCAAGATAACCAGGTGGACTGCCATCTATGCAAGTCCCTACTAAGCATCCCAGAGCAAAGGATCATAATTAAGGGAATAATGTTGAGTGAGATCCCGAGGCACCTGGATACTTAAATACCTAACATGAGTGGTCGCCCATTTGAAAGGAAAGTTACCCTGTTATAAAGCTTCCTCCTGAGGGTCAAGGATAATCCCTAATATCTCTGTTCATTTTAAAATCCGCCACTCTCCCAAACACCTGCAATTCCTTTAATTTAAGAGAGAGATGAGGGCACCCCACATACATCAAAACATCATCAGCAAATAATGCTAATTTGTGTGACCTCTCACCCAGCTGAAAACCATAAATATCCTGATGAGAGTGGATCCGTTGAGCCAGAGATTCAATCGACAAGGCAAATAGAAGAGGTGAGAGGGGACATCCTGACGAGTTCCATGAGATATTGCAAAAGGTCACATATATCCCCCATTTACCCGCACCCGTGCCGTGGAACTGGTATATAAACAACAAATCCAGGTATAAAAATTGTCCACCAAACCAACCCTTGGCAAAACCTGCCATAAAAACGCCCAGTGAACCCAATCAAAAGCCTTCTCTGTATCCAAAAGCAATAGCTTCAACTGGGCCCACTGCAACTCCTGTACCACGTTCGAAGTGTGGCAAATATCTCCCACTTGACGTTTGGGAACAAATCCCGCCTGATTCTGATGTATCAATCCGGGCAACACTGATCCCAATCTCTCTTCCAGCACCTTTGCTAGAAGTTTAACATCAACATTGAGCAAAGACATCAGTCGATAAGAACCACAGTTCACCATACTAGAGGCAACAAATTCCCCTTCAACTACCCACTACCTACCCAAGTCAATAGCCCCCCCCCCCCCCCCCCCCCCCCGACATCTACCACGAACACTTTATGAAATTTGGCACTAAGACCATCAAGTCCTGGAGCCTTCCCAGCCTGTAGATTTTTTTTTTTTAAATATCTATAGCTTTTCCACTTCATCTTATCTTTATGGACATATTCAAGGGTTCTCTATCCTCTCCGGATAAGGCTGGCATGTCTGTCCCCTTCAAATAAGCTACCAAATCTGCCTCTGCACGTGGGCCAGACTGCTCATACAATTTCACATAAAAGTTAAGGAATTATTCTCTAATAGAGCTATCTAAATAACAAAATTGCCCCCCCCAACCCCTCATCTTCTGTATCATTTGATACGCTCTACGTTCCCTCAATCTAGCCAACTGAGTCCGTGATTTATTACCACATTCAAAATCACAGCGCTGCATGCATCTACATGTAAAATCCACATGTTCCAACTGCCCGCACCCTAATTCTGTCTGAACAAAATTAAACTCTTCCATACCCTGGCATTAAGAGCCCTCTGATAGCTCTGTTCCAATTTAGTAAGTTTCTCCCGAAGCCTAAGATGCTTCTGTTCTCACTCCTTTTTCCGGAGAGGCCCCACCCCCCAAATCACTTCACCAAATGGCCCCGAACTACAGCTTTAAGGGCATCCCACATAATACTATCAGTCCCATTATCCATAATATAATTTTGAATAACCATCCTTAAATCATGAAAAACCTTACTATCTCCCAGCAGATGTTCATTAAGCCTCCAAAATTCACTGGGGTGCTAATAACCTTTCAAGTGCAATTTTACACATACTCTGTAAACGAGTCAGAAGAAAGCAAAAAGAAGAGCCCTGATTTTTGTTGAGAGCATATATATTTATGCAGTGGTGTGCTGTTAATTTTTTAACAACAGGCTCTCTCCCCGGTCCACCTCGGCACCCCCCCCCCCCAGTCCACTTCTGTGCCCCCCCCCCCAAAAAAAAATTGCAGAGCTGGCTATAGGCGAGGGGGGGGGGGGCAATGCATTACTCTCTCCAGGAAAAAAAATTAAATGATCCCAGGTTGCAATCTAATTCATGTTTAATATGGGATAAAATGCCATAAATAAGTAAATAAATATAAACTTTTAATGTTGAGCACCTGATTCTCAAAGTGAACATATTCCAAACACTATAATGAAAATAAAATGATTTTTTTTCTACCTTTGTTGTCTGGTGACTGTTTTTCTGATCATGCTGGCCCAGTATCCGATTCTGCTGCTATCGGTCCTCTTAACTCCGTTTCCAGGGCTTCCTTTCCATTTATTTCTTTCCTCCTTTCTTCTTCATTTCTGGTCCTCAGCTTCTGCCTATTTTCTTCATCCATGTGCAGTTTTTCTCCTCTCTTCCTTTTCCCTCATCTCATCTCCTTCCTCACTCTTCTCTCCCCTCCATCCATGTCCAGCATTTCTTCTCTCTCCCCTCCTCTCCCCTGCCCTGCATGCACCCATGTCCAGCAGTGACCCTCCTCTCCCCTGCCCTGCATGCACCCAGATGTCCAGCAGTGACCCTTCTCTCCCCTGCATGCACCCATGTCCAGCAGTGTACCATCCTCTCCCCTGCCCTGCATGCACCCATGTCCAGCAGTGACCCTCCTCTCCCCTGCCCTGCATGCACCCAGATGTCCAGCAGTGACCCTTCTCTCCCCTGCATGCACCCATGTCCAGCAGTGTACCCTCCTCTCCCCTGCCCTGCATGCACCCAGATGTCCAGCAGTGACTCTTCTCTCCCCTGCATGCACCCATGTCCAGCAGTGAGCCTCCTTTCCCCTGCCCTGCATGCACCCGTATCCAGTAGTGTACCCTCCTCTCCCCTGCCCTGCATGCACCCATGTCCAGCAGTGACCCTCCTCTGCCCTGCATGCACCCAGATGTCCAGCAGTGACCCTCCTCTCCCCTGCATGCACCCATGTCCAGCAGTGACCCTCCTTCCCCCTGCCCTGCATGCACCCATGTCCAGCAGTGTACCCTCCTCTCCCCTGCCCTGCATGTACCCATACCCAGCGACCCCCTCCATCCACCCATGCCCAGCAGCGACTCCCTTTTCCCCCCTGCCACCCCCTCCCGAGTTGTTTCGCGAATTCTTTTCCTTCCCTCCCAATCTGGTACCTCACCGCCTGCTTGTTTTTTGAATTCTTCGGGGCAGACAGTCTTGCCTGCCCGCTTCCAGCGCCGACTGTCCTCCCTTGCTGATTCGTGCTTCAAAATGGCCGCCGAGACTTCAGCCGAAGTCTCGCGAGGCCGCCTCTGGAAGTCTCGGCTGCCATTTTTAAAGCGCGAATCGGCAAGGGAAGACAGTCAGCGCTGGAAGTGGGCAGGCATGACTGCCTGCCCCGAAGAAATAAAAAAACAAGTGGGCTTTGAGGCGGATTCGGAGGGAAGGGAGGAGAGCCAGAGCCGGCTCGCTATTTTCAACAACCGGCTCGCAAACCAGAAGAAAATTTAACAACCGGCTCTTGCAAGCTGGCTCCAGTACACCACTGTATTTATGAGAGTAATAGGAATCTCTCCAATCCTACTAAACACAGCAATACAACGCCCCAGTGGATCTTTATAACTCTCCTCCACTACCAAGGAACAAGTAGATTTACATAAATAATATCACCAAACCCCCCTTTTTACCCTCCCCTCCTCCCCGCAGAAGAATGAGTCCCACATACCCCAAAGGACCAGTATTGATCTCTAGCCCTGAGATGAGTCTCCTGTAATAGGGTAATATCCCACTGTAAGTGTTTTAACTAAGTAAAACACTATATTCCGCTTCCCCACATCATGCAATCCATTCACATTCCAAAATCCTACTTTTAACCCACAAATGTCATTTCCCAAAGTCCCTCAAACCCCTTCTACAAAGCCCCCCTCCGAAACCCAAGGAATCATGCTGACTGTGACCCTCCTCCACCTGCCCACACCTCCATGGAAATTCCCCCCACCCCCGAGCATGACCCATACCACTCAAAAGCCCTTCCCCTCTTCCAACACACATACCAAACCATCAGTCAAACTCGTAAGCACTCCTCTGCACACAAACCACCTCCTGAGGTACCCAAAGTCATTGTATAATAAACAGCTAAAGGAAGTCCAACAAAGTTCAAAACTGTTCAGATGTCTGGGGCACAAGCTTAGACCTTCTACCAGAAATCTTCTGCCAGGCATCCATATCCACTTAGCTCTGAGGAGAGGAACTTCCCGTGCGCTCCTCTCTCGTAGGCAATCCCGTGCAGTGGATGCCTTTTGTGACTTGTCATCCACTGTAAACAGTAACCCAAACAGGAATAGCCACCGGTACCTATACTTAGCAGTCTGTAAATAATTGGTCACCGGTTCCATTTCAGGACGGCGTTGCAATGTCCTGTGTGCCAAATCCTGGTATATAGAAACAGTTGTTCCACACTACATCCTCTGGCTTTACGCAAAATATCCTCAAAGTATAATCATTAAAGCACACAAGAATGTTCCGTGGCGCAGAATTCCTGCACTGGCCCACACTTTGATACACTCTGTCCAACTAAATTTGCGGGGGTTCCGTGGTGTCCACGCCATGATCCTGAGCTTGCAACAAAAATCTGCAGATTGCAGTGACAGTTTTAGCATAGCCCTGATATTGTTCCACTTCTGGGATCCCCCAGAACTGCAGATTATGCCTACGAGATCTGTTTTCCAGATTTTCGATAAGATCCATCAACTCTCAGTGCTCCTGACGGTCCCGGGGTCCCAACTTCTCAAGAGCCATGAGGCACTCCTCAGCCGCATCTGCACGAGCCTCCATGTGATCCACCCAAACCCCTTTCTCACACACATCGCTTGCATTTCAGTTTTCAAGGCTTTAAACCAGCTCACCACCTCCTTTTTTATGATCTCTTCTTCATTAGGCCCCAAGTAGCCCATAAATTCCTCTTCCTTCAACTCACCATGATCCGCCTCCATTTTGGACACGTTCTCTCCCGCTCTGCAGCTCAGCAATCTGCAATGCTCCACGACCTCGAGCATGTATTTACATTTTTCAGTATGTTTTCAGGTGTTCATTTCTGCAATCCCCTGCACAGGGATAGTGAAAATCACTCGTGGAGGAGGCAGGAGAGGGGTAAAACTAGCTTAAAATACACTGCTCCTTGGGAGCTGTACCGCTATGGATTTACAG
This sequence comes from Microcaecilia unicolor, assembly GCF_901765095.1. Lineage (NCBI taxonomy): Eukaryota > Metazoa > Chordata > Amphibia > Gymnophiona > Siphonopidae > Microcaecilia > Microcaecilia unicolor. Next base: position 208,688,536 of record NC_044035.1, on the reverse strand, counting down.
CCTGTCTCACTAACACAGACTGCTCAATGATTACTGTGGATTCTTTTGGATTCGTAATAAGTAAATGAAACCTTTATTAGGGAAGCTAAATTCTACAATGGTTAATATATATATATATATATATATATATATATATATATATATATATATATATATATATATATATATATATATATATATATAATGGTTAGCACATATACAATAATTAGCTCTATAAACAATCATTACATCACTGGTCTCTACATTTCTTAGACCAGGAAAAAAAGCGAACACAATGATTAAACACCCATTACGTCACTGGTCTCTACATCTAAGCAATGCAAAGAGTTATTAGACCAGGAAAGAAACAAGAATATACATTATACATACAATCATCACTGGTCTCCATCATCCAGGCTCTTATTATCAGCTGGGGGGGCCCGGTTACACAGCGAGAGCTAGGAGCTTTTTGGACCAGGAACAACAAATCCTCTGTGCAGTCCGTACGTTACAGATGAACCCCACCTTACTGTGACAAGCCCTCCCTTTTTATAGGCTCTGAGCTCATGTCCAGAGCTATGGAAAATTACCAGAATGTACATGAGGATGCAGTCACATGCTTCCGGTCCAAGTAAAGAAACCACTGGCCAGGTGGCTCATCTCCTGAACTCCGAGCATATCCTGTTTCCCTCCTTCACAAACTGAATTGGTTAGAGATGTGCCTTATCTTCCATATTCCAACTTGTTTTTGTATCTACGAGAAAAGTTACTTTCAGTCAAAGACAAGATTACTTCAGAGTTCATTATTGGACAAAATCAGGGTTGAAAAGCAATCCTTTAAGGTAACACTTAAACAATCATTTTTAAACAGAATTACTTCTAATTAACAATAGAGACCCCAAGTGCACTAGTCGTTCAAGACAGGGTTGAAAAACAATCTTTAAAATTCACTTCCATTACAGGAGCTCAAGCCTTATGCTGCCATACTCAATCAGTGACATCACATCCTCCTCCATCCTTTATTTCTTGTATGTAAAGATTAATTTCTGAGCGTTTATCCTCCATGACCGTCGTGGAATGTTTCTTAAGCTCCTCATCCAAAGTTACCATAGGAGCATTGCCTTCCGCCACCATCTTGGACATCCGGGTGCATGACTGATCTCTGGTTGATTTAGTGCCTTTATTCGGCATACCCCGCTGACAACTTGCCACAAGGTGTGCGCACAATGTTAGTCAGTAGGGGTTAGAATCTCCAAGAAAAAGTAAGTTAACACCGACAATTAATGCAGATGGTGAGAGTGAGGCACGGAACAGCTGCCCAGGGCATTTTGCTAGGTCAGTAGCATCCTTAATATTGTCTTCTTTCCTAGATAAGGAACCGAGAGCTCCAGGCAGCAGGGGTGGGCAATAAAGAGCTTTTTCTGTCTTCTAGCTGTCGCTAACTCCTTCCCTGCAGTCTATTGAGCACCCCAAATCATTATGAAAAGTGGGCTCCTTTGATTTAAGGGGGCAACTTTTAAAGGGATCTTCCACACAATAACAGGTTTTTTTCATGTGCAAAAATCCCATTTGGAATTTTATCTCTGACCCCACCCTCAATTCCCCAACCAGAGAGAGTGTTAGTACTTCCCAGTGGAATGTTTGCACCTGTGAATTCTATGGGTTCTTATATACTCAGTAGATTTTCAGAGGAGCCTGTAAATTTTGCAGGAGGGACTGAGTTACCCTTCGCTTGATTAAATGGGTTAGACTAAGTACATAAGTATTGCCATACTGGGACAGATTGAAAGTCCATTGAGCCCAGCATCCTGTTTCCAACAGTGGCCAATCCAGGTCACAAGGACCTGACAAGATCCCAAAAAAGTACAATACATTTTATGCTGCTTATCCTAGATTTAAGCAGTGGATTTTCCCCATTTTAATAATGGTCTATGGACTTTTCCTTTAGGAAGCCATCCAAACCTTTTTTAAACCCCACTAAGATAACTGCTTTTAATACATTCTCTGGCAATTAATTTGAGTTTTACACATTGAGTGAAAAAATTATTTACCTGAGGACAAGCAGGCTGCTTTTTCTCACATGTGGGTCGACGTCCGCGTCAGCCTGGGAATCTGCAATTTTGCAAGCAAAAATATATAAAAAGTTTTGCCAGAGTCTGCTAGCACGCGTGCATCGCACAGGCGCGGCCATCTTCCTGCCTGTCGCGTGAGCGTTCCCGCTCATCTTTTTCTCTGCGGTGAGGTGTGGTTGAGTTTTTCCACTTTCCTCTCAGGCCCGAGAAAGAGTTTTCTGCGTTGGTTTTGTCTTTTTTTCTTTCTTTTCTGTTGAAATTTTCAGTTAAAAAAAAAAAAACTCCCGTAGTTTTTTCTTTCCTTTTTTGCCCTTTTTGTTTCCTTTGTTTTTTTTTTTTTGATATGGCCAGCTTGCTCTATTCTTTTCATTCCCTTTTTTTCTTTTAACATCCACGATCGCGTCTTTTGATTTCGCCGAACACCCAGCGACTTCAAATGTTGTACTCGGTGCAACCGGACTATCTCAGGTACCAATACCCACGCTTGGTGTATCCAGTGCCTTGGGCCTGACCACAGCCCAGCCGCTTGTAGTCTGTGTCTTCGCATGAAGAAACAGACCCAAGCGTCTCGAGAGGCCCAACGTGAGAAGCATTTTGGGGCTCATTCCAATCCATCGACATCGGTACTGAGGTCAGCGGTATCAACATCGAGGGACACATCGACGTTGGGAGCAAAGGTAATGGCTGTGGAACGACCAACTTGTGCTGGGAGCAGTGAAGCGTCGAGTGAGTCTCCAACTTTCTCGAGGCCTCCTGCTATGCAGGACCCCCGGGACCGACCTTCGTTGGACCCGGCCCCGAGGAGACGTGAGGATTCCATGTCTTCCTCATCGGTACCAAGGAGTCTCATAGAATGAAGGCGAAGACGCACAGTCATCGATCTCCTTCAACACACAGTGCCGGGAGCTCCGGGGCGTTGAGGGATTCGGCACCCGAGAAGCATCGGCGCCTAGAAGACCGCTCCCCATCTATTCAGGAGGTGCCGATGCGTTGGTCTAGCAGCCCGGTACCTGCTCCCGAGCCTCGACAGATTCTGCCACTGGATTCTGTCCCAACCCAGCAGCCTTGTCCGATGGCGGCGCTCGATGAACACATCAGTGCCCTGCTTCCAGAGTTTCTGGAAGGGTTGCTGCACCAGGCTGCTTCGGTGTCGGGGGTGCTTGCGCCTTCCATGCCGTCGGCTACAGCGGTCTCTGGCCTTTTGCCTGTGGTGAGGTCCCTGACCTCGGTGCCGCTTACCACCCAGGTTGACTCTCCTTCGACTTCGGTGGAGGAAGCTTCACTGGAGTCCAGGCGGGTGTCGACTTCTAGTCACCGCCATCGAGGACGTCGGCTCAGTTTCAGACTGCACTGAGAGATGTCTTGTCCGATACTGAAGATGAGCACTCGTGGGAGGAAGAGGAGGATCTCAGGTACTTTTCTTCTGACGAGTCCTTTGGGATTCCTTCTGAACCTTCCCCTCCACCAGAAAGGAGACTGTCTTCACCGGAGAGTCTATCCTTTACCTCCTTCATCCAGGAAATGGCTGTGGCTATTCCCTTTCCTATGGAGGTTGAGGGTGAGCCCAGGGCTGAGATGCTCGAGGTCCTGGATTATCCTTCTCCACCTAGAGAGGCTGCAACGGCTCCTTTGCATAATGTACTGAAGGAAGTGCTTATGTGAAATTGGTCGTTCCTTCTGTCTAACCCTGCGATCCCAAAAAGAACGGAATCCCAATATCTGATCCATGGGGAACCTGGATTAATGAAGTCTCAGCTACCTCACAATTCCATGGTGGTGGACTCCGCTCTCAAAAGGGCCAAGAGTACTAGGGACTATGCCTCGGTGCCCCCAGGCAGAGAATCTAGAACGTTGGACTCCTTTGGGAGGAAGGCGTATCAGGCCGCTATGCTCGCTGCCAAAATCCAGACATACCAGCTCTTCACGAGCATCCACTTGTGGAACTCGGTGAAGCAACTATCTAGCTTGGTTGATGCACTCCCTCCAGAGCAAGCCGAGCCTTTTTTGCCAGGTGGTCAGGCAGTAGAAGGTGTGTCGAAAATTCCTGGCCAGGGGTACGTTCGACACTTTATGATGTAGCATCCAGAATCGCTGCCCAAGGTATAGTGATGCACAGACTCTCATGGCTGCGTGTCTGTGACCTGGATCATTAGGTCCAGCAGCGGATGGCGGATGTTTCTTGCTGGGTGAGAAAAGTAGAGGATCTGGTTGACCAGCTCAAAAAGCACATTGATGCTATGGATTCTCTCTCCCGCTGGACGTCTTCTGCTACTACCTCCTCATCCAGGAGGTTTTTTGGAGGGAAGAGGAGTGCTCCCTATTCCTATCTAGGCATAGGTACACTCCTGCTTAGCAGCCTGTCCAGGCTCAGTCCCAGCACGCTCGTTGTCAACAACGTGCGCCTAAGGCCTCTGCTGCTCCCCAGCAAAAGCAAGGGATGGACTTTTGACTGGCTCCAGTTCAACATAGCCTCAGAAAAAGTGTCCATGCCAGACGACTTGCCGGTCGGGGGGGAGGTTGATATTTTTTCACCAAAGCTGGCCTCTCATAACCTCCGATCGGTGGGTTCTTAGAATAGTCCGGTCAGGATACACCCTCAAACTGGAATCCAAATCTCCAAATTGTCCACTGGGAGCTCATTCTTACAGTTCCCAGGACAAACAGGTACTTGCAGAGGAACTCTCCGCCCTTCTACAGGCCCAAGTGGTCGAACCCATTCCACCAGATGAAGAAGGGCTGGGATTCTATTCCAGGTACTTCCTTGTGCAGGAGAAAACAGGGGGGATGAGTCCCATCCTAGACCTAAGGTCCCTGAACAAATTTCTAATCTGACACAAGTTCAGGATGGTTTCTCTGGACACCCTTCTTCCCATGATTCAGGAAAACAATTGGCTATGCTCTCTGAACTTAAAGGTTGTCTACACCCAAATCTCGATACTCCCAGCTCACAGGAAGTATCTTCGATTTCGGCTAGGAACACAGCACTTTCAGTATCGTGTACTGCCTTTTGGCCTGACGTCTGCGCCCTGAGTGTTTACCAAATGCCTAGCTGTAGTCGCAGCGTTGCTACGCAGACTGGGAGTGCATGTGTTTCCTTATCTCAACGATTGGCTGGTGAAGAGCACCTCGAAGGAGGGTGCTCTGGAGTCCATGTGAATGACTATTTGGGTGCTAGAGCTACTGGGGTTTGTCATAAATTATCCCAAGTCCTATCTCACCCCAGTCCAAAAATTGGAATTCATTGGAGCCCTGTTGAACACTCAGACAGCTCAAGCTTATCTTCCCGAGGCAAGGGCAGACAACCTTTTGTCCCTGGTGTCCATGGTTCGAGCGTCCCAGCAAGTCACAGCTCAGCAGATGTTGAGACTTCTGGGGCATATGTACTCTACAGTTCATGTAACTCCCATGGCACGTCTACATATGAGATCATCTCAATGGATCCTATCTTCCCAGTGGTTTCAAGCTGCGGGGGATCTAGAAGATGTAGTCCAACTGTCCACCAGCTTTCAGAATTCTCTTCAGTGGTGAACAATTCGATCCAATTTTACCATAGGGCTACCATTCCAAGTTCCTCAGTCACAGAAGGTGCTGACGACGGATGCATCTCTCCTGGGGTGGGGAGCTCATGTAGATGGGCTCCACACTCAGAGAGCCTGGTCCTTTCAGGAGAAAGGTCTGCAGATTAACCTCCTGGAATTACGAGCAATCTGGAATGCTCTAAAGGCTTTCAGAGACCGGCTGTCCAAGCAAGTCATCTTAATTCAGACAGATAATCAGATTGCCATGTACTGCACCAACAAGCAGGGGGGCACCGGATCTCGCCCTCTGTGTCAGGCAGCCGTCCAGATGTGGCTTTGGGCATGCCATCACGGCATGTTTCTCCAAGCCACTTATCTGGCAGGTGTAAACAACAGTCTGGCGAAAGAATGAGCGGGATAATGCAACCTCACAAGTGGTCACTAAACATGGGAGTAGTCTGCAAGATCTTCCGAGCGTGGGGCACCCCTTAGGTAGATCTTTTTTCCACTCAGATTAATCATAAGGTCCCTCAATTCTGTTCCAGGCTTCACGCCCACGACAGACTAGCGTCAGATGCCTTTCTCCTACATTAGGGGATAGGCCTTCTGTGTGCGTATTTTCCCATACCTCTAGTAGGGAAGACTTTGCTGAATCTCAAGCAAGACTGCAGAACCATGATCCTGATTCCACCCTTCTGGCCCCGTCAGATTTGGTTCCCTCTTCTTCTGAAGTTGTCGTCCGAAGAACCGTGGAGATTGGAGTGTTTTCCCACACTCAGAATGAGGGGTCGCTTCTACATCCCAACCTCCAATCTCTGGCTCTCACGGCCTGGATGTTGAGAGCCTAGAATTTGCCTCCTTGGGTCTTTCTGAGGGTGTCTCCTGAGTCTTGCTTGCTTCCAGGAAAGATTCCACAAAGAGGTGTTAACTCTTTCAAATGGAGGAGGTTTGCCATCTGGTGTGACAGCAAGGCCCTAGATCCTCTTTCTTGTCCTACACAGACCCTGCTTGAATACCTTCTACACCTGTCAGAGTCTGGTCTCAAGACCAACTCCATAAGAGTTCACCTTAGTGCGATTAGTGCTTTTCATCGCCGTGTAGAGGGTAAGCCTATCTCTGGACAGCCTTTAGTTGTTCGCTTCATGAGAGGTTTGCTTTTGTCAAAGCCCCTTATCAAACCTCCACCAGTGACATGGGATCTCAACATCGTTCTCACCCAGCTGATGAAAGCTCCTTTTGAGCCACTGAATTCTTGCCATCTAAAGTACTTGACCTGGAACGTCGTTTTCTTGGTGGCTGTTACTTCAGCTCGTAGAGTCAGTGAGCTTGAGGCCTTGATAGTGCATGCACCTAATATCAAGTTTCATCACATCAGAGTAGTCCTCCGCATGCACCCTAAGTTCCTGCCAAAGGTGGTGTCAGAGTTCCATCTGAATCAGTCAATTGTCTTGCCAACTTTCTTTCCCCGTCCTCATACACGCCGTTGCGAAAGCAGTTTGCACACCTTGGACTGCAAGAGAACATTGGCCTTTTACGTGGAGCGGACAAAGTCCTTTAGACAGTTCGCCCAGTTATTTGTCTCTTTTGATCCCAACAGGAGGGGAGTTGCCTTCGGAAAATGCACAATCCCCAATTGGCTAGCAGATTGCATATCCTTCACTCATGCCCAACCTGTGCTGACTCTGGAGGGCCATGTCACAGATCATAATGTTAGAGCCATGGCTGCGTCAGCCTCCATTGAGGAGATTTGCAAGGCTGCAACGTGGTCATCAGTCCACACATTCACATCCCACTACTGCCTTCAGCAGGATATTCGACGCAACAGTCGGTTTGGGCAGTTGGTGCTGCAGAATCTGTTCGGGGTTTAGAATCCAACTCCACCCTCGTATGCCCATTTTTGTTCTGTTCCAGGCTGCGCTCTCAGTTAGTTGTTTATGGTTTCAGGTCAGTCTATGTTATGTCCTCACCATTGCAAGGCCCAGTTGACCAATGTTCATTGTTTTGTAGTGAGCCTGGGTGCTGGGGTTATACACCACATGTGAGAACAAGCAGCCTGCTTGTCCTTGGAGAAAGCGAAGATACATACCTGTAGCAGATATTCTCCGAGGACAGCAGGCTGATTGTTCTCACAAACCCACCCACGTCCCCTTTGGAGTTGTTGTTTATTTGTTTTTGGGGTTTTTTAAATTAAACTGTGCAGGAACGCTCACGCGACGGGCGGGAAGACGGCTGCGCATGCGCGCCAGAAGACTCTGGCAAAACTTTTTATATATTTTTGCTTGCAAAATTGCAGATTCCCGGGCCGATGCGGACGTCGACCCACATGTGTGAGAACAATCAGCCTGCTGTCCTCGGAGAATACCTGCTACAGGTATGTATCTTCATTTTCTCCGATTTGTTTTAAATGTACTACTTTGTAGCTTCACTGCGTGTCTCCTAGTATTTTTGGAAAGAGTAATCAAGTGATTCACATGTACCTGTTCCACTCCACTCATTATTTTATAGACCTCTGTCATATCTCCTCTCACCCATCTTTTCTCCAAGCTGAAGAGCCCTAGCCACTTTAGCCATTCCTAATAGGGAAGTCATCCCATTCCATTTATCATTTTCATCGCCCTTCTCTGTACCTTTTCTAGTTCTATATCTTTTTTTTAGATGAAGTTACCACAATTGGTCACAATATTTAAGATGCGGTCGCACCATGGAGTGATACAAAGGCATTATAATGTCCTCATTTTGGTTTTCCATTCTTTTCCTAATAATGCCTAACATTCTATTTGTTTTCTTAGCCGCCACTGCACACAGAGCAGAGGGTTTCAATGTGTCATCAACAGTGACGCTTATATCCCTTTCCTGGTCAGTGACTCCTAGTGTGAAACCTTGCATTACGTAGCTATAATTCAGGTTCCTCTTTCTCGCATTCATCACTTTGCGCTTGCTTACATTAAAACATCATTTGCCATTTATATGCCTAGTCTCATAAGGTCCTCTTGTAAATTTTTCACAATCCTCTTGTGATTTAACAACTTCCGGAATAGGCTCCCCTGTCCCCAGAATGTTGCCCAGTTCTTTACAAATTTAAAACCCTCCTCCCTGCACCATCACCTCATCCACACTTGAGACTTCAGAGCTGTGCCTTTCTCTTCAGCCCTGGGCATGGAACAGGTAGCACTTTGTAAAACGCTACCCTAGAGGTTCTGGATTTGAGCTTTCTACCTAAGAGCCTAAATTTGGCTTCCAGAACCTCTCTCCCACATTTTCCTATATTATTGGTACCCACATGTACCAAAACAGCCGACTCCTCCCCAGCACTATCTAAAATCCTAGCTAGGTGACGCGTGAGGTCCACCACCTTTGCACCAGGCAGGCAAGTAACCAGATGATCCTCATGTCCACCAGCCATCCAGCTATCTACATACCTAATAATCAAATCACCAACTACAACAGCCGCCCTAATCCTTCCCTCCTGGGCAGTAGCTCCTGGAGACACATCCTCAGTGCAAAAGGATATTACACCCCTGGTGTTCTGGTCCTGTCTACAGGATTACTTCCAGCTGCACCAGGGTGATGCTCTCCTTTTAGAAGACCTCCCTCCAGGGCAGCACATGGGTTGCCAGATGTCCCTGTAGGCCTCCTCTATATACCTCTCTCTCTCCCTCAGCTCCTCCAAGTCTGCTATTCTAGTCTCAAAGAACAGACTTTTTCTCTGAGAGCTTGGAGCTCTTTGCATCGAGCACACATATTTGACTTATCACCAACTGGGATATAATCATACATGTGACATTCAATGCAAAAGACTTACTATTTAAATTGTTCAGTTTGTTTTTTTCTTTATTACTATTTAACATAGCAAATTTGACATTGCAACGTAAGAAATTACAGCATACAAAGAAAAACTATGTAACTGACTCAATGAAATAGTGAAAGAGATTGTATATCAGATGACACTGGATCTGGCCATAGTATTGTAGGTAAAGATTATTGATCTCTTTTTCCTTTGAGCAAATAGGTGAATTTCAATGTAGACAAAATTGTATATATGTGATGCTTTCCAACACTTCAATATGTGGTATAGTTTTCCCCCAAAACATACAGGGTGGGTGGTAGGGTTTCCGGTCCCCCCCCCCCCCCCCCCCCCCACTTCCGGAAAACTATAAATCGGTGCACTTTTACTTCCCTCAAAACCAGTGCAGGATTTTGTTCTCCTTTTCCCCATCCCACACCAGGCCAACTCACCTAACGGCTATGTACTCCTGCCAGGGCCAGCATAGAGGGAGCAGCCTAGGCTCCAGAGGGTCCTGCATCTCTCTCCCTTCCTTCACTCACTCACAAATATTTCTGTCAAAAGGGTTACCGCCAGCAGTGGCAGTGATTCTGACACATTGCCTGTGGCAAACCCTGAAACCTCCCCTCTGTTGCTGCATACTACTACACCCACTCGATGCAACTTCCTCTTGCCTGCGTGGAACACTTCAGAGAGGAGAGGCATCAGGGTTAGCCACAGGCAGCGTGTGCTGCTGGCAGTATCTCTTTGACAGAAATCTTTATGAAGGTAGATGGGGGCAGGGGAGCGATTCTCACTGGCAGAGAAATGCATGGGGGTTGAGGGGAGGAAAGGAAAGAGGTACTGCAAATAAATGCATGGGGGTGGAGGGGGAGGGTTGGAATGAGGTGCTGCACATGGGAGGGAAAGTGTTAATTGTTGGATATGGAGGGAGCGAGAGATGCTGCATGGGGTGTGGAGTTTGGAAAGAGGGAGAATTTCTGGGGGGTTTAGTGAGGGAGGATTGTTAGAGGTGGAGAGAGGGAGACATGTTCGACATAAGGGTGAAGGGGAGGAAGAGATGCACAGGGAGAGAGAAAGACAAGTGTTGGACGTGGCGGAGGGAGGGAGAGATGCTGCATGGGGAGTGGAGAGGAAGAAAGAGCTGTTGGACCTGGGGCACAAGAGTGAGAAAGATGTGGACAGTGTGAGAAAGGGAGAAGGGAAGAGAGGTTGGACATTGGGGTGGAGGAAAGGAAGAGAGAGATATGCACAGGAAGGGGAAAGGAAAAAGAGGAAGATGTTGGATCCAGGGACAGAAAGGAATGAGGGATAGATCCTGGACATTTGGAAAGAAGAGAGAGAGAGAGGAATGCTGGATCATGGGGTTGGGTGCTGTTTATAATTAGATCTGCCTCACTCTTTTGGGCAGCAGAAGCCATGGGCTCTCTGTACTATCCTGGAAAGAACTTCATATCCCCTCTAGATCCTTAATTACCCCAACCTTAAATCTGCTCATGACGGGCTTACACCGTCAAGGCAGTATAGACCCTTGTAATTAGAAAGGAACCCAGTATGTAGTAGATATAATAAGATAGTTTATTACAATCTTACCAATGGTAGTACAGGCAAGTTAAGCATTCACATAATGGAGCAGCATATCATGGCATGTCCTCTCTCTCTAGCCTTCTGGAGTCTTCCTTCTCTGTTCTTCTTCTCCTCTTGTCTGATCTAATACTCTCCAGACTGGTCCTTATATACCATTTTGGCTTCATTGGTTCCAATGGACCCCAGTCTTTCTCACCAGGGCTCTTGGTTCTTATCAGTTGATCAAAATGACTTCATATGTTCCCAAACCTTCCTCTAGCCCCCCCTTTGGATGTTCTCACCCGGGGTGCAGCTGACCAAGTACTATCTCTACATAACCATAGCAACTCTTGCTCATGACGTCTTGCAGGTGCCAGTCTCAGGATTGTTTATAGAGTAGATTGCCCCCACCCTTGCCAGCTCAGCACTTGCTACAGTGAAATGTAACTGTGTCAAAGGTGAACACTGATTCTTACAGGCTAGCTTTCTTTTGTATCAGAGATGATTTTGATTTCTAAGAGAGGCCTAGCTCTTATTATGAGCCATTGGCCTGTATTTTACTGAGAGCAAGGGCTAGCATAACTCTTCAGTGCAGGAGGGAAGAGAGAAGGGACAGGAAGATGCTGAGGAGAAGTGAAAGGGACTTGGAGATGTTGGGCTACAGTGGTGGGGAGGGGAGAAAGAAGGAGCAGGTAGCTTGGCTAGAAGAGTAGAGGGAGGAAGATGCTGGACATGTTGAAACTATATGGGAGAGACCCAAGTGGTTACGTCTGTGCTTTCCTCGCCCTCTGGTGGCCAGAATGGGCAGCTGCCATGGACCATCACCCGTTCCAGATTTCTGCTTAGTGCGGTCTGGATCTTCCGGGCTGCCGGGTTTGCTTGTGTTGTTTGAGCCTGCACAGCACCCGTAGCTGCCTGGTGATTGCAGCAGTGAGTTCCAACTGCTTCTGGGCTTATCAGCCATCTTGAAACATTTCTGCTTGCCTTTGCATTGCGTTTTAGGCCCTGGTACATTGGTGCTGGTGCACTTCTGCCTGAGAGTCTTTGGACCTGATTCTGTGTTTGCTGGTTTCCTGCCTTTTGAACCCTGCCTGTTACTGGACTATTCTTTTGCTTGCCGCCTGCCTAGACTCGGAGTGTTACTGGACTGTTCTTCTGCTTGCCGCCTGCCTAGACCCGGAGTGTTACTGGACTGTTCTTCTGCTTGCCGCCTGCCTAGACCCGGAGTGTTACTGGACTATTCTTTTGCTTGCCGCCTGCCTAGACCCGGAGTGTTACTGGACTATTCTTCTGCTTGCCGCCTGCTTAGACCCGGAGTGTTACGGACTATTCCTCTGCTTGCCGCCTGCCTAGACCTGGAGTGTTACTGGACTATTCTTCTGCTTGCCGCCTGCCTAGACCTGGAGTGTTACTGGACTATTCTACTGCTTGCCGCCTGCCTAGACCCGGAGTGTTACTGGACTATTCTTCTGCTTGCTGGCTGACTGCCTAGAGACCTAGCCTGGATTTCCCAGTACGTCTGTTCTGCCTTGCCTCTGCCTGTTACTGCTGCTCCTCGGCGGTGGTCCAAGGGCTCACAAACCCAGTTCCGGTTTAGTAAACGTGACACCAAGCAAGCTGGTGGGGGTGGCAAGGAAATGAATGAAAGGAGGATAGTGATTACAGGGGGTAGAAATTTGGTATGCAAAACTGATTAAAGATAAATGGGAATGGAAGAAGGAGTGAGATGGGTAATGTGAGAGCTAGAGGGTGAGAGAAGGAGTTGGAATTTGATAGGTAGCTGAAAAGTAAAAATGAGAGGGATGAGAAAGAGGGTTAAATTTGAGGGAACAGAGAAGCAGTTAAGAAAAAGAGAGAAAAGCGCTAAAAATTAAAGATCAATATGTCAGAGATAGGTATAGTGAAGGAGAATTAACAGAAGTCAGACAGGGAAGCAGAAAAGAGAAACTGGAACCAACATGATAGAAAAATAAAATGTCCAGACAACAAAGTTAGAAAAAAAGCATTTTTATTTTGAATGTATTAAATGGAATATGTTAGCTTTTGGGAAATGTGCACAGCAGATGTCTTTATATTGTATTCACTAGTAGAGGAAATGCATTTCTGTTTTTATTTCTCTAGTGTTGCAGTGCATGCCAAGTTTAACTTCTTAGGTTTCCCAGTTCAGTTTTTGTGATCTCTTGTTCTGTACTTGTTGATGGTCTGTCAGTATTATAGTAATGGAAGTTGAGAGATTGGAGGGGAGGCAGGGAAGAGAGGGGATCAGAGAGCATGTTTAACACCAGCCCTGACCCATTCTATAGCTGGTGGGGATTTCCAAGCTTCGCTAGCTGAGGACCTCCTCCAAAGGTGGCCAGACTTCTCTTCTGCCAAGGTCTGCAGTGTGCAGCACCATACTTGAGTCATCAACAACTATACATGTGTGGGGTGCTGACATCGGTAGTTCAGGGACATTGCTGCTGCCTGCCAAACTTAATAAAAGAGTGTTCTGGTCCCTTCAGAAGAAGTCTTAGCTTGGGGATCCTCATTAACTATAGTATTTATGAGTTGTGAGGTGCGGTGGAGGGGGGGGGGGGGAGTGAAGAGTTTGGGGTAGGGTAGGAGCAGAGAAAATGTGCCCACTGAATTTGAGCTCAGGCCCACCCAAAATTAGCTGGTTGGCTATGCCACTGTCCCACACTCCCCTCCAATATCACCACCTCTCTCCCTTCTTCCTCCCCCCCTTCCCAATCTAGCATTTCCTTTCAAACTTCCTTCCCCTCCCTTTTGCTGCTCCCATCATGCCTGCAGCACCAGAGAGGCCTTTAGCCCATTTGTTCACAGAGGCCCTGCTGGTCCCACCCTGTCTTGACAGTGTACAGAATGTGTCAGAGGAGAAGGCACCAGCAGAGGGCGTTCATAAGCCCAAGGGCTCCCCAGCACTGATTGATGCTTTGTTCATTGCTGCTGTGGGCCTGAAGGCACAAGAGGGATGATGACAGCAGAAGGGAGAGGGGGATTGTCCTGGGCCCTCCCCCCCCCCCCCCCCCCCCCCCCCCACCGCCATGCATACTATACTTATTGAGTTATGCTGGTGCTGGAAACATGGCAGTAGAGAATCTAAAAATGTAAACTGTTTATAGAATAAGGGTTTTTTGTTTTTGTTTTTTAGTTAAATGGTGTAGAGCAGAAGTTCAAGTCTCGCACTGACATTTTAAGAGATAAGTGCCTGTACTTGAAGCAGTTTCAGATTCTGCCCCAGAACCCTGATCCTCACAATTTCTCGAGCACACAGATCTAGCCAATGAGCATAATCTAGAAAAATCTTATGACTGTGTACAAGGTGTAACTGTCTAGTAATTCTGCATTTCTGCAGAAAAAATCATGTCTCCATTTTCAAAATTAGCTACTTTATGTGCATGTTTTTTTTCATCTTCCTAATTTTCACATATTTATCTTCGTTTAAGACCATATGCTTCCCTTGATTCTTTTTCCTTCACTAACATTAGTTTCTGATCCTGGACATAGGCTTGATTTCTTTTATGTTCTTTGTTTAGGCGATACCATAGGATTTCTCTTAGACCTACAAAAAAAACAAATGATATTCTATTTGAATGGAAACCATCTTCCTCCGGAGAAACAAGTTTTTTCCTCAGCCACGTAAGTCTAATTTCTGAGCAAGAACTTTTAACCCACGGTATTCTGACCCATTATGGTAATATTTTCAGCCCTTGAAATTGTGCTAGTTCCTAAGCAAAATCAGATACCAGAGTTTGTACTTACCTTTAGTTCATAACACATGATTTTTCTTTTTTTCAATCCTCTCTAAGGGGTCCTTTTACCAAGATGCGCTAAAAAGTAAGCTACGCAACTTTTAGTGGGTGATTTTCCCACACACTCAGGCCACCTCTTAGCATGTCTGCCAAAAAGCCGAATTTCTATTTATGGTAATAATGGCCAGGTGCTTAGTCCAAAATTAGCGCCTGACTATTTACCACGTGAGCCCTCCTATTTATTTGGCAGCAAGGGCTCATACACTAACCCTGCAGTAATCAAGCAGCACACGGCAATGTGACCATGCTGCCGATTACCACCGGGCATAAATCCATAGTAGAAAATAGAAAATTATTTTCAACCACAGAGAACTGTGCCCGCCTACTTTGGAACTAGTGTTGAGCTGCATTGGGCAGGACAGGGCACCACAATTTTGAGGAAGCACTCACAGGAGGAGGGAGGGAGTGCTAGTCCCCCCTCCTTCTGGAAGGTAGGGGGGGGTTGCAGGGGCCACCGCTAGATCACCAGGGCTAGCCTGAGGGGGACGTCAGGGTCCTGGGCAAGGGTCCCACTGGACCCACCAATGTTGTATTTAATTTTAGGAGGGGGGGTTATGTCTTTGGGGGGGGGGATCTGGGGGCAGACCACCAGGGCTTTAGGTTTGACAGATTTGGGCTTTTCTCCTGCAGGAAAAAAGCCTGGACTTTTCAAACCTCTTCTGCAGGAGGATTGTGCCTGGACTCTAGAGCACATGCCCAGGCACAGTCCTCCTGCAGAAATCCCTAATGATCAATGCTGACAATGCGCATAATTTTGTATGTTATTAGTGTTGATCATTAGCGATTTCTTTCTCTGCACTTTCCCTGCAGTATTTTTATGGCGCTGTTCAGAGCAGCGCGGGGAACTGAGCATTGGGGCAATAGTGCTAAGCAGGGGATTCTCCAAGGACAAGCAGGCCGCTTTATTCCCACAGGTGGGTGACATCATCCAACGGAGCCCTGGTGCAGACGCTGAATCACACTAGAAAAAGTTCTAGCAGCATCCCACTGTGCATGCGCTGGTGCCTTCTCACCTGACATATGAGCACAGGTCCCTTGGCTTTTTTTTTTTTTTTTGTTACATTTGTACCCCGTGCTTTCCCACTCATGGCAGGCTCAATGTGGCTTACATATTGTATACAGAGGAGTGGCCTAGTGGTTAGGGTGGTGGACTTTGGTCCTGGGGAACTGAGGAACTGAGTTCGATTCCCACTTCAGGCACAGGCAGCTCCTTGTGACTCTGGGAAAGTCACTTAACCCTCCATTGCCCCATGTAAGCCGCATTGAGCCTGCCATGAGTGGGAAAGCGCGGGGTACAAATGTAACAAAAAAACAAAACCTGGGGCACTGGAGGGTTAAGTGACTTGCCCAGAGTCACAAGGAGCTGCCTGTGCCTGAAGTGGGGATCGAACTCAGTTCCTCAGTTTCCAGGGACCAAAGTCCACCACCCTAACCACTAGGCCACTCCTCCACTCCGCTTCTTTTTTCCCATGGAGTTGAGAGGATGTGTTCGCATACTCTTCTCTTCACATTGCGCTTTTCAAAAGAAATTTTGCTCTATTGTGCATGCCTTCCCTGTGGGTAATTATCTCCCTTTTAAAAATGTTTTCCTGTTTTCCCTTCCTCATATTTTTGTTCTCTAGTTTTCGGCATTTTTTTGTTTCCTTTATTTTTCATGATTGGCTGCACAGTTAAACCACAGACCTGACCTCAAGTAGAACGCTTCCCCTTTTTTAATTGCGCAAGATTGAGGAGTTTAATTTAGCCAAAGTTATTTTTTCAATGTCACAGAAGGCTCCCAGTGGCTTCAAGCGGTGCACTAAATGTCATTGCATTATTTCACTCTTGAACCCACACAACTGGTGCATTGGGTGCCTTGGGCCAGATCATGACCCTCTGTTTGTGATCTTTGTCTTCACATGCAGGCCAGGACACAGAGTGCGATTGGCGCAACAGTAGTAGTTTTTTTGCTCTTTGAAGGCCAGACCATTGTGTTCAGCACTGGCGACATCGACCTCCATTGCTGCTCTGACACCGGTAACCACTGGGAGTGCATCGTTACTGAGTGGGTCGACGCCTGGTGCTGTTAGCAGGCCCCAGGACCAGTTAACATCGGACCCGACACCGAGGAGCCGCTAGGAATCAGAGGCTTCCTCGTCAGCACCGGGGGATCGAGTCTCTATGCATCAGGGGAAGCCCAAGAAGCATAAGCATCGGTCCTCCTTGACATACGGTGCTGGGAGCACCAGGGCATCGGAAACTCAGATATCCGAGGAGTGCTGGCATCGAGAGGAGTGTTCCCCCTCTGTGAAAGTGGTGCCGGTTCACCAGTCATCGAGCAGCCAGGGCCCCATCACTGGTTCAGCACCCATGACTTTGAAGGTTGCCTCCGCCCGGCTCCCATGCCTTTGTCGATGCCCATCCTCTCTGAGCGGTTCTGGAGCATGCTCTGACAGGAGCTGGTACAGTTGCTGCAGGGAGCTCCTGCTTTGGCATCGAGTGTGCTTGTGCCTTCAGCTGAACAGCCTCAGGCCCTCTCTGAGGCTCTACCGATGGCAGTGCTCAGAACATCAACACCAGGACCTCACAGAGTTTCGGAGCCGAGGCCTGAACAGGCAGTTACCCCCTCTGACATCAGGGGAGGAAGCTTCCCTAGAATCTGAGAGAAGGGCTGCACCTCGATGCTCCTCGGAGTGTGGACATAGTTCCACTAGGTTGAGGCCAGTGCAGACCCAGTCTCATGATTCTCAAGAGGAAGAGGAGTCTGACTGGAACCGCTCATGGGTATGTGTTTAGGATCCACATTACTTCTCAGAGGAGGAGTCGTATGGTATCCCATCTGATCCCTCACCACCTCAAGAGAAACAAAAATCTCCAGAGGCGCTGTTTTTACTGGTTTTGTCAGGGAGATGGCTGCAGCCATCCCATTTAAGTTGGAGACAGAGGAGGAGCTCAGGGCAGAGATATTGTCCATCTTGGACTATGTCTCCTCCTAAGGAAAGGATCATTGGGCCATTGCACCCTATCTTTAAGGATGCACTGATGAGGAACTGGGAATCTCCCCTCTCAGTGCAGGTAGCACCCAAGAAAGTGAATACACAGTATCGTATCCAGAATGCTTCCGGATTTGAGAAGCCCCAGTTGCCTCACCACTCTTTGGTAGGTTGAATCTGTATGGTTGGTTCTCAAGATGGGTGGTCAGTTTCTGTTGTTTTCTCTAGTTTGAAAGCTGTGTTTGTCTTCTTTCCTATTTTTAATGAAGTTCTATTAATTAATTTTTCTTTGTTTTATTGTACTATTTGCTTTATGAACCATTCTGATTTGCCTTGCGATAAGTAACGGTATAACAAAAAAATAAACAAACTATCAGAGCTCTCTGTCTCATGCCTCGACGCCCCAAGATGAGAGGCCAGAACCTTAGAGTCGTTTGGGAGAAAAACTTTTTAGGTCTCCATGTTCGTTGCCCACATCTAGTCCTAACAGCTCTACACAAGCCTTTACGTGGAGTCTCTAGTTAATAGTACACTAACCCTAGTGAATTCTGTGCATGTGGCGCAGGCCGCCGAGCATCGCCAGTTGGCTAGTAAGCAGGTGGAGTGTTGGCATTGTTTGGTCAGGGGCGCTTACAACACTTTTGATATTGGTTCCAGACTCTCTGGAATGGGTGTGGGGATTCACAGACTCTCCTGGCTGTTCAAGAGCAGTTGGCGGATGTGCCTTGCCAAGGGGACAATTTATTTGGAGAGAAAGTGGAGGAGGTTGCTGACCTCATTAAAAAGCACACTGATACTATTCTTTCTCTCTCTCTCTCCAACCTCCATCTGCATCTTCTTCAACAGGAAGATTTTTGACTGGGCAGAAGTGCAGGTCCTACTACTCTCAAAGGCGTGGGTACAAGCCTTCTGCTTGGTCTACTCAGGCGACTTGGGACCCCCGTCCAAGGTCTCGCTAGCCCCATCCCCAGAAATCCCAGCCAGCTCCCCAGTCAAAGCAGGGCACAGGCTTTGATTGGCTCCAACAGAGCATAGCCACGCAGAGTATCCATTCCGGACGACCTACTGGTCAGAGGGAGGCTCACTTTTTACCACCACAGATGGCCCCTTATAACCTCCGAAGAGTGGGTGCTTCAAATAGTCTGTCGCAGATATGCTCTAAATTTTTTTTTTGTTACATTTGTACCCCGCACTTTCCCACTCATGGCAGGCTCAATGCGGCTTACATGGGGCAATGGAGGGTTAAGTAACTTGCCCAGAGTCACAAGGAGCTGCCTGTGCCTGAAGTGGGAATCGAACTTGGCATCAGCAACCTCCAAATTGCCCACCATCAGCTCTCAGAACAAGCCAATGCTTGTACAGTAAATCTCCACCTTACTGCAGACACAAGCGGTCAAACCCGTATCACCAGGGAAGGAGAGGCAGGGATTCTATTCCAAGTACTTTTTTTTAATCAAGAAAATAGGGGGATTCCAGCCCATCCCTGAACAAAAATCTGGTGAAAGAAAAAAGTTCCGGATGATTTCCCTGAGCACCTTACTTTCTCTCATTCAGGAAAATGATCTCTGGACTTAAAAGATGCCTGTACCCAAATGTATACTTCTGACTTGCCTCTGGGACAGAAGTAACCTTCTGAAGGTCTCCTGGGCGGGGGGGGGGGGGGGTTGTATCCTTGAATAAATCATTACTCCCCCAGGCAGAACCCCAAGCAGAACCCCAGGCAAGAAAAACTCTGGCTACTTAATAAGTATTAGACATAATAAATGTTTATTCAGATTGTCAAAGAAGCCAATCAGTAATTATTGAAATAGTAACAAACTCCCAATACAGTACCATATATAGCAAATAAAAACAGAGTTTTCCCTGGGAGCTGTCAATATGTCCACCTGCTAGTGTAGGCACATTGAGGCTCGCCATCCTCAGTTCTTTCTCCTGTTTCCTGTTTTTTCTTCCTTTCTTCATTATCTTAATAATAATTACCCTTCCAACCTAATGAATATGCATCTTTCCAGAATATTCTGTTTCCTGGTATGACGTCTCATGTTCCATCAAAGTCATGCATATAAGCATAAGTTTTCATTAGATAATGGGTATGTTACCAAGTTACTACCCCCACCCTCGTGCTAGGGCTATATTTTTGCCCACACCCACTTACTTCTCCTTCTGATTGTTTATCTGGATACAGCAGGCGTCCTTAGTCATAGGAGTTTCTGGCTCTTTGTTTCTGACCAGCAACTTATCATAAGTTAGCATAGGTCAAATGTCAGACCACAGCCTTAGAAAGGTATTTACCAGAAAAAGCACATTTATAATTATTTTGCAACTCTTAAGTCTGCTCCCAGCTCAAGAGAAGCAAAGTAGTTTATAATAAAAACTAGAAATATGTATGGTTTTCACATTTTATTGGCCTTTATGATATACACACATTTTGATACTTCAGTCACAGGAAGCATCTTGAATTTCGAGTGGGGAAATGCCATTTCCAGTATCGCTTGGCCTAGTGTCTGCCTCCAGAGTTTTCACCACGTGTCTGGCAGTAGTTACAGCATATCTACACAGACTGGGAGTGTGTGTTTCCTTACCTGGATGATTGGCTGGTCAAGAACACATCTTGCGAAGGGGCAAGTGAGTCAATGTGGTTGACTGTTCCGGTGCTAGAACTACTGGGGTTTGTCATAAATTATCCCGTCCCAACTCCATCCAGTACGACAATTGGAGTACATAGAAGCCTTGCTAGACACAGAGATGCAGGAGGTAACTCAAGCAATTTTTGTGTGTGGACTTTCTATGGTGCTAGTGATTCAGCATCTGCACTGGGGCTCTGTCGGATGATGTCACCCGCACGTGAATAAGCGGCCTGCTGTCCTTAGGTAATCACCTTTGCTTTTTATTTATTAGGATTTATTTGCTGCCTTTTTGAAGGTGTACAGCATGAATAAGTGAAACATAATCAATAGACAATTAGAGCAGTAAAAATACTCAAACAGCAGTACAAAATATGACATGTATGCTACATTACAATGTCAACACAATACGTAATAAAACATTTTCATAGCCTAAAATGCAGTAGGACGCTGATTATCTGAAAGCTGATCATATATCCAATTATCCGGACCTGCATCACCCCCCCTCCCCCCCAGTCTCAATTTCCCACAGATAGTTGAAAAATTAAAATTGCTCACCAGGATGCGGAACCATCTGGAGGTAGATAGAATGAAGCCCCCACAAAGCTCCATTTGTATTGCGAGTTCTTGCATGGTCATATATACGTACATGCGCATCAATAGTGCTGTGGAGGAACCGGCTGTCTTGGTACATGTGGGTACCAATGACATAGGAAAATATGGAAAAGAGGTTCTGGAAGCCAAATTTAGGCTCTTAGGTTGAAAGCTCAAATCCAGAACCTCTAGGGTAGAATTTTCTGAAGTGCTACCTGTTCCATGCACAGGGCCAAATAGATAGGCAGAGCTCCAGAGTCTCAAAGTGTGGATGAGACGATGGTGCAGGGAGGAGGGTTTTAGATTTGGTAGGAACTGGGCAACGTTCTGGGGAAGGGGGAACCTATTCCGAAAGGCTTAACCACCTTAACTAGGATGGGACCAGCTGCTGGCATCGGCATTTAAAAAGGAGATACAGCAAGTTTTAAGCTAGAGACTGGGGGAAGGCTAACAGTCGCTCAAAAGCACATGGTATCACCAAAATAGGGAAGATAGGGTATCCCGATAGTGAGGTTGCAAAAGAGACCGTAGTAGATCAGGTGTCCTTAAATAAAAATAAAAATCAGACAAAAGATTGCAAATTTATACTGTCAAGTACTGAGCATGATGTAAATAGGAACAACAAACATAGTTTGAAATGTCTGTATGCGAATGCCAGAAGCCTATGAAATAAGATGGGAGAGTTAGAATATATTGAGCTAAATGAAAAATTAGATATAAATAGGCATCTCTGAGACCTGGTGGAAGGAGGATAACCGGGCTACAAATTATATCATAGTGGTAGGGTAGATCGAATTGGTGGAGGGGTAGCATTTTATGTTAAGGAGTGCCTTGAATCAAACAGATTGAAAATTCTGCAGGAGACAAAACACATCTTGGAATCCCTATGGATTGAAATTCCATGTGTAAAGGGGTGAACAGACAGATGTAGAAATGTTTAAGGAAATTAGGGAGGCTAACAAACTGGGCAACACGATAATAATGGGTGATTGCAATTGCCCCAATATTGACTGGGTAAATGTAACATCGGGGCATGCTAGGGAGGTAAAATTCCTTGACAAAATCAAGGACTTCTTTATGGAGTAGCTGGTACAGGAGCCAACAAGAGGAGGAAAAATTCTAGACCTAGTCCTTAGTGGAGAGCATGGTCTAGTGCGGGAGGTAGTGTTGATAGGGCCGCTTGATAACAGTGATCATAATATTATCAGATTTGATGTTAGCTTTGGAGTAAGTATATGCAGGAAATCCAATACGCTAGCGTTTCACTTTCAAAAAGGAGACTGATAAAATGAAAAGAATGGTGAAAAAAAAACTTAAGAGGAGCAGCTGTGAGGGTCAGAGATTTACACGAGGATTGGATGCTGTTCAAAAATATCATCCTGGAAGCCCAGGCCAAATATACTCTGTGTATTAAAAAAGGAGGGAGGAAGACCAAACGACAGCCAGCATGGTTAAAAAGTGAGGTGAAGGAAGCTTAGAGCTAAAAGAAAATCCTTCAGAAAATGGAAGAAGGAACCGACTGAAAATACTAAGAAATAGCATAAGGAATGTCAAGTCAAATGCAAAGCGCTGATAAGGATGGCAAAGATGGACTTTGAAAAAAAGTTTGCGTTGGAGGCAAAAACACATAGTAAAAATGTTTTTAGGTATATTAAAAGCAAGAAGCCAGCAAAAGAATCAGTTGGACCGCTAGATTTGGGCTCGTTTGGGTGGGAAAAAATTTTTCCACCTGACAACCCTGTGAAGGGCTTTATTAATCACTTAGAGACTGCAGCCCTTGCCTTTGCATTTTGTCTAAGGGCCCTGGTATGTAGAGTGCTCTGTATACTGCTACATTGTTTGCTCTGTGTATGCTTCTGGTGTATGACTTCTTAGCTTGGGCACAGCTCTGTTTGTTAGCCTGTGTACAGCTTTATTAGTTCTCCTGTGTTTGCTCTGTGTATGTTTCTGGTGTATGACTTGTTAGCTTGGGCACAGCTTTGTTTGTTAGCCTGTGTACAGCTTTACTAGTTCTCCTGTGTTTACTCTGTGTATGTTTCTGGTGTATGACTGGTTAGCTTGGGCACAGCTTTGCTTGTTAGCTTGGGCACAGCTTTGCTTGTTAGCCTGTGTACAGCTTTACTAGTTTTCCTGTGTTTGCTCTGTGTATGTTTCTAATATATGACTGGTTAGCTTGGGCATTGCTTTCCTGTTAGCTTGTGTTCAGTTTCCTAGTCTTCTCGTGTTTTGCTTTCTGGTTTTCCCCGTGTGTGTTTTCTTTTGCTTCTGGAGCTTCAGCCCTTGTTTTGGCTGTTGCCAGTACTCTTTGTTACTGGAGCAGCTGCCTTAGTCTTGCTCCTTGACCTGCCCAGAGACTTTGCTTTGTACCTGACTACTGCTTTGCTAGCCGCCTGCCCAGAGATTTTGCTTTGAACCTGACTACTGCTTTGCTAGCCACCCGCCCTGAGACTTGCTTTGAACCTGCCTACTGCGGGAACCCAGACATTCCCTGCCTGTCTGCCTTGCTTTCGCCTAGGTGCCTGGGGGCACTTCTGTATCCTGATTCCTGCTGTTCCTGCTTGCAAGTTCCAGTTCCGGTTTTTCCTGTAAGCCCTGCCGGCTGCCCGAACCTGAGGGCTCAACCCTCGGGAAAAGGTGGCTAAGCGTAGGTGAAGCCTAGGTCCAGTGTGTTCCTGTCCAGCGGGTTACGGTCCCGTGGGTTCCGCTCCAGTGTGTTCCAGTCCAGCAGGTTTCACTCCTGTATGTTCCAGTCCAGTGGGGCCACTCCAGTGTGTTCCAGTCCAGCGGGCTCCACTCCAGTTCGCACCCGTCCGGTGCGTTCCAGTTCCGTGTATTCCTGTGTAGAACTCCAGTCCGGGGTTCCGGTCCAGTCTTGTTTCGTCTCTACCTTGAAGGTGATCTTGCCTGCCACTGCCGCTCCACGGTAGTGGCCCAAGGACTCACGAACCCAGTGCTCCCGGGGAAGAAGCCTGACAGTATGTCAAGGTCCTCGGGAACGCGACATCATCCCAGAGAACTGATAGTAATTTGTAATTTATCTTTAAAATCGAGTGAGGTACTGGAAGATTGGAGGGTAGCCCATGTAACGCCGATTATTTTGAAAAGGTTCCAAAGCAGTGGCGTAGCTAGGGTAGTTGACACCCGGGGCCGGTCATTTTTTAACACCCCCCCCCCCCCCCGAAATCCAGTACTAGGCATACCGAGAATACAAAACACTCAGGACCTATAGAGCAATTCTACCATACCATAAGCAGTAATTTGTACGAGTCACACAAGGAAAAGGAATGCATCTTAAACACTACAGTGAGCACTAGAACATCAATTCACCTATTGTAAAACGAAAACAGACAGATTAGTACAGATCGTCGATCCTGCACAGTCAATGCCAACCGAAAGCCATGTCTTTTTCACAAATAGATACACTCTAATCCACTATAGAATAAGTAATCATAAACTTTCTATTTAGACAAAAATTAAACTGAACCCCCGATGCCAGACTCTGCATACAATGCAACACCACAGAAACAGAAAATGTCCTCTAGTACTGTGCAAAATATAAAGACAGCAGATGTAAATTTGAAAAACCTAACAAATACCAATCACCACTTTACAAATTAACAAATAGAAATAAACAAATATCATTTTATTGGACTAATACATTTAGCTTTCAGAGGCCAAAACCTCCTTCCTCAGGTCAATTCAGTATAGTACTGTTACAGTGTCCTATCCTGACCTGAGGAAGGGGGTTTTGTTCTCCGAAAGTAAAATGTATTAAAATTAGTCCAATAAAAAGATTACCTTATTTACATGTTCTATTATAAACATTTATTAACACAGCTACAATACTACTTTATCCTAAAGCAAAAAAATAAAAATATATATTTACAGTTCGTTGTCTCTGGTTTCTGCTTTCCTCATCTTTTCACTGTCTTCCTTCTATCCAGCATCTGTCTTTGCTCTCTCTCTGCCATCCAGTGTCTGCCCCTTCTCTCTGCCCCTTCCATGCACCATCTGCCCCAGTCTGCCATCTCTCTCTCCCCTTTCCATCAACATCTGGCCTCTATCTCTGCCCCTTCCATTTGCCCCAGTCTGCCCTCTTTCTCTCTCCCCTTCCACCCACCATCTGCCCTTTCTCTCTGCCCCTTCAATCCGCCTGCCCTCCCTCTCCTATCCGTCCAGGGTCTGCCCTCCCTCACGTGCCCCCCTTCCATCCAGGATCTGTCCCCTCGCTCTCTGCCCCCTCTTTTCAGCTCCCAGTTCCAGTCCCCTTCATCCACCACATGCCTTGCATCCCCCCCTTTCAGCCCCAGACCCATTGTCCCACCTGCCCCAGGCATGGACCCATTTTCCCTCCTGCCCCCTTGTCAGACCCCAGTTCCAGCTTCAGACCCCTTCTCCCATCTGAGCACTCCCCTCCCCCCAATCCCTTTCTCCCCTCTCTGAGCACCCATCTGAGCTCCCCCACCCCCTCCCCAATCCCCTTCTCCCCTCCTTGATGCTCTCCCACCCTCCCTAATCCCCTTAAGCACCCTCTGAGGCTCCCCACCCTCTCTAATCCCCTTTAAGCACCCCTCTGAGCTCCCCACCCTTCCCCAATCCTCTTCTCCCCTCTCTGAGCTCCCCCACCCCTCCCCAATCCCCTTTAAGCACCCCTCTGAGGTCCCCCACCCCTCCTCAATCCCCTTCTCCCCTCCTTGATGCTCTCCCACCCTCCCCCTTTAAGCACCCCTCTGAGCGCCCCCACCCCTCCCCAATCCCCTTCTCCCCTCCTTGATGCTCTCCCACCCTCCCTAATCCCCTTTAAGCACCCCTCTGAGCGCCCCCACCCTTCCCCAATCCCCTTCTCCCCTCTGAATCCCCCCCCCGACCCGAGATCCGTTCTCCTACCCTGTCCTGCTTTAAAAAAAATTTTCGAAGCGCCGGAAAGTGGCAGGCAGCGCGCCTCGCGTCTGCCCAGCTAGTAAAGAAGATCTCGCTGACGTCGTCACCTTTCCCACATTGAGTCCCGCCCCCCTCTGAGGCAACTTCCTATTACCGCGAGGGCGGGCGGGACTCAGTGTGGGAAGGACGATGACGTCAGCGAGATCTTCTTTACTAGCAGGGCAGATACGAGGCGCGCTGCCTGCCACTCTCGGGCGCTTCGAAAAAAAATAATTTAAAGGCGGAGCAGCGGGAACGGAGCACCCCCCCACCCGATGACACCCGGGGCGGACCGCCCCCACCGCCCCTGCTACGCCACTGTTCCAGAGGGGATCTGTGAAATTATAGACCGGTGAGCCTGACAGTGCCGGTCAAAATGGTAGAGACTGTTATAAAGAACAAAATTACAGAGCATATTCAAAAGCATGGATTAATGAGACAAAGCCAACATGGATTTAGTGAAGACAAATCTTTCCTCACCAATCTATTACATTTCTTTGAAGGGGTGAACAAACATGTGGATAAAGGCGAGTGGGCTGATATTGTGTATCTGGATTTTTTAAAGGCGTTTGACAATGTACCTCATGAAAGACTGCAGAAGAAATTGGAGAGTCATGGGATAGGAGGTAGCGTTCTATTGTGGATTAAGAACTGGTTAAAAGATAGAAAACAGAGAGTAGGCTTAAATGGAGAAGGGTAGATAGTGGGGTTCCCCAGGGGTCTGTACTGGGACTGCTGCTTTTTAACATATTTATAAATGACCTATAGATGGGAGTAACTAGTGAGGTAATTAAATTTCCTGACGACACAAAGTAATTCAAAGTTGTTAAATCGCAAGAGGATTGTGAAAAATTACAAGAGGACCTCACGAGACTGGGAGACAAGGCATCTAAATGGCAGATAACATTTAATGTGAGCAAGTGCACAGTGATGCATGTGGGAAAGAGGAACCTGAACTATAGCTACGTAATGCAAGGTTCCATGTTAGGAGTCACCGACCAAGAAAGGTATCTTGGCCTCATTGTTGATGGTACATTGAAACCCTCTGCTCATTGTGCAACGGCGGCTAAGAAAGCAAATAGAATGTTAGATATTATTAGGAAAGGAATGGAAAACAAAAGAGAGGACATTATAATGCCTTTGTATCGGTCCATGGTGTGACCGATTCCAGTCGCCACATCTCAAAAAAGATATAGTGGAGTCAGAAATGGTACAGAGAAGGGTGACAAAAATGATAAAGGGTATGGGACGACTTCGCTATGAGGAAAGGCTGAAGGTGCTAGGTCTCTTCAGCTTGCAGAAAAGATGGCTGAGGGGAGATATGATAGAGGTCTATAAAATAATGAGTGGAGTGGAACGGGTAGACGTGAATCATTTGTTTACTCTTTCCAAAAATACTTGGACTAGGGGGGCATGTGATGAAGCTACAAAGTAGTAAATTTAATATGAATCGGAGAAAATCTTTCTTCACTCAACGTGTAATTAAACTCTGGAATTCGTTGCCAGAAAATGTGCTAAAGGCTTAGCGGGGTTTAAAAAAGGTCTTGGACTGCTTCCTAAAGGAAATGTCCATAGACCATTATTAAATTGACTTGGGGAAAATCCACTGCTTATTTCTGGAATAAGCGGCATAAAATGTATTGAACTTTTTCAGCATCTTGCCAGGTATTTGTGACCTTGATTGGTCACTGTTAGAAACAGAATGCTGGGCTTGATGGGCCTTTGGTCTGTCCCAGTGTGGCAATACTTATGTACATAATATGAGGCTAACGCTACTCGGGTCCTTCGTTCTATCCAGCTCAAGACAATGCCTTATCTTTCTGGTGAGCTATTTTTAATATTCCAATTATTCAGATTTATAATTATCTGGACCAACCCCTGCAGAGGATAGTCCTGATAATCGGCGTTGTATTATATAAGCAATGATGGAACATATAGATAAATAAGATAAAGTAACAGGAGTAAGAAAATAAGGGGATTAATTTAAGGAAAGTTGCAAATGAGGTCAGAAATGTGCTTTTTGTTAATTGTACTTTGGAAACTAATGTATGAGAGGGAACAAGGTTAGAGTTGCTGAATGTTTGAGGTGCAGAAAAGTATGTGTGTGTGTGTGTTGGGGAGGGGGGGTTAGAACTTTTTCCTTCTTTTACTGCTTCTCTGTTCATTGTTACATCATTTTCTACCAAGGGGGGGGGGGTCCACCCCGGGTGCATGCCGCTGGGGGGTGCCGCGGTGCGCACCTGCTCTGAGTTCCCTGACTTCGCGTGTTCGCTGCAGCTCCCTCTGCCCTGGAACAGGTTACTTCCTGTTCCGGGTCAGAGGGAGCTGCAGCGAACGCGCAAAGTCAGGGAACTCTGAGCAGGCGCGCGCTGCAGCACCCCCCCCCCCCCCCCCAGAGGCGTGCACCCAGGGGGGGGTCAGTGCTGCACCCGGGGGGGCGGGGCGCCGCCCCGGGTGTCCGCCCACATAGGAACGCCACTGCTTTCCACTCTTATTTTTTCCATTTCTTTAGCTCTATCTTTCCCTATGCTTATTCCCTTTTCTCCTTCCCTTTCTCTTGTATCTTGCTAGTAGTTGCTACTGTCTCTTTATTTTCTCCGAGGAAAAGCAGGTTAAAAAAGCAAAAGATCTGAGTCTGCAGAAGAAAGGACAGATCCAATGCTGAAGTGAATGATACATACCTGTAGCAGGTGTTCTCCGAGGACAAGCAGGCTGCTTGTTCTCACGACTGGGTGACGTCCGCGGCAGCCCCCACCAACCGGAAGAAGCTTCGCGGGCAGTCCGCACGCAGGGCACGCCCACCGCGCATGCGCGGCCATCTTCCCGCCCGTGCGCGACCGTTCCCGCCAGTCTTGTTTTTTCCGCGCTGGAGAGAGTCGTGCGTCGCCGCTGTCTCTTGTCAACCCCGAAAAACCGTCGCTATCTCGCAGACCGACACCCATGCTTGGTGCCTCCAGTGCCTCGGGCCGGAGCACAATATCAAGTCGTGCTCTTTGTGTCTTGATCTCCGGAAACGGACTCAGGTTGCGAGGCAAGTTCTACGGGACCATCTTTTTGAAACTTGCGCCGGCCCCTCGACGTCGACCTCGACGGCATCGGTATCGACGGCCGGTTCTTCGGTACCGGTATCGATGTCCGCGAAATCGGCACCGATGGCATCGACCCCAGGAGCACAGGTCCCGTCGGCCCGCCGGTCCTCCGGTGAGGGTAGGGGTGAGAGGCCGCGTGGGCAATCGGCCCCAGTCACTCCCTCTGCCCATGGCCCTCGGGACCGAACCCTGTCTGACCCGGTTCCTCGAGACCGAGGTGGATCGACCTCCTCCTCCTCCGTTCCACCTGGCGCCGATGACGGGCACCGCAAAATATCAAAGAAGCACCGTCATCGGTCGCCTTCGATGCATCCGGCTATCGGTGCCGGCGAGGAGTCGACGCCGAAGCGTCAGCGTCGAGAGGAGAGGTCCCCTTCGGTAGTGGAGGTACCGACGCGTCAGGGTCCCAGCACTTCGGTGCAGTCTCCTGGACCCGAGCAGCTTCCGGCACCGACACCTCTACCGGCTCCCCCGTCTTTCCCGACAGCGGGCCTGGACGAGTGCCTCCGAGCCATCCTTCCGGGGATCCTGGAAGGGCTGATGCGCCAGGCTGTGCCGGCGCCGGGGGTGCTTGCGCCCTCGGCGCAGCTAGCCCGGTGCCGAGGCCTTCGAGACCGCCGCCGCTTGCGGCACCGGTCTCGACCGCCACACAGGTGGAGTCGACGTCGATGGAGGGAGCTTCGTCCCCGCCGGCGCGGGAGTCCACCGCTCAACAACACCGAGGCCTCGGTGCCTCGACGTCGAGCCGGGCCCGGTTAAGGACTCAGCTACATGAGCTTATGTCCGATACCGAGGAAGAGGCCTCGTGGGGGGAAGAGGAGGACCCCAGATATTTCTCCTCAGAGGAGTCTGCGAGCCTCCCCTCTGACCCCACGCCTTCACCAGAGAGGAAGCTCTCGCCTCCTGAGAGCCTCTCCTTTGCCTCCTTTGTAAGGGACATGTCCATTTGCATTCCCTTCCCCGTGGTCTCTGTGGATGAGCCGAGGGCTGAGAAGCTCAAGGTCCTCGACTATCCATCACCACCTAGAGAGTCCTCCACGGTGCCGTTGCACAATGTCCTCAAAGAGACACTGCTTCGGAACTGGATGAGACCATTATCTAATCCCACCATTCCCAAGAAAGCAGAGTCCCAGTACAGAATCCACTCAGACCCAGAGTTAATGCGGCCCCAATTGCCCCATGACTCGGCGGTCGTGGATTCTGCTCTCAAGAGGGCACGGAGTTCGAGGGATACCGCCTCGGCGCCCCCGGGGCGGGAGTCTCGCACTCTGGACTCGTTTGGGAGGAAGGCCTACCAATCTTCCATGCTCGTGACCCGCATCCAATCTTACCAGCTCTACACGAGCATCCACATGCAGAACACTGTGAAGCAACTGGCGGACCTGGTTGATAAGCTCCCGCCGGAGCAGTCCAGGCCTTATCAGGAGGTGGTCAGGCAGCTGAAGGCGTGCAGAAAGTTCCTGTCCAGGGGTATCTATGACACCTGTGACGTGGCATCTCGTGCTGCGGCCCAAGGTATAGTGATGCGCAGGCTCTCATGGCTGCGTGCCTCTGACCTGGACAACCGCACCCAGCAGAGACTGGCCGACGTCCCTTGCCGGGGGGATAATATTTTTGGCGAGAAGGTCGAGCAGCTGGTGGACCAACTGCATCAGCGGGAAACCGCCCTCGACAAGCTCTCCCACCGGGCGCCTTCAGCATCCACCTCAGCAGGTGGACTTTTTTCCCGGGCCCGGCAGGCTGCACCCTATGCTTTTGCCAAGCGTAGGTACACCCAGCCGGCCCGAAGGCCTCGACAGGCACAGGGACAGCCCCAGCGCGCTCATTCTCGTCAACAGCGTGCGCCTAAGCAGCCCCCTGCGCCTCCACAGCAAAAGCCGGGGACGGGCTTTTGACTGGATCCACGGGAACATAGCCGCCCTCAAAGTGTCCGTGCCGGACGATCTGCCGGTCGGAGAGAGGTTAAAATTTTTTCACCAAAGGTGGCCTCTCATAACCTCCGACCAGTGGGTTCTCCAAATAGTGCGGTGCGGATATGCCCTAAATTTGGCCTCCCTTCCACCAAATTGTCCTCCGGGAGCTCAATCCTTCAGCTCCCATCACAAGCAGGTACTTGCAGAGGAACTCTCCGCCCTTCTCAGCGCCAATGCGGTCGAGCCCGTACCACCCGGGCAGGAAGGGCAGGGATTCTATTCCAGGTACTTCCTTGTGGAAAAGAAAACAGGGGGGATGCGCCCCATCCTAGACCTGAGAGGCCTGAACAAATTCCTGGTCAAAGAAAAGTTCAGGATGCTTTCCTTGGGCACCCTTCTGCCAATGATGCAGAAAATCGATTGGCTATGTTCCCTGGATTTAAAGGACGCATACACTCACATCCCGATACTGCCAGCTCACAGACAGTATCTCAGATTCCGCCTGGGCGCACGGCACTTTCAGTATTGTGTGCTGCCCTTTGGGCTCGCCTCTGCCCCACGGGTGTTTACAAAGTGCCTCGTGGTGGTGGCGGCGTATCTACGCAAGCTGGGAGTGCATGTGTTCCCATATCTCGACCATTGGCTGGTCAAGAACACCTCGGAGGCTGGAGCCCTCCGGTCCATGCAGTGCACTATTCAACTCCTGGAGCTGCTGGGGTTTGTGATAAATTACCCAAAGTCCCATCTCCAGCCAACCCAGTCTCTGGAATTCATAGGAGCTCTGCTGAATACCCAGACGGCTCAGGGCTTCCTTCCCGAAGCGAGGGCCAACAACCTCCTGTCCCTGGCTTCGCAGACCAGAGCGTCTCAGCAGGTCACAGCTCGGCAGATGTTGAGACTTCTGGGTCATATGGCCTCCACAGTCCATGTGACTCCCATGGCTCGTCTTCACATGAGATCTGCTCAATGGACCCTAGCTTCCCAGTGGTTCCAAGCCACCGGGAATCTAGAGGATGTCATCCGCCTCTCCACCAGTTGCCGCACTTCACTGCTCTGGTGGACCATTCGGACCAATTTGACCCTGGTACGTCCATTCCAAATTCCACAGCCCACGAAAGTGCTGACGACTGATGCATTTCGCCTGGGGTGTGGAGCTCATGTCGATGGACTCCACACCCAGGGTCTGTGGTCCCTCCAGGAAAAGGATCTGCAGATCAACCTCCTGGAGCTCCGAGCGATCTGGAACGCACTGAAGGCTTTCAGAGATCGGCTGTCCTGCCAAATTATCCAAATTCGGACAGACAATCAGGTTGCAATGTATTACGTCAACAAGCAGGGGGGCACTGGATCTCGCCCCCTGTGTCAGGAAGCCGTCGGGATGTGGCGTTGGGCTTGCCAGTTCAGCATGCTCCTCCAAGCCACATACCTGGCAGGCGTAAACAACAGTCTGGCCGACAGACTGAGCAGAGTCATGCAACCGCACGAGTGGTCGCTCCATTCCAGAGTGGTACGCAAGATCTTCCGAGAGTGGGGCACCCCCTCGGTGGACCTTTTCGCCTCTCAGACCAACCACAAGCTGCCTCTGTTCTGTTCCAGACTTCGGACACACGGCAGGCTAGCGTCGGATGCCTTTCTCCTTCATTGCGGGACCGGCCTCCTGTATGCTTATCCTCCCATACCTTTGGTGGGGAAGACCTTACTGAAGCTCAAGCAAGACCGCGGCACCATGATTCTGATAGCGCCATTTTGGCCCCGTCAGATCTGGTTCCCTCTTCTTCTGGAGTTGTCCTCTGAAGAACCGTGGAGATTGGAGTGTTTTCCGACTCTCATTTCGCAGAACGACGGAGCGTTGCTGCACCCCAACCTTCAGTCCCTGGCTCTCACGGCCTGGATGTTGAGGGCGTAGACTTCGCTGCGTTGGGTCTGTCGGAGGGTTTCTCCCGTGTCTTGCTTGCCTCTAGGAAGGATTCCACTAAAAAGAGTTACCTTTTCAAGTGGAGGAGGTTTGTCGTTTGGTGTGAGAGCAAGGCCCTAGAACCTCGTTCTTGCCCTGCACTGAACCTGCTTGAATACCTTCTGCACTTATCAGAGTCTGGCCTCAAGACCAACTCAGTAAGGAATCACCTTGTGCGATTAGTGCTTACCATTATCGTGTGGAAGGTAAAGCCATCTCTGGAGAGCCTTTAGTCGTTCGATTCATGAGAGGCTTGCTTCTGTCAAAGCCCCCTATCAAGCCTCCTGCAGTGTCATGGGATCTCAACGTCGTCCTCACCCAGCTGATGAAACCTCCTTTTGAGCCACTGAATACCTGCCATCTGAAGTACTTGACCTGGAAGGTCATTTTCTTGGTGGCAGTTACTTCAGCTCGTATTGTCAGTGAGCTTCAAGCCCTGGTAGCTCATGCTCCATATACAAAATTTCATCACAACAGAGTAGTGCTCCGCACCCACCCAAAGTTCCTGCCGAAGGTGGTGTCGGAGTTCCATCTAAACCAGTCAATTGTCTTGCCAACATTCTTCCCCAGGCCGCATACCCGCCCTGCTGAACGTCAGTTGCACACTTTGGACTGCAAGAGAGCATTGGCCTTCTACTTGGAGCGGACACAGCCCCACAGACAGTCCGCCCAATTGTTTGTTTCTTTCGACCCTAACAGGCTAGGGGTCGCTGTCGGGAAACGCACCATCTCCAATTGACTAGCAGATTGCATTTCCTTCACTTACGCCCAGGCTGGGCTGGCTCTTGAGGGTCATGTCACAGCTCATAGTGTTAGAGCCATGGCAGCGTCAGTGGCCCACTTGAAGTCAGCCACTATTGAAGAGATCTGCAAGGCTGCGACGTGGTCATCTGTCCACACATTCACATCACATTACTGCCTCCAGCAGGATACCCGACGCGACAGTCGGTTCGGGCAGTCGGTGCTGCAGAATCTGTTTGGGGTTTAAATCCAACTCCACCCTCCAGGACCCGAATTTATTCTGGTCAGGCTGCACTCTCAGTTAGTTGTTCTTCGTAGGTCAATTTCTGTTATACCCTCGCCGTTGCGAGGTTCAATTGACCTGGGTTCTTGTTTTGAGTGAGCCTGAGAGCTAGGGATACCCCAGTCGTGAGAACAAGCAGCCTGCTTGTCCTCGGAGAAAGTGAATGATACATACCTGTAGCAGGTGTTCTCCGAGGACAGCAGGCTGATTGTTCTCACCTACCCTCCCTCCTCCCCTTTGGAGTTGCGTTTTCATCTTTTTGCTTGTCATTCAACTGGCGGGAACGGTCGCGCACGGGCGGGAAGATGGCCGCGCATGCGCGGTGGGCGTGCCCTGCGTGCGGACCGCCCGTGAAGCTTCTTCCGGTTGGTGGGGGCTGCCGCGGACGTCACCCAGTCGTGAGAACAATCAGCCTGCTGTCCTCGTAGAACACCTGCTACAGGTATGTATCATTCACTTCAGCATTGGATCTGTCCTTTCTTCTGCAGACTCAGATATTTTGCTTTTTTAACCTGCTTTTGCTTCTCTCATGAGTGAACCATTTTGCTTGCTTGCTTTCTTGTCTACATATATGTTCCTCCTTTTTGCTCCTTCCCATTATTGCTGTTCAACACTAGATTTCACTTTGGGGAATTTCTTACAAATTTTCTGTGGCAATTAAGGTAGGTTATAAAGACATTTGCATATAGTTAAATTGCTTAATATGCATAATTTTTTCTTAAAACAGCTTCCAGTCTTTGTATGTCTGGATATATTTTTTAAACATTTTTTAAATATTTTTCCACTTTCTGTCTTCTATTTCTACTGCTGCATCTCTCTTCTAACACCTTATTTTCTCACAGCAGCTGCTCTTCTCCCATCTCCCTTCCTTTCCCAAATGGTTTCCTTTCACTCTCAGCCTGGCAGTACCAAGCTATCCTTTGCTTCCTTTTTTTTTCTCAGTCTGCTTTCCTTCCTTACCTCCTTCTCTGCAGCAAACTATTCTATCTTTCTTTTCCTGTTGCTGGCACAGCATGAGTCCCCCTAGAGGCCTTGTTTGGAAAGGAAGAGAGATTGGACTCAAGCAGCTTTAGCCCTGGAAGGAAAGTGAGGTTGGGACCAAGCAGCATGTGGAGGTGGAAGTCAGAGTGAGTCCTGAGTAATAGGCCAGAGCATCAGCAGTGGATTACTGAAGTCTGCTGAAAGTTTCTTGTAATTCTGTGGCAATTGCTGGAGTTCGTGATAGTTTCCTTAGACATTGAATAAGGGGAAACTATGGATACTATGAGATTTTAATTCCTCATGTGGGACATAAGATTTGGGATAATTTCTTGACACTATAAAACTGTCTGCTTTATGATCTCTATTTTAAAGAGTACAGCGGGTTAAATATATTTGATTTTGTACTTGATTTTCTGTGCTAGTGGTGGTGTCTGTTCACTTTTCTATTTTGTTTTTATTTCTAGATCTGGCTTTTTTGCTGCAGCAAGTTTTATGTCCTATCAGCAATGCGAGTTTAACTTTGGAGCAAAACCTTTCAAGTACCCACCTGCTATTAAATTTAGTACTTTTAATGATTATGCTTTCCTGACACCTGATGAAAAAGTCATTTTGCCAAGGTAATCGTCTTTGAATGTCTTATACAATGCTTGTTATTTTTCTAGGTGGCATGTTACAGTAGTGTGAAGACAAGCCTAATGTTGTGGGGAGCATTTTGCTGTAACGTTTGTGTGCACCTGGCCTGCAATTTGAGTACAGCACAGCAGAACTGGTAACTAGGTTCATGGATGTGTACTGGTGTTTAAAAAATTTGCAGTGCTGACGTTTTATAGGTAGGGTTGGAGCAGTTGAATTTCTTGGATTTGGTGAATAGATAATGGTTGGGACAGGAGGCTCCTTTCTTCCTCAAAATGTACCACCTGTTCCTCTGATCCCATTCCCACCCACCTTCTTAATGCCATCTCTCCTGCTCTTATTCCTTTTATCTGTCACATTCTCAACCTCTCACTTTCCACTGCGACTGTCCCTGCTGCCTTTAAACATGCTGTGGTCACACCTCTCCTTAAGAAGCCTTCACTTGACCCTACTTGTCCCTCTAATTACCGACCCATCTCCCTCCTTCCTTTTCTCTCCAAATTACTTGAGCGTGCTGTTCACCGCCGCTGCCTTGATTTTCTCTCCTCACATGCTATTCTTGACCCACTACAATCTGGTTTTCGCCCTCTCCACTCAACCGAAACTGCGCTTACTAAAGTCTCCAATGACCTATTACTGGCTAAATTCAGAGGTCAATATTCCATCCTCATTCTTCTTGATCTTTCCGCTGCTTTTGACACTTTCGATCACAGCATACTTCTCGATACCCTGTCCTCACTTGGATTCCAGGGCTCTGTCCTTTCCTGGTTCTCTTCCTACCTCTCCCTCCGCACCTTTAGTGTTCACTCTGGTGGATCCTCTTCTACTTCTATCCCTCTGCCTGTCGGCGTACTTCAGGGTTCTGTTCTTAGTCCCCTCCTCTTTTCTATCTACACTTCTTCCCTTGGTTCATTAATCTCATCCCATGGCTTTTCCTACCATCTCTATGCTGATGACTCCCAAATCTATCTTTCTACCCCTGATATCTCACCTTGCATCCAAACCAAAGTTTCAGCGTGCTTGTCTGACATTGCTGTCTGGATGTCTCAGCGCCACCTGAAATTAAATATGACCAAAACCGAGCTTCTCATTTTCCCCCCCAAACCCACCTCCCCGCTCCCCCCGTTTTCTATTTCTGTTGATGGCTCTCTCATTCTCCCTGTCTCCTCAGCTCGAAACCTTGGGGTCATCTTTGACTCTTCTCTCTCCTTCTCTGCTCATATCCAGCAGATTGCCAAGACCTGTTGTTTCTTTCTTTACAACATCCGTAAAATCCGCCCCTTTCTTTCCGAGCACTCTACCAAAACCCTCATCCACACCCTTGTCACCTCTCGTTTAGACTACTGCAATCTGCTTCTTGCTGGCCTCCCACTTAGTCACCTCTCCCCCCTCCAGTCGGTTCAAAACTCTGCTGCCCGTCTCGTCTTCCGCCAGGGTCGCTTTACTCATACTACCCCTCTCCTCAAGTCGCTTCACTGGCTCCCTATCCGTTTTCGCATCCTGTTCAAACTTCTTCTACTAACCTATAAATGTACTCACTCTGCTGCTCCCCAGTATCTCTCCACACTCGTCCTTCCCTACACCCCTTCCCATGCACTCCGCTCCATGGATAAATCCTTCTTATCTGTTCCCTTCTCCACTACTGCCAACTCCAGACTTCACGCCTTCTGTCTCGCTGCACCCTACGCCTGGAATAAACTTCCTGAGCCCCTACGTCTTGCCCCATCCTTGGCCACCTTTAAATCTAGACTGAAAGCCCACCTCTTTAACATTGCTTTTGACTCGTAACCACTTGTAACCACTCGCCTCCACCTACCCTCCTCTCTTCCTTCCCGTTCACATTAATTGATTTGATTTGCTTACTTTATTTATTTTTTGTCTATTAGATTGTAAGCTCTTTGAGCAGGGACTGTCTTTCTTCCATGTGTGTGCAGCGCTGCGTACGCCTTGTAACACTATAGAAATGCTAAATAGTAGTAGTAGTAGAAGATATTCATTTTGATTTTAAACTGAAATTGATCATTCAACCTGTGCTCAAGAGGCTGTCATTAGACATAGGCCTGGTTGAGAATTTTCATGTGCCCTTTTTAGGTTAAATTATTGAAAAATGGAGACTTGCTAGTTGGCAGGTGTTTCTAATTTTCACTGTACCAAGACTATGCTGTATGTTATGTTATATGGTTGTTTTTTGATAACATAATAAGTGACGGAAGATCTGAACAGTCCATCCAGTCTGCCCAACTATCATACTCATTTTCAATCAACAGTTATAAATCAACAGTGAATGTGATGGTAAAATACTTAATCATGGTCTCTTTGGCATTTCTGGGACATAGACCATAGAAGTCTTCCCGGCCCTGTCCTTATGTTCCAACTACTAGAGTTGCTGTTGAAGCCTACTCCTGCCTATCTGTCTTGACATTTGCGAGACACAGACCATAAAAGTCTGCCCAGCACTGTCCTCAGGTTCCAGCCACTGAAGTTGCTGTTGAAGTCCTTTCCAGCCCATCCTAAACCAGATTGCCATAAACAGGATACAGACCATACAAGTCTGCCTGGCACTAGCCCTGGTTCATCACAGCTGGAGTCGCCATCTAAGCGTCACTCAATACATCCACACACATGCAGCTATTTAAGTTTACGGTTTTTTTTATACCATTCATTTTCTAATTAGAGATCCTTTGTGTTTATCCCATGCCATTTTGAATTCTGTCACCATTTTTGTCCCTACCACCTCCCTCAAGAGGGCATTCCAGGCTTCGACCACCCTCTCTGTGAAAGAGAATTTTCTGACATTACTCCTTAGTCTACCGCCCCGCAACCTCAACTCAAGTCCTCTGGTTTTACCGTTTCCCCTTCTCTAGAATATATTTGTTTACATATTAATACCCTTTTTTTTTTTTTTACTTTTATTTGTATAAGTTTAGACAGTACGTCAAGAAATACACATGGTACAGAAAACAAGATAAAGTAGGAAAGTATAAACTACTATGCCAAAGAAATATGTATATACTTTCATCCATATCAGTCCACAAGAAGCTGGAAGGATCCAAAGCACTATACAAGAAAATATTAACTATGAATCAGAAATATGCATGCTAACTAAAGAACAGAATTCTTGTTAATCAAGGTGTAGATGTTACATAGGCATAATTGGGAGATGTGAAGAGTTAATACTTTTTGATAACAAAAATCATTTAGATGAGCAGGCTCATAAAAAT
Source organism: Microcaecilia unicolor (assembly GCF_901765095.1). Taxonomy (NCBI): domain Eukaryota; kingdom Metazoa; phylum Chordata; class Amphibia; order Gymnophiona; family Siphonopidae; genus Microcaecilia; species Microcaecilia unicolor. The sequence continues at coordinate 208,649,880 of NC_044035.1, read as the reverse complement.
GTATCTAGCAGATCTAATTTAATTACACATTTACATGTGAAATTTGACCAAAAGAATCCTCCAAGTTGTAATACCCTAGATCTCATTTCAAGAAATAGTTTTCATCTTTTTTGATTTACTTGAGATACATCTGGAAACACTTGGACCCAACAATTCAAAAATCTTTTCTCTCTTGTTAAAAAATAAATGTGAGTCTGTATCAGGTTCTAGCACAAATTTTACAATCAAAGTCGCAGGAGTTGCTTCTTGGTCTTCACCTTTAATAATTTGATTTGCATTTAATTCATCAAAAGAAACATCCGTGCCAGGGGCAATATCTTAACCACCAATGGCAATATTATGCATTCACAATAGGGAGGGCAGGATTGCTCCAGTATCTTCAAAATTTCAGAAAAATAACGTTTAAGAGTTAGCAATGGGGCATTAGATGCAACTTTTGGAAAATTCAGAAATCATAAAGTATTCTTGCATAAGGAGTCTCCAAACTTTCAAGTCTTCGATATATCACCAAATTATCTTTTACCAATACAGCTTTCAGGTCAGAACTAGATTTAACTTCAAGTTAACAGAGCTCAAATCTTTTTCCGTCAATGAAACTTTATGCTGAAATTCAACCAAGGTCCCTTGATCCACATAGGACTGAGAGGGCATTAATTCCAACTTGTTTGGGGAAAGAAAAGCTTTCTGGTTTAATCAAAGCCTCCCAAATAACAACCAGAGTAATCAATTTAGGTTTATACCTGAAAGAGCCGGTTCATAAAGCTCAGCTAAAATATTGTTCGGAATGTCACCTGAATATATATTAGACCCAATTAAAGTACCAATCAGAAATGCTATACCTAGAGAAGAAGTGATGTCACTGACCCGAGTGGCAGCTTGAACATGGAGCTCCCAACTTTCTGCTAATTATTAGCTTCCTGTTTTGCCCTCGGGAATACAATATCGTGCTGCATATTCCCTGCCAGTGGGAATAAGATATTATCACAAGGAATATCATCCTCCCGCTCTAAATCAGTTGATATACAGTCATACGCATTCCAGCAGAGGGCAGCGGCTCTGGGTCTGGACCGCAAGGATCAAAGGCAGCGGAGAAACAGCAGTCACTGCTGGATGAGCTCCAGCTTGCTGAGCCCAGTGGAACACCCTCCTTGCAACACAAATCACTATCAACAATCTGCGCCTGGCTTCAGATTAAAGCAGTCCGCCAGGAGCTTGCAGTGCTGGGTGCAGACCTCCACGGTGAAATAGCGGAGCTTGGACACCACGTGGCTGAAACGGAAGCAGGCCTGGAGGACCACGCAGAGGCTATGAGTGCAATAGAACAACAGCTAAAGGACCTAAACAGAGAAACCCAGTATTTACTTGACAAAGTGGAAGATCCTGAAAATAGGAGCCATCTCTCCAATATATGGATCAGAGGACTACCAGAGCTCCCCGAATATTTGGATTGTGGATCAGTGGTGCAGCGCATTGCAGCCAATATACTCTCCGATCCTGCCAATCCGCAGGCCCCTTCCTCCATTCGTATTGAACGAGCACACCGAGCGCTGGGGACTAGACGGCCTAGTGTACCTAAAGATATCGTGGTGTGCTTCACTGAATTTAAAACAAAAGAAGCAATAATGACTAAAGCAAGGGCGGCCAGCCCCATGGTGTGGGACAGTTACCCGATAGAGATTTATCACAACCTATCAACCACCACTCTTAAACGTAGGAGTGAATTTCGACCTCTTAACACATCACCTGTGGGAGGAGGGAATCCACTATAAATGGAAACATCCTTTTGCTCTGTATTCTACTAAGAGGGCAAGCTACGTCAAGTTGGCACAAGAATTTTTACCCACGCACAATGAGGCTGAACAGTCTGCCAAGACCTCCATGCCAGGCACTAAAAAACATGATAGCCCAAAATTGCAACAAATATCTCAGGTCAAGGGCTGACTTCGGAGTCAACTATCTGGAAAGCAACTACCAACTCCACAACGACCAGGATGAGGCAATTGTTTCCATGAACTCTGACATTATGAACTCTTTGGACAGCTGAATAACATTTACCAGCACTAATCCTGGACAATGAAAGGATGGATCTGCAGAGGATACTACTTTGTGAAGTCTGGCAGATGACTGGGAGACTCCCTTCTCATAGGGGCATGACACGGTTAGAAATATTGCCATGCCTTAGTTGGTTTTGGGGAAGGGGGATTTGGGATTTTGGTACAGGAATTGGTGGTTGCTGTCACGTCTGTGATCGTGACCACCCTCAGACTTACCTTATTTCTGGGGGTCAGCATCTGTGCTGGCTTCTGTCTGTTTCTGTGTTAGTTTTGTCTCTGTCTCTGTGTGCTGATTGCTTTACTAGACCTCACCTGTGTGGGCTATGCCTCTCTGAGGAGCCAGCATCTAAGATAGCTCCCGCTTCTTCTGTTCCAGCTTCCAAGATGGCTCCTGCTTGTCCTTCCTGTGTGTTCACTTCCTATGTGTTCTAAGCCTCTCCTTGGTGTGAGTGTGTTCCCTGCTCCTGTCCTGCAGTAGGTGGCATCATCAGTGAGAGCCTTCATAAGGAAGTGCTGTGCTTGCATAGTGTTATGCCAAAAGGTCGTCAGGTTAGTGAGTGCACTGTTGCGCTGCTACTTAGCCTTTCTCTGGGGCTCTTGCCCATCTGCTTTGTGCCTGTGGACTGCTAGTCCTTTTGTGTGGGCTTTTGCCCTTCTGCTTTGTGTCTGTGGATTGCTAGTCCTTCTTTGCCTTACTCTGTGTTTGGAGTCTGAAGCTTCAGCCATTTTCTCTCTGTCTGTGTTTGGAGCTGCTGAAGCTTCAGCCCGGACTCTTATCCCTGGTTTATTCCTCTGCCTGCTGCCTGCCCAAAGACTCTGTTAGCTCCTGGTTTCTTCTTCTGTCTGCTGCCTGCCCAAAGACTCTGTTAGCTCCAGGTTTTCTCTATTATCTGCTGCCAGCCCCAAAGACTCTGCTAGCTCCTGGTTACTTCCTCTGCCTGGTTCTGCGTAGCCTGCTTGCATCTCCTGAGTTCTGTTTCTGCCCAGCTTGCTTGTATCTCCTGAGTCCTGTTTCTGCCCAGCTTGCTTGTATCTCCTGAGTCCTGTTTCTGCCAAGCTTGCTTGTATCTCCTGAGTCCTGTTTCTGCCAAGCTTGCTTGAATCTCCTGAGTCCTGTTTCTGCCAAGCTTGCTTGTATATCCTGAAGTGTATATCCTGAATCCTGTCTTTGCCTAGCTAGTGTTTATTCCTGAGTGTATATCCTGAATCCTGTCTCTGCCTAGCTAGTGTGTATATCCTGAGTGTATAGCCTGAATCCTGCTTCTGCCTAGCTAGTGTGTCTATCCTGAATCCTATCTCTGCCTAGCTAGTGTGTATATCCTGAGTGTATATCAGTAACGTCTCCTAATTATATTTACCTGTCTAAATTTCGATCATGATACTTTCTATGTAATACTAACTGTTTTCTCCTAATCTACTATCTACTAATAACGACACATTGTAAGCCAAATTGAGCCTGCAAAGAGGTGGGAAAATGTGGGATACAAATGCAATAAATAAATAAATATATCCTAGCCCCGGCTCCTGCCAAGCCTTTGTGTACGTCTTGTCTCCTTAGTCTGTCTTGTGTTTCTGTCTTAGTGGCTGCGTGCAGCTTTCAGTCCTAGTCTAGTTCCGTGCCAAGCCTCCCTCGTGTATCCCAGCCCCAGGGTGGGTCCTCTGGATCTTCAGTTCCTGCCTTATCCTGCAAGTCCTGCCGGCCACCTGCACTCAGGAGCTCAACTCCTGAGGAACGGTGGTCAAGCGCAGGTGAAGCTGTTCCTGTTCTGCCTGTTCTAGTTGCCTGCCTCAGTTAGTACTCCAGTCCAGAGTTCCAGTCCTGCTCTTCCTTGTATCCAGTTCCAGGGTGGTCTTGCCTGCCGCTGCTGCTCCTCAGCAGTGGTCCAAGGACTCACGAATTCTGGTTCTGCCTCGAGAACCCAACAGTTGCTGATTAGGCCTGCTAGCTGGTATCAGTTTCATGTCTGAGTTTCACTGTGTAACTCTTAATGTTCGCAGCCCCAACTCTCCCATGGAGTATAAACTGATATTTAAAGAAATGCAACACCTGAAGCAGCAACATGAGAAATCTGGCACAAATACTACCCCACTATCATGTTTGCTTCTTATCGTTCTAATACGAAATCTAGAAGCGTTCTTATAGCCCTATCCTTTGTCCTCCCATGGTAAGTGCATCAGGTTTTTCTGGATAAGGAGGGTAGATACTTGCTAGGCAAAGTGACTGTGGGAAGTGTTCTCTATACCCTACTATCGATCTGTGTTCCTAATGAAGACCAAGGGGCCTTTTTAGAAGGCCTAGAGCAGGAATTGCAGCATATGGCGCGGGACGGATAGTGGTGGGCGTGGATTTTAATCTTACCATAGACCCAATATTGGATAATTCCACACGACAGGTACATTATGCAAAATGGGACAGAAATTTGTTTAAAAGTTTTATGGCACATTGGGGTTTGGTGGACCTCTGGCATGAGACTCATGGCCGGGAGAGAGACTATACTTGCTTTTCTCCCAAGCATAATACATTCTCCAAGATAGACCTATGGTTGAGGGATGGGGATGTGGTGGCGCTATTGCAAGTGGTCATTATTGAAACGTGTACCTGGTCAGATCACTCCCCAGTGGTAATGACCCTTAGGATAAAAGATATAAAATTGGTCCCTAGATATTGGCGGATGAATGATGCTGTGTTGCAGGATCCACAGAATGTGGCAACCTTGGAGAAGCACAATAAGGAATATTTGGAACTTAACGATGAGGACATGGTGCCAATCTCACTATGGCAGGGGCTAAAGGTGCAAGGGCAAATTATAGCATTGCAGGCCCATCTTTATATAAGACCCAGTCTGCCCAAGAGTATGCCTTCAGAGAACAAATAACAATGTTGCAAAAATTACATAAGGCCAACCCCTCAGATTCCAAGAGAGCTGACACCCTGCATTGGCTTTGGGTGCAGCTCAGTGAAGTTCAGATTGCCAAGCTCTCTGACCACCTACCACAAGTGCAGCAGGAGCACTTTGAATTTGGTGATAGGGCCGGTCTGTTACTGGCCTCTAAGCTCAAAAAGCAGGCCCAATGCAATCATATCTTTAATATGAGTGGCTCTGGAGCAGTGCACCTCGCAAGGGCAGATACAGGCGGAATTCTATGATTTCTATGCAAAGCTATACACCGGAGTGGATGCCCACCCAGGCAGCTATTGATAGCTACCTTAGCAAGGTTAATCTTCCCCAGATGTCACAGGGAAAGGCAGTGCAAAAACATAACCCTGGAGGAAATTAATTGGGCTATAACTAATCTCCCCCATAATAAGGCCCCAGGCCTGGATGGATTTCCAAAGAAGTTTTATGAACTCTTTGCTAAGCATCTGGCACCTATATTGTTGAGAGTATTTGACACGTTTGACATTGCTCAGAGATTGCCCTGCTCCTGGAGGCTCATGGCTGTAACGTTGCTGCTAAAACTGGGGAAAGATCCCCAAACTTGTAGCTCCTATAGACCGATCTCCCTTTTTAAACTCTGATTATAAAATATTCACAAACTTATTGGCCAGGAGACTTCAACTAGTCCTTCCTCACCTGATACATGAGGATCAGGTGGGGTTTATTGCAGGACGACATGATAACATTAGGTGTTTGATTCACTTGATCCAACAGGCACAGGATGACCAGATACCCATGTTACTACTATCGATTGATGCTGAAAAAGCGTTTGTTAGGGTGAGCTGGCGTTCATATTTGCAGTTCTGACTCGGATGGGAATGGGGGGGGGGGGGGGTGCTCTATCCCAGCTCCATTTGCTTTACAAAACTCCACTAGCAACCCTGAAAATTAACGGAACATACAAACGGCCATTAGAGCTTCATAGGGGTACCCAAGAGGGCTGTGCAGTCTCCCCTCTACTTTTTGCCATCTCTATCGAACCCCTTGCATGCCTGGTTAGGGGGGATCCAGCGATCAGAGGGCTTGTAGGAGGGAGTAGGGAACATAAAATTATGCTATTTGCAGATGATGATTTCCTGACTCTTACATCCCTGGAAACATATCTGAAACAGGTTATGGAAATTATTACTCATAGTAACATAGTAGATGATGGCAGAAAAAGACCTGCATGGTCCATCCAGTCTGCCCAACAAGATAAACTCATATGTGTATACCTTACCTTGATTTGTACCTGCCTTTTTCAGTTCACAGACCGTACAAGTCTGCCCAGCAGTATTTCCCGCCTCCCAACCACCAGTCCCGCCTCCCATCACCGGCTCTGGCACGGACGTATAAGTCTGCCCTCCACTATCCTCACCTCCCAACCACCAACCTCTCTTCCCCCACCTGCTCCGCCAACCAATTTCGGCTAAGCTCAGTATGGGGGGATGTCGGGTTTTAAGGTCAGTATTACTAAGTTGGAAATTCTCAATCTTACAATCCTCCAGCAAGAGACGGACCAACTGAAGAGGGTCCTCCCATTTGCGTGGGCATCTAGATCCATTAAATATTTAGGGGTCCATATTATACCCACTCTAGAAGGGTTATACACTGCCAATTTCCCCATGACGCTCTCTGAATTATTTGCGGAATTAGATAAGTGGGAAGGGCTAATAAACATATCATGGCTGGGACACATTCACGTGATAAAGATGATTCTATTGCCAAAGCTATTGTACTTATTTTTGGCTCTCCCACTTCCAATACCCTGCAGATTCTTTGAGAAACTTAACCGGAAGCTTTTCACCTTTATATGGTGGAAACGTCCGCCGCGTGTGCGGCGCTCTATGCTGTTCCAGACAATCACTAGGGAGGGAATGGGAGTCCTTAATTTCTATATTTATTATCAAGCGGCACAACTTAGTATACTTGCAGATTGGACCCCCTCCACGTCCAAAAAATGGCTTCACTGGGAGAGGGCATACCCCGTTCTATTGGGGATGCTCTGTGGCTACCAGAGAGTGATCTACTGGCTCTCATTGGGTGGGGTTGCCAATGGGGATTGGTCATCCGCTGTCCACCTGCTACTCCATACGAAAGAAATTCTTTCCAGACTGCAAGTATTATTTACAGACATCCCTCCGATGGGCCCCGGGGTTCCCCTCAGGCTCTAGTGATCCAGTCTACAAAAGATGGGCATCCAATGGTCTTATACACATTGGGACAATGGGGGGATAGTTAATTTTGATGAGCTGCAAGATGTGTATGGGCTGGAAAGCAAGGAGCTCTTCCATTATTGGCCGGTGCGAGATTTTTATTTTTTTTGTATTTATTATTTAGATTTTGCTCACACCTTTTTCAGTAGTAGCTCTAGGTAAGTTACATTCAGGTACTCTGGATGTTTCTCTGTCCCAGGAGGGCTCACAATCTAGGTTTGTACCTGAGGCAATGGAGGGTTAAGTGACTTGCCCAAGATCACAAGGAGCAGCAGTGGGATTTGAACCGGCCACCTCTGGATTTCAAGACCGGTGCTCTAACCACTAGGCCAGTCCTCCACTTTATCCACATAAGAGCTCTGGAGGATCTGGGTCTAGCCAAAACAGCATTGGAGCAAGCTCTTCAGGGTGGGGGAGGGAGGGGCAGCGTCTCTCACCTATACTTAGCCTTATTATCCTATATAGGTTTACCATACGTCTGGACTCAAGTGAGTTTGTTCCCTCAGAGTCCCACCCTCGAGGAAATGATGTCAGAAGGCGGGACTCTGTGGAACGAACTCACGTCACGAAGGGAGGGAGGGAAGAATAGAGACGGGCAGGGCAGGCTTTGAAATGACGCGGCCGCCGCTGGGACGGAGGTAAATTAAAGATTTAAACCCCCAAGGGCGGCGCGGGGCAGATAGTAAGTGAGGGAAGGGGAGACCCACGGCGCCACTCGCCCAGATGGATGGAGGCAGGGGAGAGGAGAATCGCGCTGGGTATGGATGGAGGGGGGCAGGGGACAGAAGAGAATTGCTGGATATGCATGGAGGGCAGGGGAGAGGAGGGTTGCTGGACATGGGTGGATAGAGGGCAGGGGAGAGAGGAGGGTTGCTGGACATGGATGGAGGGGAGGTCAGGGGAGAGGCGATTTGCTGGACATAGGTGGATGGAGGGGAGAGTAGAGTTGCTGGACATGGGTGGGTGGCTAGAGGGGAGAGGAGGGTTGCTGGACATGGGTGGGTGGCTAGAGGGGAGAGGAGGGTTGCTGGACATGGATGTCTGGAGGGCAGGGGAGAGAGGAGGGTTGCTGGACATGGATGGAGGGGAGGGCAGGGAGAGAGGAGAATTGTTGGACATGGATGGAGGGAAGGGAAGACAGGAAGGAAATGCACATGGATGAAGGGGAGAAATTCTGGACATGCGTGGAGGGAAGACAGAGGAAGGAGATGCACATGGATGGAGGGGAAGGGAGAGAGAAGAAATGCTGGACATGGATGGAGGGAGGGAAGAGAGAGGAAGGAGATGAGATGAGGGAAAAGGGAGAAAACCTGCACATCGATGGAGAAAATAGGCAGAAGCTGCATCCACTGGACAGTTAAGTCTGCAGAGGACTCAGCTTTTACTTACGGCTGTAAGGCAAGAAATGAAGAAGAAAGGAGGAAAGTAAAGAAATAAATGGAAAGGAAGCCCTGGAAACGGAGTTAAGAGGACAGATAGCAGCAGAATCAGGTACTGGGCCAGCATGAACAGAAAAACAAAGTCACCAGACAACAAAGGTAGAAAAAAATCATTTTATTTTAATTATAGTGTTTGGAATATGTCCACTTTGGGAATCAGGTGCTCAACGTTAAAAGTTTGTTTATTTACTTATTGATGGCATTTTATCCCACATTAAACATGAATTAGATTGGAACCTGGGAGCATGGTGGGAGAAGAGAAAAAGGAGACGCTAGGGGGGAGGGGCACCAACTGATAGTCTGCAGGGCGGCACCAGAGACCCTAGGACCGGCCCTGTATCTGCCCTGGTGGCCTAGTGACCTCTTTGGGGCAGGAAAGAGCCCCCTCTTTCCTTCCCGGAGTGCTGCCTGTCCTTGCCCTACATCCTTCTCAGTCTCGGCTCGGGATTCAAAATGGCCGCCGAGATTTGAAGCGGCCTCGCGAGACTCCAACTCTCGGCGGCCATTTTGAATCCCGAGCCAAGACCGAGAAGGATGCAGGGCAAGGCAGCACTCCGGGCAGGAAAGAGGAGGTTCTTTCCTGTCCCGAAGAGATCACTAGACCACCAGGGCAGTAGACAGTAGGAGAGGGGAGGGGAATATGTGACAGGGGGTGGGGCGAGGATGTGAAAGGGGCCGGGTGTGGGCGGGACAAGGGCGTGGTGAGGATGCGAAAAGGGTGGGGCGTGGGCAGGACAGGGGCGGGACATGTGTCCTCTTTTTAAGAGGACAAAATATGGTAACCCTAATTATATAATAACCCCCAACTCCATTATACTTTCCGATGGGAGGCTGCATTACAAACAACCTTTCCCCCTGAGACTTGGGAGAAAGGATGTTGATACCTGCTAAAACAGGACCATTCAGCTAAAGAATTCCCTTGATAGCAGCACTTAGCTGACCCATTGGGACTTAAGCACCCCCACAGCTGGGGGCAAGCAGGGTTTGACTCAAACTAAAGTACATACCACTTTTACTTCTAACTTCCAGGTGCTGGGACTGAACCAAGGCCCAGATGCATCAAACAAACGTAACAAAATCTAAATTGTTAAAGTCCTTAACGATTTTGAAAAACCGAAGCATGCACCAAAAAAACAGGTCAAACATGTTCGTTGCGGTATCCAGAAGTACAATGTATCACTGAATCGTAATCCCCGTCGTAATCGGCCCCTAAATCATGCGCAGAGCAGCCAAGCGTTATGCTGGCTGCTCTGCGCATGCCACAAACGTCCAAAAAAAACCAAAACACAAACATGTGGCTCCCCACTTCCCCCTGCACTAACCAAAACATTAAAAAAAATCCAAATCGGGAGGGGGCAAAGGCGCTCGTCAGAAGCGTCCTGTATGGGCGCCCTTGCCCTCCCCCCGAGATCGCCGCTGTTCCCTGCTTCAGCCAGTTTTAATAAAAACAAATCTCCAAATTTTCTCATCCCCGGCCCCCCTCCCTTCCTGTGTTTCCTGTCCATTGCTCCAGGGCTCCACCTCCCGCCATCCTCCGCCTCCGCCCCCGTGCCCCACCCCTGGGATCGTCGCCGCCGCTCCCACCCTCCACCGGACCTCCCCTCCGCATTACCGTCCCGTACAGTGCCTCTCACCTGTATGCGAAGGTGCTGCATGGGATAGAACAACTGATCGCCAATTGTTTCTCCCTTCTCCGTGAGTCTGTTGTTGTTGTTGTTCCTGGGCCCGCCCTCCATTGACGTAAGTTACCTACGTTATCTACGTAGGTAACTTACGTCAATGGAGGGCGGGCCCAGGAACAACGTCGGAGAAGGGAGAAGCAATTGGCGATCAGATGTTTTATCCCGTGCAGCACCTTCGCATACAGGTGAGAGGCACTGCACGGGACGGTAATGTGGAGGGGAGGTCCGGTGGAGGGTGGGAGCGGCGGCGACGATCCCAGGGGGTGGGGCACGGGGGCGGAGGCGGAGGATGGCGGGAGGTGGAGCCCTGGAGCAATGGACAGGAAACACAGGAAGGGAGGGGGGCCGGGGATGAGAAAATTTGGAGATTTGTTTTTATTAAAACTGGCTGAAGCAGGGAACAGCGGCGCCCATACATTTTTAAGGCTTGTTGCTTAATCAATTTAATTAGCACTGGGAAACCTCTCTTTCTGTCTGTCTTTCTTTCTGTTCCTGCCAAACTCTGATAGAGGGGAGGGGCATTTTTACATAGCTGCTACACTGCTATAATTATTGGCAATATCTAGATTTATTTAAAAGGAAAGTTATTAATATCTAGGGCAGTTTTAAAAAGTAAAATAAAGTGTAAAGTCCTGGATCAGACACTACCATTTGGTCCATTCAGCTAAAGAATTCCCTTGATAGCAGCACTTAGCTGACCCATTGGGACTTAAGCACCCCCACAGCTGGGGGCAAGCAGGGTTGGACTCAAACTAAAGGACATACCACTTTTACTTCTAACTTCCAGGTGCTGGGACTGAACCAAGCTCCTACAAAAAGGACAGGTTTATTCTGACCCCTAAATCCCATACTTCTCAAATTGACTGGTGTTAGGTGAGAAACCTACCTGATATTGTCTTACATTTTTAAGGCTTGTTGCTTAATCAATTTAATTAGCACTGGGAAACCTCTCTTTCTGTCTGTCTGTCTTTCTTTCTTTCTGTTCCTGCCAAACTCTGATAGAGGGGAGGGGCATTTTTACATAGCTGCTACACTGCTATAATTATTGGCAATATCTAGATTTATTTAAAAAGAAAGTTATTAATATCTAGGGCAGTTTTAAAAAGTAAAATAAAGTGTAAAGTCCTGGATCAGACACTACCATTTGGTCCATTCAGCTAAAGAATTCCCTTGATAGCAGCACTTAGCTGACCCATTGGGACTTAAGCACCCCCACAGCTGGGGGCAAGCAGGGTTGGACTCAAACTAAAGGACATACCACTTTTACTTCTAACTTCCAGGTGCTGGGACTGAACCAAGCTCCTACAAAAAGGACAGGTTTATTCT